>NC_042984.1:26434250-27110084 GCF_901001165.1 Salmo trutta | reverse complement strand
ACTGTTATAAACAGGTCTTTACATCTGGCCCTTTGCCAAGTGTGGCATAACCTTTTTTCCACCCTTAGTGAAACATCTTCAAAGGCCTTATTAAGGGTTTTTGAAGGCGTCATAAAGTCTTTAAAGATGTTGGTGCAAGTGGGTCCAAATGTTGTACTGCAGCTTTGTGAAATGTATATAATTTCTCTGTATTGGAATTTGAATTCTTACTACAAAGCTACTTGCATATCTCTTCTTACATCGGAGTACAACGTTGTCCAATGTCATTTGCATATATTTGCATTGTCATTTGGAGGTGAGAGCATGGATACCTGCTAAGTGTAGGACTATGCGCCCATGCAAAGACAGCTGACAACTCAACCCAACCATACGCTTTCAATAGCACTTCTAAATAGGACAAATGTAAAAACACAGATTTCCACTTGAGTGTTTAAGGTTTTAAAGATCAGGTATGGCATTAAGTTTGAATTTTTCAAACAGTTGGTTTTTAATCACACACTTGTTATTGCTAGGAGACATTGAAATCCCAAAGCACAAAGGAATCAGCGATACAGTACATAGGTTGTCAGAGCCAACTAGTAAAAATTACCCCAATGAATACATGCAGTAGGAAGTAGCATCCTATCCAATCACATAAGAACACTCTATCAGACATCCATTCCGTATCGATTAATCGAAACATTGACGAAGACCCAAAGAAACCTAAGCCTAGCCTATATTGAGCGTCATGATTTTAATGTATTCTTTACACTTGAATTGTTGCTGTGCATTTCTCTGCTGGTCATCTTATGTTGATTTGTCTGGGATTAGGAAGAAAGGCCAACAGGCTGCCTTGTTGTCAGTAAGGACTGGTAGAAAAGAGAAGGCGCAGCGCTGTTAGTCTTTCCCCTCCTCACAGCAGCACTGTGTTGACACCGATCCCTCAGGCCATTTGTTTGCAGCAGTTTCTTGCCCCACAGCACCATGCATAATGCAGGAATGAAAATGTTAACAGTGGCAAATAAAATCGGCAAGGTGCCCCCACAAATCAGGGCAGTTTAGGAGCACATTTAATCATCCATGTGTTGGGGAAGATGGCCCAGGCGATTTATTGTGGCATTTCCAAGAAGATCAGGACCCCATTTTTCCAGGACCCTTCCAGAAGCTTTTCCCGCCTTCTCCGGGGGCCGACAGAGTGTAGGGTCTCACTCTGTGCACCTCCTTGATACATCTCCGCGGTTTGACCCAATTACGTTGATCCTTTATTCCCTCATTTGGAGGAAAGAAAGGGTATCTTGCTTGTAGCGGGTTGCTCATAATTGCATCAATAGATCCCGCCCACCAATAGAAATAGCAAAAAAAAGATGCATTGTTTGAAGAAAGCCTCGTATGTAAACACTCCAAGGGTAAGCCAATCGAGGCCTCGTGTTTATTTCGGCACACTGCAAGACAAACAAGTTGCAAGCACCATATGGTGGTGTCAGGAAAATAAATAATTCAAAAAAAATTCATGTGCGGTACACAGGCGAGCGACCGCAGAAATACCAACACAGGCATCCTCGTACTTAACCTGCTAATAGGAACCCGTGACAGGGGAGGGGGCCGGGGATAGACATACATCATATCTTGCCTTAACCGGATTGAGGACTACTTTGGCATTTCAAAGAAAAGGACTGGCAACTGTCTCTGGACCAAAGGACTGTGTTTCGCCCACTGATACAATCTCCAGTGCCTTTCAGCACTTCCTGAACACGAGACGGCATAATCTAATGAACCGGTAGGAAAAACCTGCCCAGGCTTTTAGCCCATTGCCCGGCTGCCTTGTCTCACATCTAACTGCAGTCCAAAATCCACTTGTTTTTTCACTCCGTTCTCCCTGAGGTGTACTCTGTGTGGCTTGAGTCATCATTGTTCAAGTCTTTAGAGTAAAAAAAACACACACGCATGCATGCACATAAGCTGGTGGCAAGGTTATAGCCAGTCAGACAAGGGGCACTCGTATTCTGCCAACCCCAGGGAAAACTTGCAGAGGGCTTAGAGAGAGAGAGATGCGCTGTGTTGCTGACAAGGCAGCCGTCACGTCACAGTAACCAGAAAGAGTGATGTGCGTAGACAGCGCTGGCAAGCACTGGAGGTTTGGAGAAACGGGGGCTCCGCACCCAACCAGCAAGGGGTTTGTGTATGTTTTGCATGGAGAACGATTGACTTTGTAACAGTGAGCTTGAATTTAACAAGGAAAACTGAATTTAACAAGAAAAACTTCCGCATTGAAACCTAAGACTGTCAATGTAATATTGAAGACAAATTATCTCACAGTATGCCAAACTCTATGTTTATATGCCATTGGAGTACAATAAATTATTAATGAACCACTTCAAGTTGCAAAATGATAGGTTGCTCTAAAAGGGCTGATGTTTTTTGAATGTCAGATTAGAAACCAGGCAGATAAAAAAAATCTGTAAATGGTGATTATAAAATATAAACCTACTAAAGCACTGTAAGAGACATATGTTTCTTTGAATATCCCTTTTTTCTTGTCGTTTCAAACCCACCCAGCAAACCGGGAACATTCCCAGGACATTAGCTAACATTCCTATTAAATTCTAGTTGGGATTTGAGCCAGCATTAGGATGATAACGTCCCACAAACATTCAAAGACTGTTTATGATTACCAAATATTTTTTCTAAGAAAATGTTTGAAATGAAATGTCCTTGGAATTTTCTCCTAACAATCACTAAAATGTTGTTCGTAACATCTGTAATAACTACCACAGAACATTCCGTGAGGTTCTCGTTAGGCTGCCAGGGAATGTAATAACACAATGTTCCTGTAATGTTCTTAGAACATACTGCCGCAAACAAAATGTGGGGAGCAATAGAAGTGAGGAAACGTTACAGGAGCGTTCTACTAATGTTAATGGATGTGTTATTCAAAACACCCATAACAACAAGCAGGTTATGATGTTCCAAAAACATTCCCTGAACATACTTCAGCAGTTACGTCTGGATTCAATTAAATAGGTTCTGAGAAAACGTTAAAGGAATGTTCTGCTAATGTTTATGAAGACCTCGTCCAAAACACCCAAAACAACATGCAGCGAACATTACGGCTAGACTGTCATATAGTTATAGTGTGATTTGATATGAACATACTTCAGCAATACAATGTTGAAGCAATAGAAGTTGTGCTGAAAAAAACATTCCAGGAATATTCAGCTGATGTTGATGGAGACATTCCTCCTAACACATTTAACAACAAACAAGAAACATTCCTGCGAGACTTATAAAGTTATGACATTTGATGTTCGAATAATGTAATAAAAACATACTCCAACGATAATGGTAGTTCTGAAAACATTGCTATAATGTTCTGCTAATATGGATGTGCATAACATTATTACATGAAGATGCCAGACTTTTAAACAAATGGCCTTTCAATCTTCTTACATCACGATATCTGATTAAGGTATTGTCCAAACCTAGTTATAGCTTTTTTAAAAGAAACGTCAGATAGTACATTTGAACATGCAATCAGCCATCTCCCAGGCCTATAGGCTACTTAGCCTGCTGTGCCACCAGCATCATTAGGTTTCCAGTGGATATGTCTTTGCACTGAAATCCTTAAATTATGATTCAAACTATGGCTATATGTATTAGTACATATGCACATCTACGTACACCTCACCACAATAATTGAACATCATTTCTGAAATTAAGTTTGTAGGAAAAATACAAGTTATAACATCCCAACTTTACAGTGTATAAAGAGGATTGGTAAAGAAATAATAGAGAATTCTTGTTTTTCTCTCTGCAAAAGACAAAGACCGCAACCTGGAAGTCAGAGTAAAGGTGTAAACAGCTTTATATTTGTGTAAATCCTATCCCAGTGGTGCAGTTGATTCATTTCAGGGATAACACTCCAAAGCTCACAGGTTCAATCCCTGCTTGTGACTATCAACAAAATACAGAAAAAAATGAAAATGTATATGTTGCCATACATGTTCCTACATGAACTGTTATACAAACAAATTCCTCAACAATAAAATAGCACTAACACATGAAAATACCTCCATGGACAATTCAAAACCTAATTTGATCATTCTAGAAACATGGGAATAACACTCTTAAAACATTGAGCAAACGTTTTGTGCACACTAATACACATTTTATAAATGTCAGCACAACTGGACAGATCTTGTGTTTTGGTAACCTATTTCTCATAATGTCCCCACACTGTTCTCACAACATAATGAAGTGTTTTTGGAAACTTTAAAAGAACATCAAATATATGTACCATTAACATACTTGCAACATCAGATGAATGTTTTTTTCCACCCTAATACCAACATTTTATCATCAACACAACTGGACAGATTGTGTTATTAGAACTTTTAGGGGGAATGTTTTTCCACAACTTAATGAAATGTTCTGGGAACATTCACAAAACCAGTTTTGGTTTGCTGGATAGCCTTTACCAATTGTAAAGTGCACCACAAACCACTGTATTATTGTGTCATAGATTGAACAAATATTTGACAGTGTAGTTTGCCTGACTTTTTAATCAAATAGACAGTAACTTCAACTGCAGTCTCCCATCCCATGAGAGAACATTGGACTTTATGAAACATCAGGAAGGGACCAAGTCAATTTGAGAGCTGCCAGTTGACTATTGTCCATTTCTTTCTAACAGTGACTTCAATTGGGTTTTCAGCTTCAACTGACAACTATTTAAAAAAAGTTCAGGGGCCTATTTCCTTAAACTGGTGTAAAGGTTTACAAGACTAGTCACAGTAGTCTGTTGACTTTGATAAATGCTGTAGCTGGCAGAGAGGTCTGGTGTTGAGGTCAAGGTGCTGGTCTGAAGGGTTATTAATGGGACAATCCCTTTTTCCACCTCTTAGTTCACATGGATTTCTTGAACATATAACATGATTTAGAACATAAAACAATATACACTAAAACATTAACAACACCTTCCTAATATTGAGTTGCATCCCCTTTTGCTCTCAGAACTTCCTCAATTCGTTGGGGCATGGATTCTACAAGGTGATGAAAGCGTTCCACAGGGATGCTGGTCCATGTTGACTCCAATGCTTCCCACAGTTGTGTCAAGGGGGCTGGACGTCCTTTGGCTGGTGGACCATTCTTGATACACACTGTTGAGTGTGATAAACACAGCAGCATTGCAGTTCTTGACACAAACGCACTTAATATATTTTGTCTTGCCCATTCACCCTCTGAATGACACACACATACACAATCCATGTCTCAATTGTCTCAAGGCTTAAACATCCTTCTTTAACCGGTCTCCTCCCCTTCATCTACACTGACTGAAGTGGATTTAACAAGTGACATCAATAAGGGATCATAGCTTTCACCTGGATTCATCTGGTCAGTCTATGTCATGTAAAGAGTATTTCTAATGTTTTGTACACTCAGTGTATAACTATAACGGTGAGCTTTTAAAAAACCAATAGAGTCAAAAAAGCGCACCACATAGGCTAGGTTATAATATAAACCAATGAGATCAACTTGGAAAAGATTTGTAAAAGGAATGTTGGAAACTGCCTGATAGTGCTGTTCAATGCAAAACCCTTTTTTCCCCCAGTAAACATCAAGCGTGTTGCAGCCATGACTTCACATTGAAATTCAGGTTGTTTGGCTGTGGACAGATATATGAATGCAGTGAAAGTTCCGTAGGAACACTTAAATTGTTGTTACAATGGGCATATATCACAGCAAATACACACATAGTTAGATAAAGTTGATGGTATTTCCTGAGATACTTAAATAAACACATGAAACAGCCCTTTAACTCTTATAACCCCAGACAACACAAAATGTAACACTTTCAACAGTAAAAGAGAAAGGGATGCTTTAAAACTTTAAAACTGCTGTGATGTATTGCCCTGAAGCCATTGAGGGACCGCCAGTTCAAGAATGTCCGACGCCAGTGTTTCACGACTTGTGAAAGCGTGAGCTTTTAATACAACGCCGGGCTGTTTAATGTGCACATCAGGACAAAGGAAGCAAACAGGATAAACAAAAAAAAGATGGCCTAAGTTGCTCCGCATCCATGGTAAATCACCACCATTTTTATTGCCTCTAATAAGTTGATGCAAGGCCATTTTTCTTTCTGCCCATCGTTCAAACATTTAAGGCATATTTACAAGGAACTTGTTAAAATATTTAATAATATTTAGTGGCAATTTCGGAGCAGCCTGTCACCACAGAATTTATACCTTTAAGTGTTTAAAAAGGCGATGACATGAATAACAAACTGTCAAAATTGCCTCATTTGCATAGACAGGCCATAACTCCTTATACCTTGCATTAAAAAAATAGGTTTTTAACAAAACGAGTCATAAAAGAAGCATTCAGAGTGAGTGATGACGGAGACTCCTCTACAAAGTCGCACCACAGAGACAGCCTTCCCCCGGTACAGATGCTGCCGAGATCATGTCAGCCAATAAAGGGACATATATCTTGCTGCCTTGACTTATTTATCCCGCGTGGATGAGCTCAAGATGGAACATCTCCTATAGGCTATCTTAATTAATTGTGATAAAAGGGCTAATTCCGAGGCAGCGCTTGAAAAGTGAGCCAAACAATAATATTCCCCACAAATCATATCCGCCGTCAAATATTTCCACCATAACTTTGTAATTCAAAGTCCTTCGGACGTGAGGCTTTTGTTGAGGAGGCTCGGACAAGTCAAGCATCATTTCCCACCCGGCCTCATGCCTCTCCGGCAGTGCTGACTCAGATTATCAGATGAACTTGTGGCCGGTCGACATTAAACCGACATGTCCTGGGTTTGACTCAACAACGGATTGGCCATGTTTGGTGCTGGGCCACCCCTTGTTCCCAGGGGTTTGACGTTGAGCCTTTCTGACCTGGCCCTGCCCTGGCTCGCCCAGTCAGAATAGGGCCCCCGTTGACACTGATTGCAGGGCTATGAGTAGTCTCTCCCCTGTGCCCTCTCAGCGTAACTCTAATTAATAGCCAATTCATCTTCTCTGATCTGAGCCTGCACATGCAGTTATATATCGTTAGTTTGGCAAGCAAGCTATTAAAGTGTAATAACCAAGTACCGGCACTCGATTGGGAAGAGTAGCACATACTTAACCATGGAGTGGAAACAATTAATTCATTGGAGGATCTCCTGGAACCAATCATTTAACCAAGCACTTGCCATGTCGTGAGGCCACCTCGACCCTGTTGTACATGACAGTAGTCCATGACATGTTTTGGGCAGAGCACCTGAAACTTCTCACACTGTGGCCACAGTTACGTAATCCTCGTCTAATACCCACTATTGCACCTTCTGCCTACACAGAAGAACCACACTCCCGGCGACCATCTCCAATGTAGGGAGATCCTTATAGAGGAGCACAGCTCATCAGCGGTTACCTGACCGTTGTTCCCACAGTGCCATCCCCACCTGGAAATTGCCCATATTTTATTGTCAGTGTGCCAGGGGCCCAACATGAAGGTCACTTTTCCTTGGAATAACTGTGTGTGAGAGTGTCTATTAAGACATTAAAATAAACGCTGCACAGTATATCTTGGTACTGACAAAACTGATGGCATTTGGGGGATCAAGAGGCAATTCCTTCTATTTTGTTCCTGTACGAGGATTGGAGATGGCAAGTGAGGGACTGTGCCAGCAGGGTCATATGGTGCCTGGTATTGGGGCCTCTAATGCACAAGGAAAACAAATATCCTGGAGGTGGATCAGAGGGTGTGGTCGTTGTTGACAGAGCTTTGTGTGACACACACACATGCGCACTTATGCACGTGTAGAGACACACAAACACACACACTGCCCCTAAACATCAATGGGATGCTGAGCCAAGATTAATATTGCATGCATGTTCACCAGCTATCAAAGAATGAACTCTTCATAAAACTAATTCTTAGAAAGTGTGATTTTTCATTGTTCCGTTTCAGACAATTTAGATCAACTTAGAAAACCTCCCACTGCGTTACCTTTTGTCTTTGTCTCATAACTTCAAACAATGACAGCGTCTTCCCAACTCATTATTGCTGGAAACAAATACAAATTCATAAGAGCCAGGACTGGGTCTTTGCCTGATTCTGAAGCAAAATATTTAAAACACATTAATATTTTTGCTAGAACTAATAATTATGTTTTTTGTCTCTTCAGCTTAAGACACTAAAAGACAGATGGAAAAATGATGGAGAAATACGTACCCCCTTAAAGACCCAGCTCTCTCCTGGGGTGCCAGGTAGCCTAGTGGTTAGAGCGTTGGACTAGTAACCGAAAGGTTGCAAGATCAAATCCCCGAGCTGACAAGGTACAAATCTGTCATTCTGCCCCTGAACAACCCACTGTTCCTAGGCTGTCATTGAAAATAAGAATTTGTTCTTTAACTGACTTGCCTTGCAAAATAAAAAATCCCAAAGCTTTAAGTCCCTATTAAATAAAACTTTCACCAAGTCAGGAATTTTCTATTTTAAAAAGATAGTCTTCTTCCCTGTAAAACAGGGGCTAGCCTATTGTCTAAGAAGCTACATTTTTTTTCCATAAATAAAAAAAAAAATACTTTTAATAACTTAATTTGCAGCAGTGGGACTGGGATTTGAAGATCCTCACAGTAATTAGAGGAAGATTTCCAGCACAAGATTTTCAGCCCTTAGCTGCCCTTGGTAATACTGTAGCATGTAGATGTAAGCATATTATATCTGGTATCACCTCGTATCAGAATAATAACTTAGACTACAGACAGTAATACCTTCATAGTCAATACATTAACATTGATAAATGCTTAGGATTACCTGCATTATGTTATAGAAAAGTCACTTAGCAGCAGGTATGGCAAGTGAAATACACTGGTAGGTAACATCATCCGGAAATGTCCTGATTGCTAATATATGCATTCATTCATCTTTATTTATCTCTGTGAAGGTGCAGTATAGTCCATGCTTTGTCTCTAATAGGAAGTGTATCCATATACATCATAAATTATCTTACATTCTGGTTCAAAAAGGGAAATAAATTCACACCCCAATATTGATCTCAGTTTTATGATCATCCACTTGATCAATCCATTTCCCCCTGTACCATTATCCTTGGAACAATATTTTCAAATCAATGCCATAAGGAAAGAGTTGTGTCAAATGCAAATCATATGTATCACAGTCCAGATACGGTCATCTCTAATTTAAAGGCACTAAATGTCAGTGATATACATTGTGCACACCAAACACTTCCTAAGGTTGAGTTGCACCCACCCCTTTTGCCCTCAGAACAGCCTCAATTCGGCAGGGCATGGACACTTCAAAAGCGTTCCACAGGGATGACTCCAATGCTTCCCACAGTTGTGTGAAGTTGGCTGGATGTCCTTTGGGTGGTGCACCATTCTTAATACACACAGGAAACTGTTGAGCATGAAAAACCCAGCAGCATTGCAGTTCTTGACATTAACCGGTGCACTTTGCACCTACTACCTTACCCCGTTCAAAGGCACTTCAATCTTTAGGTCTTGCCCATTCACCCTCTGAAGGGCATACATACACAATCCATGTCTCAATTATCTCAAGGCTTAAAAACCCTTTTTTAACCTGTCTCCTCCCATTTATCTACAAAGATTGAAGTGGATTTAACAATACGTAGAAGTAAAAGAAAAACATTCAGGGAGGTAAATAGAATGCTCCTTTTTTTACTCATGACTAGCAGGTCTGGCCGGTTGCTTCCTGCATCATTATTGGTTCTTGCTCAGTCATTCGAAACATAAACAGTAGGCCTATAACACAACTTCACAGCTTATGATAACATAGGAAACCAGTACCAAACTATAAATACACACACAAACATATATACACATTATTTACACAGTACCAGTCAAAAGGTTTAGACACACCTACTCATTCAAGGATTATTCTTTATTTCTACTATTTTCTACATTGTAAAATAATAGTGAAGACATCAAAACTATGAAATAACACATATGGAATCATGTAGTAACCAAAAAAGTGTTAAACAAATCAAAATATATTTTAGATTCTTCAAAGTAGCCACCCTTTGCCTTCCCACATATGCTGAGCACTTGTTGGCTGCTTTTCCTTCACTCTGCGGTCCAACTCATCCTAAACCATCTCAATTGGGTTGAGGTCGGAAGATTGTGGAGGCCAGGTCATGTGATGCAGCACTCCATCACTCTCCTTCTTGGTCAAATAGCCCTTACACAGCCTGGAGGTGTGTTTTGGGACATTGTGCTGTTGAAAAACAAATGATAGTCCCACTAAGCCCAAACCAGATGGGATAGCGTATCACTGCAGAATGCTGTTGTAGTCATGCTGGTTAAGTGTTACTTGATATCTAAATAAATCACCGACAGTGTCACACTTTCACACATGCGGAGATCATCCGTTCACCTACTCTGCGTCTCACAAAGACACGGTAGTCGGAACCAAAAATATAAAATCTGGACTCATCACACCAAAGGACAGATGTCCACCGGTCTAATGTCCATTGCTCGTGGTTCTTGGCCCAATCAAGTCTCTTCTTTTTATTGGTGTCCTTTAGTAGTGGTTTCTTTGCAGCAACTCGACCATGAAAGCCAGATTCACGCAATCTCCTCTGAACAGTTGATGTTGAGATGTGTCTGTTACTTGAACTCCGTGAAGCATTTATTTGGCTACAGTTATTCTAATGAACTTATCCTGTGCAGCAGAGGTAACTCTGGGTCTTCCTTTCCTGTGGCGGTCCTCATGAGAGCCAGTTTCATCATAGCGCTTGATGGTTTTTGCGACTGCACTTGAAGAAACTTTCAAAGCTCTTGAAATTTTCCGTATTGACTGACCTTCATGTCTTAAAGTGATGGACTGTCATTTCTCTTTGCTTATTTGAGCTGTTCTTGCCATAATAATATGGACTAATATGAATAATATGCAAAGGTAACTGAACTAAATGATTATCACCCCGTAGCACTCACTTCTGTCATCATGAAGTGCTTTGAGAGACTAGTCAAGTATCAAATCATATATCACCTCCACCTTACCTGTCACCCTAGACTCACTCCAATTTGCTTACCGCCCCAATAGGTCCATAGACAATGCAATCGCCATCACACTGCACACTGCCCTATCCCATCTGGACAAGAGAAATACCTATGTAAGAATGCTGTTCATTGACTATAGCTCAGCATTTAACATCATAGCACCCTCCAAGCTCATCATTAAGCTCGAGCCTTGGGTCTGAACCCCGCCCTGTGCAATTGGGTCCTGGACTTCCTGACGGGCCGCCCCCAGGTGGTGAAGGCAGGAAACAACACCTCCACTTCGCTGATTCTCAACACTGGGGCCCCACAAGAGTGCGTATTCAGCCCCCCTCTGTACTCCCTGTTCACCCATGAATGCATGGCCAAACACAGCTCCAACTCAATCATCAAGTTTGCAGATGACACAACAGTAGTAGGCTTGATTACCAACAACGACGAGGAGGACGTGAGGGCTCTGGGAGTGTGGTGCCAGGAAAATAACCTCTCACTCAACGTAAAAAAAAACTAAAGGAGATGATCGTGGACTTCAGGAAACAGCAGAGAGAGCACCCCCTATCCATATCGATGGGACAGCAGTGGAGAAGGTGTAAAGGTTGAAGTTCCTCAGCATACACATCACTGACAAACTGAAATGGTCCACCCACACAGACAGTGTGGCGAAGAAGGCTTGTCACCTAAAACCCTCACAAACTTTTACAGATGCACAATTGAGAGCATCCTGTCGGGCTGTATCCCCGCCTGGTACGGCAAGTGCACTGCCTACAACCGCAGGGTTCTCCAGAGGGCGGAGCGGTCTGCACAACGCATCACTGGGGGCAAACGACCTGCCCTCCAAGACACCTACAGCACCCGATGTCACAAGAAGGCCAAAAAGATCATCAAGGACAACAACCACCCGAGCCACTGCCTATTCACCCCGCTATCATCCAGAAGGTGAGGTCAGTACAGGTGCATCAAAGCTAAGACCGAGAGACTGAAAAACAGCTTCTATCTCAAGGCATCAGACTGTTAAATAGCCATCAGTAGCACAGAGAGGCTGCTGCACAGACTTGAAATCATTGGCTACTTTACTAAATGTAACACTAGTCACTTTAATAATGTTTACATATCTTGCATTACTCACCTCATATGTATATACTGTATTAAAAACTGGGCGGTTAGAGCCCTAATGCTGATTGCACACTGTTACTTAGTACTGACAGCTAGTTTTCATAAAGCTTACTCTTTTCTCTGGGGAACCAATGTCTCATTATGCACTTTGGAGCCTATTTAGGTAATTCTGACCACAAATTCAAAGTAAAAACATAGACACTGTCTAGTTGTATCATAGTAAAGGATCTCAGGGGAATTCTCCTGGATCTGGGTATCAGTGTAAGAGGTCACGCGGTTGACATGGTCTCCTCTCATGTGCATCACTGAGTTCAGGTCAAACTTATCACTATAGCTAGCAGTCAATTAGGAAATTCAAATGGACACGGGGCTAAGATTGAAACGCACCCGAGGAAATACAGCACATCATTCGCTACGTACTGTACCGAGTTTCTGTAGCACATTGTTATCCTATGCATTTTACAGGCCTTAAAACAGACAGTTCTACAGCAGCGGCTGCTGAAGAGTCGGAAAATGACAGCCAATTAAGAAGCCTTTAAACTTACAAGTCAAGCACCACTTGTTGTGATGCCCGTTATGGCTTTTTTATAGATATTAAACTGTTTTGATGGCTGTATTGGTTCCCAGAATAAATGCTAAAGTGAACAGGAAATATAGCCAGAACAAGAGGGGTGCTGAACAGTAAACAGCTCATTTGGTGAGTGTTTTCTTTTCAGAGGGACATAGAGGGACAAAGAGGGCAACAGAGGAAGACGGGCTTTGAGGGAACTTAAATCCCATTTCATCAATTCGTGAGAATCACCCTTTCTAGTTATTCTGAGGGATAAACAATTCAGGCCTGTTTCCCATTTTTTTGTGTGTCAGTTATCTGTTTTCTGCTAACGAGATGTCACTAATATGTTCTGGAATGCCATGTGAATGGACAATTTGATTGGCTATGAAGAACTTAATGATGTATACCAAATGTGGGGGGACAGCTCCTAAGCACAGTTTTGTAGACAAACATACTCGAGCGCAGTTTGCCGTTTCTGCCAGGATGAAATCTGAAATTAAGAGCAGAATGTTTCCAAGGTGCCACATCCGTTAACCAATCATGTCTTGTTCGTTAGCATTTTCCTTCAATTAGTTCAATTGTGAGGACACGGAGGAAAAAGTGACACTTCACCAGTGCAAAAACATAATTAAAAGAAAAACAGTATTCTTGTCTGCATGTACAAAAACAAGCTTGATTGTATACCTGGATTCCTTTTAACTAATTAAAAAACACAAATCCAATATTGTAAGTTGTCCATTTACATAAATGCATCCAACTATTGTGATGAGGATTTTGTTGTATTGTTCCTTTCAGCACACAGCAGCTTATTCCATCTTAATTTGTGCCACTGTGTCTTCCTGAGAGCAGACTCCAGTCATCTTTAAACGGCTCCATTTAAAATGCAATTTGATTATCTGCCAAATTGCTACCAAGTCTTTCCCCTCTGCAGCTTTGGGATGGTGGGTAAAAAAAAAAAAACATTTGCATTTGTACATAAAAAAGAGGTCTTTGTCACATTTCGTACACGCCATCACAGAATGACCACCGCTTTCAAAGCTCCATCACCCTGGTGATTTCAGACTAATGTATCCAAGGGGAGAGGAGGAGGGATACAGACTACCGAGGAGGGGGAGAGAAAATTCTCTGAAAAGTCGCTAAGGACTTCAGTGGCACTGCGAAAAACCCACAGGACATGGCATGTTTAAATAATCCAAAACTTTTCTTTAATCACAGTTTAGAAAATTGGCTGGGACCTTCAGCAGGAGACAGCTGCTCTGCCCCATAGCCATTTAATGAGATTCGCCGAGGGTTTCCCTTAAAATATTTACGCCGTCCCACGGCACAACAATATTGTCCTAGAACGGCAAGATAAGAAGCCAAGGAGGTGTGTTGAAGTTCTCCTAATCAATTTGTTAATTACTGGAGCAGCTATAGGAAAGGAGGGAGAGAGAAGAGTCCCTTCTGGCAAGCTGTATTCTAATAAACGCAACATTTTTTATTTACTTGCTGAACCGAGAGGAAGTGGGATTACAACACGGGGCTGATTGAGACAGGCTCAGATGTGGTTGAGGTCCAAGTCAAAACAGAGAGGATCAGGCCTCCAAATAGAAAACTCTCCCAGGACCTGCATCTCTGCATCTATTTGGTAAGGGTGGGAGTTTGGAGGGGTTCAAAACAGGCTCTCTAGACAGAATTGTGTATTTTTATACATGAAGAAGCGGTTTAAGTACAGGAGTCACACAGTAAATCAAGGCGAGTTGGAATCATAGTTTTACATTTTTTTGTTAAATTGACTCTATAGGAGTTACCTTAGCCCCTCAACAGAGTGAATATTCCCTGGAGGTAGTGTTGATAATTGGAGTTCATTGGGACGGAGTACTTTTAACTCCAGTAACCAGAGTCAGTATCCATATACATATACATGTGTTCAATTCACTGTGTAAATGTTTTTATTAACTAATTTAAAAAGAAAATCAGAGTTGATTCAACAGTGTTCATTTCCGCAATATGTAGTATGATCGCAGTATGTTGAAACGTAAGTTAGAGTATATATCTGTCATTGAAAGCAAGCCAGAGAAGTGGTAGATCCATTCTGTGTGCTATTTGCATACTTCCCATTCTTAAAAGGGCAATCAGTGGTTAAAACAATTACAAATCACCTCCCCGCTCCTGTTTCTCAAAATAGCTGAGTGATGGGGCTAGGTCGTCCGTCTCGAGTATACTGTACCTTCCAGTTTAGCAGTCACTTTGACAGCATATTGTGGCAGATGTAAAGTTCCCATTGTTGGATGTCCTTCAGGCTGGATATCATAAGGTAGTAGACATCATGATTATTGGTGGTAACCCTAACATTCAATTGAATAATGCAGTGGAAAATATGCACATTTGGCTCAGGGCCTAACTCGCTAGTGTTAAAAGGTAGTAAACTACTAGACTAGTGTACTCTGATGAAGTTGATTCTTAATTCAAAACAACACAGAAAAGTGTAAAATGGCATGGGAGTTAATGAAATGGCAATTGGAGTTAAAATTAATCAACTCCCTGAGAGTTGGATATTTACTCTATTTAGGTTAACTCAACAACAAAAAATGTACACCTTGACCAGAGTCGTTTTTCTTCAAAATGGGGGTGGGACAATATAAACCCCAAAATGGAGTTGAATTTGACTCCATGGAAGTTGAATCAACTCTTGCAATTTTACTGTGCATGTTAATCACTAACAAACATGGTAACGACTAACTGAAAGATTCAAATATAACTATTTTCAGATAGAAACATTTATTTCCTCAAATAATGATAATACCATTATGACTGGCAAACACAAAGTAACACTTGTGTAGACCCCGAGAGAAAACATAGATGACACTAGGTTATTCATATAGGAACAACAGGTCTGCTTCCAACTATAGGTCCAGAGGCCAGGAGCGGTGCCACGCAATGCCACATGGTGCCAGCGTGCCAGACGTGGAGCTGTGTGTCTGATACCACCCCCTAGTGCCCTCTGGCAGAGAGGTGACCTCGCCTTCCAACCCTAGGGGCCAAGGGCATCAATGCGCCTGTCACAGGAAACGGCCCCCATCTTCACTGGGGTTACGACAAAACCTGCTGCCTTTCTTCAACTAGTCTTCCTCACCACCCTGGCTCTATGGCCACAGACCTACTGCCCTACTGCCTTCCCAAAGGCCAAAGGTCAGCATCAAGTGAGAGTTTGAAGGATATTAACATACACTAATGAATAGCCACAGTAGTAGCACATAGCAGGGCATGCTGCTGTGAGTAGTGAGGCGAAAACCATTTGAAATGTAGCTGTATAGAGTTATTAAATATTACCAACAATTATCAATATTAACATCTAAATCAATATTGAAAAGTCTCAGTGGTAATGACTGGGACTATACTTTTTGTTTGCCCTGTACCTGTGTAAACTAGTGCATTTGAATGTGTCATACCCCCTTTTTTCATTGCATACCAATTTTAGTTTAGACACATTTTTAATTTTGTTTCATATTCAATGTCATATTGAGGAGACTAATGTCTCCTCACCAGGATAATTGACAAGTGAGCTCCAGCTAGAGTGGGGGTCTCTGTATCTATTGGATGTGCTCGGGGTGCTTGTTTTTGGGCCTGCTGCCCCTAGTGGAGGAACTATAATCTGGGCCTGTATTCATAGTGTCTGAGAGTAGGAGTGCAAAGCACGCATTTATGAAGCCTCTCAGAGTAGGAGTGCTGATCTAAGATCAGGTCCTCCTTGACCTATTTATTGTGATTTAAAGGCTAAACTGGTCCTAAATCAGCACTCCTACTCAGACTCTTTGTGAACAGGGCCATGAACTACAATTAGGTCGCAGTATCTATATACACTGAGTGTACTAAACATTAGGAACACCTGTTCTTTCCATGACATAGACTGACCAGGTGAATCCAGGTGAAAGCTATGATCCCTTATTGATGTTAAACTTGTTAAATCCACTTCAATCAGTGTAGATGAAGGGGAGGAGACAGGTTAAAGAAGGATTTTTAAGGCTTGAAACAATTGAGACATGGATTATGTATGAGTGCCATTGAGATGGTGAATGGGCAAGTCAAAAGATTAACCCCTGTAAATCTAAGTGTGGTTCAAAACTGACACATGTTATTGTTTTAAGATGGTCATACTCTGGATCATTTAGAAATTTGATTTGTAATTTTAGGACCCCGTTAGGTATATATACAGTACCAGTCAAAAGTTTGGACACACCTACTCATTCAAGGGTTTTTCTTGATTTTTACTATTTTATACATTGTAGAATAAGAGTGAAGACATCAAACCTTTGAAATAGCACATATGGAATCATATAGTAACCAAAAAAGTATAAACAATCAAAATATATTTTATATTTGAGATTCTTCAAAGTAGCCATCCTTTGCCTTGATGACACCTTGCACACTCTTGGCATTCTCTCAACCAGCTTTATGAGGTAGTCACCTGGAATGCATTTCAATTAACAGGTGTGCCTTGTTAACCTGTTAGGGTATAGGGGGCAGTATTTTCACGGCTGGATAAAAAAATGTACCCGATTTAATCTTGTTACTAATCCTACCCAGTAACTACAATATGCATATACTTATTATATATGGATAGAAAACACCCTAAAGTTTCTAAAACTGTTTGAATGGTGTCTGTGAGTATAACAGAACTAATTTGGCAGGCAAAACCCTGAGACAGATTCTGACAGGAAGTGGATACCTGATGTGTTGAATTGACTTTAAGCCTATGCCATTGAAAAACAAAGGGGCTGAGGAATGTTTTGGCACTTCCTATTGCTTCCACAAGATGTCCCCAGCCTTTACAAAGTGTTTTGAGTCTTCTACTCTGAGATCTGACCGAAGAAGAGCCTTGGAACGGTGATGGCCCATTAGACACCTGGCGCGCGAGTTCATGTTGGGTACTCTCATTCCGAAACGTTTTAAAAGAGAACCCAATGGTCCGCCTTGAATTTTATTTATGTTCTGGTTAAAAAAGGCCCTAATGATTTATGCAATACAACGTTTGACATTTTTTCCGTTCGTGAAGTGAAGTGAAGTCCGGCTGGCTTAGATCATGTGCTAACAACACGGAGCTTTTTGGACATAAATGATGAGCTTTTTTGAACAAAACTACATTCGTTATGGACCTGGGATTCCTGGAAGTGACATCTGATGAAGAGAATCAAAAGGTAATGGATTATTTACATAGTATTTTCGATTTTAGATCTCTCCAACATGGCGGTTAGTCTGTATCGCAAAGCGTATTTTTCTGGGCGCAGTGCTCAGATTATTGCAAAGTGTGATTTCCCAGTAAGGTTATTTTTAAATCTGGCAAGTCGATTGCGTTCAAGAGATGTAAATCTATAATTCTTTGAATGACAATATAATATTTTACCAATGTTTTCTAATATTAATTCATTATTTTGTTGCGATGACTTGACTGCCGGTTATTGGAGGGAAACGATTTCCTCAACATCAACGCCATAGTAAAACGCTGTTTTTGGATATAAATATGAACTTGATAGAACTAAAAATGCATGCATTGTCTAACATAATGTCCTAGGAGTGTCATCTGATGGAGATTGTAAAAGGTTAGTGCATAATTTTAGCTGATTTTATGGTTTTGGTGACGCCTGTCTTTGAATTGACAATACAGTACACACAGCTATTGTCAATGTACTCTCCTAACATAACCTAACTTTATGCTTTCGCCGTAAAACCTTTTTGAAATCGGACAACGTGGTTAGATTAAGGAGATGTTTATCTTTCAAAGGGTGTCAGATAGTTGTATGTTTGAAAAACTTGAATTTTGACATTTATTAGGTTTCAAATTTGCCGCTCTTGACATGCACCTGCTGTTGATAGGGTGCGCCACGGGTGGCACGCTAACGTCCCACATAGCCCCAAGAAGTTAAAAGTTAATTTGTGGAATTTCTTTCCTTTGACACCAACTTCAGATGAGTCTCCTGACACGTGGGGTGGTCATAGAGTGGTCATTTTATAGGTCAAACCACTCGGACGCAACAGACATTTTCGTGAGAAAACAGATTTTAGGGATGTCTCATGGTGCGACAAACACCAGCTCTGCCACCTTTCACCGCAGATGCAGAAGTTTGCCGGACGCAGTGGACAGAGATAAATCTAATGCAATCTCTAGCTTTAATTAGGGTTGCAAAGGATCGGAAACTTTCCGGAAAATTTCCATGGGAAGTTAAGCCCTGGAATTTTGGGAATTTTGCTTAAATTCATCAAAGAAAGTTTGGGTGGGATACACATAAGGCAATTCTAGTTCTTGTGGCATATTTTGGTTAAACTTTCCCCAATTCAATGGAATTGCAACCCTCTGCATGCACAATGGATTCTTTCATCACATGTGCAGTGCACTCTCTCATCACATGTACAGCTGATTCTCAAGATCTTACACACTAATGAGATGCTATTGAGCCCACACTACTAAACTGTCTGAGCCAAGGACTACATGCTTTCTGGTAAGTTTTAATTACAATACTGGGTGGGGTGAATATATTTTATATGACATACATCATTTTTTGTTAACTAGTAAATAGTAGCCTACAGCAAAGTGTGTTTAAATCATTTCTAACTAGTTTCAATTTCTGCTAGTTAGTTTTTGCCTCCATGTGGGTTTTAGCTTGCTTGAGCCTGCTAACTGAGGAGTGTTAATTCACCCGTTTCCATACATGTTTCATTTTAAAACATTTATCTTACAAAGGAGTTGTTTAATCTAACTGCTTAACTATTTATCTGTACATGGAATTGTATATATATATATTTTTTACTAATTGTTTTCTAATGTTTACAGGAAAATGCCACGGGCACTATCTGATGTGTGGAGACAATTCACTGCCAAATCATATGTGAAGAACGCAACAAAGATGCAGAATCATCTGGCCAAGTGCATAAAGTTCCCTCAGCGCTCACAACAAGCAACCTCTGACAAAAGTCCCTCTACTTCTATTTGAGGTGAAAATGATGAATCAGACACCTTATCAGTAGCAACAGCTCATGGTCCTCCTAGAATCAGAAGTTTTTTTGACTCAATGGAGGAACGTAGTCAGAGAAATGCTGATGAATGTCTTGCTTGAGCTGTGTATGCAACTGGTTCACCTCTGATGCTCACCGACAATGTGTAATGGAAGAGATTTCTGAATGTTCTTCGCCCAGCATACACCCCTCCAACCAGACATGCTTTATCTACTAATTTGATGGATGCAGAGTTCAACAGAGTTCAAGTGAAGGTCAAGCAAATCATAGAGAAAGCAGACTGTACTGCAATCATCTCTGATGGGTGGTAGAATGTTCGTGGGCAAGGAATAATTAACGACATCATCTCCACCCCTAAAACCAGTATTCTACAAGAGCACAGACACAAGGGACAACACACACACCGGTCTCTACATTGCAGATGTGCTGAAGGCAGTCATCAATGACCTTGGACCACAGAAGGTATTTGCACTGGTGACAGACAATGCTGCGAAGGCTAGAGGTCGACCGATTAATCGGAATGGCCGATTAATTAGGGCCGATTTCAAGTTTTCATAACAATCGGAAATCGGTATTTTTGGCCACCGATTTTGCCGATTTGTTTTACACCTTTATTTAACTAGGCAAGTCAGTTAAGAACACATTCTTATTTTCAATGATGGCCTAGGAACGTTGGGTTAACTGCCTTGTTCAGGGGCAGAATGACAGATTTTTACCTTGTCAGCTCAGGGATTCAATCTTGCAACCTTACGGTTAACTAGTCCAACGCTCTAACCACCTGCTTTACATTGCACTCCACGAGGTTACGCGAATGCATAAGAAGCCAAGGTAAGTTGCTAGCTAGCATTAAACTTATCTTATAAAAAACAATCAATCAATCATAATCAGTAGTTAACTACACATGGTTGATGATATTACTAGTTTATCTAGCCTGTCCTGCGTTGCATATAATCGCTTAGGTACACGTTGCTCCAACCATAAACATCAATGCCTTTCTTAAAATCAATACACAAGTATATATTTTTAAACCTGCATATTTAGTTAATATTGCCTGCTAACATGAATTTCTTTTAACTAGAATTTCTTCCTAACAAAGACAGCCGACCAAACGGGGGATGATTTAACGAAAGCGCATTTGCGAAAAAAGCAATCGTTGCACGACTGTACCTAACCATAAACATCAATGCCTTTCTTAAAATCAATACACAGAAGTATATATTTTTAAACCTGCATATTTAGCTAAAAGAAATCCAGGTTAGCAGGCAATATTAACCAGGTGAAATTGTGTCATTTTGCGTTCATTGCACGCAGTCAGGGTATATGCAACGGTTTGGGCCGCCAGGCTCGTTGCGAACTAATTTGCCAGAACTTTACGTAATTATGACATAACATTGAGGGTTGTGCAATGTAACAGGAATAACGTTTTGTTTTCGAGACGATAGTTTCCGGATTCAACCATATTAATGACCTAAGGCTCGTGTTTCTGTGTGTTATTATGTTATAATTAAGTCTACGATTTGATAGAGCAGTCTGACTGAGCAGTGGTAGGCAGCAGCAGGCTCGTAAGCATTCATTCAAAATAGCACTTTCGTGCGTTTTGCCAGCAGCCCTTCGCAATGCATTGCGCTGTTTATGACTTCAAGCCTGTCAACTCCCAAGACGAGGCTTGTGTAACCCATGTGAAATGGCTAGCTAGTTAGCCGGGTGTGCGCTAATAGCGTTTCAAACGTCACTCACTCTGAGACTTGGAGTAGTTGTTTCCCCTTCCTCTACATGGGTAACAATGCTTCGAGGGTGGCTGTTGTTGATGTGTTCCTGGTTCAAGCCCAGGTAGGGGCG
Organism: Salmo trutta; assembly: GCF_901001165.1. Taxonomy (NCBI): domain Eukaryota; kingdom Metazoa; phylum Chordata; class Actinopteri; order Salmoniformes; family Salmonidae; genus Salmo; species Salmo trutta. Next base: position 27,088,586 of record NC_042984.1, on the reverse strand, counting down.
AGGAGAGGGATGGAAGCTATACTGTTACACTGGCAATACTAAAGTGCCTATAAGAACATCCAATAGTCAAAGGTATATGAAATACAAATCGTATAGAGAGAAATAGTCCTATAATTCCTATAATAACTACAACCTAAAACATCTTACCTGGGAATATTGAAGACTCATGTTAAAAGGAACCACCAGCTTTCATATGTTCTCATGTTCTGAGCAAGGAACTTAAACGTTAGCTTTTTTACATGGCACATATTGCACTTTTACTTTCTTCTCCAACACTTTGTTTTTGCATTATTTAAACCAAATTGAACATGTTTCATTATTTATTTGAGGCTAAATTGATTTTATTGATGTATTATATTAAGTTAAAATAAGTGTTCATTCAGTATTGTTGTAATTGTCATTATTACAAATAAATTAATTAATAAAAAAATAAAATAAAAAAAAATAAAAAATTGGCCGATTAAATCGGTATTGGGGTTTTGGGCCTCCAATAATCGGCATCGGTATCGGCGTTGAAAAATCATAATCGGTCGACCTCTAGCGAAGGCTGCTTGGTCTAAAGTGGAGGAGTCCTACCCTCACATCACACCCATTGGCTGTGCTGCTCATGCATTGAATCTGCTCCTCAAGGACATCAAGGCACTGAAAACAATGGATAGACTCTACAAGAGAGCCAAGGAAAGGGTTAGGTATGTGAAGGGTCATCAAGTTATAGCAGCAAGTGAGAAGAATAAGAGCACCACATTGAATCTGCCCAGCAACACCCATTGGGGTGGTGTTGTCATCATGTTTGACAGTCTCCTGGAGGTGAAGGAGTCTCTCCAAGAAATGGCCATATCACAGTCTCCCGATATGGACAGCCCCATCAAGAGGATCCCCCTGGATGATGTATCTTGGAAGAGATTGGTAAGCAGCCTAAAACTCCTGAAACCTATAGCAGTAGCCATTGCACGGATTGAGGGAGACAATGCCATCCTGTCTGATGTTCAGACTCTGCTTGCAGATGTAAGAGAAGAAATCCGTACTGCCCTGCCCACTTCAATGTTGCTCCAAGCAGAGGAAACTGCAATTCTGAAATACATCAAAAAGTTTGATGCTGCAGCGTACATGTTGAACCCAAAGTATGCTGGCAAGAGCATACTGTCTGGTGCAGAGATCAACAAGGCCTATGCTGTCATCACTACGGTGTCTCGCCACCTTGGCCTGGATGAGGGCAAGGTTCTTGGCAGTCTGGCGATGTACACTTCCAAGCAAGGGCTTTGGGATGGAGATGCAATATGGCAGTCGTGCTAACATATGTCACGTCCTGACCATAGAGTGCTTTTATTTTCTATGATAGAGTAGGTCAGGGCGTGACCGGGGGGTTTATCTAGTTTAATTCTTCTATGTTGTGTTCTAGTTTATTTTTTCTATGTTGGGGGTTTTGTATGATTCCCAATTAGAGGCAGCTGGTCATCGTTGTCTCTAATTGGGGATCATATTTAAGTAGTTGTTTTTCCCACCTGTGTTTGTGGGAGATTATTTTGAGTTGGTGCATGTTGCACCTCTGTCGTCACGGTTTGTGTTTTGTTTAAAGTGTATTGTTTGTCTGGCTAAGTTTCACATTCAAATAAAAGATGTGGAACGATACTCTCGCTGCGCCTTGGTCTCCTTCAGACGAACGTGACAACATATCTCATCAGCCACCTGGTAGAAGGGACTTTGTGGATCTGAGGCTCTTTCCCTTGTTGCCTCCATTATCCTCCAAATCCCACCAACATCAGCCGCCTCAGAGCACAACTGGTCCTTGTTTGGGAACACACACACCAAAGCACACAACAGGCTGACCAATACAAGGGTTGAAAAATTGGTGGCCATCCAGGAAAATTTGAGGCTTTTTGAGCCTGTCAACGAGCCATCCTCAACAAGGTTGGAAAGTGTCAGTGAAGATGAGGCCTAAGAGTCTGATGTTCAAGAGGTGGACATTGAGGAGGTCCGGGGAGAAGACATAGAAGCCTGAGAGGAAGACAACCAAAGACAACCGAAACACAACCCCGCCAAGCTGCACTGCGTCTTGACACAATGCTTGCTTAACCCGGAAGCCAGCCGCACCAATATGTCTGAGGAAACACCGTGAACCTGGCGACCGTGTCAGCATGCATTGCGCCCGGCCCGCCACAGGAGTCGCTAGAGCAATGGGACAAGGACAACCCGGCCGGCCAAACCCTCCCTTAACCAGGACGACGCTGGGCCAATTGTGCGCCGCCTCGTGGGTCTCCTGGTCACAGTGCCTTAGACCACTGCGCCACTGAGGAGGCCCCTAAATTGATGGAATTGTTTTATTACGTTACTTAGATCGACGCACCGGCTCTAGGGGGTTTAAGTGCCTTTGAACACAGTATGGTATTTAAAAAATTATGATTTAACTAGGCAAGTCAGTTAAGAACAAATTATTATTTACAATGACAGCCTACCCTGGTCAAACCCGGACGATGCTGGGTCAATTGCGCGCCACCCTATGGGACTCCCAATCAAGGCCAGATGTGACACAGCCTGGATTTGAACCAGGGACAGTAGTTACACCTCGTGCACTGAGATGCAGTGCCTTGACCGCTGCGCCACTCGGGAGCCCTGGTAATAGGTGACAGGTTTGAGTGTGTCAAGAACTGCAACGCTGCTGGGTTTTTCACTCTCAACCGTTTCCTGTGTGTATCAGGGATGGTCCACCACCCAAAGGACATCCAGCCAACTTGACACAACTGTGGGAAGCATTGGAGTCAACATGGGCCAGCATCCTTGTGGAATGCTTTTGACACCTTGTAGAGTCTATGCCCCAACGAATTGAGGCTTTTCTGAGGGCAAAAGGTGGTGCAACTCAATATTAGGAAGGTTTTGTACACCCAGTGTATATCTTATTCATTATGATCTAAAAGGCAAAACTGCTTCTAGATCAGTTCTTCTACACTGAGATGCTTTATGAACATGGGCCCTGAAGTCTGTAAAATTGGGAACAAGGACAAAGAACCAGATTGGGAACAAGGAACAAGGACCAGATTGTTAACTATAGTTGTATTGAGGCTCATTAATGAATACCACCGGTATTCAAATCCATTGAGTGTTCACCAAACTGTTTTCAGTTTCTTCTTTAAAACTATCAAGTAGGAGTCCAAATTGTATCCACTTTTAATTGTATCCATTGCACTTCTCTCAATGTTGTAAATCAATGTTACGCGCATGGGTTCGATTCTACACTACGATTCATTAATTTAACCATTATCGCATCAATCTGGTTTCATTATTTTACCCTGGCTTAAAATGATACTTTGTTTAATCGACAAACATGCATGTTCGTCCAGTGGGTGTAATGTTGATTTCGCTGCTTTTCCATTTCCCTCTCTTTATTTCAGATTTTTTTACACTAGTTCCCCTCGCTCCGGCAGTCTCTACGGTGTGTAGTTGAGCAGATGAATCCGAGCCCGAACAATCCCACTGAGTATTATGGCAAAAACAAAAACACATGAAAAAACCTGTTGATGTGACATTTTGTTCCCTCTCACCTCAACGCACGCCAGTCACAATGGACCACTGCCGCTGTGTGGGGGTGCTGTGTTTCTAATCACCATGGTGATGTCTCTTTGCCTCCCAGGCTCCCTTGGGGGTGGGGGGTGGGCGGGGCAAGGGAGCCAGTTGTCAACCAAGCCCCAACCAACAACCAAAACTGAGGAGGGGTTGGGGGTGGGTAGATATTGCCAGAGAGATGCTCCTACAGGTACCTTAGTACTGATGTAACATCCTCAACACGTGCACGTGCACACACACAGCAGCCACACCTGCCCAATCCCAGTCCTGCTACCTGCTCCGTGCTCTCTCCACATTCCCAGTCAAGACAATAACAGCACGTCAATGGCACAATGTTGATTGAGGGGAGTTAAACTTACAGTAGGGGGAAGGCTTTGAATTTCACTCCTAACCTTTAAAAGGGCAAAAAATAGAACAAAATGGTGCAGGTTCACGAGCAACTAGGCTGAGAACATCTGTGTGTGGGTAAATCATCTTTACGTGACAGAGAGACGCAGAGATGTCATTACTCTGGAACAAGACAAAAGGGCACCTCTCATTCTTAGCCCATCGGATCATTTTTCATTTGCTTGTTTGATTGTTACCCTCCCTGCCTGTTCATTCTCAAACAGACCAACTAAACTCTCAACTCTACTGCCTCACAGATATGTGACAGAAAGACAAAGCACTTCAACCAAACATGAACACTAACATTACAATTTAACTCCAAACTAATTCAAGGTCTAGAATACACAATTCATGTGATACGATCATTCCAAAGTTTAGCTAGTTTGATATTGACAGTTTTGCTCATATACCTGGTGCTTTCGTCCAGTGACTGCATACAATAAGGAGATTTATTAAGCTCAGCACTTCCAAAGCTTCAGTCGACTCAAGTAGTTGCTATAAGTTGGTGCTAAAAGAGAATTACGTGAACTGGGATGGTTATAACATGGTTCAACATAAGCCTGTCATGTTATGTCATCAGATGTCTGATTCATTTAACTGATGAATGACAACACAGATTACACAGTATGTTGATTACACAGATTACACACTGCCTTGAATTTTTTTTTGGGGGGGGTGTATAAAACAATATCCGGAATTCAAGGCTCACCTTGTGTCTATACACTAAACAAATGCAGCAATTGGACACTCCAAGTGGTTGGCAATCCGTCTAATGAGTTAATTTGGCACCGATTTAGCCAACACATTTTACTGCTCACCTTTTGGACCACGCTCAAATAACAGCTTGGCATAAGCATGTAGTTGCTGCCACTTCTTTAAAGCCCTTTAAGAAGACACATGGTTTGCTTCTTTTTTTACTTTAACGAGACAATCTGGGATTGGTACATCCATTTCAACGTTTAAATGAATGACTATAGACATTGACTCTTGAAGAATAGAACTTATAAATGCTTCATGAGTTCAGTTCAACTGTCTTACCCCATCAGAACCCAAAATATAGGCTAAGCTTGTTTTACTCCATTGCTTGTAAACAATGTTATTGTAAACGTTATATAGTTTTTTAATTTTATTGTTAAAACGATCATTTTGATCACATGGATGGTACTTGCATCCATAGCTCTGACTATGAATTTGAAATTGGTTACATTGCTGTGTACCCCAAAATAATGGTGGGGTGGCTGCTTTGCTGTTGTTGTTTGAATCCCAGATTTCACCTTTAACATATCTCAGATGCCACATCATATGTAACATCTGGTATAAGAATATAGATATTCACCTATTACAGAATAAAGTTACATTCAAAGTACATATACATATCCAACAGAAGTGACCTCAATATCTATATGATTAACGGGTAATGCAATTGATTGGTAGGGAAAACAGCCAAGACAAATCTTCTAAACCAATTGATTTAAATCTGATACGGGACTGTTTACTACATGGTTGCTAGTTAAGATCATCGCCTGACACCGCGTTAATCAGCTCCAGGTCGTACATCAGTCAGAAAGGCAGGTGACATTTTACGAATGCTTTATAAGTTGTTTGAACCTAACGTCTTATAAAAAGTGTATCATATGTTATGTCTATGTGTCATTATGAGATGATTATAAGACATAAGGGCATACATTATAAATGATGCAATGCCTTATAACTGCATCATAATGCATTATACCGGCAGTTCTTAAGATAAGTGTTACTCAAAGGCACAGGCTCGAAAGAAGGACCTTAATGACACCTTTCTCCTTGAGCGTCTATGCTTAACTCTCTTCCTCCTTTTCCCCTCCCCTGTCCCAAAGCAGCCAGCTGGGAACAGTGTGCATGTGCTGACGTCCCCACTAACCTTGGCCAGCGTTAGGATTACCGTGCATTTACACTCAATGCTCCTTCTTTCCTTAAGACTTATTAAGAATGATAATGAGCTCGGAAAGGGGCAGCATGTCCCTTTCTCGGTCTTGTGAGCTCTCTTCCTCATTGCTCTCTTTTTTTCTAACCTGCATCCTCTACCTCTCTCTCTCTCACCCCTGCATCCTCCATCTTTCTCTCTCTCCACTTCTCTCTCCCTCTCTCCTCTGTATTGAAAGGGCCTAGAACAAATTACCAAAAAGGCCATTACCATCTATGAACTGAAGGATTTAATCGATAGTTATTTCATGCCTTCAAAATCAACCCTATATTACTGTTGTCTGTGTGATTTGTTTATTTTGCCCGGGAAAATTCCTTCACTCGAAGAGGGAAAGATTGCTCGGGATGCAATTCACCTTGAGCCTCTATTATAATGGATTTCTCTACTGGTTGATCAAGCATGCAAAAAGGACATTTCCCCAGCACTAAAATAAAAACAATAATGATGATTAAAAACACAAGCACTATTTGCACTTGTACTACTGTATGTGTCGAGGGCAGTAGATTTTACAAGTTGAGACCGAATGGACGTTGTTGTGTGGTGTGAATTTGGATACAAAATCATTTCATGGGGCAATTGAGGGAGTTCGAGTGTGAGAAAACAATAGTATTAGCTCTTGAGCCCTGTCAAATTGCAGCCTGAGATTATTGACATTTGTTTTGACATCAAAGACCTGCAGGTCCAGAGTCAAGGTCAAACTGAAAAGGAACACACACCAGACCTGGGTTCAAATACTATTTGAAATAATCTTAAATACTTGAGCTGAGCTTGACTGAGCTTGTCTGGCACAATGGAACCAATAGAGTAGTTGCAAAAGTGCAAACCCTGCCCATCTGGCACTGCAGGAATGCTAAAGCATTCTACAAATGCTAAAACATTGAAAGATTTAAAATAGTATTTGAACCACAGGTCTGACACACACAGAGTTCATTCTGCATAACCTTGACAGATACTTACTTGAGAATACATTTTTTACATTTAAAACTCGGACAAAACAGAGATGCTAGTTGTAGGTCCCAAGAAACAAAGAGATCTGTTGTTTGATGTGACGTCTCAAATAAAACTGTGAAGAACCTCAGCGTTACTCTGGACCCTGATCTCTCTTTTGACAAACATATCAAAAGTATATGAAGAGCAGCTTTTATCCATATTTGTAACATTGCAAAAATCTGAAATGTTTTGTACAAATGAAAAAAAACAAGATTAGTCTATTGCAATGCTCTTCTCTCCGGCTACCCGGATAAAGCAGCAAATAAACTTCAGCTAGTGCTAAACACGGCTGCTAGAATCTTGACTAGAACCTCAAAATTCGATCATATTACTCCAGTGCTAGCCTCTTACTCCATTGCTACACAGGCTTCCTGTTAAGACTATAGCTGATTTCAAGGTTTTACTGCTAACCTACAAAGCATTACTTGGACTTGCTCCTACCTATCTCTCCGATTTGGTCCTGCCATACATAACAACACGTATGCTACGTTTACAAGATGCAGGCCTCCTTATTGTTCCTAGAATTTCTAAGCAAACAGCTGGAGGCAAGGCTTTCTCCAATCCATTTTTGTGAAATGGTCTGGAATGGTCTGCCAATCCATGTGAGAGACGCAGACTCGGTCTCTACCTTTAAGTCTTTACTGAAGACTCATCTCTTCAGTAGGTCCTATGATTGAGTATAGTCTGGCTCAGGGGTGTGAAGGTGAACTGCAAGGCACTGGAGTGAAGAACCACCCTTGCCGTCTCTGTCTGGCCGGCTCCCCTCTTCTCCATTGGGATTCTCTGCCTCTGACCCTATTACGAGGGCTGAGTCACTGGCTTGCTAGTGCTCTCCTATGCCGTCCCTAGGAGGGGTATATCACTTCGTGCCAGGATTTTTTCGCTATACTCGACTTGAGTGGGTTGAGTCACTGACGTGATTTTGCTGTCCGGTTTTGCACCTGCTCGGGCTTGTGTGGTAGGGGAGATTTTTGTGGGCTATACTCCGCCTTGTCTCAGGGTAGCAAGTTGGTGGTCTGTTGATATCCATTTGGTGGTGTGGGGGCTGTGCTTTGGCAAAGTGGGTAGGTTTATATCCTGCCTGGTTGGCCCTGTCCGGGGGTATCGCCGGACGGGGCAAAAGTGTCCCCTGACCCCTCCATGTCTCAGTCTCCAGTATCTATACTGCAATAGTCTATGTGCTGGGAGGGCTAGGGTCAGTTTGTTTTATCTGGTGTAATTCCTGTGTGAACTTAAGTTTGCTCCCTCTAATTCTCCCATCTCTCTCCTGCCCTCTCTCTCTCCCCTCCTGGAGGACCTGAGCCTTAGGATAATGCCTCAGGACTACCTGGCCGGACGACTTCTGGCTGTACCCATCCCCAGTCCACCTGATCATGCTGCTGATCCAGTTTCTGCTGTCCTGCCTATGGAACCCTGACCTGTTCACCCTGACCTGTTCACCGGATGTGCTACCTTGTCACAGACCGGCTGTTTTGACCCTCTCTCTCCCTCTACCGCACCTGCTGTCTTGGCCACTGATTGCTCACCTATGAAAAGCCAACTGACATATACTCCTGAGATGCTGACCTGTTGCACCCTCTATAACCACTGTGATTATTATTTGACCCTGCCAGTCATCGAGGAACTTTTGAACATCTTGAAAAACGATCTGGCCTTAATGGCCATGTACTCTTATAATATCCATCGGGCACAGCCAGAAGAGGACTGGCCACCCCTCAGAGGCTCGTTCCTCTCTAGGTTTCTTCCTAGGTTTTTCCTAGGCACCGAGCTTCTACATCTGCATTGCTTGCTCTTTGCGGTTTTACGCTGGGTTCTGTATAAGCACTTTGTGACATCTGCTGAGATAAAAAGGGCTTTATAAATACATTTGATTGATTGATTGAATTAGACACCTGAATGTTTCTCAGACTGATAGGTCTACAGAATATGTATAGGTTGGGGGTATGACAATAGACAGCCGACTACGCAAGAAGACTCAACCACCCTGTCGACCAAGGGCCACTGCATACAAGTCAATTCTTCCTGTGTCGGCATGGTGCGATTTCACCAAGAGGCCTGATGTATTGCACCCATACACCAACAATTGAAGTTACATTACTTAAAATGGTATGTATGTTACTGTACTGTTTTAGTCCTTCCTTCCTTCTGTTCACCTGTCCTTCCGTTCACTTTTTCACACAATCAACGAAAAAAGGGGGTACATTTGGAGAAAGTAGAGGAAGAAGAAAAGTGTGTGTGTGTGTGTGTGTGTGTGTGTGTGTGTCTCTCTCTCTGTGGGGTCTCTCTGATGCTCTGGGGGTAAGTTTCTCCTAGGTAAAGATCTAGGATCAGCTTCCTCTCCCCCATTAGTGAAGAAAATGCTAACCTGACCCAAGATCAGCATCAAGCCTAATTTCAACCTACTCTTCTCTCTAACTCCTGAACACTTTACTGCACTGCAACTTCTGTTGATCATGTGAAGCACACTAAGCCCGTACCACTCCACATCACACAGTTTTGTCAACAATTACAGGTGCACCATCGAACCACTAAACTGCATAAACTTCCTTTGGAGTTTCAAACTATGCCATTGTAAGAAGCTGATGTACCTTACCTTTTTACCTGGCTAGAGCTTAAATGTAAGAGCTTAAATGTAATCATTTAAGACAAAACTTACTATATAATATTCCTCAACATGTGCTTAATAAACTGTTTGACTGAAATATGTCGGTAACAAGGATATTGAAGTGCCTTCCCTAGCTTCATAACAAATTGGCCTACATCATAACAGCATCTAAACTCATCTGTTGTGTTAGTATGGGAGATAAATAAGGAATAAACATATTGCATTTACAGTACTGGTCCATAGTGAAGCTTGATAAGCACAATGAAACCATACCTATACACATACACATATGGCAAGTGTATAAAACACACAGAATAAAATATAAAATGAGCATCCCCAATGCTTGATGAGAAGGAAAAAAAGTTTCATGTTTACCTTGTGCGCTGATACCACTGGCATTTTTAATATGTGAGATGGCTTCCCTTGAATGATCTGTTTAACCAAAGACAGGGGAGAAGAAAAAAAAGAGGGTAATTAATTACTTATGGGAGCCTTGCACGCGAAAGACAATTAACCTGCCTGGTCGCCATGGATATGACATATTTGCCCTGAAAACAACACAATAATTAGCAAAGGAGAAAGATCCGGCGAGAATATGAGAACTCTTGGGTTTAAGGAACCAGTGATCTTTTCTCTCGTCTCTCTGTATGGGGATAATTTACACGTAACATACACACTGGCATATGCAAAGATATCATTGAAACAATGCTTTGAAAATGAGGTAAAGACTTAGGGTAAAGACAGTATTATCCACCATATTCCTTGGCTTATTGTACTGATCAGTTCATTGATATTTGAGCAACAAATATGAACAAGAAGCATATTCCAAATGAAGTATCATACGTGATTCTGTATGGCTGAGTTGGTAGAACATGGTGCTTGCAAAGCCAAGATTGTGGGTTCAATTCCCAGGACCGCCCATACATAAAATGTATGCATGCATGATTAAGTCACTTCGGATAAAAGTGTCTGCTAAATGGCATATATTTGAATGTAAAAGAAACTTACTAACTATAAGATGAGAAATTGTGTTTATTCTACCCATACAAGTATAATGAATCTCCTCTTTCAGGGTTGAATACCACTATGTGGCTGATGTCTTATTTTGTGTGCTATGAAGAGTGTAGATTGTGTGTTTGTGTGTGTGTGTGTCAGGTGCCGCTTCAACAACTTAATAAGGCAAAGGGTGAGATAGGTGTGCCTATGAGTTGGCAATACGATGTGAGGCTTTGTTGTTTTTTTGCCTACAAAGTCCAAAAAAAATGCAGACACATAATGGCAACATTGTAGGCTAATTATTATACAATGGGGTGGATAAGATAAGACAACCCTCATCAAATGCATGCTTAACTTCGGCATTTTGTTGCATTGCCATTGAATATGTAATGCTATTCCATGCATTGTTGCTAGGCCTAGGCCTACTAGTTTGATAAATACAGTAGCCCTGGAGGTCCGCCCACCAGACAGCATATGAACGCGTCATAAGCCATGAAAAAAATATATAGGAAATTAGCTCTAAATCAGCAACATTTTCTCTCAACCTTATGGCAAAATGTTTAAAATAGCATGAGATTAGCTATAAAACTGCACATTCTTCCCTCTGCCCCATGGCAAAAAAAAGTATTCATATATAGGGGGGGGCTCGAACATGCGAGGACCCCGCGAAACTGCGCTATGCCACTGATCCTGTGTTATTTTCTTGTTGGTTGACCTATAATGCAAAATAATGAAGAAGCCATCTCTGTTGTATATTTTGGCAGTGCGATAGAGATGGCGTAAATAAACAGTCACAAGAAAGTTAACTTGGCAATTGAATGGTGGGCTACACTGTTATGTTTTAGTCTGCCCGAAAGTTTGGAATTTTACAGCGGTCTGTCTAAAGTTTTGGTGAGAGCCCAGCTCGACACTGTCAAAAGCACAGCAGCCTACCTATGAGTCGCTCGACTGCTCCTGTCCGCAAGCTTGCGCGCTGAGCTAGGGGCTACACTGTAGAAGCAAGCTGTTCGCCGTTCAACCATTCGTCTGCTAAAGGTATCATTTTGAGAGTATTTTCATGCCGAATGGCAGGTAGCCTAACCGCGTCAAAGCCAGCGACGCCGAAAAGAGTAGGCTACTTTGATGTTGCTAAGCGTTTTAAGTGATATCTTTGGAAATGCGAAAATAGTGAGGTGAAAATGAAAACTCTTACCTGTAGGCTACTTCGCTGTCTTTCGGTGACTTTCCAATTCCAACTAAGGGGTATGTGTGTTTAGGGTGGACTGTGAGAGAGCATGCTTGATCAAAGTTGGCACCTTTTTTCAGTTTTTCTTGTTTTATTGTTGCATTTTCCAATTTCTTACATGGGGCGAGTTGCCCGGAAGATCTGCCCTGGAGACCGGCTCGAAGTGGGAAGAGGAGTCCTTAATTGAATTTCTCGGTAAGCAATTGTCGGTTGGAAAAGCTGGAACGGAATCCTGATGTCATTCTCTATTTCAACCTGACAGGCTTTAGAAATCATAGTTGTCGCTCTAGTGTAGTAAACTGTACTTCAAGAAAAGGGACACATTAAAACTTTAATGCTTATTTGCTACATCAATTTCTGGACTTATACATTTATGATATATATTAATTCTTGAAAAATATAGGCCTAACTTATAATGTGCCTTAAGAAAGTATTCACACCACTTTACTTTTTCTAAATTTTGTTGTGTTACAGCCTGCATTTAAAATTTGAGATGTTGTGTCACTGATCTACACACAATATTCCACAATGTTAAAGTGGAATTTTGTTTGTAGAATTTTTAAATTATAAAAAAATGTAAGCTGCCCCTTTGTTATGGCAAGCCTAAATAAGTTCAAGAGTAAAAATGTGCTTTTAAAAAATCACGTAATAAGTTGCATGTAGTGGTTAACATGATTTTTGAATGACTACCCCATCTCTGTACATCACACATACAGTTATCTATAAGGTCCCTCAATCGAGTAGTGGATTTCAAGAACAGATTCAACCACAAAGACCTTGGAGGTTTTTCAATGCCTCGCAAAGAAGGGCACCGATTAGTAGACGTATGAAAAAAAAGGCAGAAGTTGAATATCCCTTTGAGCATGGTGAAGTTATTAATTACACTTTGAATGGTGTATCAATACACCCAGTCACTACAAAGATAGAGGCGTCCTTCCTAACTCAGTTGGCGGAGAGGAAGGAAACTGCTCAGGGATTTCACCATGAGGCCAATGTTGATTTTAAAACAGTTACAGAGTTTAATGGTTGTGATATGATAAAAATGAGGGTGGATCAACAACATTGTAGTTACTCCACAAAACTAACCTAAATGACAGAGTGAAAATATTCCAAAACATGCATCCTGTTTGCAACCAACACAACACATCATTGAGTACCACTTCATATTTTTAAGCATGGTGGTGGCTGCATCATTTTATGGGAATGCAAGGACTAAAGAGTTTTTTTTAGGATAAAAAGAAACAGAATACAGCTATAAGCACAGGCAGAATCCTAAAGGAAAACCTGGTTCAGTCTGCATTCCAACAGACAGTGGGAGACAAAATCACCCTTTGGCAGGAAAATAACCTAAAACACAAGGCCAAATCTACACTGGAGTTGCTTACCAAGACAACTTTGAATGTTCCTGAGTGGTCTAGTTACAGTTTTGACTTACAGTACCAGTCAAAAGTTTGGACACACCTACTCATTCAAGGGTTTTTCTTTATTTTCTACATTGTAGAATAATAGTGAAGACATCAAAACTATGAAATAACACATGTGGAATCATGAAGTAACCAAAAAAATGTTAAACAAATAAAATGATATTTGAGATTCTTCAAAGTAGCCACCCTTTGCCTTGATGACAGCTTTGCACACTCTTGGCATTCTCTCAACCAGCTTCATGAAGTACCTGGAATGCATTTCAATTAACAGGTGTGCCTTGTTAAAAGTTAATTTGTGGAATTTCTTTCCTTAATGCATTTGAGCCAATCAGTTGTGTTGTGACAAGTTGGGTGGGGGGGTATACAGAAGATAGCCCTATTTGGTAAAATACCAAGTCCATATTATGGCAAGAACAGCTCAAATAAGCAAAGAGAAACAACAGTCCATCATTACTTTAAGACATGAAGGTCAGTCAATCCGGAAAATCTTAAGAACATTGAACATTTCTTCAAATGCAGTCGCAAAACCATCAAGCGATATGATGAAACTGACTCTCATGAGGACTGCCACAGGAAAGGAAGACCCAGAGTTACCTTTGCTGCAGAGGATACGTTTATTAGAGGTAACTGCACCTCAGATTGCATCCCAAATAAATGCTTCACAGAATTCAAGTAACAGACACATCTCAACATCAACTGTTCACTGGAGACTGCGTGAATCAGGCCTTCATGGTCGAATTTCTGCAAAGAAACCACTGCTAAAGGACACCAATAAGAAGAAGAGGCTTGCTTGGGCCAAGAAACATGAGCAATGGACATTAGACAGGTGGACATCTGTCCTTTGGTCTGCGTCCAAATTTGAGATTTTTGGTTCCAACCGCTGTGTCTTTGTGAGACTCAGAGTAGTTGAACGGATGATCTACGCATGTGTGGATCCCACCGTGAAGCATGGAGAAGGAGGTGTGATGGTGTGGGGGTGCTTTGCTGGTGACAGTGTTTGTGATTTATTTAGATTTTAAGGCACACTTAACCAGCATGGCTACCACAGCATTCTGCAGCGATACGCCATCCCATCTAGTTTGCGCTTATTGGGACTGTCATTTGTTTTCAACAGGACAATGACCCAACACACCTTCAGGCTGTGTAAGGGCTATTTGACCAAGAAGGAGAGTGATTTAGTGCTGCATCAGATGATCTGGCCTCCACAATCACCCAACCTCAACCCAATTGAGATGGTTTGGGATGAGTTGGACCGCAGGTGAAGGAAAAACATCCTACAAGTACTCAGCATATGTGGGAAATCCTTCAAGACTGTTGGAAAAGCATTCCAGGTGAAGCTGGTTGAGAGAATGCCAAGTGTGTGCAAAGCTGTCATCAAGTAAAAGGGTGACTATTTGAATAATCTCAAATATAAAATATATTTTGATTTGTTTAACACTTTTTTGGTTACTACATGATTCCATATGTGTTATTTCATAGTTTTGATGTCTTCACTATTATTCTACAATGTAGAAAATAGTAAAAATAAAGAGTAGGTAGGTGTGTCCAAAACTTTGACTGGTACTGTAATTCAAAACTGTAACAGACCACTCAGGAACATTCAATGTTGTCTTGGTAAGCAACTCCAGTGTAGATTTTATTCTTGTGTTTTGGTTATTTTCATGTTCAAAGGTGATTTTGTCTCCCACTGTCTGTTGGAAAGCAGACTGAACAAACTTTTGACTGGTACTGTATATTGTCTTGAAAATCTATGGCAAGACTTGAAAATGGTTGTCTAGCAATTATCAACAATCAACTTGACAGAGCTTGAAGAATTTTCTAAATTATTATGGACAAATATTGTACAATCCAGGTGTGCAAAGCTCTTAGATTTACCCAAAAAAACTCACAGCTGTAATCGCTGCCAAATGTGCTTCTACAAAGTATCGGGGGTGTGAATACTTATGTAAATTAGATATTTCTGTTTTCAATAAATGTGCAAAAATGTCTAAAAACATGTTTTCTCTTCATTACGGGGTATTGTGTGTAGATGGGTGATGAAAAAAATCTTTAATCCATTTTGAATTCAGGCTGTAACACCACAAAATGTAGAATAAGTCAAGGTGTATGAATACTTTCTGAAAGCACTGTAAATGCCTCATGAGCTTAGTTCAACTGTCGGACCCCATCAGAACCCCAAATATGTAAATGTAAACACCCATTACAGCCTCAAAACACGGTTAAAACTATAATTTTGATATCATGGCTGGTCATTCCTTGCACCCATAGCTCTGTATATTAATCTGAGAGTGGTTACATTTCTCCAGGCCCATCCCTCAGCTTTTTACCAAAACAGAGGCGGGGTGACCGCTTTGTTACTTGGAGAATTAGAGAAGCCTATATTGACCACATGGGCAAAAATAAGCTTCCATTTCAATGTCATGTTCAGATCAACATGATATACCCTACTTTGTGTGTTAGGATAGGGCCATGGTATAGCCTTTGTCTACTACATAGTAGATAGAGTATTAGTGGCATGGAAGTAATGACAAAGCATCTAGGCATGAAAGGTTATCTTTTTGCAAACTATACTTTTTTTTAAAAGGGGTTGGCATCAGGTTAATCCATTCTGATCAATATGTTTCATTCATTTGGTTGAAAATGATTATAATTTGGAAAAATGTCTGCCTTATTTAATTTAACACACAATCACCTAATACTTTCAAAAGCAAAACATTCACCTCCCCTCTCCATCCTCTTTCTCTACCATCCATGTATCATTATTCTGTCAAATATTCTGAGCATGAGACAACTTGAAGGTATTCCAGGATCAAAGCCCATAGGAATAGAAGAGCTATGATAATGTATTTTAAACCTGAACTTTTCCTTATCTAAATTCTGCAGTCTTGTGAACTATTGACAAACAGATTATTGCCAATTAGCAGTTTTGTGATGCACCCTGTTCTACATAATAAAGAATCTAGAGGATCGATAGCACAGTCAACTAAACAGGTTGGTAGTGTTTTGATCTCTAGGCTCATTGTAGGGTTTAGGCTGCAAGGATTTGTAAACTCACACTTTGTGGCCTACCTCTACTAGCTGCGATTCCAGGCAAGTTATGCTTCAAAACATTATCTCTTTAACTAGAGGAAAACTAGGGATTTCACTAAATTCAACTTGCGGTTAGAATAACCTGAATAATTCCCCACCACTACTTTCACCTTATGCCTTTTGGGGGGTATTAAAGGTGTTTAATAACTTACATTTAAACCTCTCGCAATAACTGGATAGCCTTTATCACTTTAAGCGATTCAAGTGAAATAAATGCAGATTTGAATTGTAGTCTTTTATAAATATTAAAGACATGTTCATAGTTCAAATCCACATCCTATTATCGTTGGCTGGATATTGTTACATACCCTACATGTTTAATGTGGCCATACAGTGCATTACTGCTGGTGCCATTAAGACAGTTCCTCCCCAATGGGCACAGACGTCAATTCGACATCTATTCCACGTTGGTTCAACGTAATGTCATTGAAATGACGTGGAAACAACGTTTATTCAACCAGTGTGTGCCCAGTGGGTCACTTCAAATGTTAACCTTAAATGTTATGTTAATACTGCTGTATTATAGTACATCAACTTGTATTTTAACACTGAATAAAAAGAACACACAATAAGCAAACATTTTAAGATTAAAATAGCATCCCACTGTATTAGAGCAAAACATCAGAATAAAGTCATTTTTGTGTTTGTAAGAAACAAACAGGTGAGTGAATTTGTAACAGTCCAAGAGCCTTGGGTTGTTTTTTTTGCATACGGTCCTAAACATATCCCCATGGCCAGTGCACCGCAGAGGGAGAACCCAGCCATCCATCAAGGCTTCCCCCTGACGTTGCAATACTGTGATGCAGAATAATAAAGAAGTACACTAAGGAAGACCAAAAAATCTATAGATTATTCTGCAGATCACTTGATTCAGTAATGACCCAGTACATTTATCACCAGCCATTGATTCGTAAGGTCTGCTCTCTAGGGTGTAGCCAACACACCCCTGCCCTACTGACTCCTCCTCCTTCGCCACCACTAATTATAATACATTAAAAACTAATCATATGGTAGGACAAGGTTTGAAAAAAACTGTTTTGCTAAACCATCCAAAAGAGATTTCTCTTTTTTTCCTTCTCTTCTTGTGATCATACAATAGCTTACATGATATTGCTCCTGAGGATAACTGATGGGGTGAAGTTTAGGCCTACAGATTAAACTAACCAGTCCTGGGTCCAGTGGTCTAAAGTACTTAATTAAAAATACTTTAAAGTACTACTTAAGTAGTTACTTTACTATTTGTATTTTTGACAACTTTTACTTCACTACATTCCTAAAGAGCATAATGTACTTTTTACTCCATACATTTTCCCTGACACTCAAAAGTACGAGTTACATTTTGAATGCTTAGCAGGACAGGAAAATGGTCCTAATCATCTCTTATCATCCCTACTGCCTCTGACCTGGTGGACTCACTAAACACAAATGCTTCGTTTGTAAATTATGTCTGTGTGTTGGTGGGCCCCTGGCTATCCGTAAGTAAATAAATACATTTAAAAAATGGTGCCTGTCTGATTTGCTTAATTTAAGGAATTAGATTTATACTTTTACTTTTGATACTTAAGTATATTTTAGCAATTACATTTATTTTTGATACTTAAGTATATCTAAAACCAAATACTTTTAGACTTTTACTCAAGTAGTATTTTACTGGGTGACTTGAGTATTTTACTGGGTTTACTTGAGTCATTTTATATTATGGTATCTTTACTTTTACTCAAGTATGACAATTGGGTACTTTTTCCACCACTGCCTGGGTCATGTTCATTAGGGCACACAGCGGAAAATGTTTTAAACATTACGCAAAGAAGACTGAAAATGAGCGCTTCTCATTGGACAAGTCCTAGTATGCCTTGCTGTTTGTTTGTTTGTTTTCTTCCGTTTGGTGTCTAATGAACATGAACCAGGTGACATTGTATCGCTAAATGTTGTTATCTAACTTTCAACCATGGTTTATGCTCATCAATACTATTGACTAAAGGTACAAATTGTGATATAGTAGGACTAAATTGCTCCATTCAGAGAGAGTAGAGAGCCATTATAGCACTAATTCGGGTCAATTCACAACAAAGGAAGCATGAGCTATGTCAAGTCACAGAGCCCTGAGATAGTTTAAGACATCTAACCTTGAATTTCACCTCCGCCTCAATAACATTTGACAATGGTTTTGACGTGGTAGAGACGTGAAATGTCTTATGAGACAAGGGGCAATTTTCCTTGGCAAAAGTTACATTTTGATCAATTAAGACACATGCCCTCCACACGCTTCCTGGCTCTCCACTGGCAAGAGCCTGATCAAGGTCGACTGTTATTTCCAGTCACATTGCATGGGAGGCCAGGGAACTGGCATTCACCTTAATTAGATAAAGACATGTACAAATGTCCTCTAGCAGGCGGCTGTCTTGTGGAAGTTAACAGCGGTGGCAGCTGCCTATGTATGGTAAACAGGGAGCATTTTTGAAAGGTGATGGGGGATATTGGGGAGGGGTAAGGGAATAGCAGATTGGACAGCTGTTGCCGGATCCACCTAACAGTGCTGACTTAAGAGCTAATGCTCTATCAAGCCTTTGTATATGTTTTTGTTATATGCATTTCAACACTGCACATCCACCTCATGGTTAAGGCTGCGCCAAGACACATTTGGTGTGACAGATGCACGCAACATGAGCAACAGAGGGCATGAGCTGTGGATTCCTTAGCCAGAGAGTTACTCTCACTACGAAAACTTTTGGGGTTTTTCGCACAGTTCTCACGACAATACTGAAAAATGACAGTCTCTGTTAAAAATGCAGCCTTGAACAGTGCTTCTCTAAAGCGTGAAAACAGGTGAAAGAAAACAATGCACATGTTAAATGCAATGTTTTGGTACTTTTGTCCGTGGCAATGTGTTTTCTCAATTTACAGTACTTACATTCTTAACTAGTGGACAATAAGAGGTAGGTGGTTACTTCCTCAATCACTTCCAAGAGGAAATGGAGTTGTGGGGCCCTCTTTGAGCATTACAGTATCACAAAATCAAAACCCTGAACAAACAACAGAGGGTAAAGTCCCATGTCTCAAATGCATAAATGTCTTTAATAGAATCTATAAGACACTAAACAACGATTACATCATCAAACCTTTTTTTGTGATGAAACTAAGGGCTCTAGTTGAACAAACCTAACGCAATGGTCAATCTAACTGCTGGGCGATAGCGCGAGAGGTTAGGGGAGTGTCAGAAATATTTTTGCTATTTTCACAAGCACAATTATCAGCGCAGTTGCTGGGTTTTGATGAATAAACAAGTTGTGGGTGTGTCCAGGCTTGGCCCATCACTGGCCAATCAGAACGTGCTCCATGGCTAAATATGTGGTTTCTTAAAGTTGTGTATTTACGGTCTTTTATGTATTTCTTTGGAATCAACTCCAATTCCAATGTTAGTCCATTATAGTTTGTTAAATATCTTACAAAAACAAAATAAAAACATTTAGACCTATCTCGTCTTTCCTAAATATGTTAACTTGAACCTGTTTGCAGTCCACATTGTTCTAAGTAATTGCATGCCTTCAATGTGGAAAGCATTCACACTATAGGGGCTAGGCCTACTGTAAATTGCATTATGGCTGAGCATGGACATGTCAAATGTTGTCAATAAGCAAATTCACTAAAAAGAGAGTGAATAATTCAAATCAAATTCTAAATAAAAACGACACAACTTGTTTTAAATAGGCTATGTCTAAATATACTTACAGGCACCATAATTGCTTCCTGTGGGCATATTATATTAAAACAACGCAGACTCTGTAGGGGTTTTACACACATCCAAACTTTTCACATAGCTGGACAAAGATCCAAGAAAAAGGGGAATGTCCACTCACCCTTATACTGCTCCCAAATATGTTTCATATACAGTACATATTGGAACCATCTATCAGATTGCATTCACACTTCTCCAGAAGTTCCATGGTAAATTGGTTAATAGACCAATAACAAAGAGAGTTCCAAACCTCTCTGCCAATAACTGCTAGTTTTCAGTTTTGCCCTCCCCACTCAGACCACTCCCAGACATCCCTAGCAAAGTTCTTGCTTGAGAATTTGGGGGGGGGGGGGGGGGTAAAAAGCAATTTTTGCCCATTTTAATGGAAAACTATTACAGCAAGGTACTTAATTCTTACCCAGAAATGATTTGATATTGATATAAAAATGGCTGCATTGGGCCTTTAATAAGATTTGAGAGTCATTAGAACAACACAGCAGTCAATGTCATGTTGAGCTGCTCCCTCTGTCTGTAACCGAAGCAGAGGGAGAAAAGAACAGACAAATTAGGGAAGCAGGGAAGGAAAACATGGTCATCTGTTTCAAAAGAGCTGAAATCTGATCTCTGGGGGAGAGAGGGAGAGTTGGAGGTAGTGTATATCACATATCATCTCCCTCTGATCGTTCACGCTTTATAATTACAGAAGGTGAGGAGGGCCATAATTTTATCCTATTTGTTTTGCATCACTGCAAAAAATAGAAAATGAGGGCTCGCCGGGCTGCACCAATTTACTTCATTTCGACCTTGATTAAAAGAAAATTAATTGCCACATCTCTCATTATGTGCGAGCAGCATTTGATGACTCGAATGGAAAAACTCAAAAACAAGACGCAGAGGCTCGCGAGTGCAAGCTCGACCCGCTTGTTCAAGAGACAGCACACTCCTCTAATGATGAAAATAAACAGAGCCCTCTAAACAGAGCCATCACAAGACAATGTCAAAGATATTAGTCTTAATACCACAACAGTTTAATTCGCAAAGCAGGATAGAGCAAGAGACTACATAACTATTTTCTTGTCTTGATGTACGCAACCCTCTCTTTACAAAAGGTACTGAAGACCCCTGGCCCTGTTGTGTCTAGTTTGTCTCATTTTAGAGGCACATACTGCATTGCTTAAAGCTGCCTGTCCCTCTCTTTCTAAGGATGTCATTTCTGGACAATATTTCTGTCCATTTAGGGGACCCCTTTAGGCTGAAGGGCACCCCCAGAGGTAAAAGTTATGTATAGCCCCTTTAAATTAGACTGACTGGATTGAAGTAGAGTGGGTCCAAGAAAAATGGTCCTCCGATTTGTAAAATAAGCCTATCAATCTAGCATGTATATTAGATATTTTAGATATATTCACGTGCTTTAAAACCTGCGTACTGTAAAATATCAGGAAGGGTGTATTTGCTTTCAGTGATGGCTGAAGTGTTTGCCATATGGGCAGTTCCACGATAACAGAGGGAAACTGAGACTCACATTTTTCACTTTAAAATGTATGTCAAACAAAAACCACCGATTGCAAAGTTAAACAAACCATTCAACTCTATGTATGCACAAGGACTACTTTTAACAATTTCCACTGAACATTTTACATAAACACATTTAGTTGAAGAACAGAGCAGATGCAAAGTTTGGTAACAGAATGACGATTTGTGCTGTTTGTGCCGTCATTCTGTTACCAAACACTTACAGTCCTCCCTTTCGCTGGCATATTCATATGTTCTCATAACTCTATTCATTCTCTTTCTGTCGTCTGGTGGTGAAAGCAAGTGTGAAAACAGTCTGGACAAACCATCCCTCTCTCTCTCTCCCTTTGAATATAGTATAATTCAGTATAGCACAGTACAGTAGAGTACAGTAGTAACAGTAGTGTTTATTGAGATCTCATACTAGCCGCTGCCAATGCAGAGGCTACTATTCCTGGGGTCCAAACAGGAAACAAAACAACAAAATACATAAAATACATAGTATGCATAATAAACATAATAGACATAATATACATAACACTACATAATACTACATCATCTCCTGCTTCTGCGTCACGCTTCAGAAACAGGAGATGGCTCCTGCCCTATTAGCCGTTCCTGCTCACACAAGCCAAGGCTCGTGAAAGGCCACCCACCTGCATAATACAATACATAATACAATGCAAATTACAATTCAAAATATATAAAAATGTCTGTGTCTCTTCACAGTCCCTGGTGTGCTATAAGGTGTTCTTTTTATGTTTTTTGAATCTGTTTTTATTACTAGCTTGAGTTACCTGGGGTAGCAGAGAGTTCCATGTAGTCATGGCTCTATTTAATACTGTGCGTTTCCCAGCCTCTGTTCTGGACCTGGGGACTATGAAGAGACCTCTAATTGCATGTCTTGTAGCGATGAGTGTACGAACTGTGTGCCAACTGCTTGAACAGACAGTTCGGTACCTTCAACACCTCGCACAAAGACCACTAGTGATGCAGTCAATCTCTCATCAACTTTGAGCCAGGAGAGATTGAAATGCGTGTTACTGACATTCGCCCTCCGTGTACATCTAAGTGCAATACGTGCTGCTCTGTTCTGGACCAACTGCAATTTATCTATGTCCTTCTTTGCCGCACATGACCACAGAACTGGGCAGTAGTCCAGGTGCAACAGAACTAGGGCCCGTAGGACCTGTCTGGTCGACTTAGATGTCAAGAGAGCAGACCAACACCTTATCGTGGACAGACCACTTCCAATTTTAGCAGCCATTGAGTCAATATGTTTCGCCACATTATTCAATAATAGATCTAAGCGAAGTTTAGCGTTGCGCGAGTGATTTGTCCCAAAAACAATGCTTTTAGTTTTTGAGATATTTAGCACCAGCTAGTTACCCATTGTAAAACTGACTGGAGCTCTATGTTAATGGTGTCAGTTATTTATTTTACTGTCATAGCCGACATGTATACTGTTGTGTCGTTAGCATACATACACACACAGGCCTTATTCAAGGTCAGTGGAAAGTCATTAGTAAAAACAGAAAACAATAATGGCCCAAGCCACCACACTCTGAATTTCCATTAGAGAAAACACTCTGTGTTCTATTAAATAGTTTACTCTCAATCCATGATAAGACATGCAAATCCATAACACGTGCGTTTTTTCACCAATAGGTTATGATCAACGATATCAAAAGCTGCACTGAAGTCTAACAAAACAGTTCCCACGATCTTCTTACTATCAATTTGTTTCAGCCAATCATCAGTCATTAGTGTCAGTGCCGAGCATGTTGACTGCCTTTCCCAATAAGCATGCTGAAAGTCTGTTGTTAATTCGTTTTCTGTAAAAAACGTTGTCTATGGTCAAACGCCATTTTTTTCCAAAAGTTTGCTATGCACTGTAGAGTACACTACAGTAAAGTAAAAAAATGTTAAGTGGAGTATATTTCACTATACAGTTCAGTAGACCACACTAGAGTTGAGTACACTATGTTTGTACTTTACTTTACTGAACTGTACTGTACTGTACTGTACTGTACTTTACTAAACTCTACTCCTCTGCTCTGTGCTGTACTGTACTCTACTGAGCTCTACTGTGCTGTTCTTTGATGTCCAAACTTATGAAACATAGATGTCATTTACGCATTGTTGCCTGAAATGTGCTTCCCATCTTTGAAGATAAAAAATGTCCTAATCCTTTCGTTTTTTATCCCCCTCAACCGTTCCTCCTACTGCTCTCCTACTCCCTCCCTCTCTGCTTAAGCCACCATATGTCTCTGAGGATCAACTATAGAAGTTTTCAGCCAGCTCGGTGTATGATTACATGATCATTTCTCCCAGAGAGGGTCTCCAGAAGGGCTAAAATGCTAAATGCTATTTTAGAAATGAAATCTTCTTTCATGCGCCTGCACCTGTTCCCCCTCGGAGAGTAAAGAGAGCAGACGGCCGATAGAGTGGGCCCTGCCCCTGACACACACCTAATTCTGAAATATTTATTAGCTTTTGACACTCTTTAATGTCGAGGGCTGGGACAAAGGGTACTTTGTGCCTCTTGCACTTGTTTGCCTCTATCTTTCCCACTCCTACACCAATAGCTGTTTCAGCTGCTTATCTGTGACAAGAGCCACATACACATTAAACGTGACTAGCTTTAGTACCCGCTTGTGTTGACCCTGTGCAGGTTGACCCATATCTAACATCCCTCCGTGGCTTGACTCAATCAACAGGGATGAATGTAATATCATATTGTTGTTGTTGTGGTTGTGTGTATGTGCATTTGCACACTCAGGTGCATGTGTGTTTGTGTGTGCTTTTGCGCTTGCATGTGCATGCGTGCGTGTGTTTGTGTGTACGTGTGTGTGCATGTGTATGCATATTAGGGGAGAGGTCACTATTTGGCATGTCTCCTCAAGTCATCATGGGGTGCAATGGAGACATCTGAATAATGTAAAGTAATCCAGCAAGCTTTCATTCTTTGCTCACCTGCTCCCCGTTCAAAAAGCCAGCTCTCAGTTGACAAGGGTTAGGGACAGAGACAAGGAACATTTAAGGACATGGGAGTAACATGGAGGAGCACGTTTTACCCAACATTACGCATAATCCCTTGTTTCTCAGTTTATATTTACAAACAAACTCGGTTATAAAAAGTTAACATTTTTAAGACACTTTTTTTTTGTTCAATCTTCTGGCACTGAATGAATGCTTACCAAATCACCCAGGTCTACAGTGTATAGGCCATGCACCACCCTCTAGAGGCAGGCTAAGTGTAACCATCAGGAGAAGGTTCCATTGAAGTTACTTAGGTAAAAAACCTTGAAAGAAACTGGACTCTTAAGGAGAGTCTCCATCTTCTAGGGGTTGATGACAGTACATGTTAACATCATTTGACATACAATAACTTTGTTCACCAACATGTTCAGGACAGATAATAAATTATGATTCCAAAGCTAATTTAAGTTCTTGCAAAATGTATAATGTAGTTGTTGAAAAGAAGGCAGTACGGCACAAACTGTCCTGACCCCACATTGTGTGATTGGTTGTTCATTGAAGAGACATGGGCTGAGTTCTGTACAGTTTGTTGTGATGAGGGCTGCTGGGCCATATCAACGGATATAGGGGCATCCTTGAAAGCCCAGTCGAATATCCCAAACTCCCCTGGTAGGGACAGAACTCTACATGACTGTCTGTCCCTGCTACAGCTGCTATGTTGGCATAGCGTTCTAATACTGTGTCAAAAATTTAGAGGGCAGGCTCTCGCAAAAAAAGGCAGGCTCTCGCAAAAGGGCAACTTTATTTCTAAAACAACCTAATGCACGTGCAGTGTATTTTAGGTGACCTCACTGCCTGAACAATGTTTCTATGTATTATGGCAGTAAATAGTTGATCCCTTTGCCCGCTTTTGAGATAGCACACACTGAAAGTGTTCAGTTTTAGGACACGGAGAGGTCACACCTGTTGTGGAACTTGATAGAAGGCTTATTTATAAACTTTCAGGGCTCGAGATTCCTCCTTCAGAGAAAACGCTGACGTCCAAAGAGGCGCGGGGAGAGGGGGGGGTCAGCTGAAATGCTTGTTTATGAACAGAGCAGCAACTGGAAAATCCATAAAACTCTGAAATGAGGAAATTAACAAGCCATCTGATCGGGTTGCTTGGTGGGCAACGGGTTGAGGGAGGATGTGGTGATTTGGAGTATCATATGAGGGGTTGGAGGGGCATTTCTTCTTGAACTACCTCTCTATTTTAGGCTGCATCACGAACACAATGTCCCCAAACTGCCCTTTCTGGCAGCTACTCGGTCTGAACCGCCGGTGTTCGTTAAAACACACCTTAAATCATGGCGCATTGTATATCCAAAGTGACCTCTACGAATGACAAGAGTCTTTTGTTGTTGTTTGAAAAAATA
Source organism: Salmo trutta (assembly GCF_901001165.1). NCBI lineage: Eukaryota > Metazoa > Chordata > Actinopteri > Salmoniformes > Salmonidae > Salmo > Salmo trutta. The sequence goes on along the minus strand of NC_042984.1, from coordinate 27,062,703 downwards.
AATACATGAGCTTCCTCCATTCCACAAAGGTTAAATACTGAGCTTTGCTCCCAAAAGGAGGCAAAACGGGGTGGTCCAGGAAGGGGGGGTCGTGTACTGAGTTATGGCCCTCTGGGTATTTGGGTAAGATCATGTGACGTATGAAAAATTTTGGAAAATGCTGAGTGGATTTGTAGTATAAGGGGCAATATATTATGGCAGTGGGGGAGCTCTCAGTACTGAGGGATAGCCTGACAGGTGCTGGGTGACGCACAGTGTCAGATGATTGTCCCATTTAGAAATGGGGAAAAAGTTTCTGACCTTTCCATGCTTGTGTATCACTTTTGTGTTTTATAGTCCTAGATGTGTGTGTGTATATATATAGGCAGGCACACAAAGAGCAAAATACATATGCTTTACCCCTTTTGACCAAAAGTGGCTCTTTTGGATGGGGTCAACTAGCAACTTTTTCTTCGGTCTTACAATTATTTGACCATGTATGCCTTTATATTGCCCCCTATAAATGACACTCTGCCTATGCATTCTACACGAATACACTTTTTTATGTTGACAGCATCATGTGCGAGAGGCTGTAGTTATCTAAAAGGCAGAGGCTATCGGTTTCGTTAAATAGCAAATTTACTCATTAGTGTGAATTGGGCTAGGTGGCAGGTAGCCTAGCGGTTAAGAGCATTGGGCCAGTAACCGAAAGGTCGCTGGTTTGAATCCCTGAGCCGACTAGGTGAAAAATCTGTCGAAGTGTCCTTGAGCAAGGCACTTAACACTAATTGCTCCTCTAAGTCACTCTGGATAAGAGCGTCTGCTAACTAACTTAAATTTAAATGCATACCAGGGGATAGGCCTACTAATAGAAAGATCATCATATTCTGCTGAGCCCATCTCCTCCATTCATGCTGTGCTATGTAATGTAGTTCCTTTAACATTTAGCAGGGTTCAAATCATTCTGCACCAGTCAGGAAGTTCGAAAGGACTAGATTGCGCACAAGTAAGCAGATACTCCAACTTTATTATGGACATCTGGGTATAAAATTAGTCATCTCTGCCAATACCAGTGGACCTAACAGCCCGACCATGTGACAAGACGCAATACCAGACAAATCGATGGCACAAAACAGATTGCATCGCCGACATTCCTTCTGCTGACAGGCCACAGGATAGTTTTGGCTTTAAAAAATAGCGACATCTTTAAGGTGACCCCCAGAGTGTTTCTTATAAAATTACAAGAGACAGAAATCCATTTGCAACTGTGCTACAGCACTGAGATTACATTGTTACTTTAGAGCCTGGGTACAAATTAATTTGAGCTTCATTTGATGTATTATATAAATGGATGATAGTAGGAAAATTAAATCCCACTATTGTGCATTTCTATATATTGTTTTATTTCTGCACAGGCTGTTTTGGAGCCACAGTGCTTGCCATTCAATTGGGTAGCATGCAGGACAAGCTTCCAAGAAATTTAACCCTTTTATAACCTCAGCTGCTTAGAATGGCAGCTAAGAGAGAGCATTAAAGGGAGAGTTCAAAAATGTTGTCTTAGATCCTGATGTTTCACTCTCGTCAAAAAGCAATTCTAGCAAAGAAAGGTTTCAATCTTAATTGAAGTAGCCAACACGTGACCTAATCTAACATTTGTGCAAATCCTTTATTCTTTCTGTTCTGATGGAATATTTTGGAAATAATTTTTACCTAAATCAGAAATATGATTGAATTGCTCTACTACTTGCAATACTGCTATACATCCGCTTTTTTATTTCTGAGAACCTTGACATTAAAAAAGTAATTTTGAGTGTCTGAATTAAAAACATTCTGAAACTCATGATTGAATAGGAAACAGTGCTACCTAATACCAGCTCTCAAGTATACCACGTTTATGCTACTGTTCTGTTGAAATTGTCTCCTTATTCTTTTTAAATGAATAAACTCACCTGGCATCAAATAAATGATGTGACGTTAATTCACTGCTCAATAACAACTTCTTTGAGACTTACAACTACAACTACAATACATACAACTAGACCCTATATCTGCAGAACAGAGTAAAAAGCATGTATCTGTGTGCATTAGTGCATGGTGGTCACCTACTTTGTATAATGTGCATTTGAAACAGGCTGATTGTTTGACAATTGGTAATGTGTGTAAGTGAATGTTATAATCCATACCAAAATGGTCTCCTTGTAACTGTCTTGAGGTATTCTTCAACAGTGGAGGCTCCTCAGAGGAGGAAGGGGAGGACCACCTTCCTCAGTGAATTTCATAAAAATAAAAATTGTGAAACATTAAAACTATACTAAATATATTCACGTCACCAAATAATTGATTAAAACACATTGTTTTGTAATGAAGATCTACAGTAGCCTCAACAGCACTCTGTATGTTAGCACCGGAAGAAAGATAGTTTCTGTCCTCCTCTGGGTACATTCATTATTATGACAACTTCCATAAGATGTCCTCCCAACCTATCAGAGCTCTTGCAGCATGAACTGAAACATTGTCCACCCAATCAAAGGATCAGAGAGCAGTAATTTGCTTCCTGCAACACAAACTCAAAAAAGTTCTGGGACACTGTAAAGTCCATGGAGAATAAGAACACCTCCTCCCAGCTGCCCACTGCACTGAGGATAGGAAACTCTGTCACCACCGATAAATCCACTATAATTGAGAATTTCAATAAGCATTTTTCTACGGCTGGCTGGGCTTTCCACCTGGCTACCCCTACCGCGGTCAACAGCACTGCACCCCCCCACAGCTACTCGCCCAAGCCTTCCCCATTTCTCCTTCTCCCAAATCCAGTCAGCTGATGTTCTGAAAGAGCTGTAAAATCTGGACCCCTACAAATCAGCCGGGCTAGACAATCTGGACCCTTTCTTTCTAAAATTATCTGCTGAAATTGTTGCAACCCCTATTACTAGCCTGTTCAACCTCTCTTTCGTGTCGTCTGAGATTCCCAAAGATTGGAAAGCAGCTGCGGGCATCCCCCTCTTCAAAGGGGGGGACAATCTTGACCCAAACTGCTACAGACCCATATCTATCCTTCCCTGCCTTTCTAAGGTCTTCGAAAGCCAAGTCAACAAACAGATTACCGACCATTTCGAATCCCACCGCACCTTCTCCGCTATGCAATCTGGTTTCAGAGCTGGTCATGGGTGCACCTCAGCCACGCTCAAGGTCTTAAATGATATCGTAACCGCCATCAATAAGAAACAATAGTGTTCTGCCGTATTCATTGACCTGGCCAAGGCTTTCGACTCTGTCAACAACGACATCCTCATCGGCAGACTCAGTAGCCTTGGTTTCTCAAATGATTGCCTCGCCTGGTTCACCAACTACTTCTCTGATAGAGTTCAATGTGTCAAATCGGATGGCCTGTTGTCCAGGCCTCTGGCAGTCTCTATGGGGGTGCCACAGGGTTCAATTCTTGGGCCAACTCTTTTCTCCGTATACATCAATGATGTTGCTCTTGCTGCTGGTGAGTCTCTGATCCACCTCTACACAGACGACACCATTCTGTATACTTCTGGCCTTCTTTGGACACTGTGTTAACAACCCTCCAGACGAGCTTCAATGCCATACAACTCTCCTTCCGTGGCCTCCAACTGCTCTTAAATACAAGTAAAACTAAATGCATGCTCTTCAACCGATCGCTGCCTGCACCTGCCCGCCCGTCCAGCATCACTACTCTGGACGGTTCTGACTTAGAATATGTGGACAACTACAAAAACCTAGGTGTCTGGTTAGACTGTAAACTCTCCTTCCAGACTCACATCAAACATCTCCAATCCAAAGTTAAATCTAGAATTGGCTTCCTATTTCGCAACAAAGCATCCTTCACTCATGCTGCCAAACATACCCTCGTAAAACTGACCATCCTACCGATCCTCGACTTCGGCGATGTAATTTACAAAATAGCCTCCAATACCCTACTCAATCAACTGGATGCAGTCTATCACAGTGCCATCCGTTTTGTCACCAAAGCCCCATATACTACCCACCACGGCTTGCCCTCGCTTCATACTCGTCGCCAAACCCACTGGCTCCAGGTCATCTACAAGACCCTGCAAGTAAAGTCCCCCCTTAGCTCAGCTCACTGGTCACCATAGCAGCACCCACCTGTAGCACGCGCTCCAGCAGGTATATCTCTCTGGTCAACCCCAAAGCCAATTCCTCCTTTGGCCGTCTCTCCTTCCAGTTCTCTGCTGCCAATGACTGGAACGAACTACAATAATCTCTGAAACTGGAAACACTTATCTCCCTCACTAGCTTTAAGCACCAGCTGTCAGAGCAGCTCACAGATCACTGTACCTGTACATAGCCCATCTATAATTTAGCCCAAACAACTACCTCTTCCCCTACTGTATTTATTTATTTATTTATTTTGCTCCTTTGCACCCCATTATTTCTATTTCTACTTTGCACTTTCTTCCACTACAAATCTACCATTCCAGTGTTTTACTTGCTATATTGTATTTACTTGCCACTATGGCCTTTTTTTGCCTTTACCTCCTTTATCTCTCTTTCTCTTTGAGTAGTTGACTCAAAGAGAAAGAAAACAATAGTTGAACAGTTTTAATTTCTTCCAAATGAATTTCTTCAAAAGTGAAGAAGATGCAATAGAGAGCGAGAGAGCGAGAGAGCGAGAGAGCGCTAGCTATATTTTGTTAAAAAAAATTCACTTTCATTTACTTAGCTAGCGAATGCAGCTAGCTAGTTTAGCCTACTCAAACACCCTGCTCAAACAGAGAGGGATGCTATGTTAACTAGTTGACTATGGCTATCCAACACTAGAAGTCTTCCAAGTTAAGGTAAGCTTTTGGTTTTATACATTTATTGCCACCGGGGGCCCGCCGGTGTAACTGCTAAACTGCTTGCTGACTGTACACTGTACTGCATGATTGTAGCGGGTTTACTATTGCATTAGTTCTAGTAGCTATGTTGACTATGACGTTAGCTAATATGCTGACAACAATGTAGGCTGTGTGTGGAGGTTATGATTTGAAGGTTTGGCTTGGAAGTGTTTTTTGCTTGGTCACAGACAGCTGATGTGTTGTGCACTGAAGTCTAAAAGCAAAGGGTAAAGGTGAGAGGAGGAGAGCGCGTAGATGTGAGAAGGAATTAACGAGCAAATTGATCATGCTGTTTGTACACTACATGAACAAAAGTATGTGGACACCTGCTCGTCAAACATCTCATTCCAAAATGATGGGCATTAATATGGAGTTGGTCCCCTGTTTGCTGCTACAACAGCCTCCACTCTTCTGGGAAGGCTTTCCACTACATGTTAGAACATTGCTGCGGGAACTTGGTCTCATTCAGGCACAAGAGCATTTGTGAGGTCGGGCACTGATGTTGGGCGATTAGGCCTGGTTCGCAGTCGGCGTTCCAATTCATCCCAAAGTTGTTCGATGGGGTTGAAGACAGGGCTCTGTGCAGGCAAGTCAAGTTCTTCCACACCGATCTTGACAAACCATTTCACAGGAAAGGCCTTCCCCAAACTGTTCCACAAAGTTGGAAGCACAGAATAGTCTAGAATGTCATTGTATGCTGGAACTAGGGCTGTGGTGGTCATGATATTTTGTCAGCTGGTGATTGTCAAGCAAATAACTGCTGGTCTCACCGTAATTGACCGTTAATTAACATAAAGACATTTAGAATCTCCTGGCTTCCACATATTGCCTACCATCCACTGACACAGACCTTTGGAACTTCTACATTTGAAAAAAATCCATGATATATTTTAGACGGGTCTAAAGAAAATGTTGTCTATTTCAGAAGAACAGTATAGCATACCATGAGTTGTCCTTCTGTTAGGCTCTGATCTGGCTATGCCATATGGCTATGGGCTACAATAGTTCATTTAGCAGACAAGATTTGCTTAGAATTCTCTGGCATTATTTTATATTATTTTTTTAGTATGAAGAATACAATTGAACATAGCTGAATACAATAGAAAGGATATTTTCTCCAAATGATTTGAGGGAGTGGGGACATGCAAATATTCTGCGTTGAGCAGTTAACAAAGAAACAGGTACTCCTATATGCTTAATTTAGAGTTATTTATATCACTGTAGTTGAGATAAAAACTAAGGCTGCATGACGCGACTCTAATGATGATTTGAAGTTGCATGAAAGGCATGAGCTCTGCTTTGTTTTTGCGCAGGCTGTACACACTTCATCAGTCTCTCACTCACAATTCGACAAGCACTTGATAATGCCTCAAATTTCCAGGCAGTATCCCCTTTGTGTGGCCATAATGCCCCCTAAAAAAATCCATGCTTTTTGCGGCCTGTGGCCGTTGTGCCCTTGGGCTGAATATAATAATTATAATTTCCTTTTCCTGGCTGCGTGCTCGAAGCACCTCTCACTCAGATGGCTCTCTGTCACGTGATCGGGTCTTTCTCATAGGCTACAAGTGAAGACAGACACATTTGGGACGCAACTGCGTGCGTCCTTATACAGTTCAGAGGTGCATCTTGAAAATAAAGGAAGAACTCGAAAGAGGGGGAAAAAATATATGTCATTTATGCACTTAAATAGCGAAAGGATTATGCTTTTCCCGTGGTTCCTTTTCATGCCAGCCAGGTAGGCTATACTCCTGATGTAAAGAGAAGCAATGTGCTTAGTATTACGAAAGTTGAGAAATAAAATATAGTAGGCCTAGCCTATAGAAAGCTGATGGGAACCTCCTCTTTTTAATAGAACCTATCACTCTATTTTCTCACAGAATTGCATAGCCTATAGCCTTCTTATGAAGTGTTTGATTAGATTTTCGATTACATTTCCATTGATGTCAGAGTGATTAGAGGGACAATAGAGTGCTGAGTACCAGGCGGTTAGCAAGTTTGGTAGGCTACTAATGATCATCAGCAGCATCAGAGCTTGGAGAAGCCTAATTACCGTGACTAAGCGGTCACGTGGAATTTGACTGCTGTCAATGACACCTCACCACCGGTTTGGCTGTAATACGGTCACCGTAACAGCCGTAACTGGAACAAATGGGCCCAGCCCTAACCATGAACAACAGCCCCAGACCATTATTCCTCCTCAACCAAACTTTACAGTTGGCACTATGCATTGGGGCAGGTAACGTTCTCCTGGCATCCGCCAAATCCAGATTTGTCCGTCGGACTACCAGATGGTGAAGCGTGATTCATCACTCCAGAGAACGCGTTTCCACTACTACAGAGTCCAATGGCGGCGAGCTTTGCACCACTCCAGCCGACGCTTGGCATTGTGCATGGTGACCTTAGGCTTGTGTGCGGCTGCTCGGCCATTGAAAACCCATTTCATGAAGCTCCCAACGAACAGTTCTTGTGCTGACGTTGCTTTCAGAGGCAGTATGGAACTCGATAGTGAGTGTTGCAACCGAGGACAGACGATTTTTACACGCTACAGGCTTCAGCACTCGGCGGTCCCATTCTGTGAGCTTGTGTGACCTACCACTTCGTGGCGGAGCCCTAGACGTTTCCACTTCACAATAACAGCACTTACTGTTTTCCGGGGCAGCACTAGCAGGGCAGAAATTTGGCAACTGACTTGTTGGAAAGGTGGCATCCTATGACGGTGCCACGTTGAAAGTCACTGAGCTCTTCAGTAAGGCCATTCTACTGTCAATGTTTGTCTATGGAGATTGCATGGCGGTGTGCTTGGTTTTATACACCTGTCAGCAATGGGTGTGGCTGAAATAATTGAATCTACTAATTTGAAGGGGTGTCCACATACTTTTGTATACATAGTGTAGCATCCCTTTCTGTTTGAGCCGCGTGTTTGAGTAGGCTAAACTAGCTAGCTGCAATTGCTAGCTAAATGAAAGTGAAAGTTAAAAATTACAACTAAATAGCTCTCTCTGTCTCTCTTGCTTCTCTTTCATTTTTAAATAAATAAATTTGTTCAAAACTTTTGAACTTTTGACTTTCTCACTCTTTATGTCAACTTCTCACCACATTTTATGCACTGCAGTGCTAGCTAGCTGTAGTTGATGGTTTTAGTACTAGATTAATTCTCTGATCCTTTGATTGGGTGGACCACGTCACTTCATGCTGCAAGATCTCTAATAGGTTGGAGGACATCCTCCGGAAGTTGTCATAATTATTGTGTAAGTTCTACTAAGCTAAATATAATTGTTTTAAGCTGTTCATACCAAAGATAATTTTGCAATTTGATTTGGAATTTTAAGACCCCTTGAAGTATCAAAAAAATATATGAAACTAGTATTTGATAAAAATGACGAGTCCCAAGATGTCACAGATTTCTTCGTCGTCAGACGATATAGCGAAATCATCGTCGGAGAAAGTGGACCAATACGCAGCGGGTTGCGTGTTCAACAACATATTTATTAAAGACGTTGTCCCTGGAAAAACAAGAAATGCAGACAATACGACAGGAGACAGTTTCGCAGGCTATACCTAGCAGTGCAAAAAACAACTACCCACAAAACACAAAGACAAACACACCCTACTATATAGGACTCCCAATCAAAGGCAACTCAACACACCTGCCTTCAATTGGGAGTCCAACCCCAATTAACTATACATAGAAAAACAAACCTAGAACCTATACCAACAACTAACACACCCCACTACACCACACACAAAACCCCATAATACAAAACAAAATATACCTCTGCCACGTCCTGACCAAATATAATACAACTAATACCTAAATATTGGTCAGGACGTGACATTACCCCCCCCCCCTAAAGGTGCATACACCGAATGCACCAACAAAAAGAAAACCCAATACCAAAATAAACTGCCTAAACTAAAGGGAGGGAAGGGAGGGTGGCTGCCGTCAACTATGGCACTGTGCTACACCCCCCCTCCCCAACCCACCTATATTGGAGGTGGCTCCGGTTCTGGCCTACTGCCCTCCAGACCGTAGACAGACTTGCTAGGCAGACTCCTTCGGTCCCGGTCTGTAGGCAGACTCATTACAGTCACAGTTACTTAATTCTAATTTAGGATCGTAGCCAGACTCACCCGGTTCTGGGTCACAGGCAGATTCCCTCAGTCCCAGGTCGCAGGCCAACCCCCTTGGTTCCGGGTCGCAGGTAGGCCCCTTCGGTTCTGGGTCACAAACAGACCCCTTCGGGCAGATGGGCCACTCTGGCAGCTCCGGGCAGACGGGCCACTCTGGCAGCTCCGGGCAGACGGGCCACTCTGGCATCACCGGGCAGACGGGCTGCTCTGGCATCACCGGGCAGACGGGCCGCTCTGGCAGCTCCTGACTGGCGGGCGGCTCTGGCGACTCCTGACTGGCGGGCGGCTCTGGCGACTCCTGACTGGTGGGCGGTACTGGCGACTCCTGACTGGTGGGCGGTACTGGCGACTCCTGACTGGCGGGCGGCTCTGGCGACTCCTGACTGGCGGGCGGCTCTGGCGACTCCTGACTGGCGGGCGGCTCTGGCCACTCCTGACTGGCGGGCAGCTCTGGCAACTCCTAACTGGCGGGCGGCTCTGGAGACTCCTGACTGGCGGGCGGCTCTGGCGACTCCTGACTGGCGAGCGGCTCTGGCGACTCCTGACTGGCGAGCGGCTCTGGCGGCACCAGACTGGCGAGGCTGGGCTGACGCACTAGATGCCTGATGCGTGGGGCTGGTACAGGACGTGCCAGCCTGGAGACGCGCACCTCCAGGCTAGCGGGAAACACTGGACCGTCGAGGCGCACTGGCGGTCTTGAGCGCAGGACTGGCATCACCCCTACCGGCTGGATGCCCACTTTCCCCTGGCACATGCGGGGTGCTGGTACTGCGCGCACTGGCCTGAAGATGCTCGGCCTCGCCACTGTACCCATCACCCCAAAGCACGGGACCTGTCCAGTTCGTCTCTGCCCAACAAGGGTACGGGGAGCTGGCCTGGGGCTCCATCCTCGCCCCGCCAAACTGCCCTTGTGCCCCCCCCCCAATTTTTTTTTATTGGGGCTGCCTCTCGGGCTCCCTTGCCAGCCGTGTTCCCCAGTCCTTGCCAGAATTCCTCCTCTGCTTGGTCCTGTTGTGGTGGGTAGTTCTGTCACAGATTTCTTCGTCGTCAGACAATATAGCGAAATTATCGTCAGAGAAAGTGGACCAATACGCAGCGGGTTGCGTGTTCAACATCATATTTATTAAAGACGTTGGCCACGGAAAAACAAGAAATGCAGACAATACGACAGGAGACAGTTTCGCAGGCTATACCTAGCAGTGCAAAAAACTACCCACGAAACACAAAGACAAACACACCCTACTATATAGGACTCCCAATCAAAGGCAACTCAACACACCTGCCTTCAAATGGGAGTCCAACCCCAATTAACTATACATAGAAAAACAAACCTAGAACCTATACCAACAACTAACACACCCCACTACACCACACACAAAACCCCATAATACAAAACAAAATATACCTCTGCCACGTCCTGACTAAATATAATACAACTAATACCTAAATATTGGTCAGGACGTGACACAAGACGCTTGTGGAAGACTGATTTTCGGGATGTCTCATGGTCTGACATGAGACATCGGGTTTTTGTATTATGCTAATTAGATTTCCCGCTGGGGTGCAGACATCATAAGCTAGGTTGTAGCAACCTCATGATGGTTATAGGGAAAATCTGAGTATCATGTAGTAGCCTACACCTATTGATGTTACATTTTTATTTTACTAGGCAAGTCAGTTAAGAACAAATTCTTATTTTCAATGACGGCCTAGGAACAGTGGGTTAACTGCCTTGTTCAGGGGCAGAACGACAGATTTTTACTTTGTCAGCTCTTGGATTCAATCTTGCAATCTTTTTTTTACTAGTCCAACACTCTATCCCCTAGGCTACCTGCTGCCCCGGGCTACATTGAGCTGGGATGAATGGAATATGAATGACATTCGTCCAATATGCTGTAATAGAAATAAGGCCATGCTCATATTTTTTTTTTTATTCCCTAATCTTAAACGGCACCGACCGCCACTGTTCTTGAGGTATTCTCTCTTCACAACAACTGCCATTTAATAACCTGTTTGGGATAGGGGGCAGTATTTTCACGGCCGGATAAAAAACATACCTGATTTAATCTGGTTACTACTCCTGCCCAGAAACGAGAATATGCATATAATTAGTATATTTGGATAGAAAACACTCTAAAGGTTCTAAAACTGTTTGAATGGTGTCTGTGAGTATAACAGAACTCATATGGCAGGCCAAAACCTGAGAAGATTCCATACAGGAAGTGCCCTGTCTGACAATTTGTTCTCCTTCTGTGGCCTCTCTATCGAAAATACAGCATCTCTGCTGTAACGTGACATTTTCTAAGGCTTCCATTGGCTCTCAGAAGGCGCCAAAAAGTGGAATGACGTCGCTGCAGTCTCTGGGCGAAAAACAGCAGGAGTTTTTGTGAGTGGTCAGGCAGGGAACAATGACAATGGAGATGCGCGTCCACGAGACGACTCCATGTTTTTCTTTCAGTCTTTGAATCAATACAACGTCGCCCGGTTGGAATATTATCGCTATTTTACGAGAAAAATAGCATAAAAATTTATTTTAAACAGCGTTTGACATGCTTCGAAGTACGGTAATGGAATATTTTGAAATTTTTGGTCACGAAATGCGCTCGCGCGTCATCCTTCGGATAGTGACTTGAACACACGAACAAAACGGAGGTATTTGAATATAACTATGGATTATTTGGAACCAAAACAACATTTGTTGTTGAAGTAGAAGTCCTGGGAGTGCATTCTGATGAAGAACAGCAAAGGTAATCCAATTTTTCTTATAGTAAATCTGAGTTTGGTGAGGGCCAAACTTGGTGGGTGTCAAATTAGCTAGCCATGATGGCCGGGCTATGTACTCAGAATATTGAAAAATGTGCTTTCACCGAAAAGCTATTTTAAAATCTGACACCGCGATTGCATAAAGGAGTTCTGTATCTATAATTCTTAAAATAATTGTTATGTTTTTTGTCAACGTTTATCGTGAGTAATTTAGTAAATTCACCGGAAGTTTGCGGTGGGTATGCTAGTTCTGAACATCACATGCTAATGTAAAAAGCTGGTTTTGATATAAATATGAACTTGGTTGAACAAAACATGCATGTATTGTATAACATAATGTCCTAGGAGTGTCATCTGATGAAGATCATCAAAGGTTAGTGCTGCATTTAGCTGTGGTTTTGGTTTTTGTGACATATATGCTTGCTTTGAAAATGGCTGTGTGATTATTTTTGGCAGGGTACTCTCCTGACATAATCTAATGTTTTGCTTTCGCTGTAAAGCCTTTTTGAAATCGGACAATGTGGTTAGATTAAGGAGAGTCTTGTCTTTAAAATGGTGTAAAATAGTCATATGTTTGAGAAATTGAAGTTATAGCATTTTTGAGGTATTTGTATTTCGCGCCACGCTCTACCATTGGATATTGGTGAGGCGTTTCGCTTTCGGAACGTCTGTCCCTAACAGGTTTAAGGGGTTATGTTCACCTGTGCTATTACCTGAGTCTGATCCTTAGCCATCAGGACCCATATTCATAAAGGCTGCGTTTACACAGGCAGCCCAATTCTGATATATTTTCAGATCTTTTTCAAAGCTGATCTGGTTGGTCAAAAGATCAATTAGTGGAAAAAAATATCAGAATTGGGCAGCCTGTCTAAACGCAGCCTCAGAGTAGGAGTGCTGAAAGGCCCCCCCCCTGCCAATGTAATCTTTTTATGATCTATAAAGCAAAAACGAATCTTAGATCAGCACTCCTACTATGAGATGCTTTATGAATACGGGTCATTCCAGCTTCTTTCTTACTTCTGCGTCTGATGTCCATTTGGACCTGAAACAGTTCCAAGAGCATCCCTGAGGTTACCTCATTGAAATAGGCTCTGAGCCCAAGCACCTGACACCAGTCCCACACATATGGAAACCCGGTGCACAATGTCAACAGGGCAGCATTGCCAGGTATGACTATTGGAGCACTTCATACCCTGTCAAGGGACCTTGGAGCCATGTGTCGACATGCATCGCACTGTTAGCTACATCGCCTGGTCATATCGGGGACAGGAAAGAAGTGGCGGAACAGAAGCACTCCAGATGTTCTTCATCAGTAGGCCACGGGGGAACTCTGTTACCGCAACACCTGGCTCAGTGTACAAGCTCTTGGAGGCACAGAGATGCTGCTTTATTGCAGCTTGGCTAGCTCCAGGGTGAAGTTTCCCATAGGTACAGATCTAAGATCAGCTTCACCTCCCCTAATCCTAACCTTAACCATTACTGGGGAAAATGCAAAAATGACCCAATATCATTATATAGCTACTGTGGAGCACATACTGTATATTGTCAGGCTATTGACTTCCACACACTCAGTGGACTCTGACACCCGTTTCTAACCACTCAATCAATATATCAACGAGATATATTCACAAAGTAATTCATGCCTTGCCTTTGAGAGGGGGTACTTCCTCAGCGGTAAAGAGAGTGGGTTTAATCTCCATATTACTCATCGTAAAAATACAAGTTTACACCCAGCATCACACAAAACCTCTTGCATAGCCACCTAACCTGACCAAGTCATGTTTTATTTTATGTATAATTTTCATAGGGATTTTGGGTGATATGAAAGTCCAATGATTTCATTCATAATAGGCCTAACACATAGGCCTACCACACTTTAGTTTATAGAGACAATATAGGGGACTGCTAAGTAAGTGGGCAGCACAGACAAGTAGTTGCCTGATCAATTTCTCCAAACACATTATCGAATCCCCTTTCTAGTCCTGCATTTGGAATTGTCTGGGAAGGACAGCAGTCTGATGCCAGTGGGAATAATAAGAGTAGGTGTATAAGCAAAAATGACCCATAGACAGCTACATTTCCTTCCCATACAGGCTATTGGTTGACAGACGTTTTCTTTATAGAGTTTTTGTAGGGATTCGCTGGACTTTCTTGTTTTAACGTCCTAACGGATGTTTTGTGCGTTTAGGCAGGGCAGCGCGGGAAAGGTGGGAGCGCATAAACGCAGCTTCAGTTAAGAGAGGCGACATATGCTAAGCTCAATAAGACCAATGTTAAAATCTCCTTGACCTGGGGGTCACCAAAGAGCAACCCCAAATCGTTTCATATTTTCCCTGTAAGATCAATGGTAGAATAAATTTGGGTTCAATGACAAGAATAATTTAAAACAGATCAATAAACGATAGAATGCAATTCCTTGCGGTGAAGGATGCATAACAATTTCCTTAGATTGACAGCATGATTCTTGCGATGCCTTGCAAAGGAACCGTGCGTAAAACACAATCTTCATCAAATGTCTTTGCTGAGTGGTGTGCAAGAGCATTATGTTGTGGATCCGCCTTTATCTTGAGAGTTCAAGTACATATCGAGAAATTGATCTTTTTTGAATTTCCTGCGCTTTTCTGCACTGATCAGCAAGGATAGGAAGGACAAATAGTTTAACATACTTGAATAAATAATTCTCAACGGCGCGTCCCCTGACATGGGCTATCACCTTCCCCCTATCATCACAGTCCCCCTCCCCTCACTCTAGTGAGACCCGCTCATCTATGTGACGTTAAATATTCAAAGATTTCTGGAATCACAAGCACAAACTGGTGTCTGTTATTGAAGAAGTAGCCTAAGTTTCCTATAGAACTACTCATACAATATCTACAAACAATGTCAGCAAATGAATGATCATTTTGAGGATAACAAACCATTTTTATTGGAAGAAATATAGGCTAAATTACAGAAATAAGAAACGGAATCCTCTGCAACTAATAGGCTATGCATATGCAGCAATAGCATTGAGAATATCCGAAAAGTTACACATAGAGCTGTTAAAGCTTAAAATACATTAACGGTAGGCCTAAATGCCATTTCTACCATGCTTAGACTATAGGACGAGATTATTCGAGTTCACGCTAATACTGTTTTGCAAAGCATAAAAGCCTCTCGCTGATAAATATTAATTTGAGCCTTCATGATGTATTTGAAAATTCCAGCTAAAATGTCACCACATGGAACATTAATGTAATATTTCAAGGCCTGAGAGCAATACTCATATTGATTGCATTTATTTGACTCTGGGGAGGAGAAATAATTATTCAATGTGGAGACACATCTGGTGGCCAAAGATGCGAGGCTGGGAATGAGAAAATGCAAAATAACAATAAAAATAATAGGACTTGTATTTAAATACATTACCCTGCGTTGTTTTGATAGGAATGGCTTAATATAGAATAGACAGATGCACCTCAGTCTTTTACAGCTATTTTAAAATGCTTCATTTTCTGTAAACTGCTTAAAGCCAAACGAGGAGAAAAAATCTCGTCTGTATTTTCTCCCCTCTCGACTGGCAATCGTAAGGCACAAACTCAGCCACTCAGATTACACAGGTAAACTGCTAAATGACCGAGTCCTTGAAGTTTACCTTTTCAAAGTAGCCTACTGTATCTTAAATTACAAATCAGCAGATTGCTGCATTGCAAAAACACCCTAGCTCTCCACATTTGCGAGTTTAAGCAGAGACAGACAACTTTAAGGACGTCTGTGTCCTAAAAGGATCCTTTCTTTGTCATTAACAATATTGACTATCATTAGGGCGGGCGTCTGTCTGTCTTTGTGCAAATGAAACGAAATTTGAGTAACACCTTGACCCTGACCCGCGCGCGTCACCATACATGAGCCAGCCTTATTAATTGTTTAAAAGATTAGAGCGTTAGTAGGCTACCGGGATTTACATAGAAATGGCCGCATTTGAAGACATATTATTTGTTAAACTAATTGCAACCCGTAACTCACAATAACCTTGCATACCCTTGCATCCAAAACCAGTTTAGTGTGCTCAGAGGATATCAGAGCTCCACATGTCATTGCAGGACCTGGATGGCACAAGCTACATGGATTTGAGGGTAAAACGATTGCTTTGCTATTTATGGTAATGTTTGGTGTTGAAAATAATAGCAATTAATTGTAAATATGCAGATCAGCTCATTACATCTTTACATAAAGTTTGAGTATGTTTGAAAAGTGCACATGTATAGGCTGATGATAATAATATTTTACTTCAATAGCCAATAACATTAATTTCAGTAAAATGTGACATTTATAGGTTAGGCTACTTTTACTTTAAAGGGTGTGAGAAAAAATTGCACTTTTCGTGTGGAAAATATTGTTGATCAAGATGCCTCCAGTAAAAGTTTGTTTTTAGGGGTGAAAAGGCATCCCTTTCACACCTATAAAGGAACACAGTATTGTACGGCTAAAGCGACCCCTACTGGTATAATTTAATACACCACAGCCCATAAACTCCCAGCATGGAGCTTCTGTGGACAGCCAGATTGAAGGATTGACTTGTAGGCCTAAAGCAGACATAGTTTTGAAAATCTTTCTCAAATTTTATGTTGCCCTGATGATGTTGTTCAATAACACTGGTTCAGTGTGCTACTTTTAATTGCACATTGAAAATGATAGCCCACAAAGACACTCAAAGTATTGGACAAGATTGTAGGCCTAATTAGGATGCGTTTGATAGGATGCGTTTTGATACCCCAAACGTTTAAGATGGATGAGCATTGGCTTGGCTAAATCTGGGCTGTAATAAACACCTGGGGTTCTCAACCTTTAGTTTCTGGTGCCCTGAGACTCTGGGAAAATGCAAGTGCGCTCTGATTCGGATACAACATTTCAAAGAGCAAAGGTTATGCAAAGGTTTGCATGACACAAATTGGCATAAGGAAATTCCAGTGACCTCAACCATTTGAAAAGTTATTTAGTATAGGCTTACATATATTTTTAGGCTATTGCGTGCCCTCCTAACACATACGAACAGGGTCCAAGTATATTCTTACGAGTCTAATTGAATGGATTCGAATCTCTAAACATTGCAACATAGGCTACAGTTGCAAGACATTGCATTTTATGAAATTACAAAGATATGTTTTATTTTCCCCTCGCAACCCCATTAATAGATCATGCGATCCAACACCGTGTCCTGATCCCAAGTTTGGGAACCGCTGTGCTATAGCCATAAACATGCATTTATTGTGGACACCCAAGGATGAAATTGCATTTTGATTTAGATTTTTCAAAAACATGTTAGTGTGCCAACAGTGCTCTTCCATATCATGTTAGGTATTCTGTGCTTACTGATGGCATTTTGTCGTTTTTGTAAATGTTTGTTATCCCTCTGCTTTTTCTAGGACCTCTTGAGGGTCTCAGGGTCTTCCTGTTGGCTTCACAGGGCTTGAGAACATTGGTCTAAACTTCTATCACAGTGATGATTCATTTTGACGTTGCTCAATGTTGATCAGTGGGTGAAATAAAAAATATTTAGATGAAAATTCAGCCAGACAGTCACCGTTAACTCTTCAAAAATAATTTATACCTTGCACTAAACTTTCTAGAGCGCAATGTTTTGTGACAAAGGACAATTCAACCAGGAACTTAGTAAGTTTGAGGAAAATACATAATAATTGAAATCTAGCCAAGGATATCCTAAATATTGGATTTAAGAAAACCCAAGACAACACCCTTCAAAAGGCAAATATCATTTTATCACCATCTGTAGCAGACACCTGGGAAGGTGGACTTTGTGTAGATTCAGAATGAGAGAAATCAGTGTTTTGGCATAGACAATGTGAGCATTTAAATAAGAAATAGAGTGGGTCCTACTGTTTCTCAATTCCCATAGCGTTTCTTGAAAGAAACACAAAAAGGAGCAGGAAAACAAAAACAGACACAAAGTTTTTTTCAAGAATAAGAGACAAATACCTCAGGAAATACAAAATTCCACACCATACGGGGTAGAGGGAACAGAGGCTCGAGGCTGCCTGTGAAAGCAGAATGTCAGCGTACCATATGTGGTAGGTATCACAGCGCTCCAGTGGTACTCAAATACTTTTGTTTATTTTTCACTTTAAATCAAATCAAATCAAATGTGCCGAATACAACACGTGTAGACCTTACAGTGCCCTAACCAACAACACAGTTAATTTTTTTAAAGAAAAAAAAATTATAATTAAGAAAACAAGAAAAAATAAGATTAAAAAAAACATAAAATAAATGTAACAAATAATTATAGAGCAGCAGTAAAATAACAATAGTGGTACAGAGTCAATGTGCGTGGGCACTGGTTAGTCGAGGTAATTGAGGTAATATGTACATGTAGGTAGAGTTATTAAAGTGAACTATGCATAGATAATAACAGAGAGTAGCAGCAGTGTAAAATCTGGGTAGTCATTTGATTAGATATTCAGGAGTCTTATGGCTTGGGGTAGAAGCTGTTTAGAAGCCTCTTCGACATAGACTTGGCGCTCCGGTACCGCTTGCCATGTGGTAACAGAGAGAACAGTCTATGACTAGGGTGGCTGGAGTCTTTGACAATTTTTAGGGCCTTCCTCTGACACCGCCTGGTATAGAGGTCCTGGATGGCAGGAAGCTTGGTCCCAGTGATGTACTGGGCCGTACGCACTACCCTCTGTAGTGCCTTGCGGTCAGAGGCCGAGCAGTTGCCATACCAGGCAGTTATGCAACTGTAACAGTATAGCTTCCATCCCTCTCCTCGCCCCTACCTGGGCTTGAACCAGGGACCCTCTGCACACATCGACAACAGCCACCCTCGAAGCATCGTTACCCATCGCTCCACAAAAGCCACGGCCCTTGCGAAGCAAGGGGAACAACTACTTCAAGGTCTCAGAGCGAGCGACGTCACCGATTGAAACGCTATTAGCGCGCACCCCGCTAACTAGCTAGCCATTACACATCGGTTACACAACCAGTCAGGATGCTCTTGATGGTGAGCTGTAGAACCTTTTGAGGATCTGAGGACACTTGGGCAACAAGCTCTTGAACTCCTCTCTGATCAGCTGTTCTCTCATATCAGGCTAACTTTAAGAACTCTGTTCTGAGGATATTGAAGATAAAAGTTGACAAATATATTTTTCTGTTAGTGATATTATCTGCAAGAATTTAAGACTTAATTCAGTCAGTCTGCCCATGGAAGGCATTTGTTGAAAGTAGTAACAGATGTACAACGCATTTGCTATAATGGTTGTGATACAACGGCAATCTTTTTTTCCGATCACAAACATATCAGTTGTATCCCACCCATCACATCAAATGCGTTGTGCACCAGTTGTACAACATGAGTGTGTACGGGGCCTATGAGGAAGCCCTATAAAGGTTCCACATCCGAGGTATAGTGGCATTAGTGTAGTGTAGCTGTGGCAGGTGATTTAATGGTTGTCACAGCAGAAATAGAAGTGTAAAGCGACAGGATTCGCCATCCAAGCTAATATTTGTGATGAATCACTGTCATATGTGAAGTAAATGTAACACTAATAGACAGGGGGAGATCTACTGTTGGCTGTTTTTTTGCTAATGAGCGTATTCTTTCCGAGGAGCGTTGTCACAGTGCCGGATCCATCTGAGTGAGGAGAGAGAGTAGAGGTGGATTAGAGTTGTAGCTGCCGGTGTAATGAGTGCGTCATAGACTTACAGCTGAGAGAAAAGCTTCCTGGGCACAGCTTCAGATCATAAAGCCTACATAAAGCCTATATAATGCTACTTAGGAATGACACAACACTTTTCACAACACATCAAGGCCCTTTGTCGCGACTTCATACGTTATCAACGGGGTTACTCATAGACAATATACTGTATCAGTGATCTATATCTATGGGGTTACTTTAAGTTTAAGTTTATGGTCATTTGTCTTGGGCCGTTAGTATGGCTGTTATGTCATCCTTATTGCGTTGATACCGAATGTTGAGTTTAAGTCACGTGTTACTTGTTTCCTTTTATGATAGAATATCTCTTATATACACAGATAGATAGGGAAGTGGGATTAGTCTCAGTGGTCGATTCTTCCTGTATTATTCTGACTGATATGTCAGAACACAGTGGTTCTGAAGTCCATCTTTCTAACTTTCTATCATTCCGTATTCCAGCTGCCTTAGTTGAACTGTGGAACAAGACAGTGATCGTATTTCAGTGTAGAGCACTGGTGCCAATGTAGATTTACAAATGTGCCTGTAAAAACAGGGGACCGCAAAAAGACAAGTCAATGATCTCACGATTACTTAGTCCTTTGGCTGTCCACCCAACCTTTGAAGTTGAACTGGAAATCTTGTGAACTGGAAGAGCCTCTCTCCATTGAGAAGGAACGTGCCAAGACCACATGATGTTACTCAATCCATAGAGCGTTCACAATTACAATGCGGTCCATTACGTTGCTGTAGCCAAAAATTCTGAACCCCATCAAAGTCTGATGGCCTAATTTGTCTTGCTAGGGGTCTCACTCAATCCCTGGCGTCCAACTAACACTGTGCCCTCACCCCAGTCCCCCCACCTCCTCCAACACATTCAGCCCAAGCCCTCAATTGCGTGTTTAACTTGACACATAATTACTGTGGAAATATTTGTGTATTTTGTACGAGTGCCACAGTCTGCGATGCTAACCGACTGCCAAGTCCTCACAGCTCCCACTGCTGGTATCGCAGCCAGAATCCCTGATCAAAACAAGATGGTTTCATTTGGGCCAGCTTTGCAAGAAATCACTTCCAGAGATTTGGATTTCACTGCCAAGTCTAATACAGTAGGGTTAGCCGTGTGATGCGGCCACAGCCACACATAATACACACTCCAATAACATACCTTTTTTTTCCTCTGACTTCCCATTCAATTAAGTATATACTATCCAACACCTGAAGTAAGAAACCGCTTCACCTGATCCCATCAGAATTGTGACCATTGGAGACAGAAATGTGGCATTTTTGTTTGCAAGGAATTGAGCCAGATTAGACAGTCACCGTGTCACTCAGGACGAGAAGCGACATTGCGCTGAGGGAATTGTTTGATTGTTAGTGACAGTTATAATTAAGGGAAAAATGCTAGGTGAACTTCAAGACACGTGCAGTGACAGGCCGTGATGTCACGTTCATGTGGCAGAAATGAGGCAATGATTGGAAGGCTGAGTTCTCAAGCTTCACTGCCAGTAGTGCGTCCCAAATGGCACCTTGTTTTCTTTGTAGTGCACTACTTTTGACCGGAGCCATATGGGTCCCGGTCAAAAGTAGTGCACTATATTGAGAATAGGATGCCATTTGGGATGCCCAGGTTAGATTGTCAACTATGACTCATCATTACAAAGAGCATTCTCTAGAGCGCTTTTCACACTACTGAGCCAAGCCAAACCAAGCTGGCCCAAGCTGGCTCATGTAAAAAAAAACATGCGCTAATGTATGCACTCACTGATGTTAGTTGCTTTGGAGCGTCTGCTAAATGGCACATGCTGCTATATACTATATTATATATTACAATGTGCAAAGAAAATGGGTTTGAAGGATAGCCATCAGGTACTCCAGAGACAGTATTCAAGCAAAGTTGAATGGACATTTATGTTGCGATTTTTACACAATTTTTCTCCCAAATTTCATGATTACGATCTTGTCTCATCGCTGCAACTCCCCAACAGGCTTGGGAGAGGCGAAGGTCAAGTAATGCGTCAAGTAATGCGAAACATGACCCGCCAAACTGCACTTCTTAACACACGCTCGCTTAACCCAGAAGCCAGCTGCACCAATGGGTCGGAGGAAACACCGTTCAACTGTCTGCCGAAGTCAACTTGCAGGAGCCCGGACAGCCACAAGGAGTCGCTAGAGCGCGATAGGACAAGGAAATCCCTTCCGGCCAGCCCCTCCTCTAATCCGGACGATGCTGGGCCAATTGTGCACCGCCTCATGCGTCTCCCAGTCACGGCCAGCTGTGACACAGCCTGGCATCAAACCCAGGTCTGTAGTGATGCCTCAAGTACTGCACTGCAGTGCCTTAGACCGCTGCACCACTTGGAAGGTTGAACAGTTTTTTTTTTTACTTTTAATTTTGATATGAGTGAATTCTAGGAATGATCACAATATTCAAGGCAAATTCTCAATATTAATTTTGGTCCCAAAACTCTCCTAACTCTGCCACTTATTTATCAAGCTATGAATGATAAGGAGGTAGGTTGGAAATGCAGGCTTTTACTATTTAAGGATGATCATCTCCTATCTAGGCCTTATGAATTTTAAACTAAATGCTGTGTGTAATTGCGCACCAAAGCTGCATAGACATTATATACAGTATGCATGTAATGGAGGGGACAGATCCAACTATATTCCATTCATCTTTTAAATTAATTAACTGGTGACTTATGGAATCCACAGGGAGAGGTGTACAGGGAAATATATGGCTCACTGAAGGTGTGTTGAATTCTGGGTGTTTCTGAGCACATTATAGTTTATTGTTACGCTCATTTCAAGAGTGTGTACTGTATATTTCATGGATCAGGGTTCATAACTTTGTTAACTTCTGTGACTTTGTGTTGAAGTCCTATTGCTACATCATGGAATGGCTATTAAACGATAGCCAAGCCTAAACCCAGACGTCACACTTTAGGTGACAGTGATTAGTATAACGCCCTATACAGATGCAGCCTTTTTTTCCCTGCACTGGTCACAGCACAGCATGCCGCACTCGCCTAGGTCACAGTGTTTTCTTGAGACACATCATTTCATAGACACTAGTGCTTACAATCAAAAAAAGACTGGAGTGGGACCCAGTCCTGATTGAAAAAGGCCATATATTGTGAGCTTTTTTAATCATCCTAGGAATGCAAAGGGAATGAACCATCCACTCAGATTAATCCAGGTCTTACTGAAATTCAGTAAGCACATGCTCCATTCCAAAAGGACCCTCCTTCCACCTGTTCTCAGAACAGCCCTTAGAGTGGAAAGGGAGCAGATTGGAGTGTCATGCTGCTGGAAATCTTCAGTCAAATAAAACAAAGTGGGGCTGCATCGATGCTCTGTCTTGTTTTATATGATGGCTTGAAATAAATGAACTTTAAATGGAACCTTGGCAGGGACGTGGGCTATTGATCGATCGGCGCAGGAGCTGAAGTTTAAGGGCACAGCTTTGCCGGGGCTGGGGCTGTAACCGGAGTAATGAAATTGATTGGGCC
This sequence comes from Salmo trutta, assembly GCF_901001165.1. Taxonomy (NCBI): domain Eukaryota; kingdom Metazoa; phylum Chordata; class Actinopteri; order Salmoniformes; family Salmonidae; genus Salmo; species Salmo trutta. The sequence goes on along the minus strand of NC_042984.1, from coordinate 27,039,759 downwards.
GAGGGAGGGTGACAAGCTAGCAGAGTCAAGCCCTTGATGTAAGGAAACAAGAGTGCCATCTAATTGGGGTGTAATATAGGTCTTCAAAGGACATTAAACAAGTGGTGGCGCAAAGGGAAGCCACAACCAAAATTACGTTGTGGACATCATCGATGTAATCATTTTGTGATTATTCACCACAACTTTGTTAATTGGTCTGTTTGTTAGTGTAGCTCTTCAAAATGAGGGTCCAGCTAAGAGTCAGAGGAATATGGGATATTTGACCTAACGTGAACAATTACACCAATGTGAGGTTCTGTCGCTCTATTATTGTTCAGAATGATGGTTTCTTAACTGGACTTTGCATAAAAGGTTGATCGAAAAGTTTCTATGTTCTAGCGAGGGCTTACAAAAAGTGAGTGACAACCAAAGCATTATAGACCCTATATCATTTACATTACATTTACATTTTAGTCATTTAGCAGACGCTCTTATTCAGAGCGACTTACAGTAGTGAATACGTACATTTCATTTTCATTTCATGCATTTAAAAAAAAATACAAATTGTACTGGCCCCCCGTGGGAATCGAACCCACAACCCTGGCGTTGCACACACCATGCTGGCATTGCAAACACCATGCTCTACCAACTGAGCCACAGGGAATATATTGTGTGTTCTGCTCACCTCCTTTCTTGATCTGACCTATTGAATCCAACACAATATTAACTTCAAGGAAATGTTCAAAATAGTTTTTCAAAGGGCCCTTATATGTACAATGATCACTTCTCCCAGCCTATGAAGAAAGTTGTTGTTCCTAACCCCAGAAACTGTCTGAGTATGTAGCAGTTTCAACTGAATAAGGCCCCAAATTTCTGTCCAAATGTTGGTGGGCACATTGTGAGTGCAGCGTCCTCCCACAGGGGAGAGGACCCTGTCCGGGACCGCAGCATTTATCTCCTAAGGCAGAACTGTCTCACTCAACAGGATGGCCAGAAGTTACGGTGCATTACAAGCACTTAGCGCAGTGATATCAAGGTTCACCTCCGATTTCCAATCTTGGGCCAGAATAGGGGGCTGGGGGGCGGTCATTAAAAAGCCATTACAAGCCCATATTTCATATTTCAGTCTCTCCTATGTTTCAAGGTGTTAAAAGCTCAATGTATATTTCCCTCTTTATTTAAGCAGCAGGACAACGGAGCAATGCAGGTACCTCACTGGCAGCCATTGACCTTGGCCTAGCCAGCCTTCATTAGCTTTTAGACACTTATCAGTCATAACTGAGTTTGTCCTCTCGGCGACGCTTCCTCATTCACTTCACTTAGGCAGCAAATAATGGCCGAAATCCATTTATCTGCCATTTCCAACAAGTGCGTGACATTAACGAATTATCTGCTTTTCGCTAAGTATGGACGAGGTACCCTCTAAAGGATTCCTCCACTCCCGTCCGGCCCCGGCCAAGGTCGGGCCTTTTAAAAACTGCCTATTTTTTTCCTACCTGAGCTATTTTCTTTCCCTCCATCTTTAAATATTCATATCTCTTTTTTGCGTGCTTAGCATAGGGTTTATGAGCACTTTCAGATATATTTCTTCAAACACGCATCTTTATTTGGTTTTGATTATTGATGCCCCACTCTGACTTTATAACTCACATCCCTAGGAAAACATTGATCCAAGAGGCAAATTAATCTAATTAGGGGCCCTTTCCTCTGTGCTGGATATTGACTTGTTGTGAAAGGTGCTTCTCCAGTTAAAGACAATGTCTCTGAAATGTTCCATCGCATCATCTTTCCCCTTTAAGGCAACGTTTTTATTGTGGGTGGATACAATATTGGAGACTTTCAGAACACAGTGCACTGCCATATACAGTACATCAAGAGGTGTCCATTGTATTACAATAGCCCGCGGTTTGTGTCCAGTCTACAACCATGGAAAAACAAGCAGTGACATATTTGATTACATGTCTCTATGATATTTAGAAAACAAATCTAGATAGGCCCTAGATAATTTCATCATTAAATACAGTATCCTGCAAGGTTTTCTAATCAAGACAAGTGACCAGTATGTGGTCTGCATGGTCTAGACCTCACCTACCCACCTGTGTTGATGTGGGTTCGACATCCTCTCCTCCTGTCTTTCCCACTGTTTATCCTCTGTCCAATAAATTAAAAAGTGACTAGTAGTTTCTAGACTCAGAGAAGTCACTCCATTTCCCTGTTGCGGGAGAGTGTTTAAACCAATATCCAGGTGAGTTTCTCATCGTCTTACCCAGTAAACATGATCTTATCTAACAAGCGAATCCGAACATGCATTTTGCCATGCAGATTGTTCACAACTTTCCTGTTACTGATTGTTAGTGAACAAGGCCTTTACTCTTGGTTGCACTCCCAATCTGAGCTGAGCTGTATACAAGAGAAATCTCGGCAGTCTTGTTCCTCTGTAACCCAGCTTGCAGCAGGGGAGACCAGGGACTGCTGAAGTACCATTAGTGGAGCCATTTAAGCAAAGGAGAATCTTTGTTCTTGACACAGGAAACTTGTGTTCCATCTCGATCGGTGAGGAAATGGGGCCTGACGATGCATGTGTCATCTTGCATTTGTCCTGAGTCCCTTTCCCCGGACGCCAGTCCTTGTTCATACAGCACAAAGCTGCTGGCTTTTGATGTTAAGCCGCCGCATTCAGCGCATTTCTCCCAAACCCAGTTTTAAAATATTCCGCCATATTCCATGTAGTTGATTTCTATTTAAAATGGTCATGATTATTTTATTTTGTAACATTAATGGAAGTACATTTGGGGGAAGAGGGGTGGGGGCGGGGGAAGGGGTGGCGAGGCATTTGCAATTCATATTCCCTTGCATGATTACATTAAGAGTGTGTTCTGTCATATTTGATTAATGTATCTTGTTTTCCTTAAAACCGGATTAAAATATGAAAACTGACAGAAATGAGGCTATTACAAAGAATGGTAAATGTTTAATAATCTACTCAAGAAAGGAAAAATGAAGTGCCGTACAAGGGAACTATTGTACAATCAGTGTTTGGCAGAGGAAGCCGGCCTGGCGTCTTTGTTTTAAGGAACTTTTCAGAAACACAGACACAATTAACATGAAAGGCTTCCAAGCCATGCTTTTATGCTACAGTATGAAGCCAGAATTAGAAATGCTATTGACCACTGCTGCCAGCTGTACTTGCAGCACCATATGTGTTTGAGGCATTACACTCAACTGTCAACAAAACAACTCAACCTCCTAAAATATTGTTGGATGTGTGATGTCTTTCTTTTCTGTATATTTGCAATATTTTCATATTTACAATCCTTGTAAGTGATAGTTCACGTCAGAATTAGACGTTCCTCCATGTCTCCCAAATGTCAAATTCCGAAGTTGTTCCAAATGTCAAATTCGAAGTGTTTAAAGTTAATTTTGGGCATTAACGCCGCATTTTTAAGGTTAAGGTTGGGATAGGCTTAAAAAAAAAACGTTATATCACTAGATTCAAACATGCAACATTGCAACCTTTATGCCCATCTTCCATCTCCGTCCACAACACCCTAGCAAAACCGAAACCTACGTAACAGTAGGTTTCGGTTACAGTTTGCTCGGGCAACAGTTTGCTCACTGTTGCCCGAATTGGCCGTTCTCCTGACGTCCTCAGACATGGATGGACATCGAATACTGACTTGTAACACAGGTGACCTGGCTGAATCCAACATTAAAACCTCATACAAATGAGTCATGTAATAATATATCAGTCAGTATGCAATGAAATTGTAGATATTTTCTAGGAGTTTAATCCGCTGTTATAGAATTTCCTAGAACACCAGCAGAAAGACACTATCAGTAGAGATATTTAACCTTGTGAAAACACCCCAGAGAAACACCTTGTAATCCTTTATCAATGTGAATAGCCATTTTTGGAACGAAGTGTGTGTGTACTGGAATAAAGCAGGGCCTCCAATTCCGCCATCAACCATTTAGCATGACCGTGGGTGACTGTGAATTAAAAAGGGGGGGCTTTATGTGCGACCCTGCTGCACAAAAGGCTACATCGATAACTTATAGAGACAGGGAGTCCATTAGCCGCCTGAGCTGGCCACCTTTACATAATATGGCTCTATCCTAATCACTGAGCACTAGAGTCATACAAATTCTAGGCCTATATCACATCCTATCCATACACGGTACATTTTGAGAACATCATAACTAAGTTGGACTGAGAGCCAATTGTGACACTGCACTGTACATGGTTACACTTAACATCCTGTTCCCACTGGTTGCTCTGATAGCGGTGAGTCTTTAGCTAGTGATTGTTTGTAGGTGATAACGAGAGCCTGTTTCTCTCTCAAATCACATCCACATGTTTGAGTATAACACAAAGACACATAAGATTATCTCTGAATTGCCAATGTATTAATGCTGAAGCAGGCCTTTTTTTGGAAGGGCAAGTGAAGACAACAAAGTGTGATTTGTGAACAGGAACCACATGTTCTGAGATGATGATGCATACACAGGAAGTTCCAACAACAAACCATTATCAGCTGTTAGATTGAGAAAGTGTGAAATACATGTGAGCCGTGGTTTCTACGTGAGGGGACTGTGACTGCCTACTCATTTTAGTCCACTTGGGTGCCTGTGTTGCAACTGTAGAAATGTAGTTACTAGAATGGATATTCCCATTCAAATCAATGTTCTGTGATGGGTGGACCGGCGGCCATATTGAGGGTACCCATTAATGTTCCAGTGAAATTGTGGCCCTTCTAGTAATACATTTTGAGGCTTTGCACTACCACAGCCTGGGTGCCAGACTGGCAAGAGAACAGAAACAGACTAGTGGCCAGGCTAGCACTACACTCTTCTGTCTATGTTCTTCTGTCTGCATTGCATTTCACCCTGAACCACATTGCTAATAAAAATATGTGTAATGCATCTAAACACTGCATTTAACTGAGCGTGTCTTGAACTGAGCATGTCTGCATTTAACTGAGCGCTATGTCTGCAGAGTCTTCGTACTTCTGCGTGTTCACATAATTTGTAGTTCAATTGTACTTATGTAATGTTGATGAAATAAAAATAATACATGTGATACCAACTTTTGAAACCACTAGAAAATGCTAATTACACCAAAAACAGTGTTCAGTGTTACCATACATACTTTTAAAAAGGATTTGCAAACCATTTGGACTGACTGCTCTTCACATTACCTTAATGCCTCCCAAAAGGGCAAACCATGGATGAATTATTGATAGGCATCATATGGATTGCACACTGTGGCTCCACGCACCTATTAGAGGGGTTGTGTTCATTTACACTAGCTTGAATTGAAGCATCCATCTCCTTACTCTAACTTTTATTCATTAGCTTTAAATAATATCTGACTGTATACCTACCATTGGTTTCGGCATGAGAGACGGCAGGAGAGAGATAATCCAGTGTTGATTTGTGTGTAGACACTGAATTTGGGTTTTGCATTTTCCCTATAATGGTTAAGGTTAGGATTGGGGGAGGGGAAACTGATCCTAGATCTGTACATATATTTGCATGGCAAAGCTGAGGCAACGTAGTTTTCTGCCTGCGACTTGACCTTTGCTCCTTTGGAACAATCCTCTTTGTTGTCTAGTCCATTTAGCCAGGGTTTTTTCACATTTCTACAGGGGAAATTGGGCGGCAGGAGGAAGGGTGAGAACACTATCTCCTGAAATGATAGCAGGGGGAGGATAATTGAGAAGTTGTAAAACAGGAATCTAATTGTGCTGGTCCCTCTAGGGACTAATATTGAACTATCTTATAAAAGGTCCACAATATTCCTCCATATGATTTATAGCCGAATTCCAGTCATTTTCAATACATTATAGTTCCCAAATTGTGTTTAAATTGAGTGTAGAGGAGAAGAAGCCATTAGGAGATGCAGAAATGAAGATTATATTTAAATATTCATGCACTCTGTACCTTATTATTGAATCTGTACACTAACAAAATCAATATTAAGTGCAGTTGACATAAATATATTTATGAATTACTGGAATTCTTTCACTCAAAAAATGGTGAGTATAATGTTGTAATGATATCAAAACATTGTGTCAGCATGCATTAGCTTTGGGAGCTCATGAACCTGCACATAAAAACTCTGGAGCGTCCCTGTAGAAGTGCTTAGTGAGCAGAAATGTCCCTTTTTACAAACATCACTTATTTTACAGGCCTGTATCACAAGGCGCTTCTCGGCTGGAGTTGATAGTTAGAGAAAGATGCAGTCATCTTGTTTGTCCAAATGAGAGCCCCTCACAATAAGCCCACTTGTATTAGGGCCTTGGAGTTGTTCTGTGTAACATTTGATTAAAATGTATGTCTTACTTGGTGCCCTACCTGTCCCTGTAACTCTTTTTCTTGCTTTCAGGCCATGTCCTCATTTAGATACCAATACAATGCAGAGCCCTTGACTGAAGGGAAGTTAGAAATGATAATGGGGGTTAAGATATGTATTCTAATGCATTCACAGCAGTTGGCATGGATATGCTATATCCAACATTGTGTGCCTTTGTAGCTCCAATAAGAATACAGTACAGTTTTCATGAAGAGAGTGAAAGATGCTTAAAAATATATCTTTAATGAGCTCCATATATTTTCATATAATATGTATATGGTATATAACCTAAACTTAAAACATTTTGTCAAAAAGGTGTGTCAGCATTTCATATGCATATGATATTCTCAGGATATTATACACACTGTGTAAATAGCTGGGAATCCTGTTAAATTCAGAAAGTCATTTACATAAGTTGTTTTAACAGTTTTTTGTACTTTGTTTATAGAAAACCAAGCAAATGTTAAAAGGCTCTTTATTGGGACGCCACATCTCTAGATACAAGACGACGCAGTAAAAGCAGCGAAGGGACGGAGAAGGGACAGCAAAGCATCAATCCAAGGTAAGAGCACAATAAATCAGGGAATCAGGGCTCTCCACTCCGCCTTTAAAATCATTTAAACAGATTCAAAAAGTCTCATTCTGCGCAATTATGTCTGTAAGCTCCCCTAATAAAGCCTTTATGCATCCAAGATGCATACAATAAAAAAATAGAACCTCATTCAAAGGTAAAGAGTTGGGGTTCTGTTTCTGAGGAGAGGATGCTGAAAACAGTAGTATCGGTATTGGGATCACAATTGAGTTTGTTAAGTGAGGATCAAGGGACGGATGCAGCCATAGGGTTTATTTAATGTGTCCTGTGGACATATCCTATCTTTCTTCTTCTCTCTTCTGCTCCACGGTCATTTATTCCTGTGTTTTGCACAGAATTGAAGTGTCAAATAGTGTCCAAAAACTGTCCCAATAATATTTGCATATCAACATTGATAAATGTTTTTATTATTTTTATTTTTTAATGTATTGTCTCTGTCTATGTTTAAATGTATAAACAAAATAAATAAAAAATGATCACAAAAAAAACCTGTTTGTAAAGTAATACAAATAAAACATGTTTTTCCCTTTGAAGTAAAGACATCCCTCAAACTCAAGTAACTTTATATCCAAGGGTGTACTGGACAGTGATATAACTTGTAGCTTGTAGGGTGATGTGTGTAGGGCATTGTTGCCACCTCCAAACCGAGCTCAGTTGGTAGAGCATGGCACTTGCAATGCGAAGATAGGGGGTTTGATTCCATGGATCACCTGGAATGTAAAATGTTTGCATGCATGACAGTAATTCGCTTTGGATAAAAAGTTACCTGGCTTATTTAGCTTTATCTTATCAGCCAACTGAGGGTGTTTGACTCGTGGATAATCCATGAACAGTCAATGGGAGAAACCAATTAATGTATGGATGAAACATTAAATACATTGTGGTGGCAGTAAAAGTATTTTCTTTCACCTATTAGCTTTCTTCCCATGTGCTTCAGTGTAGCTGGCTAATTTTAGCTAGTTAAAATGTGTTCCAGGCAACAGCTGTTATATTAGCTACTTTGTGCCATCTGGTTTCACCGCTGTTTGTGGGTTAGCTAGCTACTTGGCTTAGTTAGCTACAGTAGTAGCAGCTAGCTGAGGGTGTTTGCCTTGTAGAGAAACAAATTAATGTATTGATTAAATATGAAATACATTGTGGCCATGAATGTATTATTTTTATTTTGACAAATGTTGGTTCTAGTAAAGTTAGCTCGTGTCATTGGTGAACCCGGATAGCTTAACAAAGTTTGATGTTTCACGGCGGTCACATAGTTTCTACTGGGGAACGGATGTAAAAATATTCCGTTGTCGTCTATTCAAATTAGCCCAAGCTTGCCTTGTTAAATCTAGTTAATTCTCTTAAACTACAATATACGGTAATTTGGCTGATATCGTTATCAACCTACTGGATACCCCTTATAAATATACTTTTTTTGTGTGCATGGTATGCTATTAGCATGCTAACACTCAATAAAACAGACTGGTAGCATAGCTAGCATAGCTAGCCATCACTAGCATTCCCGGATTGATATTGAAGTAACTTTTTAGTGAAATGGAATTAGGGTGACTAGACGTCCCTGATTTCTGGGGACAGACCACAATTTTGGTGGCCTGTCCCCGGATAGAGCTGTCACTCGCCATGGCCTTGGCCAGAAAGTGCATCCAACAGCATAGGCTACCAAACTTGGGTGTTTCTACAATTACTAGATAGGCTAAGATTAAGAAAACTGTGGAGGAATAATCAATATCTGTGCTATAATTATACACATTTTTTAAAAGTATTTTTTGTTGTTGTTGCAGCTACTATTCCTTTAAAGTTGTTGTTAGTTTAAAGTGAGACCAGCAATGTTTTGTATCAGAGGACATTATGTAGCAGTAGTGGATTATAATAAATATTAACATTCATAATAAAACGTGTCTCCTTATGAAATAGAATAGTTAATTGTTTATTGTCCATTGTGGAAGCATCTTTTGACTGTAGTAAAAAAACAACTCCACCCCCCCTTGCCCTCTGTATAAGAAAGTCAAGCCGTATACCCTGTCTTCAAATCCCAGAACCTAGCTTTAAAGCAACAGCTCTTTACTTTTCACTCTAGCTGAGCATCAGTTGGACATTGATTGAGTAAATTAGGTTGGAAATCATGTGAACCCAAGTAAAAGAAAGATTACATATTTCAAAACCTAACCTTAACTTTTGGTTAGTTTTGATCAAATAGTCAGATTGAGACCATGTACATAAATGAGCCTTGTTAAATGGTGATATTGGTTGGAATCTCATTTTTCTAACTTAAAATGAAATCTAAAAACGGATAAAAAAAAAATTATATCCTACAGATCTACACAACCTACTCCACATTTTCAAAGGGAAAGAACATTATAGAAAATGTTCCTAATTAATCAAAAATACCCTGAGATTATTTTTCAAAGGGACAATTACACAAATGTTATTGCCAAAGACATGCCAGAATGGCTTGCCAAGAGATGTTGAGTGTTCCTGAGTGGTCCAGTCTCAGTCCTGACTTAAATCTGCTTGAAAGTCAGAGACAAGGTTTGAATGTTGCTGTCCATCAATGATTCACAACCAAATTTACTAAGCTTGAGCAATTTTGACAAATTTTCCACATTTTGTTACGTTACAGCCTTATTCTAAAATGGATTAACCCCCCAAAAATCTCCTCAATCTACACACAATACCCCATAATGAAAAAGCAAAAATAGGTTTTTAAACATGTATTGAAAATAAAGAACAGAAATGCCTTATTTACATAAGTATTCAGACCCTTTGCCTTATTTACATAAGTATTCAGACCCTTTGCTATGAGACTCAAAATTGAGCTAAGGTGCATCCTGTTTCCATTGATCATCCTTGAGATGTTTCTACAACTTGATTGGAGTCCACCTGTGGTAAATTCAAGTCATTGGAAAGGCACACACCTGTCTATATAAGGTCCCACAGTTGACAGTGCATGTCAGAGCAAAAACCAAGCTATGATGTCAAAGGAATTGTCCAGAGAGCTCAGAGACAGGATTGTGTCGATGCACAGATCTGGGAAAGGGTACAAAAACATTTATGCAGCATTGAAGGTCCCCAAGAACACAGTTGCCTCCATCATTCTTAAATGGAAGAAGTTTGGAACTACCAACACTCTTCCTAGAGCTGTCCGCCCAGCCAAACTGAGCAATCGGGGGAGAAGGGTCTTGGTCAGAGAGTTGACCAAGAACCTGATGGTCATTCTGACAGAGCTCCAGAGTTCCCCTGTGGAGATGGGAAAACCTTCCAGAAGGACAACCATCTCTGCAGCACTCCAACAATCAGCCCTTTATGGTAGAGTGCCACTCCTCAATAAAAGGCACATGACAGCCCTCTTGGAGTTTGACAAAAGCCACCTAAAGGACTCTCAGACCATGAGAAATAATATTGTTTGGTCTCATGAAACCAAGATTAAACTCTTTGGCCTGAATGTCATGCATCCTGTCTGGAGGAAACCTGGCACCATCCCTATGGTGAAGCATGATGGTAGCAGCATCATGCTGTGGGGATGTTTTTCAGCGGCAGGGACTGGGAGACTAGTCAGGATCGAGGAAAAGATGAACGGAGCAAAGTACAAAGAGATCCCTGGTGAAAACCTGCTCTAGAGTGCTCAGGACCTCAGAGTGAGGCAAAGGTTCATCTTCCAACAGGACAACGACCCTAAGCACACAACCAAGACAAAGCAGGAGTGGCTTCGGGACAAGTCTCTGGCAGACCGAACAGGCCCCCATTAACATCGACAGGGCTGTAGTGGAGCGGGTCGAGAGTTTCAAGTTCCTTGGTGTCCACATCACCAACAAACTATCATGGTCCAAACATACCAAGACAGTCGTGAAGAGGGCACGACAAAACCTTTTCCCCCTCAGGAGACTGAAAAGATTTGGCATGGGTCCCATGATCCTCAAAAGGTTCTACAGCTGCACCATCGAGAGCATCCTGACTGGTTGCATCACCGCCTGGTATGGCAACTGCTCAGCATCTGACCGTAAGGCGCTACAGAGGCTAGTGCAAACGGCTCAGTACATCACTGGGGCCAAGTTTCCTGCCATCCAGGACCTATATAATAGGCGGTGTCAGAGGAAAGCCCATAAAATTGTCAGAGACTCCAGTCACCCAAGTTATAGACTGTTTTCTCTGCTCCGGAGTGCCAAGTCTAGGACCAAAAGGCTCCTCAACAGCTTCTACCCCCAAGCCATAAGACTGCTGAACAATTAATATAATCGCCACCGGATAATTTACATTACACTGCTGCTACTCGCTGTTTATTATCTATGCATAGTCACTTCACCCCTACACACTGACTCGGTACCGGTTCCCCCTGTATATAGCCTCGTTATTCTTATTGTTACTTTTTATTATAATGTTTTACTTTAGTCTACTTGGTAAATATTTTCTTAACTCTTCTTGAACTGCGCTGTTGGTTAAGGACTTGTAAGTAAGCATTTCACGGTAAGGTCTACACTTGTTGTTTTCGGTGCATGTGATAAATAAAGTTTAATTAGATTTGATTTGAATATCCTTGAGTGGCATGGCCAGAGCCCGGACTTGAACCCGATCGAACATCTCTGGAAAGTACTGAGTAAAGTGTCTGAATACTTATGTAAATGTGATATTTCTGTTTTTGCTTTGTCATTATGGAGTATTGTGTGTGGATTGATGAGGGAAAAAACAAATCATTTTAGAGGTTGGTAGAATCTTATTCAAAGTGATTACCCACTGTAATGGCAGCCAAAGGTGCTTCCACCAAGTACTAACTCTGGGGTGAGAAGACATACGCAGGCCCCAGGAAGAATGTTCAATCATTTGTTTTGGACTTTGAAAATGTGGAGTAGGTCGTATCGATTGGTAGGATTTTTTTAAAAATTGAATCCCTTTTAATATAACATTTTAAGGCAGCAAAATGTGAAGACTGTGCAAGGGGTGTGTAGACTTTCACTAGGCACCGTATATAGTGAGTCCCCTTGCTTGGATCATGGCTAAAAGACTGTTTTCTGTGGGTGGTTTCAGTGCGTCTTTGCATCAACCCTTTGACTCTGCTTCTCTATTCCCCATTCCCATTCATCGAAGCCATGAAATCATAAAAACTGCTCATGCTAAATGAAAAAAGGAAACCATAAAGCTGCATTACATTGGAGTACACTCCTCTCCACCCTCCATCCTTATCAATATCAGACGCTCTCTCCTCCTGGCATAGCGCTTCCTCTCCGCGTGGCTTTGGAAACAAAGCATAAAAGCCATAGAAAGAGGCACAATCTGTCACTCCTGTAATATAAGATAAAAGTCTTTAAAAACTAAAGGTCCAGAAATGTGTCCTTTCCCTCAAGCGGGTGTCTTTAAGAGTGGTCCCCAGGATTAGAAATTTAAAGAACTATATATTATTCTGAGAAAGAGCTTAGCGAGCAGAATCTGGGCCCCGTAAACATAAGTCAATTTATATTAGAATTTCCATACATGCATTTTCTTGTTACCGTCAATATGCAAAAATGGTGCTTACTAACAAATAATGCATAATGTACTCGAGCCAGAGCATCAATAACTGCATTTGAGCTTTAAAATAACATTTAAACAGCGAGTGCATAAAGATGGGCCATATAAAATATACAGCACATTAAACACGAAAACGTCAGAAATATAAAGCTGGCTCTTTGCTTGGTAGACAGGCAGTCATTTATCTTTGAACAGACTAGGTCTCAAAAGGAAATAAATAGCCTCGATCCAGCGTTCTTCTGTATTTCATTTAGTACCAAAGTCAGGCTATATCTTCATAGACAGCTCTTCCCCGGACCGTCAGTGCATGGCTATCACAGAGAAGGGAGGGAGAGAGTGAGGTTGAGAGAGAGAGTCCACATAAAACAGTCCTATAGCATATTATGGTGTAAATACTGTAGTATTACTATATTTATATACTATAGTACTCACTGCAGTGTTTTTGCAGACTTCAATGTTGTATTCACTGTAGTATTTTTGAAGACTTTACTGTAGTATTCTGTAGTATTCACTGCAGTGTTTTGCAGACTTTACTGTCATATTGACTGTAGTGTTTTTGCTGACTTTACTGTATTATTCACTGTAGTGTTTTTGCGGACATGACTGTAGTATACTATAGTATGCACTGTAGTATTTTTGCAGAATTTATTGTAGTATTCACTGTAGTGTTTTTGCAGACAAGACTTTAGTATACTATAGTATTCACTGTAGTGTTTTTGCAGACTTTACTGTAGTATTGACTGTAGTGTTTTTGCTGTCTTTAATGTAGGATTAACTGTAGTGTTTATCCAGACATGACTGTACTATACTATAGTATTCACTATAGACTTTTTGTGGCCATGATTGTAGTATTAACTGTACTGTTTTTGCAAGCTTTACTGTAGCATTCACTGTAGCATTTTTGGAGACATGACAGTGGTATACTATAGTATTAACTGAAGTGTTTTTTCCGGAAATGACGGTAGTAAACTGTAGTATTTACTGTAGTGTTGTTGCAGACATGAATGTAGTATACTTTATAATGCAATTTACTGTAGTATTCACTGTAGTGTTTTTGCAGACATGACTGTAGTATTCACTGTATTGTTTTTGATGACTTTACTGTAGCATTCACTGTAGTGTTTTTGCGGACATGAATGTAGTATACTATAGTATTCACTGTAGTGTTTTTGCGGACATGACTCTAGTATACTGTAGTATTCTTGCGGCATGATTGTAGTATACCATAGTATTCACTTTAGTGTTCTTGAGGATTTTACTGTAGTATTCACTGTAGTGTTTTTGCTGACTTTACTGTAGTATTCACTGTAGAGTTTTTGCGGCCATGATTGTAGTATTAACTGTACTCTTTTTGCAGGCTTTACTGTAGCATTCATTGTAGCATTTTTGTGGACATGACTGTAGTATACTGTAGTATTCACTGTAGTGTTTTAGCGCTCATGAATGTACTATGGTATACGCTGTAGTGTTTTTGCGGACGATTGTAGTATAGTATCGTATTCACTGTAGTGTTTTTGCGGACATGAATGTAGTATACTATAGTTTTCACTGTAGTGTTGTTGAAGTTATGACTGTAGTGTACTGTAGGATTTACTGTAGTATTTTTGCGGACATGACTGTAGTATTCACTGTAGTGTTTTCGCAGAAATGTCTGTAGTATTCTATAATATTCACTGTAGAGTTTTTGCGGCCATGATGTAGTAGCCACTGTAATGTTTTTTGCAGACTTTACTGTAGCATTCACTGTAGTGTTTTTGTGGACATGACTCTAGTATACTAAAGTATTCACTTTAGTGTTTTTTCAGATTCTACTGTAGTCTTTACTGTGGTGGTTTTTGCAGATATTACTGTATTGGTCAATGTAGTGTTTTTGCGGTATATAGTTTTGACTGTAGTGTTGTTGTGGATATAACTGTAGTATACTATAGGATTTACTGTTTTATTTTTGCGGACATGAATGTAGTATACTATAGTTTTCACTTTAGTGTTGTTGAAGTTATGACTGTAGTGTACTGTAGGATTTACCGTAGGATTTTTGCAGACATGACCGTAGTATAGAAAGGTATTGACTGTAGTGTTTTTGCAGACTTTACTGTAGTATTCACTGTAGTGTTTTTGTGGACATGACTATGGTTGTCACGGCTTTCTTCGTCGGAGGACGATATAGCGAAATCGTCGTCCGAAAAGGTGGACCAATATGCAGCAGAGTTGGTGTTCATTTTCTTAATTTATTAACAAACGTTGAACACGGAAAAACAAGAAAACAATAAGCACGACAAATGACAGTTTTGCAGGCTAACAAAAACACGCAATGCAAAAACAACCACCCACAACCCCCAGTGACAAACATACTCCTACATATGACTCCCAATCAGGAACAACGATCCCCAGCTGTTCCTGATTAGGAGTCACAAGACACAGAGAACATTCAAACACACAAGACTGCCACGTCCTGACCCCCAAACTACTACAACAGCTCCATCTGCTGGTCAGGACGTGACAGTACCCCCCCCTCAAGGTGCAGACCCTGGAATGTACCTAACCACAAAACAAAACACCAACAAACAAAATCACCAACAAAACCCATAAACACTAACCCTTAAACAATAAGGGAGGGAAGGGAGGGTGGCTGCCGTCACCGACGGCACTGTGCTACACCCTCCCTCCCCAACCCACCTATCCTGGAGGTGGCTCAGGTGCAGGCCGTGGACCTCGCTCCACCTTCGGCGTCGCCCACTTTGATGGCGCCGATAGCTGCGCCGGGCAGACGGGCCACTCGGGCTGACCCGGAGGGCAGGAGGGGCCCTCGGGCTGGACCGGAGGGCAGTCTGGCCACTCGGGCTGGACCGGAGGGCAGTCTGGCCACTCGGGCTGGACCGGAGGGCAGTCTGGCCACTCGGGCTGGACCGGAGGGCAGTCTGGCCACTCGGGCTGGACCGGAGGGCAGTCTGGCCACTCGGGCTGGACCGGAGGGCAGTCTGGCCACTCGGGCTGGACCGGAGGGCAGTCTGGCCACTCTGGCAGTTCAGGGCAGTCTGGTGACTGTTGACTGGCGGGCAGCTCTGGTGACTGTTGACTGGCGGGCAGCTCTGGTGACTGTTGACTGGCGGGCAGCTCTGGTGACTGTTGACTGGCGGGCAGCTCTGGTGACTGTTGGGCAGCTCTGGTGACTGTTGACTGGCGGGCAGCTCTGGTGACTGTTGACTGGCGGGCAGCTCTGGTGACTGTTGACTGGCGGGCAGCTCTGGTGACTGTTGACTGGCGGGCAGCTCTGGTGACTGTTGACTGGCGGGCAGCTCTGGTGACTGTTGACTGGCGGGCAGCTCTGGTGACTGTTGACTGGCGGGCAGCTCTGGTGACTGTTGACTGGCGAGGCTGGGCTGACACACTAGACTCCTGATGCGTGGGGCTGGTATTGGACGTGCCAGCCTGGAGACACGCACCTCCATGCTAGTGCGTCTAGCGGGAAACACCGGACCGAAAGGGCGCACTGGCGGTCTTGAGTGCAGGGTTGGCATCACCCCTTCCGGCTCGATGCTCCCCTTGCCCTGGCACCTGCGGGGCGCTGGTACTGGGCGAACTGGGCTGTGCGTCCGTATAGGTGAGATGGTGCGTACCACAGCGTAACATGGCGCCCTCCACCTCATATGCACCTCCCTGTAGTCACGGGTAGCTGGCTTACGGCTCTTCCCTGGCCTGGCCAAGCTACCCGTGTGCCCCCCCTTCCTCGCCAGCCGTGTTCCAGCATAACATTCATGTTGGTTCCTCTGTCCAGCTGCCTCCACTCTCCTGAGTGCCTCCACCTGTTCCCATGGGAGGCGATCTCTTCCGGCCAGGATCTCTTCCCAGGTGTAGGCTCCCTTGCCGTCCAGGACGTCCTCCCATGTCCATTCCTCCCTTTTTCTCTCCTGTGGCTTCCTCCTCTTCTGCTGCTTAGTCCCTTGGTGGGTGGTTCTGTAACGGTTGTCTTCATAAATGGACCAAGGCGCAGCAGGTATGTGAATACTCATGGTTATTTATTACCAAAAAAGAGTAAAGCATCCACTTGAAAAAACAATAAAGGTGACAACAGTAACAGTTTTACAGGCTATAAACGCAGTGCAAAAACAACCACCCACAACCCCCAGTGATAAACATACTCCTACATATATTACTCCCAATCAGGAACAACGATCCCCAGCTGTTCCTGATCAGGAGTCACAAGACACAGAGAACATTCAAACACACACACAAGACTGCCACGTCCTGACCCCCAAACTACTACAACAGCTCCATCTGCTGGTCAGGACGTGACAATGGTATACTAAAGTATTCACTTTAGTGTTTTTTCAGATTCTACTGTATTCTTTACTGTAGTGTTTCTTTTATATTCTATTGTAGTATTTACTGTAGTGTTTTTGCAGATTTTACTGTAGAGGTCAATGTATTGTTTTTGCGGTTATGAATGTAGTATAATATAGTTTTGACTGTGTTGTCGATATAACTGTAGTATACTAAAGTATTCACTGTAGTGTTGCTGCGGACATGACTGTGGTATACTATACATTTTAGTCATTTAGCAGACGCTCTTATCCAGAGCGACTTACAGTAGTGAATGCATGTTTCATTTCATGCATTTTATTTTTATTTTTTTTTGTACTGGCCCCCCGTGGGAATCGAACCCACAACCCTGGCGTTGCACACACCATGCTGGCGTTGCAAACACCATGCTCTACCAACTGAGCCACAGGGAAGACTGTAGTATTCACTGTAGTGTTTTGCGGACTTTAATGTAGTATTCACTCTAATGTTTTTGCAGACTTTACTGTGGTATTCACTGTAGTGTTTTAGCGCTCATGACTGTAGTATATTATCGTATTCACTGTAGTGTTTTTGCGGACATGAATGTAGTATACTATAGTTTTCACTGTAGTGTTGTTGCAGTTATGACTGTAGTGTACTGTAGGATTTACTGTAGTATTTTTGCGGACATGACTGTAGTATCCCAAAATATTGACTGTAGTGTTTGTAGACTTTACTGTAGTATTCACTGTAGTGTTTTCACAGAAATGTCTGTAGTATACTATAATATATATATTTATTTTTTATTTCACCTTTATTTAACCAGGTAGGCCAGTTGAGAGCAAGTTCTTATTTACAATTGCAACCTGGCCAAGATAAAGCAAAACAGTGTGGCACAAACAACACAGAGTTACATAGGGGATAAACAAACGTACAGTCAATAACACAATAGAAAAGTCTATATACAATGTATGCAAATGTAGCAAGATTAGGGAGGTAAGGCAATAAATAGGCCATAGTGGCAAAATAATTACAATTTAGCAATTAAACACTGAAATTATAGATGTGCAGAAGATGAATGTGCAAGTAGATATGCTGGGGTGCAAAGGAGCAAAAAATAAATAACAAGATGGGAATGAGCTAGTTGGGTGTGCTATTTACAGATTGGCTGTGTACAGGTACAATGATCGGTAAGCTGCTCTGACAGCTGATGCTTAAAGTTAGT
Organism: Salmo trutta; assembly: GCF_901001165.1. Taxonomy (NCBI): domain Eukaryota; kingdom Metazoa; phylum Chordata; class Actinopteri; order Salmoniformes; family Salmonidae; genus Salmo; species Salmo trutta. The sequence goes on along the minus strand of NC_042984.1, from coordinate 27,021,828 downwards.
GAGGGAGATATAAGACTCCAGCTTCAGGGATTTATGCATTTCATTCCAGTCATTGGCAGCAGAGAACTGGAAGGAAAGGCAGCTATCAAGGAGTTGGCTTTGGGGATGACCAGTGAAATATACCTGCTGGAGCGCGTGCTACAGGTGGGTGCTGCTATGGTGACCAGTGAGCATAGATAAGGCGGGGCTTTACCTAGCAAAGACTTATAGATGACCTGGAGCCAGTGGGTTTGGCGATGAATATGAAGTGAGGGCCAGCTGACGAGAGCATACAGGTCGCAGTGGTGGGTAGTATATGGGGCTTTGGTGACAAAATGGATGGAATTGTGATAGACTACATCCAATTTGCTGAGTAGAGTGTTGGAGGCTATTTTGTAAATAACATCGCCGAAGTCGAGGATCGGTAGGATAGTCAGTTTTACGAGGGTATGTTTGGCAGCATGAGTGAAGGATGCTTTGTTGCGAAATAGGAAGCCGATTATAGATTTAATTTTGGATTTGAGATGCTTAATGTGAGTCTAGAAGGAGAGTTTACAGTCTAACCAGACACCTAGGTATTTGTAGTTGTCCACATATTCTAAGTCAGAACCGTCCAGAGTAGTGATGCTAGATGGGCGGGCAGGTGCAGGCTGCGATCAGTTGAATAGCATGCATTTAGTTTTACTTGCATTTAAGAGCAGTTGGAGGCCACGGAAGGAGTGTTGTAAGGCATTGAATCTCGTCTGGAGGCTTGTTAACACAGTGTCCGAGGAAGGGCCAGAAGTATACACAATGGTGTCGTCTGCATAGTGGTGGATCAGAGAATCACCAGCTGCAAGAGTGACATTGATGTATACAGAGAAAAGAGTTGGCCCGAGAATTGAACCCTGTGGCACCCCCATAGAGACTGCCAGAGGTCCGGACAACAGGCCGTTCGATTTGACACACTGAACTCTATCTGAGAAGTAGTGGGTGAACCAAGCGAGGCAGTCATTTGAGAAAACAAGGCTGTTGAGTCTGCCGATAAGAATGCGATGATTGACAGAGTCGAAAGCCTTGGCCAGGTCGATGAAGACGGCTGCACAGTATTGTCTTTTATCGATGGCGGTTATGATATCGTTTAGGACCTTGAGCGTTTCTGAGGTGTACCCATGACCAGCTCGGAAACCAGATCCACTCCAATATTCACTGTAGAGTTTTTGGGGCCATGATGTAGTATCACTTTAGTGTTTTTTCAGATTCTACTGTAGTCTTTACTGTAGTGTTTTTGCAGATTTTACTGTAGTGGTCAATGTAGTGTTTTTGCAGTCATGAATGTAGTATAATATAGTATCCACTGTAGTGTTGTTGCGGTCATTGCTATAAGATTTACTGTAGTGTTGTTGCTGACATGACTGTAGTATACTCTTGAATTCACTGTCGACTTTTTGCGGACATGACTGTAGTATGCTGTAGTTTTCACTGTAGTGTTTTTGCAGACTTTACTGTAGTATTTATTCACTGTAGTGTTTTTGTGGACATGACTCTAGTACGCTAAAGAATTTAGTGTAGGGTTTTTTCAGATTCTACTGTAGTCTTTACTGTAGTGTTTTTGCACTACTGTTGTAAGGTTCTGTATTCATTTTCTTAGTCAACCTTGTGTTCTGTTTCGTTGTGTTCTTGAACGTAGCCCTGTTTCTTTGTGTTCTTGAACATAGCCCTGTCTTTCATTTTTGTATATTGATTTCACTACTGTGTTAGTTACTCACCTGGTCTCATCATCTCCTTATTTAGTTCAGTTCATTCTGTTTGTACCTTTGTGAGGTATTGCCTACCTGTGTATGACCATTGCCTGCTTGTGACCACGATTCCTGCCTTCTGTGAAGGCGAAATAAACACCGGCCGCACTCTGCGTGTGAATCTACACCTTTTTCTACCTGAGTATTCATTACAACTGTAGTATTAACTGTTCTGTTTTTGCGGATATGAATATAGTATACTATATTATTCACTGTAGTAGTGTTGCGGACATGACTGTAGTATACTTTATGATTTACTGTAGTATTTTTGCGGACATGACTTAATATACTATAGTATTCACTGCAGTGGTTTTGCAGACATCACCGTAGTATACTATAGTATTCACTGTTCTGTTTTTGCAGACTTAGCTGTGGTATTCACTATAGTGTTTTTGCAGACATTACTGTAGCATTCACTGTAGTGTTTTTGCGGACATGAATGTAGCATACTATTGTATTCACTGTAGTGTTTATGTTGACATGACTCTAGTATACTAAATTATCCACTGTAGTGTTTTATCAGATTTTACTGTTGTGTTTTTGCATATATTACTGTAGTTTTCACTGTAGTGTTTTTGCGGACATGAATGTAGTATAATATAGTATCCATTGTAGTGTTGCGGTCATGACTGTAGTATACTGTAGGATTTACTGTAGTATTGTTGACATGACTGTAGTATACTCTTGAATTCAATAAAGTGTTTTTGCAGAATTGATTCACTTATGTTTTAGTGGACATGACTCTAGTATAGTAAAGTATTTACTGTTGTGTTTTTGCAGACTTTACTGTAGTATTAATTGTTCTGTTTTGTAGTGTTTTTGCTGACATGAATGTAGTATAATATAGTTTTCACTGTAGTGTTTTTGCAGACATGACTGTAGTATTCATTGTATTGATTTTGAGAACATGACTGTAGTATAGTAGTCACTGTTTTTGCTGACTTTACTCTGGTATTCACTGTATTTCTTTTGCGGACGACTGTACTATAATATTCACTGTAGTGTTTTTGCAGACTGTAGTATTTGCTGTAATGTTTTTGCGGAGATGACTGTAGTATATTTTAGTATTCACTGTAGTGGTTTGCTGAGTTTAATGTAGTATTCACTGTAATGTTTTGGCAGATATGACTAGTATTCACTGTAGTGTTTTTTCAGTCATGACTGCAGTATACTATCGTATTCACTGTAGTGTGTTTGCAGACCTTACTGTACTATTCACAGTAGTGTTTCTGCAGACATGACTGTAGTATTTACTATAGTGTTTTGTGGATATGACTATAATATACTGTACTATTCACTGAAGGGTTTTTGAGGACATGGCTAGTGTAATATAGTGTTCACTGTAGTGTTTTTGTGGACGTGGCTGTTGCATACTGTAGTATTTTTGCAGACTTTAATGTACTATTCACTGTAGTGTTTTTCCGGCGATGACTGTAGTATACTGTAATAATCACTGTAGTGTTTTTTTTCGAACATGACTGAAGTAAACTATTGTATTCATTGTAGTGTTTTTGTGGATTTTACTGTAGTATACTATAATTTTCACGGTAGAGTTTTTGCGGCCACGACTGTAGCATTAACTGTAGTGATTTTCGCAGACTTTACTGTAGTATTCATTGCAGTGATTTTACGAATATGACTAGTATACTATAGTATTCAGTATAATTTTTTTGAGGATATGACTATAGTTTACTGTTGTGTTTTTGCGGACGTGACTACAGTATACTGTACTATTCACTGTAGGGTTTTTGCTGACATTATATAGTAAGAACCATATTAATGTGCAACAGTAAGATAAAAAAAATCCTGAAATGTGAGAAGAGTTACTACGATTCAGCTATAAGTCAAATTGACTGCTCTGATCTGTTAAGCAATGAAGATCGAGTCTGGATACAGAACATTTCTGTCAGCTATTGATAAAGTGGATACCTGTTTAACTAGGAAATTTCAACGTAACCCAAGACGGAAAACTTCTCTACCATGGCTCAACGAGGACCTCTGGAGGCAGATGAGAGAACGGGATCTTTCCTTGAAAAAGGCATTGAGGTCTGGTCAGAATGATGACAGACGTATATTTGCATCACTGAGAAATAAGAAGGTATATAAAAAAGCAAAAGCAGAGTTCTTTCTTAGAGTGATCAATGAATCAAACGGAAATGGCAAAGTGATTTGGAAAAATCTCAAACTAACAGGGAGAGGAGCTGAGAAGTCAAAAAAACATCCTGAATTAAAGGTTAATGGGATTCTAATTCAAGACTCCGATTTCATGTCCACCACCTTTAACAATTTTTTGTTGTTGACTGTCAGGGAACTGGCTCAAAGATTTTCAAGACCAGTTCTCACTCCCATAGATAAATAAAAAAACAATATTCAGAATTCCTGAAATCTCAGCTTCAGCGGTGGACAGTATTATTAGCTTCTTCGGGAGCTCTAGAACAAAATATGTATTTGCTCTAGACACTGTATTCCTGAAGAGAGACAAATATTCTCTGTTTGCCACTATTGTACATGTAGTTAATCTTCCCATCAAATATGTGTTCTTCCCCAATGCTTGAAGTCTGCTGCAGTGATACCTGCTTTAAAATCTGGTGACCGAACACTGGTGGAAAAATACCGGCCTATAAGAATTATTCTAGTGCTATAAAAAGTAGTTGAAAGATGGGTGGCTGATCATCTAACTGATCACCTCATTCAGGGCAGCTCCATACATCAAATGCAATTTGGATTCTGAACGAACCATTCTACCGAAATGGCCAATTGCTACAATCTGGAGTGCATTAAATCTAACCTGGACATAATCTAAGTGGTGAAGTCGGAGCAGTCTTTTTGGATATTAAAAAGGCCTTTGATGCTGTGAATCATGAGGTCCTTCTATCCAAACTATCCTCCCTTAAATGTGTCCACTGAAGTTATTATTTGGATGTATTCCTATCTGACAAACAGAAGTCAAAGGGTTCGTTTGGGGGACACTCAGTCGGACTCTTTACTATAAGATTGGGGTACCACAAGGGTCAATATTAGGTCCCCTTATGTTTACCATCTATAAATGATCTCCCACTTGCTTGCCCACAAGTTAACATGCAGATGTATGCAGATGATACAGTTCTGTATGTACACTCAAAAAATAGACAACTAGTTGTTAACAAGTTAACTGAAGCTATGGTACATGTTTCTAAATGGATGACTAATTCTTGCCTGCATTTAAATATCGACAAGACGGTTTGTATGTGTATGTACTTCTCTAAGAAATCCATTGATGCTTCCCAACAAGCTGTTCTTGTTAATGGGGAGAATCTGAAAGTTGTGTCTAACTTCAGGTATCTCGGTGTCATTTGGACAACTTGACATTTAAGAAACATGTTAAGAAGGTGGTTAACAAGGTGAAGTTTGGATTATCCAACTTTAGGTTTATAAGACCTTTCCTTCCTCTGGAGGCCACCAAACTATATATACACATGCTATGATCTTCTCACATCTGAGATATTGCCTCACATGTTGGTCACTAGCAGGAGCTATTTTTCTGAAACCAATTGAATCACTCTACAAACAAACACTAAAGATTTTTGATAACAGTTACCACCATTGTCAAATCATTTACAAACATAATTTATTTAGTCTGGATAGCTTTCAGCTTTAAGCAATATGCAGATGCAAGCCTTTAAGATCCTGCATGGTCTTGCCCCTCCACCCCATGCCGGCATATCATGCTCAAGGAAAGCACCTCCAGGATAACAAGGGCAGTAACTAGAGGGGATTGTGTTGTCCCTTTTTGACTCAGTAAAATCAGTCAATCTGCCTTCTCTGTTAGAGCTACAATATCCTGGAATGCAATGCCCATGGACTTGAGAAGCTGCATTGATTATTGTATTTTTTAATTTAATTTGAAAACATGGCTCAAATCTATCAACCTGTACACATGAATTATCTGTGGTTCCTCATATGTAAGACGACAGTTGATGATAACGGTGTTGTTGTTAGAATGATATATTATTGGATGTAATGTATTTGTATTTTGTGTTGTTTTAGTGAGTATTTGTATAGTGGCTGTGTAAAGGCCCTTACCTGCCCAGGTACTACGGGTGCAAATCAGCTTTTGGTTATCCCCGGCACATTCACATGGATGTTGCATTATTGTAATATTGATGTTGATTAATGTGCATTGTCCCCTATAAATAAATAAATAAATACTAGGTTCGAGGGCACTTCCTATCAATCTGGATCCTTCACCTAGACAGAACTGAGTAGTTGAGCATGACAAACAACTCTCAAACAACAACCAGTATGCGTCATTGAAATGTCAGTACAAGCCTTTTATCTTATAGAAGAGGATATTGTTTGTTTTGTATAGTTGATATCGGACACTAATGGCTGTGAAATGCTAATGGCTCAGTCAAACAGCAATTTTGAGTCTATTGATCTGTTCTCTTTGGTGTTTCTAGTGTTAATGGGCACGTTAAAAATTGTTGCACTTTTTTGCATTGCCTTTCCTATGCTGACTAGGCCTGCTTTATGGCTATGCTTGCTACTTTTGTTAGCTTTATATTGTTTGTTTGCTTGCCATGATGTGCCATGTAGCTTTTGATAAATTAGCCTGCTGTAGTTTCGGGCCTACCATGCTGCATGCTATTGCACTCCCTTTCTGGCCATTCATTGTCAATCGCTGCTACTTTTATGCATAGCGTATATGCGTAATTTATATGCTTATTTCATTTGCATATTGTCATTGATAATTGCCATTAACAGCTGATTTAATTGTATGTTCATTGCTGTTATTGCCGTTATTATTTGCACCTTTCTGTGTCTCCTTTTAGATAAACCACACTATATACACAAAGCCAACCAAGTCTTAATTCAAGATGAGTCTCATGTCAACCACAGTCAATGATTCCCTGTCCTGTATCATCTCCATTACCTGAATCTAAACTTAGCAAAAAAAGAAACGTCCTCTCACTGTCAACTGCATTTATTTTCAGCAAACTTAACATGTGTAAATATTTGTATGAACATAACAAGATTCAACAACTGAGACATAAACTGAACAAGTTCCACAGACATGTGACTAACAGAAATGGAATAATGTGTCCCTGAACAAAGGGGGGGTCAAAATCAAAGTAACAGTCACTATCTGGTGTGGCCACCAGCTGCATTAAGTACTGCAGTATCTCATCATGGACTGCACCAGCTTTGCCAGTTCTTGCTGTGAGATGTTACCCCACTCTTCCACCAAGGCACCTGCAAGTTCCCGGCCATTTCTGGGGGGAATGGCCCTAGCCCTCACTCTCCGATCCAACAGGTCCCAGACGTGCTCCATGGGATTGAGATCCGGGCTCTTCGCTGGCCATGGCAGAACACTGACATTCCTGTCTTGCAGGAAATCACGTACAGAGTGAGCAGTATGGCTGGTGGCATTGTCATGCTGGAGGTTCATGTCAGGATGAGCATGCAGGAAGGGTACAACATGAGGGAGGAGGATGTCTTCCCTGTAACGCACAGCGTTGAGATTGCCTGCAATGACAACAAGCTCAGTCTGATGATGCTGTGACACACCGCCCCAGACTATGACGGACCCTCCACCTCAATTGATCCCGCTCCAGAGTATAGCCCTCTGTAACGCTCATTCCTTTGACGATAAACGCGAATCCAACCATCACCCCTGGTGAGACAAAACCGTGACTCATCAGTGAAGAGCACTTTTTGCAAGTCCTGTCTGGTCCAGCAACAGTGGGTTTGTGCTCATAGGCGACGTTGTTGCTGGTGATGTCTGGTGAGGGCCTGCCTTAAAACAGGCCTACAAGCCCTCAGTCCAGCCTCTCTCAGCCTATTGCAGACAGTCTGAGCACTGATGGAGGGATTGTGCATTCCTGGTGTAACTTGGGCAGTTGTTGTTGCCATCCTGTACCTGTCCCGCAGGTGTGATATTGGGATGTACCGATCCTGTGCAGGTGTTGTTACACGTGGTCTGCCACTGCGAGGACGATCAGCTGTCCGCCCTGTCTCCCTGTAGCGCTGTCTTAGGCGTCTCACAGTACGGACATTGCAATTTATTGCCCTGGCCACATCTGCAGTCCTCATGCCTCTTTGCAGCATGCCTAAGGCACGTTCACACAGATGTGCAGGGACCCTGGGCATCTCTCTTTTGGTGTTTTTCAGAGTCAGTAGAAAGGCCTCTTTAGTGTCCTAAGTTTTCATAACTGTGACCTTAATTGCCTACCGTCTATAAGCTGTTAGTGTCTTAACGACCGTTCCAAAGGTGCATGTTCATTAATTGTTTATGGTTCATTGAACAAGCATGGGAAACAGTGTTTAAACCCTTTACAATGAAGATCTGTGAAGTTATTTGGATTTTATGAATTATCTTTGAAAGACCGGATCCTGAAAAAGGTATGTTTCTTTTTTTTGCTGAGTTTTTAAAGACTCATTAACTGAATTGCATCTCTGCCTCCGCCTGCTCTTTAACTGGAGTCCCACAGTAGATGGGCATCACCATAACCCTAACCTAAACCTCAATCACTTACAATTTTGTAACTGAAGAATGCTGTGTGACAGGCTAGGAGCCAAAGTTTTGGTCAGTGTAACCCTGGGCACCCTTATTAGGGGAGGACATGCAGGAAATGTATAAGCACACTTTGGTCATGTTCAGGTGAGACAGAGGGGAAGAGGTGACGCGGGAGGGGTAACTGGGGCCCAAAATTTGTCTTCTCCAGCAGGTGGTGTTTTCTCGCACACCAAGGGAGGAGTTTTTGTATGGAGGTCAATGAGTGTTGAATTTGGTTAACAAAAAATGTAATTGCTTATTTGCTACGTGTGGCACTGATCAAATAAAAGTTTCGTAATGATTAGGTTGTTACAAGTGTACGTAGGACACGTGATGACATCCCGGCAACTTTATTCAAGATGTTCATTGTGTAAAGCCACTGCAATAATGTCCTTTTGTTTGGTTTGGAGAGGCATTGCTGGTTTGAGGTCCAGGCAGTTTATTGGCAGCACCTTCCGATAAGGTGACCGTCTTTAAATAAAGTGAATACTATAGTATACTAAAGTCATGTTCACAAAAACCACTAGTGAATACTACAGCTCTGCTACCCGACAACGCCCCGACAATTTACATCAGGTTAGGGCTGGGTAGGGCCTGTTTTTTCATCAATGACTAAGGTACGGGTAGGGCTCTGGTATCACTAAATTGATCATTAACATTTTGAATTTGAGCCATTTGCTCGTGCTCTGCTGCGCAGTACAGTCATATCTAAGATCATAACATGGTGTCAAGCGCTTCAACCTCGTCAAATACAGGAGAGATTATTTCACAGAAAATAATAATGTTCCTTGTGTTGTCAGAGTTTAGAGTGACGAAAAGTAGCTAACTGTTCTCTCATGACAGAGAGGAGCAGCTAATGGAGTTACTAACTTAAGAAGTTATTTCTGATTTTGGGCAGGGCTTTAAATTTAACTGCAGCAATCGGGCATGGGTAGGGCTCGGGCTTAAAATGAATGCCTGTGCAAGGCTCTATAGTATACTACAGTCATGTCCGCACAAACACTACAGTGAATATTACAGTAAAGTTCTCAAAGTACAGTGAATGCTATAGTATACTACAGTCATGTCCACAAAAAAACACTACAATGAATACTATAGTATACTACAGTAAAGTCCGCAAAAACACTAGTCATGTCCGCAAAAACACTAAACTGAATACTATAATATACTACAGTCATGTCTGAATAAAACACTACAGTCATGTCCACAAAAACAGTATAGTAAATACTACAGTCGTCACGCTCGTCAAAATGAATGGACCAAGGCGCAGCGTACTTAGAGTTCCACATGTTTAATCAATAAGAAACTCACCAAAAACAATACAGAAGAAAACGAAACGTGAAGTTCTGGGCTGCTCACAGGCAGCTACACAAAAACAAGATCCTACAACTCAAGGAGGGAAAAAGGGCTGCCTAAGTATGGTTCCCAATCAGAGACAACGATGGACAGCTGCCTCTGATTGGAAACCACACTCAGCCAAAACAAAGAAATAGAAAAACTAGATTGCCCACCCCACATCACACCCTGACCTAACCAAACTAGAGGAAAATAAACGTCTAAGGTCAGGGCGTGAGAACAGTAAAGTTAACAAAAATAGTACAGTCAATGCTATAGTATACTACAGTCATGTCCACAAAAAACACTATAGTATATAAATATAGTAATAATACAGTATTTAGGCCATAGTATGCTATACTGCTTTTTCATGTGAGTTAGTTGTAAATGTGTAACATTGGGTGTTTGAACCAGAATACAAATACTTTTTTTACTTTTAGGGTTATGCTCGACAAATTTCTAAATGCATTGTATCCACATTTATGGTTGTATTGTGTTTTTAAATAGTTAAATAAAATCAATCAAGGGATACTACAGCGTGGAGTACATTATTCTACAGTATGCTACAACATACTATAGTAAACACTACATGATCGAGGGGGAACCTGAGAGGAAATCCCTGGCATGAGCTCCCCAAGACCAGCACGTTCAAATTAAACCAGCATTGCCAAAGGAAGCAGCTAGCAGTAAAGCTACCTAGCAGTCCAATCAATCTACATTTTTCTAAAGTAAGCATTACCTGATCGAGGGATATTACAGTGTATAGTATACGATTCTACAGTATACAAAAAATATTATAGTAAACACTACACGATGGAGGGATGCTACAGTGTGTAGTATAGAATTCTACACTATGCTACAGTTTACACAGAATTCTACAGTATTCTATATTAAACTGTATTATTTTTGTTATGTAGGAGAGCTAGACACACATGAGTAGGGGAAGTGGACCTACAAGATTGAGAGATTTAAATCCAACAAGATGTTGTTTTAAAACTTTTCACCTGTGGTTTAGCTACAGGCAGCCAATAAAATGCAGCTGGAATTTAAATGTTTACATTCTACTACAATTGGAAATTGTTTGCTGAAACTAAATTCTGGCTGAAAATGTTATTCCATTTTGGGTTTGGAGTAATAGTACATGGCATACGTAAGGTCAGTTGATAGTCAATTCCACAACCAAGTTTGAATTCGATACACAAAGCCGTTAGTATAATTAATATGATGTTACAATATCCAGTGACAATTTTGTTATATTTGTAACAGATTTGGCATGGGTCCTCAGATTTTACATGGGTTCTCAGATCCTCAAAAAGTTATACAGCTGCACCATCGAGAGCATCCTGACTGGTTGCATCACTACCTGGTATGGCAACTGCTCGGCCTCCGACTGCAATGCATAGTCACTTTAATAACTCTACCTACATGTACATATTACCTCAACTTACCGGTGCCCCCGCACATTGTGTCACGGTCATCGTAATAGATTGACCAAGGCGCAGCGGGTACGTGAATGCTCATTTTTGAATAATCCAAAACAAACACGAAAAACCGATAAACTGACGACAAAACAGTCTTGTAGGCAACAAACAGCAATACAAGAAACAATCTCCCACAAACCCCAAAACAAACATACTCCTAATTATAGGACCTTCAATCAGAGGCAACGATAGACAGCTGCCTCCAACTGAAGGCCCCAACACCAATTAGCAAAACAGAAATACAAACGACTAGACAGAACATAGAAATAAACTAACATAGAACAATAACCAAAAACCCCGGAATACATAAATCTAACACCCCTCTACATACACAACCACCCCGAACCATATAAAACAAATACCCCCTGCCACGTCCTGACCAAACTCAAACAAATAACCCCTTTACTGGTCAGGACGTGACAGTACCCCCCCCCCCCCCCCCCCCCCAAAGGTGCAGACCCCAGATGCACCTGACAACAAAAATTCCCAAAAAATAAACCCCTAAATTAAAGGGAGGGAAGGGAGGGTGGCTGCCGTCACTGACGGCTCCCGTGCTACACCCCCCCCCCCCCCAAACCTCCTACAGTGGAGGTGGCTTAGGCTCAGGCCTTAGTCCCCTACCTGACCAGTCCACCCCCACTGAATACCTCTGCCTGAAGCCTGTCACTGAGGACCCTGGACTGTACTCTGGACTACACCCCCCCCCCCCCCCCCCCCCCCCCCCCCCCGTATATAGTCTGGCTATTGTTATTTTACTACTGCTCTTTAATTACTTTTATTTCTTATTCTTATCCATATTTTACTTGTTTAAACTGCATTGTTGGTTAGGGGCTCGTAAGTAAGCATTTCTCTGTAAGGTCTACACCTGTTGTATTTGGCGCATGTCACTAATATTTTAAATTTTTATTTTATTTTATTGATTTGAACACATCACTATGTCACGTCCTGACCAGAAAAGGGGTTATTTGTTATTGTAGTTTAGTCAGGACGTGGCAGGTGGGTGTTTGTTTTATGTGGTTCGGGGTTTGTTGGGATATGTGTTTATGTAGAGGGGTGTTTGTTTAGAGTATTCCGGGGTTTTTGGTTATGTTCTATGTTTGTATTTCTATGATCTGTCTATGTTGTGTATTTCTTTTTTCTTTGTGTTGGCCTGGTATGGCTCTCAATCAGGAACAGCTGTACATCGTTGTTGCTGATTGGGAGTCATACTTAGGTAGCCCTGTTTGCACATGTCCCTTGTGGGAAGTTGTTTTTGCACTGCTGTGTTAGCCTGCAATACTGTTCGTTCGTTTTCTTGTTTTGTTGTTACGTGTCTCTAATAAAAGTTAATATGAGCACTCAACCCGCTGCGCCTTGGTCCACTATGTACGACGACCGTTACACACTAGTGGCTTGCACCCCAATCCTCAAAACTTCCAGCAACACATTTCTCAATAACAGTAGGGTCAGGCCAGGGAAACATTTGCTTTATTAAAGGCTATGCTATAAGAAGACCATTACATCTTTGTATTTTGCCAATGGTTCTCAAATGCTGTACCGGCTCACGTCAAGCTCCTCCCGGTTCTTTGGTATACCACATAACACATGTCCTTTTCTGTTCATTCACTCAGAATTGAGAGGATGTTGTGTACCTTGTGGTGAGGTGTACTGTTGCTTCTCTTGCATTTACTCCCACTGGTTTGACATTCAAGAGTGTTCAATTATGTATGAACGGCAAGCAATATCCTTTACTATCAGGCCCCAATGTAACATATTTCATCTTCGAGGGCTTGCAAAGCACAATCATACCCTCTGCGTTATTAGGACATATTAAAATGATTCAGAACACACCATCAGAAGATGTGTGTGGGTTGGTGTCTGGGTCCGAAGTGAGAGCATTGTATTGCATGGCTGGTGGTGAGGTACGGGTGTGGCATAACTTAGTCCATCAAGGATGATGAGTCCTGCTTGTTGCAGTCAGTTGTTTACATTTATTTGGGGAAATGCTCTCTGAGATAAAAGATAGTAGAAAACAACTTGGGGCATTATGAACCAATGACATTAAAGGTACAATCTGGAAATCTGTTCAGTGGTAATTTAAACATATAGCCATTGTTATATTACACAGTAGTTATTATGAAACAACAATTGCTTTAAAGGTGATCTGGGACTCTGTTCAATGGTCATTTACGTTCTTGATATTCACCTATTGATTCTTGAAGAATAACCTTACCCAGCCATATCCTTCAGCTGTATACCAAAACTAGTGGTGGTCCAAAGTGGCATTTTCCAGATTTTAGCTTTAAAGTTAGCGACCACACAGAATTATTTAACACTCAATTAAACTAAACAGCTTGCCTTGAACTTGACTGAAGGTTAGCAATGAGTGTAAGATGGTTAATTATATGACATTGTAACAACATTGAGATATGGGGCCCTCACAACAGCTTCCCTCATGGAAAATATTAATAATTAACTATTGTCTTTTCATGTACTGACTGATATTGCTCCATGATGGCATGGGTCTTCCTGCAATGTATTGTAAAATAAAAATATTTTTAGTCAAGAAAACAGATGCTTGAGGGCTTGAGAATTATTGGAAAGTCAAGTTGGCATCTAATGCTTTCCACGGTTCAGTTTGAATACATTGTATGCACTTTTGTGACTAGGTGCTACACCCTATACTCAGGCTAACAATGAGAAAACACAGTTGAGCAGAGAAAAGACATCTCAAACAGCATGTTTACCCTTCACACAACATGCAGGGATAAAAAATGAATGAACATTCCATCCATTATTTCAACCACCAAATGGCAAAATCCTACTAATGCTTGGAGTATCCGTCTGGGTTAAGATAAATAAATCAAAAACGCACTTCAGCATTTCCTGGCCTTTTTCTGTGGAAGATGATGATGCCGTGTTTGTGGCCAAGGAGCATCCTGTTCTCGGAAACTTGATGAGCTCTCTAAACATAAATATATAAATAAGAACTTTTCAATTAGGCTTCACATCTTTTCTGTTAATTCAAATGATTTTGTCACTTTTCCGGGGGAAGTGCATGTAATATTTACGTTACTTTCACTCTTTCTATGCCCTTCTGTCCCAGGAGATTTATTCCCTCTCTGAAATGTTCTAATTTGCTAACCAAGTGGTGTCAGATGTGCTTTTGGTGCAAAGTCAGTAATTATATGTAACATCACTCCGATGTGGGGAGAAAAAAAAACTAAAAAATGTAGCAACACAAGACAAATGGAAAAATGCTGGCGGAAAACAAGGAAAAGAAGCACTACATTCACAGTGTTTCCATTAATAATACATGATTTTCCCTGACTAACAACTCTATTCCCCCCTCTTTCTGCCACACGTGTACGTCCCCCATGCTGTTATTTTTAGAGATGTGTGAAAATGGCTGTGTTGGTTTCCTTTGTCCCTTAGATGGAGGAGTCATCCAGATTGGCTTAAGTGTTCAAACCTCCTCTTGTCTTATACCGGAAAACTAATTTGGGGGGCATTTCCCTACAGCTGTCCACTTTCTATTAAATCATCTCCAGCACTGCCTGTCCAAAACATGCCCTGTACATTGTTCTCAAATGAAGTTGTTGATGTTGTTCTCTCTCTCTCTCTCTCTCTCTCTCTCTCTCTCTCTCTCTCTCTCTCTCTCTCTCTCTCTCTCTCTCTCTCTTTTTTTTTACCAATGAGTGTTGTTGGGCAAGGGACAATAAGAGAATGAAGAAAACTAGAAACTTCTGAAGAACATTTATTTAAGTGTATATCATCTGTGTGATATATTTTAATATGGCCCCCTTGGAAAAGAAAATGTCAAAATGTGCACACACATAACATCTCCCTATACCTGTCTTGCCTCAAACCACTCCCAAATTAATATGGTCTGTACCATTTTGGTTCACCGACACCATCCTCTCTGTATCAAACTAGACCTATCTTGTACACCTGCCTGTTGTAGCTGCAGTAAGTTAATGCTGGCCCATTCCTTTGTGTGTGAATGAAATTATATGTGAATTGGTTGAACAATTTTCTTTTAAATCTTCCTTGCAACAAACCCTTGGCAAATGTCATTATGGACAACAATAACTGGTTGTTAATTAACCCACTTGGTTAAGTCAAGATTAAACAAAGAATATATTCTAAAGCAATACCATTAAAAGGGCCATAATGTGGAAAGATTGTATATAGATTGTACATCCAATTGCTACTAGCTAGTAGCCTCAGGATGCTGTTGACCTGCTTGACATTACAGGCCACACTTGAACCAACCAGTAAACAACTTTGCTTCATTTTACCATATTTCTCATAGAGCTACTGTTACACAGTAATTATACTTGGAATCATAATGTGTTATAAAGTGTACTGACACTGTGTAAATGTATATTTACCATGCTGGAACAGTTAATGAAATATATTTTAATTAGAATCTCTCTTAAGGGTTGAGGATCTAAAGGGCTCCATGCTTTGTTTTGACTTTCTGGTTGATTGAAGGGTGCAGATCCACTGTTGTGAGATAATATCTTAAATGAAGAAGTGCCAACTGCTTGCAACTGAAGTCGATGCTATTTTCTCCAACCTCTGAAACATGAGCGGCGCCTGCAGCAAAATAATAACTTAACATACGATGAATCAATGAAACAATAGAGTCCTTTTCCGCTGTTTTTCAAGCTTCACTCATTGAAAGTGGCCTGACTACTCAAGGTAACAACTGTAGCTGAGTTTCTTACTTGGTTTGTATAATGCAGTCTCTGGCAGCCTCTGTTATTGTATTAGGGTACATTAGTACTGAAATGTGCAGTAACTTAAAAATGCTAATGTGAAAAAATATGTAATGTATTAAATTAATGGTCTCTTTTGCCTGAGGGCAAAAATGAAAAGGGACCCCCAATGAGTTCATTTTTCACGGCTTTGGTTATGCATTCAACACTCTAATTGAATTTCAATGTAAGTTTTACAAAGTCTTTACTACACTGACTCTTGATGTAAATTGCATGTGATCTATCTGGGGACCCTCACCCATTAAGTCATTTAATTGTGACATGCACTTTCTACGCACCTCATGCTTTTATGCTTATTCCTCTTCATCTAAATTGTCAGTTTTGTCTATTATTGGCACTGTTTATGGGCATAGAGCAAAGTACTCTGCATATACGGAGGCAACATTTGTGAGAACATCTCCCTGAAAGGAGTAATTGTGTGTCTAGCTCCTGAAACGGACAGCACTAGACAGCTAAAGTATACTGGGGTACATGCACAAGTCACAGGGTTTTGTGAGGCATACACAGATGCCTGTACAAGGCATATGGAAATGTATTAGATTTAGTAAGGCAAAATTCATAAAGAACTAACAAATTTAAGCTATTAAAAAAATATAATTTCTGTTCAACAATATTTTGTTCCATTCAAAGTTAAGCGATTATTTCTCCCGTTGTTGCTGGTGCAGTACATTCAGATTTATTCAAGACTCGATTTGAAATCTTCTATTTCCCATCTTGTCATTTTCGCAGGGTATATACCCAATGCAAGTTAAATTCAGACTCAATGGTTGTGGTGCAGATGTAGAATCTTAATTTGATCACTCTTTTGTTGCTGAGAATTTTTCTGCGCAGCAGGAAATGCAAACTTGTAGTGTATTTAAGTTTTAAAAAGGCTTTTAAAGTTGGTCATTTCCACTTGAGTTGATTTCCCATAACGAAAAATGTATCAACCCCTACAAAAATGTCAATTAACTATAATACACATAATAATTCAAATGTCCTCTTGCTGCAGGATTATTTTCCTGCTGTAGCAAACTAGCTCAAATATATATAGGGGTTTTTAATTTGACACCGTTTGCTACAGCAGGAAAATACAGTATATATACAGTACCAGTCAAAAGTTTGGACACGCCTACTAATTCAAGGGTTTTTCTTAATTTTGTTCTATTTTCAACATTATAGAATAATAGTGAAGACATCAAAACGATGAAATAACACTTATGGAAACATGTAGTAACCAAAAAAGAAAAAATATATATATATTATATTTCAGATTCTTCATAGTAGCGACCCTTTGCCTTGATGACAGCTTTGCATACTCTTGGTATTCTCTCAACCAACTTCATGAGGTAGTCACATGGAATGCATTTCAATTAACAGGTGTTCCTTGTTAAACGTTAATTTGTGGAATTTATTTCCTTCTTAATGCGTTTTAGCCAATCAGCTGTGACAAGGTAGTGGTGGTATACAGAAGATAACTCTATTTGGTAAAAGACCAAGTCCATATTATGTCAAGAACAGCTCAAATAAGCAAAGAGAAACGAGAGTCCATCATTACTTTAAGACATAATGGTCAGTTGATCCGGAAAAGTTCAAGAACTTTGAAAGTTTCTTCAAGTGCAGTCGCAAAAACATCAAGCTCTATGATGAAACTATCTCTCGTGAGGGCCACCACAGGAAATTAGATGTTTGACGAGCAGGTGTTTGACGAGCAGGTGTCCACATACTTTTGGTCATGTAGTGTATATATATATCCTGATATGCCACACTGTCACAGCAATAAAATAATAAATTGGATAAAAGGACCTCCTAAATGTGATTTCTTTGGCCAATGATGAAGACACAGTAGCAACTTAATTGTGAGCAGGGTTGGCCCCAGATCTCTTTAGGATGCAATACCATTGTGCACCAGTTGGCTTCTGTATTCCAGTGAACTGGGAGAAAAGTCCCAGCCCTGTGGCCTTAGTTATAACCGTTGCATAAATTTCACACTTAATATGGGGCCTATACATATGGGGCATTATGGGGCCTATACACTAGTGACTGCATCGAGGTGAAACAACGGCTTCCCATTCTTTTTCAATGGGCGAGGGAGCTGAACAGGGCAGGACCAATGTTGGGCAAAGCAGAATGCAAATCTTGTCCAATATCGCAGCGAGAGTAACCAATCAAAGCTCATCATAGCTTCCAACCCCTACAGGATTGGCTGACAATGGCCGTTGATACCTAGCACTACCTAGCATGCTTGCTAGCGCCCACTTGAAGGTGAAGCTACTGTGGCTAGGCGAGTTACCACTATATTTATTATGCAATGGTTATGAAAATAAAATAAATAATAGGAAATAGATTCCTATGTATAATTATTTTAGATTCCAAGAACAGAAACAATATTTTCGCTCTCCTCACTAACGGCAAATGGCTGCATCTTCTTATTATGTTTTCCTATTATATTTTTAGGAAAGCGTGTCATCATATCCCCCATTTGCAAAAAATAGCCTAGGCCTACCTACAGTACTTGCCTGCTTGCAATACAATACTTAAACCATTAGAAAATGTGAGTAGACATGGTCTAAAGTTTGCGTGGAGGTAAGCACATTCTCATGCACATTCTCACACACATTCTCACTTGCAGCTCTGTGGGTGTAACATTTATTGACAATTTTGATACCTTCTGGAGACAAAGTTTATATAAGGAGGATGGCATCCACCCAAATCACAAACCTTTCACAGCTTTATAAGGACATATTGAGACAATGACTTATCAATGACCCAAGTCCAGCTCATTTAATCCCTACCATTGTGTTGCTGAGTTGTCATAATGCTTCAGCAAATGTACATTATCCCAGGGGAGTTGGAAAACATTATGTAAGTAACCTAATTTATATTCCTCTTACTGCCCCGAATGCCTCTGCAGTTTTTACAGTTATTGTATTCAGTAATCATATGCCTATGAACCAGAGTTATACTGTTAGCACTGAGGTGGTGTGCCCTAGGAGGAAGTCCACTGTGTGCAGCTCACCCTGCACTAACATAAATAACCCGAGCATCTCTACCTCCGCTAAGCTTCCCAGTAAAGCAATGAAAACAATAATGCATCCCAGAAAAGTGTTAAAAATAGCCCACGTTAATAGCCCAGGTTCATGAAATCAATCATTTGCTAGTAACAGATGACATTCATATTCTGAAAATCTCTGAAACTCACTTAGATAGTATATTTTATGATACAGGGGTAGCAATACATGGTTATAAGATCAACAGAAAATACAGAAATGCCGAAGGTGGAGGTGTGGCTGTTTACATCTGGAGCCACATTCCTGTAAAGCTTAGATATGATCTCATGTTAAATACTGTTGAAGTAATATGGCTACAGGTGTGAAGCTGCTATAGACCACCAAGTACTAACCGTCAGTATCTGGATAACGTGTGAAATGCTTGATAATGTATGTGATATCAATAGAGAGGAACATTTTCTTGGTGATTTAAATATTGTCTGGCTTTCATCAGGCTGCCCACTGAAGAGAAAGCCTGCAACCTGGTTCAGGTTATCAATCAACCTACAGTGCCTTGCGAAAGTATTCACCCTCCTTGGCATTTTTCCTATTTTGTTGCCTTACAACCTGGAATTAAAATAGATTTTTTGGGGGGTTTGTGTCATTTGATTTACACAACATGCCTACCACTTTGAAGATGCAAAATATTTTTTATTGTGAAACAAACAAGAAATAAGACAAAAAAACTGAAAACTTGAGTGTGCATAACTATTCACCCCCCCACACACACACACAAAATCAATACTTTGTAGAGCCACCTTTTGCAGCAGTTACTGCTGCAAGTCTCTTGGCATATGTCTCTATAAGCTTGGCACATCTAGCCACTGGGATATTTGCCCATTCTTCAAGGCAAAACTACTCCAGCTCCTTCAAGTTGGATGGGTTCCTGCTGGTGTACTGCAATCTTTAAGTCATACCACAGATTCTCAATTGGATAGAGGTCTGGGCTTTGACTAGGCCATTCCAAGACATTTAAATGTTCCCCCTTAAACCATTCAAGTGCTGTATGCTTAGGGTTAGCAGTATGCTTAGGGTCATTGTCCTGCTGGAAGGTGAACCTCCGTCCCAGTCTCAA
Organism: Salmo trutta; assembly: GCF_901001165.1. NCBI lineage: Eukaryota > Metazoa > Chordata > Actinopteri > Salmoniformes > Salmonidae > Salmo > Salmo trutta. The sequence continues at coordinate 27,001,853 of NC_042984.1, read as the reverse complement.
ATCTCTGGAAGACTGAAACAGGCTTCCCTCAAGAATTTCCCTGTATTTAGCGCCATCCATCATTCCTTCAATTCTGACCACTTTTCCAGTCCCTGCCGATGAAAAACATCCTGCTGCCACCACCATGCTTCACTGTGGGGATGGTGTTCTCGGGGTGATGAGAGGTGTTGGGTTTGTGCCAGACAGCGTTTTCATTGATGGTCAAAAAGCTACATTTTAGTTTCATCTGACCAGAGTACCTTCTTTCATATGTTTGGGGAGTCTCCCACATGCCTTTTGGCGAACACCAAAGCGTGTTTGCTTGTTTTTTTCTTTAAGCAATGGCCTTTTTCTGGCCACTCTTCCGTAAAGCCCAGCTCTGTGGAGTGTACGGCTTGAAGTGGTCCTATGGACAGATACTCCAATCTCCGCTGTGGAGCTTTGCAGCTCCTTCAGGGTATCATTGGTCTCTTTGTTGCCTCTCTGATTAATGCCATCCTTGCCTGGTCCGTGAGTTTTGGTGGGCGGCCCTCTCTTGGCAGGTTTGTTGTGGTGCCATATTCTTTCCATTTTTTAATAATGGATTTAATGGTGCTCTGTGGGATGTTCAATGTTTCAGTTTTTTTTATAACCCAACCCTGATCTGTACTTCTCCACAACTTTGTCCCTGACCTGTTTGGAGAGCTCCTTGATTTTCATGGTGCCGCTTGCTTGGTGGTGCCCCTTGCTTAGTGGTGTTGCAGACTCTGGGGCCTTTCAGAACAGGTGTATATATACTGAGATCATGTGACAGATCATGTGACACTTAGATTGCACACAGGTGGACTTTATTTAATTAATTATGTGACTTCTGAAGATAATTGGTTGCACCAGATCTTATTCAGGGGCTTCATAGCAAAGGGGATTAATACATATGCACGCACCACTTTTCCGTTTTTTTTTGTTTTTTTTTAAACATGTCATTTTTTTTATTACACTTCACCAATTTGGACTATTTTGTGTATGTCCATTACATGAATCCAAATAAAAATCAATTTAAATTACAGGTTGTAATGCAACAAAATAGGAAAAACGCCAAGGAGGTGAAAACCTTTGCAAGGCACTGTACCAGGGTAGTTACAAACAGCACAGGAATGAAATCATTAACATGTATTGATCACATCTTTACTAATGCTGCAGAAATTAGTTTGAAAGCAGTATCCAAATCCATCGGATGTAGTCATCACAATTTAGTAGCCATATTTAGGAAACCAAAGTTCCAAAGGCTAGGCCTAATATAGTGTATAAGAGGTCATACAATATGTTTTCACATCAAATCAAATTTTAGGTCACAAGCACCGAATACAACAGTGAAATGCGTACTTACAAGCCATTAACCAACAATGCAGTTAAGAAAAATAATTGTTAAGAAAGTAAAAAATATAAAAAATTAAGTAGAAAAATAACAAATAATTAAAGAGCAACAATAAAATAACAGTACCGAGGCTATACACAGGGGGTACCAGTACAGAGTCAATGTGCGGGGGCACAGTTTAGTTGAAATAATTGAGGTAATATGTACATGTAGGTAGAGGTAAAGTGACTATGCATATACAATAAACAGAGAGTAGCAGCAGCATAAAAAGGGGGGACAATGCATATAGTCCGGGTAGCCATTTGATTAGCTGTTCAGGAATCTTATGGCTTGGGGGTAGAAGCTGTTAAGAAGCCTTTTGGACCTAGACTTGGCGCTTCGGTGTCGCTTGCCGTGCGGTAGCAGAGAGAACAGTCTGTGACTAGGGTGGCTGCAGTCTTTGGTAATTTTTAGGGCCTTCCTCTGACACTGTCTGGTATAGAGGTCCTGGAGGGCAGGAAGCTTGGCCCCAGTGATGTACTGGGCCGTGCGTACAACACTCTGTAGTGCCTTGTGGTCAGAGGCCGAGCAGTTTCCATACCAGGCAGTGATGCAACCAGTCAGGATGCTCTCGATGGTGCAGCTGTATAACTTTTTGAGGATCTGAGGACCCATGACAAATCTTTTCAGTCTCATGGGGGGGAATAGGCGTTGTCGGGCCCTCTTCATGACTGTCTTGGTGTGTTTGGACCATAATAGTTTGTTGGTGATGTGGACACCAAAGAACTTGAAGCTCTCAACCTGCTCCACTACAGCCCCGTCGATGAGAATTGGGGTGTGCTCGGCCCTCCTTTTCCTGTAGTCCACAATCATCTCCTTTGTATTGATTACTTTGGGGGAGAGGTTGTTATCCTGGCACCACACTGCCAGGGTCCTTAGCTTAGCTTTAAGCTCTTCATGGCTACAGACGTGAGTGCTACGGGTTGGTAGTCATTTAGGCAGGTTACCTTGGTGTTCTTGGGCACAGGAAATATAGTGGTCTGCTTGAAACATGTTGGTATTACAGACTCGGTCAGGGACAGGATGAAAATGTTAGTGAAGTGCATGCTCCGAGTACATGAAGTACTGGTAATCCATCAAATACTACTTCATGTAATCCAGCCTATGTCCTGGTAATCCATCTGGACCTTTGGCCTTGTGAATGCTAACCTGTTTCAAGGTCTTACTCGGACATAGGCTATGGAGAGCGTGATCACACAGTCATCCGGAACAGCTGATGCTCTCATGCATGCTTCAGCATTGCTTGCCTCGACGCGAGCAAAGAAGTAATTTAGCTAATCTGGTAGGCTCTTGTCACTGGGCAGCTCGCGGCTGTGCTTCCCTTTGTAGTCCGTAATAGTTTTCAAGCCCTGCCACATCCGACGAGTGTCAGACCGGGTGTAGTACGATTCAATCTTAGTCCTGTATTGACGCTTTGCTTGTTTGATGGTTCGTCGGAGGGCATAGCAGGATTTCTTATAAGCGTCTGTCATTAAGAAAATGACTGTAAAATCTGTTAAATCCTCATTGATGGTTGAGGAATTTAAAAATGTTATGGTTGAGAGGGATTAGGCAATAAAAATGGCAAATAGGTCTGGAAAACGTACTGCAAATTGAGAAATCATGTGACTAAACTGAATAAAAAATCAGAAGAAACTACACTATGAAACAAGGATAAATTACAAAGAATTATAGTAAAAGCCTTTGGAGCACCTTAAATGAAATTTTGGGCAAAAAGGCAAACTCCGCTCCATCATTCATTGAATCAGATGGCTCATTCATCATAAAACCCACTGATATTGCCAACTACTTTAATAATTTTTTCATTGGCAAGATTAGCAAACTTAAGGCATGACATGCCAGCAACAAACGCTGACATTACACATGCAAGTATATCTGACCAAATTATGAAAGACAAGCATTGTAATTTTGAATTCCGTGAAGTAAGTGTGGAAGAGGTGAAAAAATTATTGTTGTCTGTCAACAATGACAAGCCACCAGGGTCTGACAACTTGGATGGATAATGACTGAGGATAATAGCAGACAATATTGCCACTCCTATTTGCCATATCTTCAATTTAAGCCTACTAGAAAGTGTGTGCCGTCAGGTCTGGAGAGAAGCAAAAGTTATTCCCCTACCTAAGAATAGTAAAGCCCCCTTTACTGGCTCAAATAGCCAACCAATCAGCCTGTTACCAACCCTTAGTAAACTTTTGGAAAAATGTTTGACCAGATACAATGCTATTTTACAGTAAACAAAATGACAACAGCATTTCAGCATGCTTATAGGGAAGGACATTCAACAAGCACAGCACTTACACAAATGACTGATGATTGGCTGAGAGAAATTGATGATAAAAAGATTGTGGGTGCTGTTTTGTTAGACTTCAATGGGGCTTTTGACATCGATCATAGTCTGTTGCTGGAAAAACGTATGTGTTATGGCTTTACACCTCCTGCTATATTGTGGATAAAGAGTTACCTGTCTAACAGAACACAGAGGTTGTTCTTTAATGAAAGCCTCTCCAACAAAATCCAGGTAGAATCAGGAATTCCCCAGTGCAGCTTTCTAGGCCCCTTACTTTTTAAAATCTTTACTAACAACGTGCCACTGGGTTTGAGTAAAGCCAGTGTGTCTATGTATGCGAATGACTCAACACTATGCACCTCTCTGATTTAACAAAGAGCTGCAGTTATTCAGAATGCCAAAGAATAAGTTAGTCCTAAATATCAAAAAAATGTAAATCATTGGGTTTGGGACAAATCATTCACTAAACCCTAAACCTCAACTAAATATTGTAATGAACAATGTGGAAATTGAGCAAGTTGAGGAGACTAAACTGCTTGTAGTAACCCTGGATTGTAAATAATTATGGTCAAAACATATTGAAACAACAGTAGCTTGAATGGGGAGAATTCTGTCCATAATAAAGCGTTACTCTGCCTTCTTAACAGCACTGTCAGCAAGGCAGGTCCTACTGGCCCTAGTTTTGTCGCACCTGAATTACTGTTCAATCGTGTGGTCAGGTGCCACAAAAAGGGACTTAGGAAAATTGCAATTGGCTCAGAACAGGGCAGCACTGCTGGCCGTTGGATGTACACAGAGAGCTAACATTAATAATATGCATGTCAATCTCTCCTGGCTCAAAGTAGAGGAGAGATTGACTTCATCACTACTTGTATTTTTGAGAGGTATTGACATGTTGAATGCACCGAGCTGTCTGTCTGAACTACTGGCACACAGCTCAGGCACCCATGCATACCCCACAAGACATGCTACCAGAGGTCTTTTCACAGTCCTCAAGTCCAGAACAGACTATGGGGGTGCACAGTACAACGTAGAGCCATGACTACATGGAACTCTATTCCACATCGAGTAACTCCTGCAAGCAGTAAAATTCCATAATACACCTTATGGAACAGCGTGGATTGTGAAACAACACAAACATAGGCACAGACACATGCATACAAACACAAGATAACATACACACTATACACACATGTACACATGGATTTTGTGTTTTAGATATGTGGTAGTAGAGTAGGGGCCTGAGTGCACACACTTAATATGTTGTGAAATCTGTTGTGAATATATTGTAATGTTTTTAAAAATGTATAACTGCCTTAATTTTGCTGGACCCCAGGAAGAGTAGCTGCTACCTTGGCATGCAGATTCATAATAAATACAAATACAAATATGCCATGTTCAGTTTTTATATTTATATTTATAAATGAGGCCCATAGAACATGTGTGATAGAACCAGGGTTGTGTTCATAAGGCACCAAATGGACGTAAACAGACTGAAACATGGAGGGTCTCCATGGACTTGTTTAAAAAGAAACACACATTTTTGCTTTCTTACAAAATGTGTTAAAACGTTTGACGTTGCATTCCCAAATGAATAACCATCTCCTCTTAGAGCACCAGCACAAGAAAGATGCAAGAGTCAGAGTACACCGCTATCTACAGTGGAGAGAAACGTGACAGTCACTGGCTCCTCTGTCTCCACCTAGTGTCTTGGCCAGTCTCCACACTACAGCTCTCACGACGCTGTCATGGAAACATTACAGAAAATAACATTCCCATTGCATGAAACAAAATGAAACTGTATTCCTAACCTCAAACATGCTATCTCGCTGTGAAGGATAAGTGGTGTCTTTGACTTTTCCCTGAAACCCAGCAGCTAGTTAGAATATGGCTAAATAGGGTTCAAAGCATTTTAGTTTCCCATTACCTAAATTAAAATAACAAGAAAACTAAATGTGTGCATGCGGAAAGGAAAGAACAGCTCTTAAGCCCTATAGGCCTGCTGTTATGGGTCTGGTCCTGATGCTTGTTCTGGTGAACCCTGCCTGTGTGTGCGTGACACTGCACATGTCAGGGAGGTCCCTACTTGGACATTGGCCAGGCCTGCAGCCCAGATGAGAAATTGAGGAAGGGGCTACATTTCTGTGATATCCTGTCTATGCTAACCATCTGATTACAGTATACATCAGGGCTGACGTGTGTGTGTGTGTGTGTGTGTGTGTGTGTGTGTGTGTGTGTGTGTGTGTGTGTGTGTGTGTGTGTGTGTGTGTGTGTGTGTGTGTGTGTGTGTGTGTGTGTGTGTGTGTGTGCGCCCGTGCGCGCGTGCGTGCGGTGACGTGGGCTAACGACACACAGGTTAACACGATGCTCGAAAAGCCCTTGAAACTCAAACTCAGAACTGTTTTGATAATGTGATAAAGAAATGATTTGGCAGCCTCCGCTTGTGCCTCCGTTGCTTCTGTTGAGCTGGAATGCTCTCTGCCCTCCCTCCCCAAGAACCCCCTTCCACTCCCCACACACCACCCTTTCTCTATGAAGCCTGCTGCCAACAGCGCGTGCCTCTTCTCTCTCTCATTAACCGCGACTGTCAGATCCTCCAGATGACGAGCAATTAAACCAGATAATAAACGCTCGCCATCAATTCCTGTTTGTTGTTGATGTTGCTCTCGTTGTTGTTGTTGTTGTCGAGCTGGGGGCTCCTCTCCTGCCACCTTAGCGCTAACTAGTACTTCGGTAACGCACAGGGTAGTAACAACGAGTCTCTCGTTTCAAATCTTTGCCAACACTAAAAAGGCCCCTAACTGCTCTGTGTATGGCAACAACAGGCAGATAATAAGACACAGTGAATGTTAACAATTAGATCGTAATCAGACGCAGCTCGCGGAGGCTGCTCTTTTATCCCCAGCCTTCACAGAAAGGCAAGCAAAGATAAAATACTACTTCATGGTGTCTCTTCTTGGCTTCTAAAAAGCCCCAGTAATCTTGCTCAGCGTTGCTCGCTTAGACAACATGCTGTAAAGACTCCTGTGTTTGCTCTCGTATTAGAAGTGATAAGGCAGCAGCTCTTGTCTGGGTTCTAACGGGCGTCTCCATCAGCGATGAGGAGATGACTCAGTGATACTCAGTGATGAGGGATGATTTCCTTCTTGTCCATGTTTGCCCTGCTGTGTCCATGCTTGGTTTTTACAGTGAAAGCTGGGTGAAATTCAATTGGTCAATTGAAATGAACACCACATGGAGATGTAATTATTTGGGACATGATATTGTAGAGAATTTTGGGGATAGCTTGACCAGGACTCAAACCCAGGTCCCTGCGATTGTCAATCCAACACCTTAGCTATTACACGAAGAGACTTGAACCTGTTGATGAGGTCGCTAGCTGTTGCAGGCCTACTAAGGTTGCTACAATATCCTTTCAGACCCAAATCTAACCTCAACTCATTGGTCATTTAAGTGAACCCACAACCAAACATTGCCTTCAAATAGAACTTACATTTACTGCAATTTCAACAATTCTTTACTTTCAGATTTTGAATTGTTGAAAAAAAGCTTTTGCATTAGAAAACAGAAAGGCCATTTAAATGATATCTTCTCTTGATATCGTTCATCGCAGCTGACCCTATGGTCGCACATAATGCATTGTTTATTACCTACCCATGGTGCATTGTTACCAAAGGCAGAGCTGGAGAGATATTTCGTTGGCGTGCTTGATTTTGATGGTTGGACAGGCTATAATAAACTATCTGCTCCTTGGTACTTTGAGACAATGCCCTTTCTTTCAACGGCTATAAAAACAAGTTTACAGCTGTAGGAGTTTCCTGACCCAATGGTAAAAAAATAAGGTATCAGATATTCCCATTACTAATCAGGGCAGAGTGGGCTGGAAAATATAGAATATGAAACTGGCCAAGTAAAAAAAATAATGGAAAAAATGATCAGATTTCCCCTTCTCCTTGGAAAAGTGGATGTGTTGTTTTGAAACCATATTTATCTTGAAACACTGAAAACTAAACAAAATTGACAGTGGTTGGATTTATAGTCTTCTAGTCTTTTGTTTTCAGTGCTCAGTGTTTGTGACTTTGTCATGGAAACGGGAGGACTATTTATGCTTACGGTACTTTTACAATAACGTCCCTTTCCTGACCAAACAACAAAGGAAATAGTAGGTCAAGCCTCTTTCCCCTCTTCTAATGATCTGGTAAATCAGCATGCACACACACACGCACGCACACACACACACACACACGCACGCACGCACCCACACACACGCACGCACGCACCCACACACACACACACACACACACACACACACACAAAAAAAATACACAAGACACACAAAAATACACAACACACACAAAACCACTAATCCTCCAGATACTGTGTGGGTCATTCTTGAATTGCGATGGCATTTTGGAAAAAATTCAGCTCATCGAGTAACACAAATGACACTTTCTATTCAGACATGCCAAATGATCAATAGAATCCTCAAATTGATGACATACTAAAGGAGTATGATTAGCTATTTTTTTTATATATATCGACTCCTCCCACGATAACTGTTTGCCACTGGAGGAAATGCTCAAGGTCCTAGTATATCTTTGTAATGAGTGATTTCCCAGGCGGTAACACCAATGACATAAAACTTACTAAAACTTACTAAAACACTGGGCACACTGGGCACAAACTGATTGAAACAACGTTGATTCAACGTCATTTGTCAATGTATTGTGATGTGGAATCTACGTAGAAAATATATTGCATTTGAAAAAGTCATCAACTGATGTTTTGAGGGTAAAATTTCAACCACACTATGTCATCCTTGAAACCAAATTTCAACATAGACAAACCTTGTATTGAATTTGTACCTTTAAAACAACGTCAGATATTCAATGTTATATCCACTAAAAGCTGGGCAGCACCTCCTACTGGATAATTTATTTATCTACAGCTAACCTTTGGTCTTCCGTCCAGGGTTTTAACTAAGCCCTGCTTAGCTATGATATTTAGCATTGACTATTACCAATGTGCTATCATGAGAATGATAGCTGAGAGATCTCCACTTAAAAATGAAATAGATTCTCTGTTGCTATCGAAGTCATTCGAAAGGAGAGGTTTACACAGCAAATAAATTGTGACCATACTTTATTACTCATACTGTATATCATCAATGATACTATTTAGGCCCATATAGTATTTGCGAAATCATCAACAGCTATTGTTTCAATTCAACCCAGAATTAAACTAAAAATAGACAATACAATAGGCATAGGGTTTCAAGCTCAGGCTGATTTAAAATGTAATGATATTTAGTGATATTTCATTGTGTTTGGTTGTCAACTCAACCAAATATCAACATATGAAGGATATGTATCTTCTGCTTGGATAGTTCCATCTGTGCCACTGACTTAGTCTGGCTTAATTCCAGTTTGTCTACAAATTTGTAAAAATTCTACTAGCCTAATTTCAGTTCATGTGACAAAATAAACAAATATAGTGTAGAGAGTTATTGTGCCATCTAAACCACTGTGAAATATATTTTCCAGAACCCAAAATATTGTATTTTCAACTATTTGAAGCTGATGTACAACATCAAAAAAAAAAGCAAAAACAAAACTTAACACACGTAGAACAGATCTGCCGCTTCTTAGACTTGCTTTCAATGAGATTGACAAATCTATAACTCACATTGCTATGTGAATTTGGTGGGGTTGCCCAAAAAGTTATATATAGCAGCTTTAAAGAGTAGGACTAAATCAAATCAAACTGTATTTAAAGTGCATTTTAAAGTTTGATTTGATTTAGTCCTATTCTAGATTTTTGGTCAAGATGTAGACATGAATCCAACCAAAAGTATTCATACCCCTTGATTTATTCAACATTTTGTTGAGTTTTTCTCATAATGACAAAGTGAGACCATGTTTTTAGAAGTTTTAGCAAATGTATTAAAAATGAATTACAGAAATGTCTCATTTACACCCATGAGTCAATACATGTTAGAATCACCTTTGGCAGCGATTACAGATGTGCGTCTTTCTGGGTAAATCTCTAAGAGCTTTGCACACTTGGATTGTACAATATTTGCGCATTATTCTTTTTCAAATTCTTCAAGCTCTGTCAAGTTGGTTGTTGATCATTGCTAGACAGCCATTTTCAAGTCTTGCCATAGGTTTTCAAGCCAATTTAAGTCAAAACTGTAACTAGGCCACTCAGGAACATTCAATGTCGTCTTGGTAAGCAACTTCAGTGTATATTTGGCCTTGTGTTTTCGGCTATTGTCCTGCTGAAAGGTGAATTTGTCCCCCAGTGTCTGTTGGAGAGCAGACTGAAAGAGGTTTTCCTCTAATATTTTGCCTGTGCTTAGCTCTGTAACTGTTTTTTTAACTGTTTAAAGTCACTATAGGCCTCATGTTGAAATGGTTTCCTTCCTCTCAGGCAACTGAGTTAGGAAGGACACCTGTGTCTTGTAGTGACTGGGTGTATTGATTTATTTTTTAAATTTTATTTCACCTTTATTTAACCAGGTAGGCCAGTTGAGAACAAGTTCTCATTTACAACTGCGACCTGGCCAAGATAAAGCAAAACAGTGCGACACAAACAACAACACAGAGTTACACATGGAATAAACAAATAACACAATAGAAAAAGTGTATATACAGTGTGTGCAAATGGCATAAGGAGGTAAGGCAATAAATAGGCCATAGTAGCGAAGTAATTACAATTTAGCAAATTACCACTGGAGTGATAGATGTGCAGATGATGATGTGCAAGTAGAAATACTGGTGTGCAAAAGAGCAAAAAAAGTAAATAAAAACAATATGGGGATGAGGTAGGTAGTTGGATGGGCTATTTACAGATGGGCTGTGTAAAGCTGCAGCGATCGGTAAGCTGCTCTGATAGCTGATGCTTAAAGCTAGTGAGGGAGATATAAGTCTCAACTTCAGCGATTTTTGCAATTCGTTCCAGTCATTGCCAGCAGAGAACTGGAAGGAAAGGCGGCCAAAGCAGGTGTTGGCTTTGGAGATGACCAGCGAGATTTACCTGCTGGATTGCGTGCTATGGGTGGGTGTTGTTATGGTGACCAGTGGGCTGAGATAAGGCGGAGCTTTACCTAGCAATGACTTATAGATGACCTGGAGCCTGTGGGTCTGGCGACGAATATGTAGCAAGGGCCAGCCGACGAGAGCATACAGGTCGCAGTGGTGGGTGGTATATGGGGCTTTGGTGACAAAACGGATGGCACTGTGATAGACTGCATCCAGTTTGCTGAGTAGAGTGTTGGAGGCTATTTTGTAAATGACATCGCTGAAGTCGAGGATCGGTAGGACAGTCAGTTTTACGAGGGTATGTTTGGCAGCGTGAGTGAAGGAGGCTTTGTTGTGAATTAGGAAGCCGATTCTAGATTTTATTTTGGATTGGAGATGTTTAATATGAGTCTGGAAGGAGAGTTTACAGTCTAGCTAGACACCTAGGTATTTGTAGTTGTCCACATATTCTAAGTCAGAACTGTCCAGAGTAGTGATGATAGTCGGGAGGGCGGGTGCGGGCAGCGATCGGTTGAAGAGCATGCATTTAGTTTTACTAGCATTTAAGAGCAGGCCACGGAAGGAGTGCTGTAAGGCACTGAAGCTCGTTTGGAGGTTTATTAATACAGTGTCCAAAGAAGGGCCAGATGTATACAGAATGGTGTCGTCTGTGTAGTGGTGGATCAAGGAATCACCCGCAGCAAGAGCGACATCGTTGATGTATACAGAGAAAAGAGTCGGCCCAAGAATTGAACCCTGTGGTACCCCCATAGAGACTGCCAGAGGTCCGGACAACAGGCCCTCCGATTTGACACACTGAACTCTATCTGAGAAGTAGTTGGTGAACCAGGTGAGGCAGTCATTTGAGAAACCAAGGCTGTTGAGTCTACCAATAAGAATACGGTGATTGACAGAGTCGAAAGCCTTGGCCAGGTCGATGAAGATGGCTGCACAGTACTGTCTTTTATCGATGGCGTTTATGATATCGTTTAGTACCTTGAGCGTGGCTGAGGTGCACCTGTGACCAGCTCGGAAACTGGATTGCACAGCGGAGAAGGTACGGTGGGATTCAAAATGGTCAGTGATCTGTTTGTTAACTTGGCTTTCGAAGACTTTAGAAAGGCAGGGCAGGATGGATATAGATCTGTAACAGTTTGGGTCTAGAGTGTCACCGCGGCAGCTTTCCAATCTTTAGGAATCTCGGACGATACGAAAGAGAGGTTGCAACAATGGCGGCGGATAATTTTAGAAATAGAGGGTCCAGATTGTCTAGCCCAGCTGATTTGTACGGGTCTAGGTTTTGCAGCTCTTTCAGATTATCTGCTATCTGGATTTGGGTGAAGGAGAAGCTGGGGAGGCTTGGGCAAGTAGCTGCGGGGGGTGCGGAGCTGTTAGCCGGGGTTGGGGTAGCCAGGAGGAAAGCATGGTCAGCCGTAGAGAAATGCTTATTGAAATTCTCGATTATCGTGGATTTATCGGTGGTGACAGTGTTTCCTAGCCTCAGTGCAGTGGGCAGCTGGGAGGAGGTGCTCTTATTCTCCATGGACTTTACAGTGTCCCAAAACATTTTTGGAGTTAGTGCTACAGGATGCAAATGTTTTAATGATGCACCATTCAAAGTGTAATTAATAACTTCACCATGCTCAAAGGGATATCCAATGCCTGCTTTTTTATTTTTACCCATCTACCAATAGGTGCCCTTCTTTGCGAGGCATTGGAAACCTCCCTTGTCTTTGTGGTTGAATATGTGTTTGAAATTCACAGCTGAACTGAGGGACCTTACAGATAATTGTATGTGTTGGGTACATAAATGCGGTAGTCATTCAAAAATAATGTTAAACACTATTATTGCACATAGAGAGTCCATGCAACTTATTATGTGACTTGTTAAACACATTTTTACTCCTGAACTTATTTAGGCTTGCCATAACAAAGGGGTTGAATAATTATTGGCTCTAGACATTTCAGCTTTTCATTTTTTTTTAACCTTTTTTTTTACATCTAAAAACATAATTCCACTGTGAAATTATGGGGTATTGTGTGTGTATAGGCCAATGACACAAAATCTCATTTAATCAATTTTAAATTCAGGCTCTAACACAACTACATTTGGAAAAGTCAAGGGGTGTACTATCTGAAGGCACTGTATCAATTATTAATTTGTAGACAAACAGGAATTAAAGCCAGACTAAGTCAGTGGCACAGATGGCACTATCCAAGCAGAAGATAAATATTCTTGGTTGCATTGACAACCAACACAATTCAATATCAATAGCCTATTAACTTGTCGATAAGTTAACAAATATGTTGGATTCACATCCCCAACTCAACCAAATCTTTAAATGTTGATTTTTGGTTGTGTTGTCAACCAAACAAAATTAAATATTACCTTTGTAATACATTAAATAGCCTTAAATGTAAGCTATCTCACAAACAAATGTTACATTCAACCTTAAACACATCCATGGCCACATTCATGGCCACATCCATGGCCACATTTTTGAGGTTACTGTAACTATACGCTTCTTCTTATGTAATCATATAAAGTGTGCATGTTCAAGATAGCATGCATAGGTCGTTGCAGGTCTGAAGAGATCTTCACACTTGCTGTAATAATCTGTGCATAATCTCAAATGCAAATTTTCACTTGTACCATGTACTTTTAATGTAATCTCAACTGCAATCCAGGTCATTTGGTTCTACTATGAGTTGAAGCACAGTGATATCACATTAATCTGTTGTATAAATAAAAAAAATATCTGACATTGTATTACCAGTTGAACTTTGCTGTGCTTTTAAATGGTTGAAGGTGCAGTGACAGACATTCGGGTGACAACTAAACCGAAAGTCAGACATTGTTTTTCCATTGGAATTTGGTTGTGCTTTCAGATGGATGAAAGCATAGTGATAACACATTGGGAATTCAAAAACTTTTGGCTGTCTTTTTGAATGAGTGAATATACTTTAGGTTGAAATCTCATTGATCAACGTCTCAACCAAAATATTACCAAATTATTCATGTTGAAATTACGTGGTGTGCCCAGCGGGTTATCATATTTGTATAAAATATCTCTAAATCCCCAACACATTATTTTATCTTTATTTAACTAGGCAAGTCAGTTAAGAACAAATTCTTATTTTCAATGACGGCCTAGGAACAGTGGGTAAACTGCCTTGTTCAGGGGAAGAACAACAGATCTTTACCTTGTCAGCTCAGGGATTCGATCTGTGCAACCTTCCGGTTATTAGTCCAACGCTCTAACCACTAGGCTACCTGCCACCCCACATGTCATACAACTCTGCTCATCACTACTGGGACAACCCAATTGACTTGCCCTAAGTACTATAAACAATGCATAATTTTTTTTTTTGCAGTATAAAGGTCTTAGGCGTTATGTTTTATCAATGATACACAGTTCAATACAACTGAAACATGTATGATGTATAACTATTTGTCACGTTAAACTGTTTTTCATGGTTGCAAAGGCAAGGGACGCAAATGCCACAGCAATTCAAGAACAACCCGTGTCCATTCACAAATGTTCCCATTGAAAACCAATGGGCATCTCTTAAACGGGGCATATCCCCCCTTTTACTACTGCTTCAGCTCTGCCATCCCCACATGGGAACAATTAGGCTGCGTTAAGTTTGGCGAGGGTCCGTAGCAACCAGCTGCATCTGTTTTTGTTTACCTTTGCGCTCGCACCCGATAATGCCACGAGCACATCTGCTACTGTGCAACGTAACCGTGGTTACATGCATGGTTGACCCGTGATTTTGTAATTACCCTCCAAGCGAGATGAAGAGGCCCAGTGAAACCACCGAAAACCCCCACATCCCCTTCCTCCCCTCTCCCTCATTCCCCCCGTGGCATGGATCCCTATTCACCTCTCCAAAACATGTGAGGCAATGGCACTACAAGCTGCTCCACTGAGCTGTGAGCTGCTGAACAGGATCTCCAATCGACCTTCACTCAACATTGTGATACTCCACTGACTTCTGGGGGGGGAGTGTTGTGTGTACTTGTGTTTTATGTGTAAACACCAAAATAAAAGTAGAGAAAATATGGCACAGCCAACATCTTTGTGTATGTTACTGTTATCTTCATGTAGTGTTGTTGTCTTGGAGAAATGGTATTAGTCCTTAGGCTGCAGCAGAGTAGATTGAGTATGTTCATTGGTTTCACCAACCAGCCAGGCCTGTAGGCATGAGGAAAAGCAGATGCACAGTAGGCTACAGAGCGATCTCAAGACATCCCACTTCAGTTCTTTACAGTAGAAGCACATCCACAGTTTCAAGAAATGATGACATAAGTGAAATAGGTTATGTAAGGACATCCAGATTAGTCACAGGTGCCTGTAAAATGTAATTGCACACTAGACTGAAGACGCCTGTGCATTGTTTCAACTCTCTCAAACTCAAAGGCTAAAATGTACATGTCTATGTTGCAATGCACTAACAAAACTACTACTGTAGAAGCTTTTTGCCCTTCTTTGAGACTGGATTTTTTTAAGTTGAACTTTATTTCTGTAAATATGTCAATAATTGTGTACATTTCTTTATTCACCTAACACATTAAAATACCTCTGAGAACATAGCCCATCAAGAAAGGGATTGTTTGCAATAGCAGTGAAGACCACGTATGGATCACTTCACAGACGCAGTGTGGGGGCTGGGTGCCATCATGGTGAGTATCTCCCAGATGTGCAAACCATATGCTTTGACTGAAATTAAAACACAAAAAAAGACACACAAACACATGAAAGGGATTTTTTACTTTGTAAAGACAGTTAATAGTCTATACAGATAAAATAATGGCAGAGAGAGGCCACATGGACGTAGGATGCTGGTGGACATAATGGCAGAGAGAAGACACATGGACGTAGGATGTTGGTGGACATAATGGCAGAGAGAAGACACATGGACGTAGGATGTTGGTGGACACAATGGCAGAGAGAAGACACATGGACGTAGGATGTTGGTGTACTTTGCAGCACTGTCATGTTTCCTGCTCACAAGTTCATATGCCAGATGGGGACCAAAGGCACAAGGAAGTTTAGATTTTCTGCTTGACAGCCCATTGTATATGATGCATTTTACTGCGTAACAGTGCTTTGGTATAATGGATGGAGCCTCCAGTGCGTAGGATGAGGGCAAAATAACCAAGGTGTACAAAATGGATAGGGATGTTTCACTCAAATTTGTCATGACAAAGACCAATTAGATTTATTAACAGGATTTGGTTCACTATGAATGGTCAAGAAATGTTACCATAAATTATTTTTTAAAGTAATTATTTATTAATTTGGATGCTTTAATGAAAATTCTGGATAATAGGCCATGATACAGTATCAATAAAATAGATCTATTCAATTAGACCTTTCAGTTCAATCAAATGTGTATTTTTCTGTTCGTTTTTTAAAACAAAGAATAAATGAAAAACAGAATTGAGGTCAAAATTACATAAAAATTTAAAATACCTTCAGTTTTAGCAGAACTGTGAGCTTCCCTCTGGAAATGCAACCCATTCATTTTTAAAATCAAGAGAAAATATGAACAATACCGCCCTCTTTTGTCCAATAAATTGTCTGCAGCTACTGCAAAATCACACAGTACTTCAAACGTGAAAAGTCTACACCAGATGGTTTGCTTAATTTATTTGATTAAAAACTAAAATAAGCTAGTACTTTATATGTTACTGTTTCAAAGCAGATGTTGGATTATGCAAGAAAACAGGAGCTCAGGATGCATAACCCTAAAATAATATGCACTATTCTGGGGTAGGAAATCCACCGTAGGCTACTATCATCAGGCAATACAACACAATCAACAGATTTGTCCATGCATTGCAAGGAGATATACTGTATCAAGCAATATGCACCATTGCATTTCAGTAATATCACAAGAAAAATATTAAACATGATTATAATAAACTACAATTACACATTTAATTTGAATGTTTACCTCACCCCCAGCATACAAATCCCAATGGATAAAACATCACCGTGAAGGAGTTTCCATGACTTCTTTTCAGGCGTTTTAGTCCCACTTTTTCGTCCCACCACTGTGGGAGCTTTCCTCTTAGCATCGGTCCCTCAAGCTCCAAGCCATGTTGGATTGAGACATGTTTACTAAACTGCAGGCTTGAATGCGTCTGGATAATGTCTGCCCTCGGGGCAGTGGCTGGCAGAGAGAGGTTGCTATGCTTCTGCTTGTGTAATCAACCCTCAACAGTAGGCCTAGTGACCACCACAGCACCTTTCAAATCACAAACCAGCTGCCTAGTGCTTGCAATGCTACAAGTTTGCGTTACATAGGCTACTGTAGTTAGGCTATGCGCTAGTTAAGCTATAGGAACTAATGACTAGGGTTAGTGAATTGCAGTTAGGGTTGGTCTATCATAAGCTGCCTGCTACCTTTGTAACCAACCTGCTGCCAGGTCTTCACGGCAAGTGACTTCACTGACATTTTCAACCTCTCCATGTCCGAATCTGTAATACCAACATGTTTTAAGCAGACCACCATAGTCCCTGTACCCCAAAACACTAAGGTAACCTGCCTAAATGACTACCGACCCATAGCACTCACGTCTGTAGCCATGAAGTGCTTTGAAATGCTGGTCAGTTGGATTTGTATTTATTATGGATCCCCATTAGCTGCTGCCCAAGCAGCAGCTACTCTTCCTGGGGTCCAGCAAAATTTAGGCAGTTTATACAATTTTAAAAACATTACAATGCATTCACAGATTTCACTGCACACTGTGTGACCTCAGGCCCCTACTCATCAATAAGCTAAGGAACCTGGGACTAAACACCTCCCTCTGCAACTGGATCCTGGACTTCCTGACGGGCCGACCCCAGGTGGTAAGGGTATGTAACAACACATCTGCCACGCTGATCCTCAACACGGGGGCCCCTCATGGGTACGTGCTCAGTCCCCTCCTGTACTCCCTGTTCACTCATGACTGCACGGCCAGGCAAGACTCCAACACCATCATTAAGTTTGCCGATGGCACAACAGTGGTAGGCCTGATCACTGACAACGACGAGGCAGCCTATAGGGAGGAGGTCAGAGACCTGGCTGTGTGGTGCCAGGACAACAACCTCTCCATCAACATGATCAAGACAAAGGAGATGATTGTGGACTACAGGAAAAAGAGGACCGAGCACGCCCCCATTCTCATCGACGAGGCTGTAGTGGGTCCTCAGATCCTCAAAACGTTATACAGCTGCACTATCGAGAGCTTCACTGCCTGGTATGGCAACTGCTCGGACTCTGACTGCAAGGCACTACAGAGGGTAATGCGTACGGCCCAGTACATCACTGGGGCCAAGCTTCCTGCCATCCAGGACCTCTACCCCAGGCGGTGTCAGAGGAAGGCCTGAAAAATTGTCAAAGACTCCAGCCACCCCAGTCATAGACTGTTCTCTCTGCTACCGCATGGCAAGCGGTACCGGAGCTCCAAGTCTAGGTCCAAAAAGCTTCTAAACAGCTTCTACCCCCAAGCCATAAGACTCCTGAACATCTAATCAAAAGGCTACCCAGACTATTTGCATTGCCCCCCGGTCTTTTACACCGCTGCTACTCTCTGTTGTTATCATCTATGCATAGTAACTTTAATAACTCTACCTACATGTAAATATTACCTCAACTAACTGGTGCCCCCGCACATTGACTCTGTACTGGTACCCCCCTGTGTATAGACTCGCTATTGTTATTTTATTGCTGCTCTTTAATTACTTGTTACTTTTATTTCTTATTCTTCAACTGCATTGTTGGTTAGGGGCTCGTAAGTAAGAATTTCACTGTAAGGTCTACACCTGTTGTATTCGGCGCATGTAACTAATACAATTTGATTTGAAAAAGGCTGGTCCCCTCCGTATCCTTGGTGCTCGAAATGGGACTGTCGGTGGATGAGTTTGGGATTTCAGACCTTGGTACAGTCTGTGCTATCTGGGCCTCTCCTTCACCAAAGGACCATGCAGAGGATGCTGGGGTAGTTACTGTTTGGCCTGTCCAATCTGTGGCTTCTACAGCCCCGTAGCACTCACTTCCGTCATCATGAAGTGCTTTGAGAGACTAGTCAAGAATCATATCACCTCCGCCCTACCTGACACCCTAGACCCACTCCAATTTGCTTACCGTCCCAATAGGTCTACAGACGACGCAATCGCAATCACACTGCACAATGCACACTGCCCTAACCCATCTGGACAAGAGGAATACCTATGTAAGAATGCTGTTCATCGACTACAGCTCAGCATTTAACACCATAGTACCCTCCAAACTCGTCATTAAACTCGAGACCCTTGGTCTCGACCCCGCCCTGTGCAACTGGGTCCTGGACTTTCTGACGGGCCGCCCCCAGGTGGTGAGGGTAGGAAACAACATCTCCACCCCTCACTCAAATCTCTAGCCACTTTAATAATAACAAATTGGATGTAATAAATGTATCACTAGTCACTTTAAACAATGCCACTTTATATAATGTTTACATACCCTACATTACTCATCTCATATGTATATACTGTACTCTATACCATCTACTGCATCTTGCCTATGCCGTTCGGCCATCGCTCATCCATATATTTATATGTACATATTCTTATTCTTAAATTGTTAGATATTACTGCACTGTCGGAACTAGAAGCACAAGCATTTCGCTACACTCGCATTAACATCTGCTAACCATGTGTATGTGACCAATAACATTTGATTTGATTTGATTTGGTGGTGCAGTCACAGTGGGATGTTTGGTTGGCTTCGCTTGAACAGGAATTTGGAATAATAACTGTAACAACTTATAGGGAGACTTATAGTTCCCTCACTAACTTTAAACATCAGCCATCTGAGCAGCTTACCGATCGCTGTAGCTGTACACAGCCTATCTGTAAATAGCCCATCCAATCTACCTACCTCATCCCCATATTGTTTTTATTTACTTTTTTGCTATTTTGCACACCAGTATTTCTACTTGCACATCTATCACTCCAGTGTTCATTTGCTAAATTGTAAGTACTTCACTACTGTGGCCTATTTATTGCCTTACCTCCTCACGCCATTTGCACACACTGTATATAGACTTTCTTTTTTTTCTATTGTGTTATTGACTGTACGCTTGTTTATTCCATGTGTAACTCTGTGTTGTTGTTTGTGTCGCACTGCTTTGCTTTATCTTGGCCAGGTCGCAGTTGTAAATGAGTACTTGTTCTCAACTGGCCTACCTGGTTAAAACATTTAAAAAAATGTGGTTTTGTCTCAGTTGTTGGGGATGAGTTGAAAATAACCTCAGATCTGTTTGCTGTCTTGGAGTTGCAAATGTGTTGCCTCACTTGTAGATGTTGTCTCTCTGGATCTTACCCACGCTGTCCCACTTGTAGCGTTTGCCCCTTTGAATTCCACCTGTTCAACTGTAACAGTCACTTCTTGGAATGGTACCTGATCTGTTGTACTAATTGCCACTGTTCTGGGAATTACACCTGCATCGTTTCACTTGCTGCAGTTGTTCCACCTGTGCTGTTTCACTAATAGTGGTTGATACTTAGAATTCTACCTGTCTAGTGGTTGTTTCTAAGAACTTGCAATGTTGCACTTCCAGCGGTGGTTCCTTGAAATTGCACCTGTGTTGTTTCACTTGTAATGGTTGTTCATTGGAATTCTACCTGTGTTGTTTCACTTGTAATGGTTGTTCATTGGAATTCTACCTGTGTTGTTTCACTTGTAATGGTTGTTCATTGGAATTCTACCTGTGTTGTTCCACTTGTGATGGTTGTTGCTTGGAATCCCACCTGTGCTGTGTCAGTTATAAACAGTTGTTCCTTGGAATTCCACCTCTCCTGTTTCACTTGTAACTGTTGTTCCTTGGAATTCCTCCTGTCCTATTTCACTTGTAGTGTTTCTTCCTTGGAATTCCACATGTTCTGTTTCACTTGCAATGGTTGTTCTTTGAAATTCCACCTTTGATGTTTGACTTGTAACGGATGTTCCTTGGAGTTCTACTTGTGCTGTTTCATTTCTATTGGTTGTTCCTTGGAATTCTGCCTGCATTGTGGCAGTTGTGGCAGCTGCTCCTTGGAATTCTACTGGTTCTGTTTGACTTGTAACGGATGATCCTTGGCACTCTACCTGTGCTGTTTGTCTGTTGGTATTTGTCCTGTGTTGCTTTGTTTGTTGTACTTGGAGTCATTGATGTCACATTACTCCAGTAGATAATGGAACCAGAGGTCTGTGTATGTGAGGAACTGGTGGGTGATGATTTTCTTCCTGTTTCTTCAGCCTGAGTCCTCTCAATTGATGTTGTTTTTGGGAAGGTGGAGGTGCCCTCCTGAGATTTCTCTGTTGATAGAAACTGTTGGTCCATTGTTGAATACGAGCTAAAGGGCACTGTGGTATAGGAAGCAGGGGTTGATGTAGTGTATGTCAAAATAGGGTCCAATGTTGTTGAAGTATGATAATATATAGGGGAGATTGATAGCAGTCTGGGGGACTCTGCAAAAAGGCAGAATTAAAAACATTAGCTACAAAAGGACACTTTAAAGGCACAGTCTTGGATCAAGGAATCTGTTAAAAAGTAGTTTAAATGATTGATATTTATTTTTGAAGAATATAACTTTTAAATGCCTCATGAGCTTAGCACAACTGTCTTACCCGATCATAACCCAAAATATATTTATATTACTCCATTGTTTACAAACAACAATGTAAACAAAGAATGTACAGCTTAAAAATATGTTAAAACTATCAAGTGAATGATATTTGAAAGGGGTTACATTACTACAAGCTCAATTCATCAGCTGTATACCAAAACAAGTGGCAGGGCTGCTGTAGCTAACATGGTGCATATTTCTTACTATTTTTATTTCAATTGTAAGAGTTACATCAGAGGCTTAATGTTGATCATAACATTTCTGTCACTGTTACTGAGCACACCCTCACCTGTGCATGGCAGAGTGTTCTCCATAGTCCAGTACATTTTGTGGTTAGTCTCCTTGAACGTGAGCACAACGTCTACCCTATAGAAAGGCTGTGCAAGCCGGTCGTCAGTGGGGCAGTTCTGTAAAAGACGATTTGATTATATACAGTGCATTCGGAAAGTACTTAGACCCCTTCCGTTTTTCCACATAAAAAAAAAATCCTCATCAATAATACCACATAATGACAAAGCAAAAAAAGTATATATATTTTTTTGCTAATTTATTAAAAATAAAAATAACTTATTTACATAAGTATTCAGACCCTTTGTTATGAGACTCGAAATTGAGCTCAGGTGCGTTCTGTTTCCAGTGATCATCCTTGAGATGTTTCTACAACTTGATTGGAGTCCACCTGTGGTCAATTCAATTGATTGGACATGATTTGGAAAGACACACACCTGTCTATATAAGGTCCTACAGTTGACAGTGCATGTCAGAGCAATAACCAAGCCATAAGGTCAAAGGAATTGTTCGTAGAGCTCCGAGACAGGATTGTGTCAGGGCACAGATCTGGGGAAGGGTACCAAAACATTTCTGCACATTGAAGGTTCCCAAGAACACAGTGGCCTCCATCACTCTTATATGGAAGAAGTTTGGAACCACCAAGACTGTTCCTAGAGCTGTCCACCCGGCCAAACTGAGCAATCGGGGGAAAAGGGCCTCGGTAAGGGAGGTAACCCGATGTTCACTCTGGCAGAGCTCTAGAGTACCTCTGTGGAGATGGGAGAACCTTCCAGAAGGACAACCATCTCTGCAGCACACCACCAATCAGGCCTTTATGGTAGAGTGGCCAGACGGAAGCCACTCCTCAGTAAAAGGCACATGACAGCCTGCTTGGAGTTTGCCAAAAGTCACCTAAAGACTCTCAAACCATGAGAAACAAAATTCTCATGGTCTAACAAAATGTGGAAAAAGTCAAGGGATCTGAATACTTTCCGAAAGCATGCTATGGCTCAGTCGGTTAGAGAATAATAATAATAAGAAGAATATGGGCCATTAATCAGACGCTTTTATCCAAAGCGACTTACAGTCTTGTGTGCATGCTAGTACATGCAGGGTTGTGAGTGATTCTCACATCAGCCATGTGTCACTATGAACTGTAAATCGCTTTAGATAAAAACGTCTGCTAAATAGCCACATCAATTTACACCAAATGGTCAGAAAAATAGTTCACAGAAACACACCTACCTTGACCTGTATGATAAGGGCTGTAGGGATGCTGAGTTGGACAAAGTCATGGGTCTCATAGACAGTGAACTTCTCTGTCTGGTTCACAGAAACACTGCTAACTGTTAGGGTGTCACTCTCGTAGCCTCCTCTTTTTGTCAAACCCATGCACCGTTTAAAAATGTGCACTATAGTGTCCTCTGCTGCTGGGCTGGACACTGACACCACTATGGACATCAAAAGGGAGGGTGTGTGAGGAGGTGGCATTACGTTGTGGGCATAGAGATACTTGAAATTAACATTACATTCGTGTTCAATTTCATTCAGTGGTTTCAGGCATCAAAAAGCGAGTCCATAAAAAAAAACTGGTACAGGTTTTTGTGGCAAGCTATCACTAGGAGACAATAGAGTGCATTGTGCATTGTGGCGATTGTTCTGCCAATAGCACAGCACAACCTAATGTTTTAGTGCCCACAACTGTATCAAATTGTTTTGGATTTTCAGTAAAACTTGATGGGATACAAGCTGCATAACTATTATGATATCATGCCTGTGACAGTTTATGACAGTGAAAAACACTGACATGACTGACATATTTTAAACTACTTTTAAATGTTATACATCATGGCTTCATTGATATAAGGCACAATAAATGCCTTATGAGCTAATTATATAGACACTTATAAATGACAAATTAGTGACTAATATGTTTACCTTAAAATACAATTTTACCCATAATTTCTAACAAGCATCATGTCACACGTGTTACAGTTCTAGGCCATAGCTTAAGTAAACTGATACCAGATTGTCTAAACAAAGTAAATGATTGTTGCTTCTCGTGACCCACCATTTGGACAGGTAGCTTCCATACTGTAGGCATACTGTCCACTGACCAACTTCAAGGCAAGAAATTCCCCTGTCGTTTCCATTACCTGTCATTTAAAGTTAATCCAAGAACAAACAATTACAACAATCTGAAGTTGCCCATCCATTTGAGAACTACAATAAGTATTTTCCTTTTATGGATGGCCAAATACGTCATTGAAATGCAAATAATTCTCTACAGGTCACCAACATTATTAACTTGGTGGAATCAGAATGGTGGACACAGCGATCAGGCTGGTTCCAGAAGGTTGTAACATTATTGGTTTCCATTGTAATTTCTTGAATGGCCACAATGTGGCAGCTTACTGTCACAGGACTCAAGATTTCTCTCCTCTTGCCTTGAACTGTGATGCTTGCTCCATTAATGTCAGCGTATACCTGGATCAAGCTAGCATCCTCAAGGGCTACAATTAGATTACCCCTCAGGGAAAGTGACCAATGAAGCTGTAAACGGACAAATGCGTGCATGTGCACACACAACACGTACACACACACACAACACGTACACACACACAAACGCATACATACACACATAGTGTTAGCACATTGTACGATCTGATGCATGCAGTAAATGACTACAGACACAGAGTGTACAGTGTATGTATAACTTGTTAACCTCATTGTTCCAGCTGTCCAGTGGGATCTGTCTGATCACCTGTGGGAATACCGTATGTCATTTTCAGCTATGGTCACAACACCAATGATCATTAACAAAGACACCATTTGGTGCAGGATAATGTGCCTTTTATTCAAGGTATCGTAAACTTATGTACAAAACAGCCACCTCCCTGCCCAATCCCAATCGCCCACTGACCCACACACCCACCCACCCACCCACCCACACACACACACTTTAAATACTTTATTTGAATTCACAGAGATATTGCTAATGTACATCACTGAATTGTAAAGCTTTACCTGTATGTCGTCTGGATCACACTGAATGTGTTCTCTGTTGGGTGGTTCAGGAACCATTGGACACTTCATTATGAAGCTGTGAGTTCGACCTCCAAACCGGTTGATTCTTTTCACCAAATTCAGCACAAGGACATTGTTGCCCTGCTGCTAGGATGTAACCATCACACAAAACAAAAAGGGGTTATACTGGGTCAGGCAAAGGTAGCCTAATAGCTACAATGTATCTTGCACACATCCCATCACATTTGTGTAAACACATTTGAGCATTGGCTGAAGGGAGTTTCCACCACTGTTAATTCATGTCTGATGAGGAGTGTGCAAGATAACACTTAATTAATAATAATAATAATAATAATAATGTATTGCATTTGTAAATAACTTTTCATTACAAGATCATCTCGAAGTGAATAAGGAGAAGGGTGCAGAATCGGGACATAGCCAAGTAGCCAAGTCCTACATTGCTGCTATCTTACCTGATGTTGGACAAAACAGCCATTGTACATAACTCTAAAGATGTAGTTCTTGTCAGGATCTTTGTGTAGTGAGAATCCACATGCAGACAGCTGGAGGTTCAGCTGATCCAGGAAGGCAAGGCTGATTACTGAGGACAGAGGGATGAAAAGGCATTACTAAACAAACGTAAGGGCAATACATCATAATAATGCAGTCTAATCTTGACTGTGACACAACCGCTCATGTAGAATACA
Organism: Salmo trutta; assembly: GCF_901001165.1. NCBI lineage: Eukaryota > Metazoa > Chordata > Actinopteri > Salmoniformes > Salmonidae > Salmo > Salmo trutta. Next base: position 26,976,522 of record NC_042984.1, on the reverse strand, counting down.
AAATGTGAAATGTTCATGAAAGATATATGTGATGTAGCTTAATGCCAAAAAGTATATTTGAAATGTTTCACAAAAAGCTGTAACATAGCTGGTACCCAGTAGGCAAAACTGTGCAAATCTGGTTGAATTGACATAATAATAACAACGTCATTACAACCAGTTAATGGTTGCAATGACATCATTTCAACCAGTTTTGCCCACTGGGTAGATTGTTAGGTTATTAGTTAATTAAACTGGGATAGTCACCTTGAATTCTTAGGGCCCCTGAGAGCCAGAGTCTCAAGCCCTCTATTCTTATTCTGTGGATCCACACCTCCATGTACTCTGAGAAGCATTCCACATCTCCCTCTGAAAATATGTTTAATTTCAGTGGGTTAGTTCTAGTGTTCCAAAGCTACCTGTAATTTACCAAAGTTCCCGGAATCTTATGTAATTTTGGTCATTAACAGGCAATCTATTGCAATCTATGGTAACTTGGGTGATTTATACTTGAATTAAAAATATATATTTGTATACCGTAGGCCTAGTAGACCTATTCATTTTCTATGTCTCTGTATTGTCCATGAGTTTCTAGTAGATAAACCATACGTCCTGCTATTCTACAATTGTCACCTAGACTTCTGCCATGTTCATACTATCTGGTTGACTAGCCAAAAGGCTAGAGAGGAGCCCCCTGGAGCTGCCCTTCCTGCCTGGTCAGGAATCAGCCATGATTACTACAAGTTTAGATAGCTGGCTAGACTAATTTACGTAGCAATCTATAAAATGTTAGCTGACATGGGCTAATTGAGTGACTGTCAGTGATTGACATAACAAGAGGAAAACTGCTGATGCACTACCAACTCCCTAAATTGCAATATTGTGTAATCTACTATCCTAACTCCCAACAGTAAGTTGCAACTTTTTTTTCACGAGGCCCCCTGATGATGTGAGGCCCCAGGCAATGAATTGCCTTGGTGGCCTAATGGTAAGTGAAAAAAGCATCTAATCAACAATGTCATTATTAGGTGTGCTTGCCGAAAGCAAAGCCAAACTTTAGAAACTGTTAATACTTTTTATTTAACTGGAAATAAAGCCACTAGCTCCAACACTCTTAAACCTACCAACACCAAAACAACTTTAAAACATGCAGGCTGGCACTGGTGTGTGCTTGAAAACATATTTTTGATACTACTAATACTTTGGACCCTATAACCATATTTGCATACATCTCAGTGCATTTCAGAGGCCATAGACTTGAATGGGTAAATGTTGACATGTAATTAGTCTTCAACAGTTTAAGCTAGAAACGCCATTCAAACTTTAAAATGTGCAGACCGGTCTGGAATAGGTTCCTTTTATACCGATTTTGATACCATTTATACTTTTTTGAACTCTAACCATTTTAAATGTGCATAAAAGCTCCATAGGCCTGAAAGGGAAGTATTTGGTTTCACCACTGCTCTTGAACCATTGAAGCTACTAACACCAAAACAACTTTAAAACGGGCAGGCTGACTGTCTTCAGGTTGCTTGAAAAACAATTGATACTACCTATACTTTTTACACTACAACCACATTTGCATAGATCCCAATGCATTTCAATTGCCATAGACTTGAATGGGAAACATTCAGGCCTTCAACCGTTTAAGCTAGAAACGCCACACAAACTTTAAAACATGCAGACCGGTCTGGAATAGGTTCCTTGTATACAGCTTTTTGATACCATTTATCATTTCTGAACCATAACCAGAGTGGATCCCCCATAATTCGCACTCCGACTATAACCATTTTAAATGTACATAAAAGCTGCATAGGCTTGAATAGGAAATATTTGGATTTGTCACTGCTCTTGAACTGTTACAAACTGCTACAAACACCAAACCAGCGTTGACATGTACGTGGGTCGTTACACCAATTAGGTGCCTTTTCAGTGGTGCAGTGTTTCCCAAACTCGGTCCTTGGGACCCCAAGGGGTGCACATTTTGGTTTTTGCCCTAGCACTACACAGCTGATTCAAATAATGTATGGGCCTAATAGTAAAGACTTCATTGAACAGTAACAATTCATTACATTTTAATGTGGCATGAGCACAACCAGTCATGATATTTTCATCTGATTGTCAAACAAATCACTTCAGAAAGTGAGCTACCTGGGGCTTTATACTGACTTCACAACCGTTTTAAATAGGCATGAAAGCTCTATAGACTTCAAAGGCCACATTTGGATTTGCCACTGAGGTGTTTATGCTACAAGCAACAAAACAAAGTTCCATTCCAAACTGACTCTACTTCGATAGCTTCAAACACAGCTTTTGCTCAAATTCATGGTACTTTAAAAACAATGAAGCTTGTTGTATGGCGGAATGCAGGCTTCAAGATTCTGAACTGAAAGGACTGCCACAGATACATTTGATAGCTTCAAAACACATGATATGGCTTATGTGCTATAGTACTCACTCTAGCACAATATACTAGCCTGCTATAACCCACTATAATAACTCCACACCAACAAACCACCCAAAATAGGTCACTATAACTAACACATAGCCAATGAAAACCCTATTACTACCATTACTATTACTATAATTACTACTGCCATCACTACCACTACTACTACTATTTCACAACCATAAATATTTCAAGACTACCAAGCACACCACATTTACTTTAGTAAATGTCCTTTTCTAGGTTTCAATTAACTTTGCAACTCTTCCAACTATTGACAGTTTGGCGACAAAACTGTTACAACAAAGACATATATATTGAATTAGTAAAATAAATAAAAGTGTGTACAAAAAAATAAAGGATATTTCATGCTGAACCCCTCATATTAAACACCAATAGTGTTCACTAAGTTGATGGTTTATATTTAGGATCATGTTTTACAGCTTTGTCATTCTATTTTTATTTTTATAATAATCTTATTTGATCATTTTACATATTTTAAATGTGATAAGGCCACACAGAGGGCCAGCGATAATTGCAGACACCTGTGATAATCTGAAGTACCCAAAGGGGTCACTATGTCATCTGATAAAATACAAATAAAAACTTGGAAGTTACCAAAATGCTGGTAGTTTATTGGTAAACTTAGAAAGTTTCCAGTAATATACCCTCCCTTTGCAACCCTAGTTAGTTATTTTTCCTGCCTCAAACACTGACATACAATTCTTACATAAAACTAAATATAGCTTAGAAAGGGAAAAAACCTTCATAGATCAATTAACCATACCTGTTAAAGTTGCTGGTGGGTTCCCCATCCAGTCTCTTTTCTGAACTTTCAAGACACCCCCTTTGATAGGCAGGACAAAACAACTACAGAAAACAAGGCAGAATAGTTTAGACAAATAGGGTAGTCCTACTGTCAAATAAATCAATAGTCACTCTTGTAAGAAAAGAAAATACTTTAATTTGAAGTGTTTAAGCATTCCTGTGTAGATAAACAGATTATACAAAACATGCAGGCCAAGACATTATCTAACACATACAGTAAATAGCCATTTTGGCATAAAATATAATAAAGAATGACTTTGATGAATTTATATCGACTTTATACCTAGGCCAACGTTACAGCCTAAAATATTGGTAATTAAAAACAAAAAAGAAACACAAAAGTGAGTATCAATTTTAAACTTTAGTACTTACATAGTAAGGATGACACCAAGCATAGTCCAAGCCATGCCACTTTGTGATTGAGGTAGGCAAACTGTTGTGTGGGTTTTTATAGGTGCAGTGCATTCTCAGCTGTGTTTGTCTTGAAATATAACAAGTAAATACCAGGGAAATGAAAGCAAAGGATCAGAGCAGTCACCAGATATATCCAAGTGTGAAAATTCACCTGAGTCCTTTGAAGAATGTAAAGGGGGAAGTGATTATGACAAGCCAGGTGTAGTAGGGCTACACCTGTAGGGATGTTTTGATACTTTACTTTACAAAATCTCATTGATTAACAGCATGTACAAAGTTAAGCAATATGTTTATATTTTTGATCATAATCTCAATAAAGTATAGGCAAAGCCATGATTCATGAATAAAGTGGACAAGTCTCTCAAATTCATTTGCCTACTGAGTCAATTTTACATAAAAGAAACATAATCTACACTGCATCTATTGATAAATGTAGCGTATATGGGAGCAGTGGTGATTGGTGATGTTTAAGATAAGGGAGGACGATAATATTTTTGATGAGCATGGCCTTATTTCTATTACAGCAAATTGGATGACTGTCATTCATATTTCATTCACCCAGCTCAATGTTACATCAATAGGTTTAGGCTACTACACGATACTCAAATTTTCCCTATACCCATCATGAGGTTGCTACAATCTAGCCTACGAATTAAAGTTTATAATGTGGGTTCACATTTCGAGAGAAAAGTTGGATTAATCAAGGTGACACAGTGACACATTCAATACCGCCTTTCACACTCTTGCCTGCATCTAGCTGATCTAGTCCAACAGTTGCAAACGAGAGTTTCTATTGAACAAATTGTTGTTTATTCACATTTAGTTTGCTTCCGTTTAAGAAACGTTTTTAAACAGAATCGGCTAAATGATCACACACAAACACAGTTCACTTTCATAGCAGCCACATACAAACAGCATGAACATTTTGCTCATTGTATAATTCCTTCTCGCAGCTACGTGCTCCTTTTCCCTTCGCTTGTGGACTTCAGTGCACAACACATCAGTTGTCTGTGACCAGAGGAAGAAACCTTTCCAAGCCAAACCTTCATATCATAACTGCTAACCGCTACACACAGCCTACATCACTGTCAACATATTATCTAACAACGTTAGTAACGTCATAGTCAACATAGTTACTAAAACTAACGCGTTAGTAAACCCGCCACAATCATGCAGTATAGTGTACAGTCAGCAAGCAGTTTAGCAGTTAAAAAAGCTTGCCTTGACTTGGAAGAGTTCAATGGTTGGATAGCCATAGCAAGCTAGCTAACATTCGTATGATATCAATATCACATAGAAAAATGCAACTGATATCGATACAGATTTTCCAATTGAATAGTTGGAGTAAAAGCCTATCGACACTCCGTATTATCCAGTACCCCATGAAATAACACAATATATAGATTCTACAGACCCTACTGAGAACTCCCAACCCCGCTTTTACATCAGCACATAATAGTTGTTTCTCTATAAGCCAATATGTAATTCACATACAGTGTATTGCATTGAGTGGGTGGAATGGAGTGGGTGGAATAAAAGCCCAGCAACACTTCGTTTTATCCAGTACTAACCGAACCCCACTTTTACATCGGCATAATGAATCATTTTTTCTCTAGAAGCCAATATGTATACTCCTGTTCAAAAGTTTGGCATCACTTAGAAATGTCCTTGTTTTTGAAAGAAAAGCAAATGTTTTGTCCATTAAAATAACATCAAATTGATCAGAAATACAGTGTAGACATTGTTCATGTTGTAAATGACTATTGTAGCTGGAAACAGCAGATTTTTTTTATGGAATATCTACATAGGCGTACAGAGGCCCATTATCAGCAACCATCCCTCTGTTACGATTCCCACCGAAGGTGGCGCCCCCTCCTGCTCGGGTGGCGCTCGGCGGTTGTCGTCACCGGCCTTCTAGCTACCACTGATTCCATTTTTGTTTTCCCCTTTCTGTTATTGTTTGCACCTGTTCTTAGTGGGGGTGATTAGCGGGGCTATATGAGCTAGCTGGCCCGCCTACTCTTTGTGCGGGATTGTTTATCTGTTGTATGCTTGTGTACACGCTGGTTGTGTTTTTGCGCTAGTGCGTTGGTTTTGCGCCGACTGTGTTTTCCCATGTGTTTGGGGCACTTTGTTTTGTGTGCGCTCTCATTGCTGTTTGGGGTGGCTTGTGTTTTTCACCATTTGGCCCATTAAAAGCCACTACCCTGTATTCGCGCGTTTGATTCCTCACCCACAACGCCCGAGCATTACAGAATCCCGCACCACGACTATGGAGTCAGCAGGAGCAGCGGCCAACCCCCTTCCCTCGATGGAGGAACGCGTGCTCCACCATACATCCGTCCTCCACCGAATCGGATCCGCGATGGATCAGATGATGAAGAGGATGGATTGATGGGAGAGGAGTGGTCTCCTCTCTCCACCTCTGGCTCCTCCGACGCAGCCACCTCCGCCTCCCACTGCGTCTGACTCTGGCGCGCCTTGTCTGGCGCTCCCGAGGGAGTACGATGGAGCGGCGGCTGGGTGCCAGGGATTTCTGCTCCAGCTCAAGCTGTACCTGGCCACCGTCAGACCTGCTCCCTCGGGAGAGGAGAGCGTGAGTGCCCTCGTTTCCTGCCTGACGGGCCGAGCTCTGGAATGGGCCAATGCTGTCTGGAATGGTCCGGTCTCGAGCTACCCAGAGTTCACCCGCCGCTTTCGGGCCGTGTTCGATCACCCTCCGGAAGGAAGAGCGGCTGTTCCACCTCAGGCAGGAGACGAGGAGCGCGCAGGACTTCGCCCTGGAGTTCAGGACCTTGGCTGCTGGGGCGGGGTGTAACGACAGGGCCCTCATAGACCATTACCGGTGTAGTCTCCAGGCGGACGTCCGCAGGGAGCTAGCCTGTCGGGACACCGCTCTTTCTCTTGATGAGCTCATTGATATGTCTATCCGACTGGACAATCTGCTGGCTGCCGGGGCGTTTGGAAAGGGTCCTGTCTGTTCCACCTCCGTGCACCCCCGCCCCAACTCCTATGGAGTTAGGGGGGGCTGTGCCAAGGGGCACCGGAGGAAGTGGCTCCTCCTGCACCAGCTGTGGTCGGAGAGGACACACGGCCGACCGGTGCTGGAGGAGTCAGTCTGGGAGTCGAGAGGGCAGGCAGAACACTTCTCGGTCACCCCAGGTGAGTCAGCACCAAATTCACCCAGAACCCCCTGTTGGTCACGTATTCTTATTAATTTTGTTTTCTGATTTTTTTACCTCTTCCCAGCATAGGGCGCTAGTCGATTCAGGCACCGCTGGGAACTTTATGGATCGCGGACTCGCCATTAAACTGGGCATTCCGCGAGTGCCGATAGATTCCCCCTTCCCCGTGCACTCCATAGATAGCCGGCCATTAGGGTCAGGGCTAGTCAGGGAGTCTATGGTTCCACTGGACATGGTAACGCAGGGGAATCATAAGGAACGGATTAGTTTCTTTCTTATTGATTCGCCTGCGTTTCCGGTGGTGCTGGGGGTCCCCTGGCTGGCTGATCACAATCCCCGGATTTCGTGGAAACAGGGGGTTCTCCAGGGGTGGTCAGAGGAGTGTTCAGGGAGGTGTCTAGGAGTTTCCATAGGTGCCACGTCGGTGGAGAGTCCAGACCGGGTGTCCACCGTGCGCATTCCCCCTGAATACGCCGATTTGGCGATTGCTTTTTGTAAAAAGAGGGCGATCAAATTACCACCTCATCGGCAGGGGGATTGTGCGATAGATCTCCAGGTTAACGCTGCGCTTCCCAAGAGTCACGTGTACCCCTTGTCACAGGAGGAGACGGTGGCTATGGAGACATATGTCACGGAATCTCTAGGACAGGGGTACATTCGGCCCTCCATCTCACCCGCCTCCTCGAGTTTCTTTTTTGTGAAGAAAAAGGAGGGAGGTCTGCGTCCGTGCATTGATTACAGAGGTCTAAATGCTATCACGGTGGGGTTTAGTTACCCGCTACCTCTCATTGCTACGGCGGTGGAATCATTTCACGGAGCAAAATTCTTCACAAAACTGGATCTCAGGAGCGCATATAACCTGGTGCGTATTAAGGATGGAGACGAGTGGAAAACCGCATTTAGTACCACATCGGGCCATTATGAGTACCTCGTCATGCCGTATGGGTTGAAGAATGCTCCAGCCGTCTTTCAATCCTTTGTAGACGAGATTGTCAGGGACCTACACGGGCAGGCAGTTTGTCTATATCGATGATATTCTGATATATTCCGCCACCCGCGCCACGCATGTGTCCCTGGTACGCAAGGTGCTTGGGAGACTGCTGGAGCATGACCTATACGTTAAGGCTGAAAAATGTGTGTTTTCCAAACGAGCCGTTTCCTTCCTGGGTTATCGCATTTCCACCACGGGGGTGGTGATGGAGTGTGACCGCGTTAAGGCCGTGCGTAATTGGCCGACTCCAACCACGGTGAAGGAGGTGCAGCAGTTCTTAGGGTTTGCCAATTACTACCGGAGGTTTATCTGGGGTTTTGGCCAGGTAGCGGCTCCCATTACCTCACTGCTGAAGGGGGGGCCGGTGCGTTTGCGGTGGTCGACGGAGGCGGACGGAGCCTTCAAGAGGTTGAAGGTGCTGTTCACCGAAGCACCCGTGTTGGCGCACCCGGACCCGTCTCTAGCATTCATAGTGGAGGTGGACGCATCCGAGGCTGGGGTGGGTGCCGTGCTATCACAGAGCTCGGGTACGCCACTGAAACTCCGCCCCTGCACTTTCTTTTCGAAGAAAATCAGTTCGGCGGAGCGTAACTATGATGTGGGGGACAGGGAGTTGCTAGCGGTGGTAAAAGCCTTGAGGGTGTGGTGACACTGGCTTGAGGGGGCTAAGCACCCCTTTCTCATCTGGACCGACCATCAAAATCTGGAGTATATCCGGGCAGCTAGGAGACTGAATCCGCGTCAGGCAAGGTGGGCCATGTTCTTCGCCCGGTTTAGGTTCACGATTTCCTATAGACCTGGCTCCCTGAACACGAGGGCCGACACGCTGTCCCGTCTTTATGACACTGAGGACCGGCCCATCGATCCGACTCCCATCATTCCAGCGTCTAGGCTGGTGGCACCGGTGGTATGGGAGGTGGACGCGGACATCGAGCGGGCGTTAGTATTGGAACCTGCACCTTCACAGTGTCCCGTGGGTCGCATGTACGTGCCGCTCCGAGTCTCAGGGGGAAGCACTGGTGGCCCACCTTGGCTAGGGACGTGAGGTTCTATGTCTCTTCCTGTTCGGTGTGCGCCCAGAGTAAGGCTCCTAGGCATCTCCCGAGAGGGAAGTTACAGCCCCTCCCTGTTCCACAACGGCCATGGTCGCACCTGTCTGTAGACTTCCTGACAGATCTTCACCCGTCTCAGGGGAGCACTACGATCCTGGTGGTTGTGGATCGGTTTTCAAAGTCCTGCCGTCTCCTCCCGTTGCCCGGTCTCCCTATGGCCCTGCAGACTGCGGAGGCCCTATTTACCCACGTCTTCCGGCACTACGGGGTGCCGGAGGACATTGTCTCTGATCGAGGTTCCCAGTTCACATCCAGGGTCTGGAAGGCGTTTATGGAGCGGCTGGGGGTCTCGGTCAGTTTGACCTCCGGTTATCACCCCGAGAGTAATGGGCAGGCGGAGAGGGTAAACCAGGAGGTGGACAGGTTTCTGAGGTCGTATTGCCAGGACCGGCCAGGGGAGTGGGCGAGGTACATTCCTTGGGAGGAGTTAGCCCAGAACTCACTTCGTCACTCCTCTACTAACATGTCACCCTTTCAGTGTGTTTTGGGTTACCAGCCGGTCCTGGCACCATGGCACCAGAGCCAGACCGAGGCTCCTGTGGTGGAGGAATGGGTACAGCGCTCCAAGGAGACCTGGAGAGCTGTCCAGGAATCCCTGAAGGAGGCCAGTGGACGGCAGAAGAGGAGTGCTGACCGCCACTGCAGTGAGGCACCCGTGTTCGTACCGGGGGACAAGGTCTGGCTCTCGACCCGGAACCTGCCCCTCCGCGTGCCCTGCCGGAAGCTGGGGCCGCAGTGTGTGGGGCCCTTCAAAGTCCTGAGGAGGATAAACGAGGTGTGTTATCGGTTACAACTCCCAGCAGAGGTGCTGGGTGCCGGCGGAAGACGTCTTGGACCCATCCATGTTGAAGGATTTCCATCGCCTCCGTCCGGATCGCCCTGCACCTCGCCCCCCGGGTCGTCCTCTAGGCCTGTGTCGGCACGCTGCAGGAGCCGCGCGTCAGGGGGGGTACTGTCACGATTCCCACCGAAGGTGGCGCTCCCTCCTGCTCGGGTGGCGCTCGGCATTTGTCGTCACCGGCCTACTAGCTGCCACTGATTACATTTTTGTTTTCCCCCTTTCTGTTATTGTTTGCACCTGTTCTTAGTGGGGGTGATTAGCGGGGCTATATGAGCTGGCCCGCCTGCTCTTTGTGCGGGATTGTTTATCTGTTGTATGCTTGTGTACACGCTGGTTGTGTTTTTGCGCTAGTGCGTTGGTTTTGCGCCGACTGTGTTTTCCCCTGTGTTTGGGGCACTTTGTTTTGTGTGCGCTCTCATCGCTGTTTGGGGTGGCTTGTGTTTTTCGCCGTTTGGCCCATTAAAAGCCACTACCCTGTATTCGCTGCTTCCTGTGTTTGATTCTTCACCCACGACGCCCGAGCATTACACCCTCCTGTGTTTCATTGGCAGTTTATCATTTTAAAGGGCTAATCAATCATCAGAAAACCCTTTTGCAATTATGTTAGCACAGCTGAAAACTATTGTCCTGTTTAAAGAAGGAATAAACTGGCCTTCTTTTGACAAGTTGAGTATCTGGAGCATCAGCATTTGTGGGTTAGATTACAGACTCAAAATGGCCAGAAACAAATAACTTTCTTCTGAAACTCGTCAGTCTATACTTGTTCTGAGAAATGAAGGCTTTTCCATGCGAGAAACTGCCAGGAAACTGAAGATCTAGCACAACGCTGTGTACTACTCCCTTCACAGAACAGAGAAAATTGGCTCTAAATAGAATAGAAAGAGGAGTGGGAGGCCCAGGTACACAACTGAGCAAGAGGACAAGTACATTAGAGTGTCTAGTTTGAGAAACAGACGCCTCACAAGCCTCACCTGGCAGGTTCATTAAATAGTAATGACCCAGGATAATGACCCAAACCACAGCTCCAAACTATGCAAGAACTATTTGGGGAAGAAGCAGTCAGCTTGGATTCTGTCTATAATGGAGTGGCCAGCACAGTCACTGGATCTCAACCCTATTGAGCTGTTGTGGAAGCAGCTTGACTGTATGGTACGTAAGAAGTGTCCATCATGCCAATCCAACTTGTGGGAGGTGCTTCAGGAAGCATGGGGTGAAATCTCTTTAGAGTACCTCAACAAATTTACAACTAGAATGCCAAAGGTCTGCTAAAAATTGAGGATTCTTTTGAAGGACACAATTATTATTTCTATTAAAAATCCTTATTTATAACCTTGTCAACGTCTTGACTATATTTCCTATTCATTTTGCAACTCATTTCATGTATGTTTTCATGGAAAACAAGGAAGTTTCTAAGTCACCGATGAAATAACACCATTTACCTCGACTAACATGTACCCCCGCACATAGACTCGGTACCGGTACCCGCTCTATATAGCCTCGTTATTATTATTTTATTGTGCTACTTTTTATTTAAATAATTACATTTGTTTATTTAATAAATATTTTCTTAACTCTATTTCTAGAACTGCATTGTTGATTAAGGGCTTGTAAGTAAGCATTTCACGGTAAGGTCTACACCTGTTGTATTCGGAGCATGTGACAAATAACAATTGATTTGATTTGATATACAGTGTATTCGAAAAGTATTCAAACCCCTTTTACCACAGCCTTATTTTAAAATGGATGAAATAGTTTTTTTCCTCATCAATCTACACACATTACTCCATAATGACAAATCAAAAACAGGTTTTCAGATTTTTAGCAAATACACTGAAATATCACATTTACAAAATTATTCAGACCCTTTACTCAGTACTTTGTTGAAGGACCTTTGGGAGCAACTACAGCCTCACATCTTCTTAGGTATGATGCTACAAGCTTAGCACAGCTGTACTTTGGGAGTTTCCCCCTTATTCTTCTCTGTAGATCATCTCAAGCTCTGTCAAGTTGGATGGGGAGCGTCGCTGCACAGCTATTTTCAGGCCTCTCCAGAGATGTTCGATCGGGTTCAAGTCCGGGCTCTGGCTGGGCCACTCAAGGACATTCAGAGACTTGTGTTGTGTTGGCTGTGTGTTAAGGAGTCTTTAGACCCTACTTAGTACTCCCAATCTCACTTGTACATCAATAATAGTAGTAATAGTTTTTTCTCTATAAGCCAATATGTAATTCATACAGTGGAGGCTAGAGGGAAGACCTATAGGAGGATGGGCTCATTGTAATGGCTGGAATGGAATAAATGGAACCGTATCAAACACATGGTTAAATCTTTACAATGAGCCATCCTCCTATAGCTCCTCCCACCAGCCTCCTCTGAATTAATATACAGTGTATTGCATTGAGGGCAATGGAATGGGTGGAGTAAAAGCCCAGCAACACTTTGGATTATCCAGTCCCCCATGAAATGACACCACATATAGATTATACAGACCAATATTGTGAATATACCAGTCTACATTGTAGTTTTTAAGTGGTCTTAATTTTTTTTAAACAATTTTTTAAACATATATGTTCACAAACTGGATGGTTCAATCCCTGAATGCTGATTGGCTGACAGCCGTGGCATATTTTATTTTACCTTTATTTAACTAGGCAAGTCAGTTAAGAACAAATTCTTATTTTCAATGACGGCCTAGGAACAGTGGGTTAACTGCCTTGTTCAGGGGCAGACAGACAAAACACACATCCAGGCTGTGTAAGGACTATTTGACCAAGAAGTAGAGTGATGAAGAGCTGCATCAGATGACCTGGCCTCCACAATCACCCGACCTCAACCCAATTGAGATGGTTTGGGATGAGTTGGACCGCAGAGTGAAGGAAAAGCAGCCAACAAGTGCTCAGCATATGTGGGAACTCCTTCAATACTGTTGGAAAAGCCTTCCTCATGAAGCTGGTTGAGAGAATGCCAAGAGTGTTCAAAGCTGTCATCAAGGCAAAGCGCGGCTACTTTGAAGAATCTCAAATATAAAATATAGTTAGATTTGTTTAACACTTTTTTGTTACTACATGATTCCATATGTGTTATACATAGTTTTGATGTCTTCACTATTATTCTACCGTGTAGAAAATAGTAAAATTAAATAAAAACCCTTGAATGAGTAGGTGTGTCCAAACCTTTGACTGGTACTGTATATATATTTTAAAAAATCACAAATTCCTTCTTGCATTTGCTTATAAGCACCATAAAAATGGCCATTGATTACAATCAGATACAAATTATGGGGGAGCCAGAGGGATAGCATTTTCCCATTCAAGTCTATAGCCATTGTAATGCATTGAGATTTATGCAAATATGGTTGTAGTGTGAAAAGTATTATCATTAGTAGTAGTAGGTACCAAAATTCTGTAAGTACACTGACCAGTGCCAGCCTGCTCCTTTTAAAGTTGTTTTGGTGTTGGTCACTTTTCCAGTTTTGGAACTAGAGGTTCCAGCGGAATAAGAAGAAGTATGAACAGTTTTTAAAGTTGTGCTTTGCTTTCAGAAAGCACACCTAACAATGCCATTGTTGATTATTTGCTTTTTTAATTAATTAGGCTATTTTCTCTTGAACCATATGATCTAGCCACTCGAAACTCTTGGACACAGTGTGGCTCAGTTGGTAGAGCATGGTGTTTGCAATGCCAGGGTTGTGGGTTCGATTCCCACGGGGGACCAGTACAGGGAAAACATTTTATGAAATGTATGTATTCACTACTCTAAGTCGCTCTGGATAAGAGCGTCTGCTAAATGACTAAAATGTAAATGTAAAAATATATAAACTAGATGGTAATTTTCCATCACAAATATTTTTGCAACTTCACAAAGCATTTTTGTGGTAGTGTAAGAAGTTTAAAATGTTTTACTTAATTAAGCAGTGAAATATTGTCCAAGTTAAATATGTTAAAATAGCTGGTCTGATTACTTTGATAGACTACTATATCAACCTTATTACTATGGAGTGTGGGGCAGTTGGATCACATATTTCATCACAAATAAGACTATTACACTTTTATACACTCTCCTACTAGAAAACTACAGTATATACAAACTGCAATAATTACTCATAAGGAATTAGAAAAATTGTGGGCTACCATTTAGGGAGAGAAATATGATGGTGCCTCTAGTGGAAGATGTCTAGACGTTTGTTTTAGCTATAGTAACCTCCCTTCAACCATACATGTATTTCTTAATTAAATGATAAAGTTGTTAAAGTAAAGTTATGGCTGGATGGATAGATAGATGAATAAATAGGATATATAAATAAATGGATAGATAAATAAATTAAGGACACGGGATGAAATACCTAATGATGGATGGATGCAAAGATGCAAAGTTATGGAATATGGATGAATGGACATTTTCGGTCTAATAAGATTTGTGAATGTGTTGTGTAAGTCATTATATATTTCTTTACTCCATACAAAGAATGTTTGAAATCAAAACAAAGTATTCTTCAACCTTACTTTAGTGTTCTAATCAACACATTTTTTAAAATTGCTTGGTACTAGTGGGGTGGCGAGCAAAGAATTGCAAATCAGCGCCGCCAGCTGGATGGGGGTTTACTACTGTGCAAGGCAGACTACAGACCAGTACTAAAGGTAAAAGATAACTAACTATTTGTGAACAAACAGTACTGTGTGGCATAATAAGTCTTATGTGACCCCCCATTGTTAGAATTTGTAAGTTCTGAAAAGTTCCATGGCAGTTAATTCATGGCAGTGGTAAATTAGGTGATGTGGTTACTAAAACAGCTGTATCTCTTGATTGGTAGTAGATGGTTCTGTTCTGATTCCAGATTTAAATAGCAGAGAAGTAGACCAAGATGTCATACCATTTAAGTTTTTGTCTAAAGTGCTGGATAAGTGGTCAACATTTCAGTTGTTTGTAAAAGTGTAGACGAAAAGTAGTTGATGCGGAACTAAAACAGCTGTCGTTTTTGATTGGTAGAAGATAATTCTGTTCCGATTCCAGATTTGAATAGAAGTGAAGTAGACCAATATGTCATTCCCTCTTGGTTTTTGGCTAAAGTGCTGGTAAGTAAAATTTCAGTTGTTTGTAAAACTTGAGATGAAAAGTAGTTGATGGGTTTATTAAAACAGCTGTCATTTTTTGTTGGTAGTTCTGTTTCAGAATTGAATAGCAGAGAAGTAGAGGCAGAATTCATATGCTCTAACTTTTTGTCTAAATTGTTGGGAAAGTATTCAAAGTAGCTGATTTGTGTCAAAAGGTACATTTTTTACAGTGAATAGAATGTTGGGTGTTATGATGTCACAATGGAACCTTTAGAATGCTGAGGAAATCCCATGAGACAAAAAATGTAATAGTTTAAAGTATACAACGTTTTATGCAAGCATACTATTCCTGACCAGTCTACACTTTTTAAAGTTTGAACGGCGTTTCTAGTTTAAACGGTGTAAGAGGAATAATAATAACTATAAATAATAACTATAAATCTGAAATAATTCTTACAACATCTAAAGCGTGGCTGCTATCACAAGCCATACACAAAATGTATACTATATTAATACTTTAAAAAAAAAGTTATTCAAGTATAAATTACCAAAATTACCAAAGATTCTGGTAACTTTGGTAAATCACAGGTAGCCTGCAACACTAGAACCAACCCACTGAAATTAAATGTATTTTCAGAGGGAGATGTGGAATGCTTCTCAGAGTACATGGAGGTGTTGGTCCACAGAATGAGAATAGAGGGCTTGAGACTCTGGCTCTTCTCCCGGGCCCTAAGAACTTTAGGTGACTATCCCAGTTTAATTAACTACTTACCTAATAATCTACCCAGTGGGCAAAACTGGTTGAAATGTGGGCTTTTATTTTGAAGGTTCCTTTGTTACCGTACGAAACTGACGTCATCATTTGTGTACTAGCAAAGCGGACATTTTAGAAGTTTGAAGGTAAAGGAGATTATCTGACGACTTTCATATAATATTTTCGTCTCACAAATTTCAGGTGTAGTTATGCTGGTTTTATGATTTATAAAGCATAATTTAATTCAAGAACCGGGTCGACCTCGTTTTTGAACTAGTAAAGAAGTTGAGTCCAATATTTTTGTATCGTATGCGGGCGAGATCCTGCTGCTAGCCTGTCATTTTGCAAGTGTGCGTTGTTTTTTAGCCCGTTAAAAGAGGGCCCTTTCAGCTCTCAGACGCCAAATCTCGTTTTTTTTTCATCAAAATAGACGTATGGCCCGTGAACGTATAAATTATAACTTGTGTCTTTGTCATTTTATTAAAATAGCTAGATTAGAAGCCCTTTGGAATATTGCTAGGCCAACTAGCTTGCTAGCTAACAATTGACAACCCCGCGTGCGCCATCAGCTTTGTGAACGTGAATTAGCCATTAGCTAGCTAGTTTACGTTACTTGCTAATCTACTTTTGAGACCATGGCAGAGTTGTACATTCGCGTGGGTGAGGATGAAAACGAAGAGCCAATGGAGATCCCATCTGAGGATGATGGCACTGTTTTGCTGTCAACAGTAGCAGCCCAGTTTCCCGGGGCGTGCGGCCTACGTTACAGGAGCCCTGCGTCTCAGTGCATGCGAGGCGTCCGTCTAGTTGAGGGCATCTTGCATGCACCTGAGAATGACTGGGGTAGTCTGGTGTACGTTGTCAACTACCCAAAAGGTAAGGTGTGCTACCTAGCTACCAGTACTAGCTAGCTACGTTTGACTGACTGTACAGTGTGCACAGTCATGCGTAACTAGCTAGTAACGTTACTTGTAACAGTAGCTGTGCATCCTCATTTAGTGAGTTACCCATTAACTAAAGTTGGTGCACGAAAAGTTTATTGGCCTTAGTTAACTAGACTATTTCAGAACTACTTAACATTTATATTGCTAAGTTAGCTATTTTACTTGTGTTTAGGCTAATGACCAATTATTTTTCTTGACTGCCTTTTGATTTTGTCTTATCGCTGTATCATCTTACAACACTTTGCATTCCTGTGTCAGATAACAAAAGGAAGATGGATGAAATGGATGCTGTCTCTGCCGTAAAAATGAAGAGAGGTATTGATAGAACATCAGACCTCATTATCCTTGGGTTGCCATGGAAAACATCTGAGCAAGATTTGAAAGACTACTTCGCCACTTTTGGAGAAGTCATCATGGTGCAGGTAACACAACCTTATCAACATTTGGTTTAATGGTTGATGCATGTCATGGAGGTAACCATGCGTGTCAATAATCATACTTTTCAATCTCTGCCTCTCTGCAGGTCAAAAGAGATGTCAAGACTGGGAACTCAAAGGGGTTTGGCTTTGTTCGGTTCACTGAGTATGAGACTCAATCCAAAGTGATTTCTCAGCGACACATGATCGATGGAAGATGGTGTGACTGCAAACTACCAAACTCTAAGGTATTTAATCAATATGTAAGGAGTACTCTCATTTGAATCCTTTCCTCAAGTCTCCATTTTGTTCTATTCCCAGTGCAGGTAAAATACTCAAGTGCTTTCTCTTTTATTTTCATGATAGACAGGGCCTGATGAGCCCATGCGCAACTGTAAAATCTTTGTTGGCCGCTGCACAGAGGACATTACCACTGATGAGCTCCGGCAGTTCTTTATGCAGTATGGCGAGGTCACCGACGTCTTCATTCCCAAACCCTTCCGGGCGTTTGCCTTTGTCACTTTCTCAGATGACCAGGTATGTTTTCCTATGGCCATCCCTCAACCTGTTGGGTCAAGACTTTTGACGTGGTACGCAGATTACACACTGGTTGGTTTGCGTGTTGAATCATCTCCACCCGTCCCCGTCTCTCTAGGTTGCCTCAGCATTGTGCGGAGAGGACCTGATCATCAAGGGTGTCAGCGTGCACATCTCCAACGCCGAGCCTAAGCACAATAATAGTAGGCAAATGATGGATCGTGGGGCTGGTGGGTTCGGGGGTCAGGGCTATGGCGGTGGTCGTGGAGGGCTACCAAGCAGTGGCAGTAGCGGGGTGAATTTTGGGGGCTTTAGCCTTAACCCAGCCATGATGGCCGCCGCTCTGCAAAGTATGCTGGCTAACCAGCAGGGTCAGACCAATGTGGCAGGCGCCGTCGCCGCCGGGCAGACAAGTGCCACCGGAGATCAAAGCCAAGCCTATAGTTCTAGCAGCACCAGTTACAGCAGCCCCAGCTCAGCTAGTCTTGGGTGGGCTGCAGGCACTAACTCTGCCTCCGGCAGTGGGTTCAGCTCTGGCTTTGGCACCTCTATGGAGTCAAAGTC
This sequence comes from Salmo trutta, assembly GCF_901001165.1. Lineage (NCBI taxonomy): Eukaryota > Metazoa > Chordata > Actinopteri > Salmoniformes > Salmonidae > Salmo > Salmo trutta. Next base: position 26,958,462 of record NC_042984.1, on the reverse strand, counting down.
ATCAGGTTGGGGAATGTAGAGAGCTTTGATTGAAAGTCTTATTTCTAGATTAATCTGGTAAGTATTTTGAGGGGCAAGAAAGAGTTAGTCATATCATATGTCCCTGCTATTTAAAACTATTGCCTTTTTTGTTGTTTTGTTAAAGAAGACATTAATTTGGTGTGTGTGTGTGACTAATTCTGTAGGAAATGAGTGCAGAGTGGTTGAAGTGTATAGTTGGTGGTAAACTACTACACATAGTTTTTTTTTATTTTCTTGAGAAAAGGTTATTTTGTATAAGACATCAGATGACTGCATGCTAAGTAGATATTTCTGAGTATCACGACAGCCCCCCCCCTCAACCACGTGTATATGGTAAAATGGTGTTGAATTGGGTTTGATGTTTAATCTCTGTATGCAGTTGATTGTATCTTTGTTTACCGTTTTATGGAAACGCCTTCATGAAAATCTCTTCAACAGTTAACCAACTGTTTTCGAATTTCCCGGGAAGAAGCCCCTCGTTGGCAGCAATGTTCGACCAAACTCAGTATCGGTACCCCTCTTCCCATGTGTAAATGCTTTGCCATCAAAAGACACAGCTTCACTCTGCATATACTGTGTTAGACGGTGGGTGTTGCCTTTTTTTCTCCCCTCTTCATGGATATACAAATCTTGTCTGCTTTTTGTATCGCTTTTGAGAACAATGCGATTGGTGGTGGCCAAAGAGTGAGACTGAGTGAGCGAACGGGAAAGAAAGCAAGTGTGAAGAGGACTGGTTGTGCGATGCTGAAGGGCCAGATGTCTGCGAGAGTTAAGAATAACCTGTGGCTTTGTGCGAGTGTGAAAGGAAGAAGCAAGTACGAGTGTGTTCCATATGACCATCAAAAGGACATTTATCGCATATTGAGATCCCCAAAGTCTCCTTTCTCTAATATTTCTATCAAACTTAATCTTAAATACAGTGGAATGTGTAGCGCTATGGATATTTGTATCCTTTCTTGCTGTCTGATTTGATGTGAATGCTGTGTGCTTTATTTTCTTCTTGTTCCTACCTACCCCTTTGTGTGAAAATGTGACCTGTTGGTGATTCTGTGTTGAGAGCACTGGGGGAGCTTGGAGGAGTGATGTGCAAGTGAACTCGTGTGTCTTAAGAGGGTGCAGTGGCGAGCGTTTGACGAGTCCCTATTGAAAGTTTGTTGAAGTGTTTTTGAATGCATTTTATATGTTTTGTGAATCAAAGGGAATTCTCAAATAAAATTTGACTAGGTATTTTGCCTACCTTACAGTGACTTTTTATTTTTAACATTAATTGTACTGCCAACACTTTAATTCGCATGTATAGGGACCTTGGACACGGCTGGCCCAGGTTTACATCTGAACCCCAGAGTGAAGTCAATTTTCGGGAAGCTGAAGACTGGAGTTTGCACTGTTGGTTGGGGGCTGCAGAATGCCTTATGCCTGGAAAGGGACTTCTTCACCTCACTAACAAGACCCCTTGGATCACCCCACTGAAATTTATAACAGACCATTCTCAAATTTGGCAGAGGTATTTAGTTTTATACCTTCAAACAAGTACATTTTAAAAGCAACGCCAACATTTAATTTATATAATGAATTGCCTGCTATTTAGTGACCATGTTTTTGTTGAGTTCTTTTTTTTTTTTAATTACCCGACTCTTTAAATCTTACTTCTGAAAGATTCCTTTTGTGTCATTAATTTATCCTTTGTCCCAATACAGCCATCAGTTATTGTAAATGGAAAGATTTAAGTTAAAGGCTTTTATTAAAAGTATTCCATAGATCTCTTATGTGGTTCGAAATGTACAATTTTTGTTGGATTTACGGGACCTTCAAATTATTTTAAGGCTGTAAAGGGGAGTGACTTGATTCAGTTTTACAGGGTTTTAGATATTTGGAAAATTCTTGAACGCGCCAGCGGCAGGTTCAATGAGTTTGCCAGCTAACTTGCCTATATATTTTGAAAACCTTTGGGCATGGTCTAATTGACTCAACAACCAAAAACACATATCTAAGTTTAGCTTCTGGTTCTTTATCAAAGTTAGCTGGCTAACTAATTGAACCTACTTTGTAGTATACCCCTCATGAATTGTCACTTGTGTACAGATATGGAACTCTTATTTTTAGTTCACTGAAGTGTAAAATAAAGTTTTAAATTTGTAATAATTTGTTGTATTTCTCTGTTTAGTCAAGGTTATATAGTCTTTCAGCAGCCAGCACCATATTTGGTGCAGAGTCAGAAATTGTTGCAAAGTTCACAATCTCTTACATTTGAGTCAGCCCTAAGGCAATATATTTTATAGATCAACTCTGTCATTTGTTGAATTTAGACAATTGGAGAGTGACAGCCAGGCAAACTCATTTAAAATAGGTGCAATTTCCTTATTAACTGGCTCATACCCAATTGACTGTCTTTGATATGGCTAATAACATTTCAACCTCCAGGTGGTAGCAAATCGTAACAAAGTCTGGCCCACAACTTTTCATGTGGCATCTGAGTCTCATTCATTTAATAGATTCAAGAACTTTTGAATTTGCGTAAATCATTCAAATATGTAAAAACGAATTGACAGCAAAATGTCAGCTAAAGGCAGTGTTGATTTAAAGGGGCAATCTGCACTTGCTACATACATTTTTTGACTATTAAATTCATGATCTATACCCATTGGTTTGTGAAGTATACAATTTATAAATGCCTCATGAGCTTAGTTCAATTGTCCAACCCTGTTCCTGGAGAGCTACTATCCTGAAGGTCAGGGTTTCCCAAACTTGGTCCTGGGTCCCTCCCTGGGTGCACGTTTTGGTTATTGCCCGAGCACTACACAGCTGTTCCAAATAATCCAAGCTTGATGATTGGTGGGGGTTTGGGAAACCCTGCTGTAGGTTTTCACTCTAACCCTAATCTAGCACACCTGATTCTAATAATTAGCTGACTGATAAGCTGAATCGAGTTATTTACAACTGGGTTTGGGGCAAAAACTTACAGGAGGGTAGCACTCCAGGAACAGGGTTGGAGAGCCCTGATCTAAACCCATCAGGCCCCAAAATAAGATTGTTTACAATTACATTGTTTATCAACAAAGGAGTAAAACAAACACGATAGCCTCTAAACAGGGCGTCAGGTAGCCTAGCGGTTAGAGAGTTGGGCCAGTAACCTAAAGTTTGAATCCCTGAGCCGACTAGGTGAAAAATCTGTTGATCTGCTCTTGAGCAAGGCACTTACCCTTAATTGCTCCAGGGTCCCCATCAATAATGGCTGATCCCTGGCCGTGACCCCACTCTGAGGTTGTCTCGGGGGAGTGGGATATGCAAAAAACACATTTCCATTTCACACCACACACTTGTACATGTGTGAAACAGGACAAAAATAAGCACCCCCTATTTGACCTTTGACACAGGGCTGGATTCAATCCATATTGCAGAAGATCTGTGCCAAAATGTAAAGGTAATTTCCAGTCAAGCCAACATATGCAGCCGTGAATGTGGTCTTCACGACTGCAGAAACAATGCCTTTATTTGTCAGTAGTGCTATAAATCGGATCTTTAGCACTACAGATTGAATAGAGCCCATGGTTAAGACTAATTTTGATCTCACGGATGGTCAGTCCTTGAATTTTAAAGTGGTTACATTTCTCCAACCTTATCCCGAGCTATTTACCAAATAAAATGTTATTTGTCACATGCGCCGAATTCAACAGGTGTATTAGACCTTACAGTGAAATGCTTACAAGCCCTTAACCAACAATGCAGGTAAGAAAAATACCTACAAATAAATAAAAGTAACAAATAATTAAAGAGCAGCAGTAAAATAACAATAGCGAGGCTATATACAGGGGGTACCGGAACAGAGTCAATTTGCGGGGGCACCAATTAGTCGAGGTAATTGAGGTATGTACATGTAGGTAGAGTTATTAAAGTGACTGCATAGATAATAACAGAGTAGCAGCAGCGTAAAAGAGGGGGAGGGGGGGGGGCAATGCAAATAGTCTGGGTGGCCATTTGATTAGATGTTCAGGAGTGTTATGGCTTGGGGTAGAAGCTGTTTAGAAGCCACTTGGACATAGATTTGGCGCTCCGGTACCGCTTGCCATGCAGTAGCAGAGAGAACAGCCTATGACTAGGGTGGCTGGAGTCCCTGACAATTTTAGGGCCTTCCTCTGACACCGCCTGCTATAGAGGTCCTGGTTGGCAGGAAGCTTGGCCTCAGTGATGTACTGGGCCCTACACACTACCCTCTGTGGTGCCTTGCGGTCAGAGGCTGAGCAGTTGCCATACCAGGCAGTGATGCAACCCGTCAGGATGCTCTCGATGGTGCAGCTGTATAACTTTTTGAGTATCTGAGGACCCATATCAAACCTTTTCAGTCTCCTGAGGGGGAATAGGTTTTGTCGTGCCCTCTTCACGACTGTCTTGGTGTGCTTGGACCATGTCAGTTTGTTGATGATGTGGACGCCAAGGAACTTTAAGTTCTCAACCTGCTCCACTACAGCCCCGTTGATGAGAAAGAGGGCATGCTCGGTCCTCTTTTTCCTGCAGTCCACAATCATCTCCTTTGTCTTGATCACGTTGAGGGAGAGGTTGTTGTCCTTGCGCCACACGGTCAGGTCTCTGACCTCCTCCCTATAGGCTGTCTCATCGTTGTCGGTGATCAGGCCTACCACTGCTGTGTCATCGGATGGTGTTGGAGTCGTGCGTTGGCCGTGCAGTCATGAGTGAACAGGGAGTACAGGAGGTGACTGAGCACGCCCCCGTGTTGAGGATCAGCGTGGCAGATGTGTTGTTACCTACCCTTACCACCTGGGGACAGCCCGTCAGGAAGTCCAGGATCCAGTTGTAGAGGGAGGTGTTAGTACCAGAGTCCTTAGCTTAGTGATGAGCTTTGAGGCCACTATGGTGTTGAACGCTGAGCTGTAGTCAATGAATAGCATTCTCACATACAGTTGAAGTCGGAAGTTTACATACATAAGTACCTTCAAACTCAGTGCCTCTTTGCTTGACATCATAGGAAAATCAAACGAAATCAGCCAAGATCTCAGAAAAAGAATTGTAGACCTCCACAAGTCTGGTTCATCCTTGGGAGCAATTTCCAAACACCTGAAGGTACCACGTTCATCTGTACAAACAATAGTATGCAAGTATTATCACCATGGGACCACGCAGCTGTCATACCGCTCAGGAAGGAGACGCATTCTGTCTCCTAGAGATGAACGCACTTTGGTTTGAAAAGTGCAAGGAAGAAGCCACTGCTCCAAAACCGCGAGTAAAAATTGCCAGACTATGGTTTGCAACTGCACATGGGGACAAAAATTGCACTTTTTGGAGAAATGTCCTCTGGTCTGATGAAACAAAAATAGAACTATTTGGCCATAATGACCATCGTTATGTATGGAGGAAAAAGTGAGAGGCTTGCAAGCCAAAGAACACCATCCCAACCATGAAGCACAGGGGTGGCAGCATGTTGTGGGGGTGCTTTACTGCAGGAGGGACTGGTGCACTTCACAAAATAGATGGCATCATGAGGAGGGACAATTATGTGGATATATTGAAGCAGCATCTCAAGACATCAGTCAGGAAGTTAAAGCTTGGTTGCAAATGGGTCTTCCAAATGGACAATGACTCCAAGCATACTTCCAAAGTTGTGGCCAAGTGGATTACGGACAACGAAGTCAAGGTATTGGAGTGGCCATCACTCAAAGAAAATGTGTGGGCAGAACTGAAAAAGTGCGTGCGAGCAAGGAGGCCTACAAACCTGACTCAGTTACACCAGCTCTGTCAGGAGGAATGGGCCAAAATTCACCCAACTTATTGGGGGAAGCTTGTGGAAGGCAACCTGAAACGTTTGACCCAAGTTACACAATTTAAAGGCAATGTACCAAATACTAATTGAGTGTATGTAAACTTCTGACCCACTGGGAATGTGATGAAAGAAATAAAAGTTGAAATAAATCTTCTCTCTACTATTATTCTGACATTTCACATTCTTAAAATAAAGTGGTTATCCTAACTGGCCAAAACAGGAAATGTTTTACTAGGATTAAATGTCAGGAATTGTGAAAAACTGAGTTTAAATGTACAGTGAGGGAAAAAAGTATTTGATCCCCTGCTGATTTTGTACGTTTGCCCACTGACAAAGAAATGATCAGTCTATAATTTTAATGGTAGGTTTATTTGAATAGTGAGAGACAGAATAACAACAAAGAAATCGAGAAAAACGCATGTCAAAAATGTTATAAATTGATTTGCATTTTAATGAGGGAAATAAGTATTTGACCACTCTGCAAAACATGACTTAGTACTTGGTGGCAAAACCCTTGTTGGCAATCACAGAGGTCAGACGTTTCTTGTAGTTGGCCACCAGGTTTGCACAAATCTCAGGAGGGATTTTGTCCCACTCCTCTTTGCAGATCTTCTCCAAGTCATTAAGGTTTCGAGGCTGACATTTGGCAACTCGAACCTTCAGCTCCCTCCACAGATTTTCTATGGGATTAAGGTCCTGAGACTGGCTTGGTCACTCCAGGACCTTAATGTGCTTCTTCTTGAGCCACTCCTTTGTTGCCTTGGCCGTGTGTTTTGGGTCATTGTCATGCTGGAATACCCATCCACGACCCATTTTCAATGCCCTGGCTCAGGGAAGGAGGTTCTCACCCAAGATTTGACGCTACATGGCCCCGTCCATCGTCCCTTTGATAAGTTGTCCTGTCCCCTTAGCAGAAAAACACCCCCAAAGCATAATGTTTCCACCTCCATGTTTGACGGTGGGGATGGTGTTCTTGGGGTCATAGGCAGCATTCCTCCTCCTCCAAACACGCCGAGTTGAGTTGATGCCAAAGAGCTCCATTTTGGTCTCATCTGACCACAACACTTTCACCCAGTTGTCCTCTGAATCATTCAGATGTTCATTGGCAAACTTCAGACGGGCATGTATATGTGCTTTCGTGAGCAGGGGGGCCTTGCGGGCACTGCAGGATTTCAGTCCTTCACGGCGTAGTGTGTTACCAATTGTTTTCTTGGTGACTATGGTCCCAGCTGCCTTGATCATTGACAAGATCCTCCCGTGTAGTTCTGGGCTGATTTCTCACCGTTCTCATGATCATTGCAACTCCACGAGGTGAGATCTAGCATGGAACCCCAGGCCGAGGGAGATTGACAGTTATTTTGTGTTTCTTCCATTTGCAAATAATCACACCAACTGTTGTCACCTTCTCACCAAGCTGCTTGGCGATGGTCTTGTAGCCCATTCCAGCCTTGTGTAGGTCTACAATCTTGTCCCTGACATCCTTGGAGAGCTCTTTGGTCTTGGCCATGGTGGAGAGTTTGGAATCTTATTGATTGATTGCTTCTGTGGACAGGTGTCTTTTTAAGAGTGTGCTCCTAATCTCAGCTCGTTACCTGTATAAAAGACACCTGGGAGCCAGAAATATTTCTGATTGAGAGGGGGTCAAATACTTATTTCCCTCATTAAAATGCAAATCAATTTATAACATTTTTGACATGCGTTTTTCTGGATTTCTTTGTTGTTATTCTGTCTCTCACTGTTCAAATAAACCTACCATTAAGATTATAGACTGATAATTTCTTTGTCAGTGGGCAAACGTACAAAATCAGCAGGGGATCAAATACTTTTTTCCCTCACTGTATTTGGCTAAGCTGTAACCGATGTGAAATGGCTAGTTAGTTAGCGGTGGTGCGCGCTAATAGCTTTTCAATCGGTGACGTCACTCGCTCTGAGACTTGATGTAGGGTTTCCCCTTGCGACTTTTGTGGCGTGATGGGTAACGATGCTTCGTGGGTGTCAGTTGTTGATGTGTGCAAGGGTCCCTGGTTCGAGTCCAGGTTGGGGCGAAGAGAGGGACGGAACATACACTGTTACATATGTAAACTTCTGACTTCAACTGTATTTATAAAAAATAAAAAACTGGTTTAGCGAGCCTTGTGGTTTGATTCATCCTGAAAGTTACCTATTTAAATTGTTCAATTCATACAATATTGGAAGGTGAGAAAAGTGTACAATAGTCCTATGAATCTACCCTAATAAACCTCACTAATGGAACTGTGATAACAACGATCCAGTCATCTTGCGCCAGGTAGCTAAAGTGTATGAGGGTATAATTGACGGTGGTTACTAATAATTGATAGTGGCTAATATTTAACACGATAGAGTGAAAAGTCCGGGAATATAATAAAATATTCTAGAAATCATAAATAAACTTCGTAGGTTTGGTGCTGCGCTGTCATTTGCTCATGGCTACAGAAGCCTATATCTTGGGTCTCCAAATGTAATCCTTGCAAGTTATAAGGCACGTATTTCATGAGCTTCACTGTGGAAAAGGTGACATGTTGATATGCTTCAGTTTGATGGCTTAAGACTGGTTTCACGTCTCCAGCGATCGTAAGGTAAAATCTAAAACAATTGTCATTTATATTTAAAATCCCCTTATCCAAACGGTTTACTCATTTACCTAGCTCTTATCAATAGCTCTGATAAATTTGTAAATTACAGTGCATGGTGAATGGTGTTATATATTATATATATAAAGATGTTCCTTTTCCATTGTTTCATCGCGTGTAAATGTGATGGAATTATTAGGGAATTAAATCAAGGTCAGAATACGGTGTATCTGTAGACACACACCACATTTACATTTCTTTAATCTCCACCCCAAACGAATAGCATGGTATTACCATGCTTAAATTCAGGGTCATAATATGCATAGAGGGAAAAGTGCATAAAACGGGAATTACGTTCCATTTGGCATGGGTCCCGAGATCCCCAAAAGGTTATACAGCTGCAACATCGAGAGCATCCTGACCGGTTGCATCACTGCCTGGTACGGCAATTGCTCGGCCTCTGACCGCAAGGCACTTCAGAGGGTAGTGCGTACGGCCCAGTACATCAGTGGGGCAAGCTGCCTGGACCTCTACACCAGGCAGTGTCAGAGGAAGGCACTGAAAATTGTCACAGACCCCAGCCACCCCAGTCATAAACTGTTCTCTCTACTACCGCATGGCAAGCGGTACCGGAGTGCCAAGTCCAGGACAAAAAGGCTTCTCAACAGTTTTTACCCCCAAGCCATAAGACTCCTGAACAGGTAACCATATGGTTACCCGGACTATTTGCATTGTGTCCGCTTTTACGCTGCTGCTACTCTCTGTTTATCTTATATGCATAGTCACTTTAACTATACATTCATGTACATACTACCTCAATAAGCCTGACTAACCGGTGTCTGTATATAGCCTTGCTACTCTTATTTTTGCAATGTCTTTTTACTGTTGTTTTATTTCTTTACTTACCTACACACACACACACACATACCTTTTTTTTTTCTTCTTACTATTGGTTAGAGCCTGTAAGTACGCATTTCACTGTAAGGTCTACACCTGTTGTATTCGGCGCACGTGACAAATAAACTTTGATTTGATTTGATTAAACTCACCAGAGCTGGTGGACTGGTCGTGTGGGTTGTATGCTGGGCGTGTATGACATGCTGCTGACATGACATGTTGGATTCAATCTTCTAACTGATCTCAGGGATGATGATTTCGGGCTATATATGAGTGCTGGAGGTATGAGGTTAATGAAATTAAGATGTATATTTTTCTGCATGGACATCTATAAAATAACTAGTGGCCATCCATTGGATAGGCTGTATGATAAACAAGATACTAGGGTGTAATTCAGTAGACGTTCAAACTTGACCTCTTTGTACGTGGTCTGTTAGTTCACATGCATGAATGAATGTTGCCCATTGTTTGAAACGGTTTATTTTGCCTTGGAGTGCTTTTGAGTCAAACAGGTATGGTAAATGGACCAAATTATGGGACAGAAAGGGGCACATCATGAGCAAAATATTGTTAGCGTAAAACTAAGGATAGTGTGGTTTCATGAGTTAAGAAATGCAAATGACCCATAAACAGTGCCTTCGGAAAGTATTCAAACCCCTTGACGTTTTCCACATTTTGTTACGTTACAGACTCATTTTAAAATGGATTCAATAAAAAACCTCAGCAATCTACACACAATACACCATTATGACAAAGTGAAAACAGGTTTTTAGAAATGTATAAATATATTTTTTTAATTACATAAGTATTCAGACTCTTTGCTATGAGACTCGAAATTGAGCTCAGGTGCATCCTGTTTCTATTGATCATCCTTGAGATGTTTCTACAACTTGATTGGAGTCCACCTGTGGTAAATTCAATTGATTTGACATGATTTGGAAAGGCACACTCCTGTCTGTGTAAGGTCCCATAGTTGACAGTGCAGGTCAGAGCAAAAACCAAGCCATGAGGTCAAAGGACTTGTCCCCGTAGAGCTCAGAGACACATCGAGGCACAGATCTGGGAAAGGGTACAAAAATATTTCTGCACCATTGAAGGTCCCCAAGAACACAGTGGCCTCCATCATTGTTAAATGGAAGAAGTTTGGAATCACCACGACTGGCCACCCAGACAAACTGAGCAACCGGGGGAGAAGGGCCTCGGTCAGGGAGGTGACCGAGAATCCGATGGTCACTCAGACAGAGCTCTAGAGTTCCTCTGTGGAGATGGGAGAACCTTCCAGAAGGACAACCATCTCTGCAGCACTCCACCAATCAGGCCTTTATGGTAGAGTGGCCAGACGGAAGCCACTCCTCAGTAAAAGACATGACAGCCCTCTTGGAATTTGCCAAAAGTCACCTAAAGACTCTCAAACCATGAGAAACAAGATTATTTGGTCTGATGAAAACAAGATTGAACTCTTTGGCCTGAATGCCAAGCGTCATGTCTGGGGGAAACCTGACATCATCCCTATGGTGAAGCATGGTGGTGGCAGCATCATGCTGTGGGTATGTTTTTCAGCAGCAGGGACTGAGAGACTAGTCAGGATCGAGGCAAAGATGAACAGAGCAAAGTACAGAGATCCTTGATGAAAACCTGCTCCACAGCGCTCCTCAGGGTCTGACTGGGGCGAAGGTTCACCTTCCAACAGGACAACAACCCTAAGCACACAGCCAAGACAATACAGGAGTGATTTCGGGACAATCCAGAGCCCGGACTTGAACCCGATCTAACATCTCTGGAGAGACCTGAAAATAGGTAAGTGTGCAGCAACGCTCCCCATCCAACCTGACAGAGTTTGAGAAGATCTGCAGAGAAGAATGGGAGAAACTCCCCAAATACAGGTGTGGCAAGCTTGTAGCATCATACCCAAGAAGACTTGATGCTGTAATCACTGCCAAAGGTGCTTCAACAAAGTACTGAGTAAAGGGTCTGAATACTTATGTTAATGTGATATTTCATTTTTATAATGAGCAAAACTGTCAAAAAACTTTTTTTTTTTTGGTCATTATGGGGTATTGTGTATAGATTGATGAGGACAAAAAATATTTCAATCAATTTTAGAATAAGGCTGTAACGTAACAAAATGTGGAACAAGTCAAGGGGTCTGAATACTTTCCGAAGGCACCATCTAGGCAAGGCAAGAAGCCAAAATGTGAGGTAAGCAATTATCTAGGCTACAGCCTTTTCTCAGTTCAATTCAGTTGATGTTAATAGTAATGACAGTATGAAGGCTTCGTAGTGTTGTATTTTGCTGATACAGTAACAATAAACCATGTTCAATCCATGCAAAATGTTAACAGCAAGGAATTGTAATTCTACACCTCAAACATTCCCTGAAAAGCATAAAGAAAGACCACTGCAATAGTAAGATAATACCACTTGCCTGCCCTACATTATAGGAGAGATAGAGTATAGGCGGAGATACTGCGTCACACAGTCATCAATCATAATTCGTTTTTCTTTAGTTGCAGTTTATTCATAGTCATTGAGTATCGCTCATGCAATGCGGCTAAGAGGCCAGGGTGTGGACTGTGACTGTCAGCAGCTGTCTGCCAGTGCCTTCACTAGCAGGATGAGAAGGTCTTCCAAAAGAACTTCTTACAGGGGGATCTCACTCTGGCAGGAACTTGAGCTCTGAGAGATCTGTCCTGCAGCTCTCTGTGGAGCTGTTGATCAGGATACATATACTCTGGCGTCAGCCCATTCAGCCCCGACAACATCTTCAACAGGTCCCTCTGCTCCACAGTCAACTCCTGGACCAAACATACATTTTTGCCATGTATTATTAAATCAATTATATAGGTGAATATGATTTGCACAACATGATCCTGGATGGAGGGAGTTGACACTTGATTAAGTCCTTGTTAGGTTGCATCCAATGGATGACTTCCTCTCAGCCAGGTTTGCTGTCAGAACGGTTTCTAAGGGCTCTATTCAATCCACATCGCGGGACTTTAGCTTTACAGCGTGATTAGAATTTAACGGCAATGTTTCCACTTTAGCGGAGACTGTATTCACCGTAAACGCGGAATATGTTGTCTCAATCTGAAATGACCTTTATATTTCTATCGTCGAATCTAATGCTTCAGCGTTACAGATTGAATAGAGGCCTAAATCACGTGTCAACTACTGCCAGCCAGGACACGTTGACCTGCGAATCAAACCGACTTTAATCGTGTATCCAGAAAACCACTATCTGGAGTTAATCTGAATATCGGCATTTGTGGTTGCAATTCATGGCTCATGCTTGATATTACAACACAACAAACATGCAGCATCAAGTGTGGTGTCAAAGCTCAACTTTAGAACTTTACCACAAAACTATGAGCTGTCCCCAAAGGTCTAAATTGACATATGTAGAAACTAACATTTTCATACCAAACCTTTAAACACGCTATTGAGTTTAATAAGGAGTGAATATTATCAACTCACCTGATTGCGCAGCAATCCTAGGTTATCCTCTATGGGAAGTGCCGTTGTCTCTTGTCCACTCCACACCATGAGGACGAAGGGTACTAAACTCACCAGCACCCTCATGATCATCACTTTTTTGAAGCTGCTGCAGGTCTCGTGGCACAAGCCTTATTTTTATAGACCACACACACACACACACACACACACACACGGGTGTTTGACGCAATAGACATGAGTAATTAGCAAAATGAGCCCATTTCCTATTAATACACTGAAGTAGATTTAAAAAAAAACATGTCAATACAGTATGCTCTCTGAATTAGACATCACAATTAAGTGGATGTAATTTCCTTTAAAAGCCTCCCTCCCCCACAATTTGTAACATCTCCTCTAAGTAATTATGTACTGATGAAGTATCAATTTGGCATATGTTCATAATTGTAAAAATAAATGGTAAGGACAAAATAACAAAAGTCTGACGAAAGTTAGGAAAGGATCTCAAAACTAAGGGCTCTATTCAATCTGTATCACAAAAGCAATCCATGGTTTGGTTTAGTTTCCCCTGGCACCGTTTCCACATGCTAACGTTTTAGCATTTGTGGCACAAATCCCATTCGAGTCATGGGACAGATATTTGCATGTTTTGCACACCATGTCCAAATCATTGGCCCCATGACTTGAATGGGATTTGTGCCACAAATGCTAAAACATTAGGGTGGTAAGCCAACAGCATACCACCCTGCATCCCACTGCTGGCTTGCTTTTGAAGCTAAGCAGGGTTGGTCCTGGATGGGAGACCAGATGCTACTGGAAGTGGTTTTGGTACACCCTTTCCTCTGGTCTAAAAAAAAAAAATACAAAAATATCCCAGGGCAGTGATTGGGGACATTGCCCTGTGTAGGGTGTTGTCTTTCAGATGGGATGTTAAACATGTGTCCTTACTCTCTGTGCTCACCTAAGATCCCATGGCACGTATTGTCATTCTTTATTTAACTAGGCAAGTCAGTTAAGAACAAATTCGTATTTACACTGACGTCCGCGCCGCCCTATGGGACTCCCAATCATGGCCGGTAAGAGTAACCCCGGTGTCCTGGCTAAATTCCCAATCTTGCACTCATACCATCACATTCACCTAATCATCCCCAGTTTACAATTGGCTCACTCATCCTCCTCTTCCCTGTAACTATTCCCCAGGTCGTTGCTGTAAATGAGAATGTGTTCTCAGTCAATTTACCTGGTAAAATAAAGATTAAATAAAATAAAAGCATGTGGAAACAGTGCCAAGGAAACTAAACCAAAGCATTAATTTATGTCATAGTTTGTCTATTGATTTAGAGGGTAAGGAAACCAATGTTTCATTTTGTAAAGGTAATTTCCAATTGAGCCGACATATACAGTGTTTACGGTGAATGTGGTCTCCGATAATGCAGGAACATTCGCTTTAAAAAATGTAATCTCGCTGTAACGCTAAACTTCTGCAATGTGGAACAGCTGCTCAACGATATGATAGGTCCAGTTGCACCTCCGACATCACCGTAACGAAAAACAATGATATGCTATGGAATTGGCGTTTGCTGCAGGTTAATGTTGATCTGATTGAATCTAGGCCTACGGCATTCATTGGTAAGCGCTGCATATGTCGGCTCAATTGGAAATTACCTTTACATTTCAATTGCGCTGTAGCGGGGTCTTCAGCGCTATGGATTGCACACAGCCCTATTAACTGAGTTAGAGCTGTCACATCCACAAGTGGCTCCTGGCGTTACCTATCACGGACATTGCCATTGGATGCACCAAGACGCATCAGTAAAAATCCCATGCAGCCGCGTTACAAGTTCGAACACTGGCATGTCGATTAGGCAGATATGAATACCTATTTGTTTTCGTTTATTGGTTTTAAACGAGTGTCATTATTTATATATAGCCTACTCTTTTTCATTCTGAACTTCTAACGCGGGTGGGATAGGACGGTTGTGGTTTCGTGACAATGACCACAAGAGCAGCTGCTCACCAATTTGACCAACAAAAGCAATGAAAAGCTATGCATGTGGCTAACAAGGGTTAACGCTGATCTGAATTCATCCTTGCCTGAACCCTATATAGCTTTCACCCATTCCTCTTTCTCAGATTGGAAGGAATTGCAGGCCTATACATTCCCCAACAATATGTGTAATATAAAAACCACAAGAAGGTAGTATGCTGCAGGACCCAATTTTATTCAAGTTTTTGGGAATATGGGTTCTTCTCGTGTCTTCCTCAACACAACTGTATAATGCATTATTGAACAGGTTACATTCCAAACGGCACCCTATTCCTTACAGTGCACTACTTTGATCTGGGCCCTGGTCAAACGTAATGTGCTCAATAGGGTGCCATCTGGGACTCACTGTCTGAAGGATGACTCCACACCATCACCCACCTGCGCTGCCATCAAAGAGCTATAACAGCCTCCCACGTTTTAATACAACCTCCGCGGTTCATTAACAGTAATTTAGAACACTATTCTCTCCTCGGCAAGCCCCTAATTGTCGAGATGTTCCTTTTTCCGATGGATTAATTAGGCCGTGGGCATAAACAAAGGATCAAACCAGACAAATATTTATTCAAAAAAGGAGAAGAGTATCATTAACAAAGTCTGAATGCTGAATCCAAATAGCAAAGCTATGCTAAATGGGTTGAGTGGTGATGACGATCCTAACTTTGATAACGGAAGAGCCAGGAGGGTATCTTCTTATGATAATTGTCATCTGTAGGCCTACATAGCAAAAACGCTGTGTCACCTTGTTTGTCATGTAAGAAGTAAAAGATTCAAGTTAACTAAACAGGAACACCAAAATGTATTTACAGCAAGCCTACAGAGATAAAGACTCCTTTAACCATCAGAAGGATTGACAATGACAGTACATCTTCCATACTGAATGTCAATACTCGAAAGTGGACTCCTTTCTTATAGCCTCGTTCAACCATCCTGATCTTACATTTTGGTGGACCAGGCTACATTTCCTATGCACTTCTCCAAACCCCTCTACCTTGATCTGAAAGGATTAGATAGTTGAAAGAAACATGGCAGATATGGCCAGTGCCAGTGTTAAGCAGGAACCAATTGCTAAAATGGGGGCCAATGAAGGTATTCTTGGAAGAACCTAACTGCCCAAAGTAAGTGACGGTGGATGGCTAGAGAGAAGCTGAATGAGGGGTAATTAAAGCCTAAAACAATGGCCTCAAAGACCAAAGCTACAGGTGCATCTGGTGCACTGGCAAATGAGCTTTGAATTGCCCTATGGATTTCAACAGGTGAGTGCTACAGCTGATACTAAAGGAAGAACAAACTGTGTGCCTGCTTGAGATGTAGCGTTTCTCACTTATAAGCCAAAGACAGTGAGAAGATCTGAGCAGAGTGAATTGAGATCTGAACAACAGGTGAACTATATTGCCTTCGCCAATAGGCGAGACACCAACTCCGCTCTCTCCACAAATGTGATTTAGCTTTTTCCGCTCAAGTGTTCCATACTGTGAAGTTGTACACAAATTAGATGCATTATCAATCATTTGAAAAAGTTCAATAACCTTAGAATCCAAAACCCTTCAACACCTTCTCAAAGTAAGAACAAACCTGCACTGACAAGATGGACTTGAATAAAACCACTAAATAATTTCCAAGCCACATTTCAGACTATATGAGTCTATGGTCAATCGGTGTTTTCATGATTGATATCCAGGAGCCACAGGGACAAGTGTCTTAGGGCCACCTACTGGAAATTGCACAGCCTACAACTTAACAAAAGATCACTAAACGTTCAATTGGTTTGAATTGTGATAATTTGGTAAGCAAAGGCTTCAATGGATTTCATGAAAGAGAGATGCTCTCACTGACTTATCAGGGTCATTTTATCAAAGTTTATTACTGTACCATGGGCCATTGCCGCAGTTGACGTCTCGTTCTGCCCAATGTAACCCTGGGTGGTTATAAACAGAGCAAAACCTGAATCCTGTTTCCCGCTCGAGGCTGGAGTGTAAGGACCACAAAAGCTAATTACAAAGGGATTTAAATCTTTATTTAGCCTAATACAGTACAGTGCAATGGTTAACCTTAATCCAGTGTTACCTGTGTGAACTCTGGGTCGAACATGATTGGAGAAACTAGCCGACAGCTTGTGGTGTAAGCTTTGGGGGCGAAACCCTTGTGACTTCCCTCTTTGTTGTGTCTGTCTGTAGCAATGGGCCCTACAGTACTAAGCACTGCACTACCAACCTCACAGTGGAAGTGTTCACATACAATGATTACTTTTCACACTTCATCATAAATAAAACTAATAGTACATCAGAACCCCTTTTAAGAATCTTAAGATACAATATGTCTGATTGAAGGAAGGGGTCTTTAAATATTGATGCTTGGTTTTAGAGAAGTAACATCTAACATAAATCTTCTTGAGCTAGAAAATGCCCCTCGTCTCTTCTGGCCTTCTGCCTCTGCCCGTCTGCGTCTGTCTGAGACAGCATTGCTCCTTAAGCGTTGTAAGAGGAAGAGGAAACATTGCCACCGTGGCCTGTCCAGTTGGTGTGGATGTACTTGCCAGGGTTTGACAGCAGTTCATACGTGTGCGCTCCAAAGTAGTCCCTCTGGGCCTAAAGTGACAAAAACACAGGGTTAAGAGTTGCCTCAGTAAAATGTTGTTTTATACCTTCTATATTTTTGCCAATAAAGCGACGCAAGACGCTCTCGCAGAAGAGTGGACACCAGAACAGCCCGGCTGGCACATAACATTTTTGTAATGTTCTGCAACATTTTCACAACTTTGTAAAACGTTTCCTTGCTAGCTGGGCCTAAAGGCTGCAGTATCCATTTAAATATGGTAGTAACATCATCGTCTTAGGGTCTTAAAGTCCACCAGCCTCCCCCTGCATCTAAACAAACACTACCCTTAGCTAACATCCACACGTGACAAGACCGTTTTAATCTCCTTCACTTTGACATATGTTCTTGTAGGGGGAGCTTTGTGCCCTGAAGAGAGTGGTGTGTTGTGTCACTGAGTTGCTCCTTAAGCATGGTAAGAGGAGACGCTTCCACCGTGGCATCCAATGTGTTGTTACCTGGAGGAGGTTAGCCGGGAGCATGTCGTGTCTGTAGCCGTCGTAGAAGGACAAGGCGGTGGTGAAACAAGGCATAGGGATCCCCTGCTGCACTCCAATGCTGACCGTCCGGCGCCACGAGTCCTACAGCCATGACAAAGACAAGCACACGCATGAACAAAAGCACACAGAATAATCGCTAACCCTCTGGGATTTGGGAACATCAGGGTGAATACAGTTATTTCAAGTTTATTAGACAAGATCATTGCAAAGCAATATGACATGAACACTTATAATCGCATAATTAGATAGCTACAAGAGGTTTATTTAACGCAGAGACCAAATACAGTATAACTTTGTAAATGTTGCCCTGTCTTGGGCCCTACCATGTACAACACTGCGATTAGATTGCAGTATGAATAAGAAGCCCATGACATGCGTATCATCTATATTCCAAAACCACATTTCCACCAATAACTAACAGCCCCATCATATTCTCCTTTTGTGGGCTGGGAAATGGTATGTATCAATATAGCAGTGGGGTGGTAACTTCTATTTCAAAGAGGAAACAGCCATGTGTTGCTAACGTGACCACAAAGGGGTGGGCTTTCATCACTTCCTACTCCCCTAGGTGCAGATTGAGGATCAGCTTCCCTTCCCACAATCCTAAACTTAACCATTATTGGGGGAAAAAGGTAAAAAATTACCCAAGATAAGTATTTCAGGGCAGATTAACCCTACTCTCCTTAACTGTACCTGGCAATCCTGTACGGCATTACTGAAGAAGGTATCCAACAGCAGATTCTGCAGCTCAGCATCCCTGTCAAAAGCCTCTTTGATCTTCCCCAGGAAAACACTGGACAAAAGAGACGGTGAGAGAGATACTCGCATCATTACTCACCAAACAAAACAGACTGAAATAGGGAGGGACTACAAGACCGTTTATTTTCATTTCCTGGTGCCAAACATTTTGCTACAGTGTGCCCTAATGAATATGACCCAGGGTCACTGTTTTATTATCCCTGAAAAAGGATAAAACCATTTCAGACGGGAGTGTTACTCGCTCTGTAGAACACTCAGGTAAGGACCGATCTACTTTAGACGGCTCCGCCCTACTGACCAAGACCATATTCTCAGTTAAAACGCATTGCACTTTGAAAAGTAATGACGGATGTAGTTTGGCACAGGGCTGAGAGAAGTTATGATGAATGGTTTCTGTTTGCTCAAGGTTTATGCAACACCTTTCCCACATTGCACATTAAAACCAACATTTCCTCATTCTTATATGGCTCCGATTCTCCAGGAAGCCTTCTCTTCTTCCTTGTGGTTGACTCACCAGCTGGCTGCATTACAATACTCTGTGGCAGCAAGAATACAACAAATATGACTTCACACCAGAGTTAGGGTGATATCAAATTGAGTCAATTCAGGATGTAAACTGACATTCCAATTCAATCATTTACAAAAGGGCATCCATGATTAAATGACTTCTCAATACACTAAAAATGAGAAGATATTAATTTCAAACTTTTATTTTTTTACTGACTGCAACCCTGATTAGGAGAGACATTTCCTCATTCTTGTCCCACTCCGATTTTCCAGGAAATCTTATCTCACATTCCCTGTGGCATCGTCAACCCTGCCTTACAACACTCTGTGGCAGCAAGAATAAAACAAATGGCTTCACACTGTGGCCACACGTTCGTAAATGGAGCTCTGACAGCCTTTTAATGATGATGGTGTGTGAGGTCTTACCTTCGGATGATGCAGCCTCCTCTCCACATCAGGGCAATGGCGCCATAGTTTAGGGACCAACCAAACTCTTTGGCCGCCTGTCTGAGCAGCATGAAGCCCTGGGCATACGAGATGATCTTGGAGGCATAGAGGGCCTGAACAGGACACAAGACAAAACCATTTGCTTAAAGTAACTGATAATTAGCAGAGAAATTCTGTTCCCATATCCATGATTCATTTACAGAAGAGTTAAAAAAAAATAAGAATTTTACTTGACAAGTGGTGGTACTTGATCATATATATATATATATATTTTTTTTTTGCACAATAGCACTTAACAAAGTGGCAATATTTAGAGAACAAAGTCAAAATTGAGAATAAAGTCAGTTATATTTCAAGATTAAAGTAGGGGATTTGCAGGTCTCCCTGTTGCTGTGGACGCCACTGTTGAAATGCCTGCAGTTAGATGACCTGCTGAAACTAGACTTTCGAATTGGGTGTACTCAAGAAGCCTACGAGCCTATAATCAGATTGATAGTTGCCATAAGGGGAAATACTACTATAAGTAAAGCTCCATTGATACGTTCGTTAATAGTTGCCATTATGCACAGATTTACTGCAAGGTGTTGGCCTAGGCTACGCAGCAGAATGTTGTAGCGAATTCGGAGAGCAGACAGACAGGGACTCAACCCCAGGTCTCTTCTCATACATTAACAAGATAATTTTTTTGTGCTCATAACGCACCATGGACATTAGAAGAGTGTTTGTCTATAGTCTGAAATGGTCTGGGGAAAACTTGGTGTGCGCGAGTTATTAGATCATTAAATTGATAAGCGTGAGTGTTCAGTGACGCCTGTTTGAACGAGTGTATTAGATCATTAGATTGATGGCCATTTGTTTGTTTTGCCCCTACTTTTTAACCACCCACACACAATATGCCTGTCTGTTTGTAACCACGGTTCCTTCTGAAAATCATCTTTGGCACAACCTTTTCCAGGTTCTAATACTTATAATAAAATGGTTATTATGTGCTAAGAGAGTAAAGATTTCCTTCTAATTTAAGCCAATTCTAAAGTCTAGTTTCCCCAGGTCATCTCACTCAGGCATTCAACAGTGGAGTGTACAGCAACAGGAAGCCAGGGAGACTTGCACTTAACCAAATCCCTACATTCATCTTGAAATATAACTGCAACTTCATTCCCAAAAGAAAAAAATATTCTCAAAATATTGCTACTTCATGGGATTTTTCCCTCTCCACTTTATTTTTTTACTACCGCTTGATGTAAAAGATAGTACTTCAAAAAAAGTGGCAACATTTTTTTTTCATAAAGTGGCAATCATTCAACCGCTACCTGTCCCAGTTCTTTTTTCGAGAGATTTGACTCAAGTTTTCAGAAAACAATATGAAATAAATTATTTGGAAACAGTCTATAACTGAGGAAGCCGGAGTCCACCAATTAGCTATAGCATTTTTTGTTTTGCCTACCCCGGCCAACGCTGGGCCAATTGTGCGCCGACCTATGGAACTCCCAATCACGGCCGGATGGAATACAGCCTGGATTCAAACCAGGGACTGTAGTGATGCCTCTTGCCCTGAGCTCTTAAACCGCTGCACCACTCGGGAGCATGAGTCAACATGTTCAAAATATTCTGTTTGGCTGATTACAAATAAAACGTGATTTTCCTCAGCTATTGGTGAGAAAACATGACAAGCGCTTTAATAGTGATATGTGGATGAACTCTTGTTTTTACAGCATTGCCCCAGAAACCCAGACATCTGTAGCCTGGCTACCTTTCTGATGTCCTCAAGGAACGAGGCCTTGTCCCCGTTGAACTTGGCTCCCTGGGGCCCGGCCAGGCTCCTGCTGGCCTCCACTCTCTCGTCCTTCAGGGCCGACAGACATCTGGCAAAGACAGCCTCGCCTGTGAGAGGGAGGAGGATGAGAGAGAGAGAGGGATGAGGCAGAGCATGAGAGGAATGAGAGAAAGAGGCATGAGAGCGAGCGAGAGGCAGAGAGAGCGAGCGAGAGGCAGAGCGAGCCAGCGATACAGAGCAACACATTATTTGGTCACAAACCGGGTCGCGGTCATTGGGCACAAAATGGGGAAAATGCTTTCAATAGGAAATTGGACAAGATCAAGTAGAAGGTCAAGGTCTACCTCAAAACATGTTCTCCCTTTTGATTTCTATTAAATGCAATCACCCTACGAGTCCTCGTATGGCGATTCCTCACAAAACTACAACAAAGAAAATAACAAGATTTGGGGGATTTTCATGAAATGTAAAGGACCCTACTATGGATTACATTTCATGAAAATCTCCCAAATCCTGGTATTTTTTTTGTTCTAGTTCCGTAAGGAATGACCCAGTAAACAGCTGTGATCTGTCAAAGATAATTGATAGCCTAGCTGAAATTGGCATGCTCAGCTCAAATGTTTGTCGTGACAAAAGGTCCTCGGGTAGCAGGTTCAAAAGGCAGGAAGGAAAAGGTGAGTGCGGGTTTCTCCTTCCTTCATGAATTAGACATTAAGGGATTGTATTCTACACTCTATAAGCTAGACACTGACAGACAACTCCAATATTTCCCCCCAAAAATTCTGCCCTTCTATATCTTTGATCAAATAGGCATCCCGTTTATACCTTAATCATCAAGTTTAATACTAATACCAAACATAATGACAAGCCTACAGCTGGCACAGTTCCTAGCCGACAAAGTTAACACAATGCCGCCCACAACACAAAGGTACCCTATGACTCAGCGTTAGTAGCCAGCGCTCTATTGTAAAAGCAGGGCTTGCCACATTAAAAAAAAGGAACAACTTCCCACCACATGATGAAAAAATAGGTTGGGTAAGCATGACTTGCTAAATATTGCCACAGTGATGCAATGCAATGGCGAGAGGGGGAAGAGAAGAGAAAAAGATGTCACAATGAGTAAGGCTAAACGAAGCGCCCGACTCCGCATTGAACGCAACCCTATTGAGAGCTGAAATCCACCCCCCAAGCCTGCCTGTACGGCGTGTCCACTCTCTCCCTGGCCACCGACACCAGCTCTCCGCTTTCACAATGAGCCCTTTTGTTCTCTCCGCTATCATTCACACAGGACCTCCCAGTACTGATGATACAGGGACAACATTAAATACCAATAACACCCAGCAAAAATTGTATAAAGTCTTCCTTTTCTGTTGCAGAAAAAAGTAGCCCTTTCTATAGCAAATCTTGTGGTTCCATTTTCAAATGGTGAGTAAGACTGAATAACAGGCCTATGACATGGTTGTCAACTCAAGTGTAAACCAGTTTGATCATATCACTTAGGAGACGTGTCTCTCCACTACTTTAGTCTTTAGCTGGAGGCAGCTTTGTCCTGGAATAACCACACCACCTGATGCTACCTTTAGGAGACGCTGCCCATCGCAGCAGCAGCAGACTCAGAGTATAGAAAATCACCCTTATGTCACTTGAGATGAGGTGGTGTGACTAGAAAAGCCTCCAATCTTCTAAGGGAGGCAGCAGACACTTCATTGATCACATTCAGCTGAACAAAGACTCAGCCACTACTGCTGGGGTCAGTTAATGTGGCTAAACATTAGCAGCTCTTAAACCACTACTAGAGTACTAAGTAGTTTGCGGGCTGGGTATCACTGCAAGAGGCGTCACTACAGTCCCTGGTTAGAATCCAGGCAGTATCACATCCGGCTGTGATTGGGAGTCCCATAGGGCGGCGCACAGTTGGACCAGCGTCGTCTGGATTTGCCGGGGTAGGCCGTCATTGTAAATAAGAATTTGTTCTTAACTGACTTGCCTAGTTAAATAACGGTTCAATAAATAAAAATTCTTCAGTATGCACAAAATGGAAGCCAATGTTCTGAAACAGAGTGAAACGGGATAGTATCTGAACTTATTGAATAAGAAATGCTTGTTTTCGTTTTCCATTGCCCTATTGCCCGGTGTGCACTAATGAACACAACCCTGTATCATGACTACGCCAACATGGCTGGGATACAAGTCTCTTGGCCAGGCTGTTAATAAAGAGTGGTACAACTGAAAATAAACCGGGTCCAAAATAGAAAATAACCACTTTGCTGACAAGTTGTAGACTACACAAAACAAGTTTGATTTGACTCAAAATGTCAGTCAAAATTGGTGGCAATCTAAACTTTTAGCCTCAGAGAGAAACGTCATAGAGAAACGATTAATCTCCAAATGGAGACGTCATGACTATTGTCCGTCTCTTACCGATCAGGGTGACTGGTGTGCCGTACTCGAGAGCCGAAATAGCCGTCCACTTCCCTGTGCCTTTCTGCCCGGCGGCGTCCCGGATCTTAGGCAGCAGGTGAGTGCCGTCGGTGTCTCTGAACTTGAGGATGCCAGCTGTGATCTCGATAAGGAAGGAGTCCAACTCCGTCTTGTTCCAGTCTTCGAAAGCCTAAGGGAGACCCAAGAGCAGAAGTGAACCTGACAAATACAATAATTAACTAAAATACGTCATGACATCACAGTATCAACAGCTGTTGTAGTTAGCTACTATGGAGACTATTTCATGGCGAGGTTTATGCTATTCAAGTTACGGACATTTAGTCTCTTTTCTAAAAGACATATCTATTACATGACTGGTGGTGGAGTCAAAAGCGGAAAGTCATCAGGGGTGTCTGGAATGGTTCATAATTTAAATAAACTTTGATTCATTTTGAATGGCTCACCTGTGCCATCTCGTCGTGGTCCATACCCAGGACATCCTTCATGAGGTGGTACGCCTCGCAGATCAGTTGCATGTCCCCATACTCAATACCATTATGGACCATCTTCACAAAGTGGCCTGCACCCTCGTCACCAACCTGTCAAAACAGCACATTTCAAATGGTATGTAGAGCCAGGGAAGAGGGAAAGTTGTGCAATTTTGTGCCAAATCCCGTGGACATCAAAAATAAATTCTGCTCACCCAGTCACAGCACGGCTCTCCTGTTCCCACCTTGGCAGCGATGCTTTGGAAAATCTCTTTAATGTGTGGCCTATAGGAGTAAAAAAATATCACATTTTAACAGTTCATAATGATAATTAAATCATTGATTGTGGACACACTGAACAATATGGGAAAGCTTAAAAATACAGTATGATTAAGACAATTTTCTCACAGACGATCACTACTCCTCCTCCTCATTATAGTCTGTGTACTCTGGTGCTATTTGGGACACAGTCATAATCAACCATCAATCCCAACCCCTCCATAGCAGAGGGAAGGGTAGAGTCCCAAAAACTCACCAGGCCTCTTTGTGTCCCCCTGGCATCAGTGAGGGTCCGTAGCGAGCCCCCTCTTCTCCTCCACTGACTCCACTGCCGACAAACAACAGGTTCTTCTCCTTCAGACTCTTACAGCGCCGCTAGACACACACACACAGTCGACACTACCATGAGACCACACTCTTGACACTGACACTACCATAGCTTTGAAATGGGTGTTTCTGATAAACTTACTGTTGTGTCTCTGTATTCTGAATTGCCGCCATCAATGATAATGTCCCCAGCCTCAAGAAGAGGGACCTGTGAAGGAAAATGGGCTGTTAGAAGGGGGCAATCTACTATAATGCAAGTGCCATGCACAACCAAATGAGCCACATTAGGGACTGTATGGTTGCAAATTTGTACATTTCCGAAATTTTCCAGAAATCTTGTTTGAAGGATTACAGATTTCCTGCTTTTTCCCTCCTAATTTTGGGAAAGTTTTGGGAAAGCTACCGGAGATTTTAAACCGTGGGACTAAATTTCACTAGTTCTAAATGTTTTCTTTGTGGTATTTCAATACCCCAAATGCATCCAAGCCAGCCATTACCTGATTTGGTGAACTGAAAAAGCCTTGATACATTTGACAGCCACAGCATGACTCATAATTTCTACCCTGTTTTTCTGTTTGTGCCACTGACCAGCTTGTCGATGAAGTCATCCACCGCCTGGCCGGCTTTGACCAGCATCACAATCCTCCTGGGCTTCTTCAGCTTGGCCACCATGTCCTCCAAGGACTCAGCTCCTATTATCTTGGTGCCTTTAGCCTCATTGGCCAGAAAATCATGCACTTTGGAGACAGTGCGGTTATATGCACAGACCTATGGAAAGAACAGGTTAGATTAGGGTTGCAAAATTCTGGTAACTTTAATAAAATTCCCAGGTTTTTCAGAAATCCTGGGGAAATCTGGGAAGTTTGGGAAAGTTACCAGAATTTTGCAACCCTACGATAGATGTAAGACAGTTTAGGCAAGGCAAAGACAATGTACTGTAAAATGTTTAGGCCTACCACTTGTGTTGCAGACTATTTAGGGGGTATGTAACTGTATAAACTGCAATGAGACTTACCACAAAGCCATGATCATTCATATTCAGGATGATGTTTTGGCCCATGACAGCCAAACCAATCAACGCAATATCTGCTCTGTGGAAAGAAAATGATATTAGTCAAGAGTCCTGGTATCTGTTAGTTAGGGCATCTGGATTGAGACTGAACAAACAAGAGGGTGCCTCTCAAGCAAGAAAAACAAGCCTGTCCAATATTGTAACGTTAGTGCCTACTCTGAATCAATTCTACAACGTTAGGTAGCATATTTTAAAGCCATGTCTATATAAATTGACTAGACAATTTCAAAGTTGATTGACATGATCATGTAGGAAAGAGTTAACTAAATAGCCAGGATTCCCTTAACTATACAAGATTACCATGTCATTTACTATTCAAGGTTGAGGATACATTTTAATGTTATTTTACTAGACCTATGTCGTTGTGTCGCGTGCATTGTCAAATCACTTAGCTAACAACGTTTACTAACGCTAAATCAAAGAGTTATTAAACAGAGAGGTTTCTGTGGCTTGGTGGCTAACTAGGCTAGTTAGTAGATTAAGTCAGACTGCCCTTTTAATGCCAGGCATGCAACGTTAGCTAGCCATATTACACTGCTGGGTGGTATTGGATAGCTAACGTTAGCTAACTAGCTTGCTAGCTAAAGTGAATGAAATAAGTGGAGTGAGCTAGCAAAAATAGATGGTTTACCCATCGCCAGCTGTTTGAAAGAATATGAATTCAGTTCTCAGAGACAATAATGCATTGCTGTGCAATACTCACTCTGCCATGTTTCTGGTAAGGAAAATAATCCGTCTTCAAGTAACACACACACACAGCCAATGGATTTTCTTGAGATTTCCACGGTACTTCCTCGTTCTCAATTTGAAGAGGAAACCTCAAATTCACCCAAGCCAAAGGATCGCCTATGTGAGATGACGTCAAAGAGCTCAAGCCATATCGTTCTCGAGTTCTCATTCGTGGAGAAAAACTGAGCAGAGATATCAGATATTTCATTGGTTTAAACCCCCTGTCACTCTTATAACTTTGTTACACTCCCACAAATTTCAACACGGCTGGACAAAATTGAAATCTAATCATTTGGCCCCACAATGTTTGACCCCCAATAAAAATATAAAAACAATCTAACAACCTTTTTCCAAACGCACTTTGAGTTTAATTCCAAATAATGTTATACATTACTATTAAAGTTATATTTGTTGCCTGACCCAATCTTCACTTCTCTCCTTTGAGGACAATATTTTCAGCATGACATGTCAAAATGATACTACCGGACCTGTACACAACTATTATTGTAGTTTATCATGCAGAACTACCACCACATGATGTAGCCAATGTGGTGTCAGAAATTGAATATGAAACTCATTCTTTCTAACAAAGAGCAGGAGAGCTGGGAAACTTGAGGAATATGAGGAAACGTTAACAGGAAATAGGTGGCAAAAAAGTCTTTATTCATGAAAGAAATGTCCCCAACTGTACCTTCATTTGAGATCGTTTCACTGATTTGAACAAATCAAAGAGGGGACAATACTTTCCTCTTCCATGATCATCATAAGATTGTATAACCATGAGCTTTATTTTTTTTATTACCATATGCTCTGAATGTGTCTTCTTAATGACTGAAATGTAATATAAATGTAGAACTTCAGAACGATGAAATAAGAATGTATGTGATCCAATAGTCTCGTCATAATTTTTCTGAATACCATTTTGTGTTAGAAAATGTGTAACGTTTTTTTAAAGACCCTCAGACTACCAACATATTTTACATACATGGATTACCTTACTACTGAAACTACTGGATATAGCAAGACTCAAAGCAATATATAAATCTATTTTCAGGACACCATGTAACATTTTAAATATACTTAATTTTATCAACAAAATGTTTGTCATATTTTGATCCTGAGAGACAATGACCTACAATATGGCTTAGATTTCTTTATTGACTAACCCCCATAGCCAGAATTAGAATAACAGCAAAACAATGGGAGTGGTAGGGGCTGGTTCATTCCACGAAAATAGACTGAACAAAAATATAAACGCAACATGTAACAATTTAAAAGATTTGACTGAGTTACAGTTCATATGAGGAAATCAGTCAATAGGAATAAATTCATTAGGCCCTAATTTATGGATTTCACATGACTGGGAATGCAGACACAGTTGAAGTCGGAAGTTTACATACACTTAGGTTGGAGTCATAAAAACTTGTTTTTCAACCACTCCACAAATTTCTTGTTAACAAACTATAGTTTTGGCAAGTTGGTAACAACATCTACTGTGTGCATGACACAACTAAGTTTCCAAAAATTGCTTACAGACAGATTATTTCACTTATAATTCACTGTATCACAGTTCCAGTGGGTCAGAAGTTTACATACGCTAAGCTGACTGTGACTAAGTTGCCTTTAAATAGCTTGGAAAATTACAGAAAATGATGTCATGGCTTTAGAAGCTTCTGATAGGCTAATTTACATAATTTGAGTCAATTGGAGGTGTACCTGTGGGTGTATTTCAATGCCTACCTTCAAACTCAGTCCCTCTTTGTTTGACATCATGGGAAAATCAAAAGTAATCAGCCAAGACCTCAGAAAGAAAATTGTAGACCTCCAAAAGTCTGGTTCATCCTTGGGAGCAATTTCCATATGCCTGAAGGTACCACGTTCATCTGTACAAACAATAGTACACAAGTATAAACACCATGGGACCACACAGCCGTCATACCGCTCAGGAAGGAGACGCGTTCTGTCTCCTAGAGATGAACGTACTTTGGTGTGAAAAGTGCAAATCAATCCCAGAACAACACAAAGGACCTTGTGAAGATGCTGGAGGAAACAGGTACAAAGTATCTATATCCACAGTAAAATGAGTCCTATATCAACATAACCTGAAAGGCCGCTCAGCAAGGAAGAAGCCACTGCTCCAAAACCGCCAGTAAAAAAAGCCAGACTATGGTTTGCAACTGCACATGGGGACAAAGATCGTACCTTTTGGAGAAATGTCCTCTGGTCTGATGAAACGAAAATAGAACTGTTTGGCCATAATGACCATCGTTATGTATGGAGGAAAAAGGGGGAGGCTTGCAAGCCGAAGAACACCATCCCAACCGTGAAGCACGGGGGTGGCAGCATCATGTTGTGGGGGTGCTTTGCTGTAGGAGGGACTGATGCGCTTCACAAAATAGATGGCATCATGAGGAGGGACAATTATGTGGATATATTGAAGCAGCATCTCAAGACATCAGTCAGGAAGTTAAAGCTTGGTTGCAAATGGGTCTTCCAAATCGACAATGACCCCAAGCATACTTCCAAAGTTGTGGCCAAATGGATTACGGACAACGAAGTCAAGGTATTGGAGTGGCCATCACTCAAAGAAAATGTGTGGGCAGAACTGAAAAAGTGCGTGCGAGCAAGGAGGCCTACAAACCTGACTCAGTTACACCAGCTCTGTCAGGAGGAATGGGCCAAAATTCACCCAACTTATTGTGGGAAGCTTGTGGAAGGCAACTGAAACGTTTGACCCAAGTTAAACAATTTAAAGGCAATGCTACCAAATACTAATTGAGTGTATGTAAACTTCTGACCCACTGGGAATGTGATGAAAGAAATAAAAGCTGAAATAAATCATTCTCTCTACTATTATTCTGACATTTCACAGTCTTAAAATAAAGTGGTGACCCTAACTGACCTAAGACAGGGAATTTTTACTAGGATTAAATGTCAGGAATTGTGAAAAACTGAGTTTAAATATAAACTCACCAAAAAAAGAAAATTCCCTTTTTCAGGACCCTGTCTTTCAAAGATAATTTGTAAAAATCCAAATAACTCGACAGATCTTCATTGTAAAGGGTTTAAACACTGTTTCCCATGCTTGTTCAATGAACCATAAACAGTTAATGAACATGCACCTGTGGAACGATCGTTAAGACACTAACAGCTTACAGACGGGAGGCAATTAAGTTCACACTTATGAAAACTTAGGACACTAAAGAGGCCTTTCTACTGACTCTGAAAAACACCAAAAGAAAGATGCCCAGGGTTCCTGCTCATCTGCGTGAACGTGCCTTAGGCATGCTGCAAGGACAATAAAGGGCAATAAATTGCAATGTTCGTACTGTGAGACACCTAAGACAGCACTACAGGGAGACAGGACGGACAGCTGATCGTCCTCGCAGTGGCAGACCATGTGTAACAACACCTGCACAGGATCGGTACATCCGAACATCACACCTGCGGGACAGGTACAGGATGGCAACAACAACTGCCCGAGTTACACCAGGAATGCACAATCCCTCCATCAGTGCTAACTGTCCGCATTACGCTGGACTGAGGGCTTGTAGGCCTGTTGTAAGGCAGGTCCTCACCGGACATCACCAGCAACAACGTTGCCTATGGGCACAAATCCACCGTCGCTGGACCAGACAGGACAGTCAAAAGTGCTCTTCACTGACAAGTCGTGGTTTGTCTCACCAGGGGTGATGGTCGGATTCGTGTTTATCGTCGAAGGAATGAGCGTTACACCAAGGCCTGTACTCTGGAGCGGGATCGATTTGGAGGTGGAGGGTCCATCATGGTCTGGAGCGGTGTGTCACAGCATCATCGGACTGAGGTTGTTGTCATTGCAGGCAATTTCAATGCTGTGCGTTACAGGGAAGACATCCTCCTCCCTTATGTGGTACCCTTCCTGCAGGCTCATCCTGACATGACCATCCAGCATGACAATGCCACCAGCCATACTGCTCGTTCTGTGCGTGATTTCCTGCAAGACAGGAATGTCAGTGTTCTGCCATGGCCAGCGAAGAGCCCGGATCTCAATCCCATTGGGCACATCTAGGACCTGTTGGATTGGAGGGTGAGGGCTAGGGCCATTCCCCCCAGAAATGTCCGGGAACTTGCAGGTGCCTTGGTGGAAGAGTGGGGTAACATCTCAAAGCAAGAACAGGGAAATCTGGTGCAGTCCATGAGGAAGAGATGCACTGCAGTACTTAATGCAGCTGGTGGCCACACCAGATACTGACTGTTACTTTTGATTTTGACCTCCCCCTTTGTTCAGGGACACATTATTCCATTTCTGTTAGTCACATGTCTGTGGAACTTGTTCAGTTTATGTCTGTTGTTGAATCTTATTTTGTTCATACAAATATTTACACATGTTAAGTTTGCTAAAAATAAACGCAGTTGACAGTGAGAGGACGTTTATTTTTTAGCTGAGTTTAGGTATATGTAAAGTTCTGACTTCAACTGTATGTATCTGTTGGTCAAAGATACCTTAAAAAAATGAGCCTCACAATGGGCCTCAGACTCTTGTTACGGTATTTCTGTACATTCAAATTGCCATCGATAAAATGCAATTGTGTTCGTTGTCTGTAACTTATGCCTGCCCATACCAGAACCCCACAGCCACCATGGGGCACTCTGTTCACAACACAACATCAGCAAACCGCTCGCCCACACGACGCCATACACATGGTCTGCGGTTGTGAGGCCGGTTCTCTAAAACAATGTTGGAGGAGGCGTGTGGTAGAGCAATTAACATTCAATTCTCTGGCAACAGCTCTGGTGGACATTCCTGCAGTCAGCATGCTAATTGTATGCTCCCTCAAAACTTGAGACATCTGTGGCATTATGTTGTGTGACAAAACGGCACATTTTAGTGTGGCCTTTAATTCTCCCCAGCACAAGGTACACCTGTATAATGATCACCTGTATAATGATCATGAAATGCTCGCTAACAGGGATGTAAACAAACTTGTAAATAAAATAAAAAAGAAAAGCTTTTTGTCCGTATGTAACATTTCTGGGATCTTTTATTTCAGATCATGAAACATGGGACCAACACGTTACACATGGCATTTATTTTTTTGTTTATTATAGTTCTTTTTAATATTAAGTAGAAATTGTGTACCAATACTGAATTGTAAAAGCCTGTTATATTAAATGAATTGCCCTTTAATATAGACCACATGGAGAATTCAATAAATATACATTATTTTTGAGAATAAAGACTTGCTAAAGTGCCAATATTCAGCATTTTGACATGTACCTCCAACCCTGTGTCACTTCTTGGAAGATTTCAAACCATTTAATCCAACAATTTCTCCAAGTTTCACCATAATTGTTTTGTTGCTCTGACAAAGTCATTTCTTTTGATTTGTAGTCATTTCATGTGATTAGTGATTCATTTAAGTCTTTCCCTCATTTTAAGGCCAACCCTGTTAAGTGAACTGAACTATCGTTTTAATATAGTGAATCGATTCCTTTAAAAAATATATATTTCATAAGAAACATTGAACATCTAAGTCAAATCATATTGTAAAAGCAGGTGAGGTGGTTTTACTCTTTTTGGCCTTTTTCTGGTGGGAAACTGAGTGGTTCAAGCATAACACTTCAACCCTGTTACCCCTAGATAGACAGGCTAGAAATGTTTGAGCAATGTCATTTTATTTTATGAAGCTGCATTCAACTGCTACTTCCTGTTGCACACAAGAAGCTTCCATTCCCCTGTTAAGAGGGGATTTATGGCTGATTTAAGATGAACTCTTCAACCCTGTTACGGTCAACCATGTTACTTTTTTTGGCACTTAATAGTTATTTTTTTATTTAACATCTTAAGATGCAGAAACATGTTTATGAAATTGAACATGTGCTCTTCATGACAGAAGGTGACAAACTGTTTCTGATTTACACAGGCAGCCCAAGTCTCATCTTTTTTTCAGTAATTGGTCTTTTAACCAATCAGATCAGCTCTGAAAAAGCTTATCTGATGTGAAAAGTTGAGATGTTAGTGGGAAAAATATCAGAATTGGGCTGCCTGTGTAAATACAACTTGTGTATCAGGTTTCTGTATTGCAGTTGTACCAAGTTATCATACCACATAGATGTTTTGATAGCAAGTGCTGGGACTGGAACCTTAACCATAATTATTCCATTATAATTTCAGTCCAAATAGTGCTAAATAACTAACTATTAATCTGAGGTCATTTTGATTTTGTTCAGTCATACCTGGTATAGGACAGTTCTAATCATTGGCTGGTACTGTAATTAAGGGGCTGTATCTCTGCAGATGATCCGTGTATCTGGTCAAAAGAGGCCTACAGATCCCCTTCACCCTCTGATGGTATGGATAACATGGTATTAGGTCACCAGAGAAACCCAGATTCAAATAAAAGGTCATATTTATCAAATTAATATAGACAGGATACTGTTTTGGCTGGGGTTAAAATTACCCCAAAGGATTTGTATTTGATTAAGTCCATATTGATTCAGGAACACTAAATAATGAGTGAGATTAATCAAGTTGATTGACAAAGTCATGAAAAACATGTTGAATAAACAACCTTTGAAATATGATTAAAAATAGGCCTCTGGGGTCAAAATTACCCCAGTCAGTAGCATGATAAAGGATGAGACAAACAGGTTTAATTTATTCTGCTTATGCACGGGTTGTTGTACTTTTATTGTTACCTCATTCACTAAACAGCTCAATGGTGCAAGATTACCATACACAGAATTAGAACATCTGCATGACACATCTAGGCTATACAGCGAATGGATTATGATTATTACAAATACAGGAAACATATTTACATTTTAATTCAAGCCCCATACAACACAGATATTTACAAAATAAGTATGAAAATGAAGCCAATCTGACAAATAATGTACAGTGATAATGTCGTGGTTTGTCATTTTTGTGAACAAATCAGAAGGAATGTCAGTTAAAAACAAATAAGTCTTCTGACTGGGGTCAGTGGGGATGATGCAAAATATCATGGCTAGTTTTGTTTTAAAGGCAGCATGGGAAAGCGTTGAGGTGAAGACATCTTGAGAAACAATGGTATACTGTAATTTTGGATGCCTAACAACAATAGCTACTTCTTAATATACTCCCTGATATTAGAAAAACAAACAAGAAATAACAAAAAGCGCAACATTCTAGATGGCTAGCTATCACTTCTATGGTTTAAGTTCAAAAGCAAACTTATTTCAGACTACTTTCTAAAAGGAAGCACTAAAGTGACCCATCTCCCTACAACTGGGCTCAAATGGGTTACATTTTAGTTCCTTTTTGAGAATGGAAATAATATACAGCAACATCCTGATAGTACATTCAACTTTCTCTTCAAACGGCCTCCGCTTGCAAATGCTGCACGCCGTCATTTGGTTCATTTGTAGTGAAACAACTGAAATTGAGCAGACTTTATTTGATCAGTTAGTTATACCTTTTATTATTCTGTGCAAAGAGCTGCAAACTAATATATACATTGCAAAACGATAAATACAGATGAAACAATCCATAATAATATCTATCATATAGATTAGTTGCCAAGTGGAAATCTTTGCTTTGACAGGTAATCATATCAATATGTTAATATTAGCTCATACATGTCATTATTCAATACAGTGAAGTTAATGGGAGGTAAACTTTGCTTTTGATCAGTGCATAGAGGCTGCTCTGTAATCTTGGAGGTTGAGGAAAGCTTGTCCTCCTACAACTGATCATTTTTCAGTACGGATACCCTGACATGGAGAACCATTTCTGCAGCTCTTAAAGTAACAATCCAACAACGAGCCAAAGGTTTATCTATCTGCCCTGCTATAGGTTGGTTGACCTGAGGGCAGAATGTCTTTCAGCGATTTTCATACGTTCTGAGAAAATGTTGTCGATGAATTTCCAAACTGAAAAATGATAATGTCATAATTTTAGCAATAACTTTATGAAGCCCCAAACACAGAGGGTTGTCCACAATTGTCACTGTCTCTACACACTCAAACTTCAACTCATCTTTTCAGCGTGCCGAGGGCAAAAGTGACTACTGGTTGGTTGGCCAGAGCCATCTCATAGCCCTCTGAATATTCCATTCTTTACATACATACAGTACAGTGCAGTACAGTACAAAGCAACCAAATGTAGAGACAGAGCCCCCATTTTAATGTCACTTCATAATTTTTAGTGACCTAAAACGTGTGGCCGCAGTTGACCTATCGTGACGAGCAGAACAAATATTTCCAGAAATAATATCAGAAAAAAGCATCAGAGCATATTCTATCCCTTTGAGCCCAGACAGTGGTCTATAGTTAGTAAACATTAGCAGTCTCAGAGATACTCAACACATCATCATGCACACTGCCCAGCTAACACATTTTTGGTTCCCAGAACATTACGGGAACTTTTTGTTTTTTAGGTTGTGATACGTTCTGTGTTAGCTGGGTGGTAACCCATCAACCTTGTCACTTTCTTATCAATACTTACGTTAGAAGACCTCGTATTTACTGCCGGCGCTAAGATTCAATCAATCTTGGCTTGAATATGTCTGGTCTGCTCTATAGTCTTGCTATAGTTATATGTAAATGTGCAAAATAATGTTAAAACATAGCTGGATAAAACTTCACTCCTTTCGCATTTCTTCCATTATTTCATATCAAAATCCATTATGGAATGACCGCATAGTATAAAATAATCAACAGTGCTAATAAAAAAATAACTTATGAGTAGTTAGCTGAGTTAATTAGGTTTAGATTCAAGAAAGAATAACAAAAGCAAAATGTATGGGATTCTGTGGGAAATCCCCCCACCCTGTTCGTTCACCATTTCACCCGAAGAAACACAGTACCTGATGGTTTTCATGAGAGTGAATGGACCAGATACAGGCTATCATCTGGTCTATTTCGGCAAGGCAACACACTACAACCTTCACCAAATAACTACCAAGGGGGTCAAGGCTATTCAACCCTACTTAGTTCCCTTGGTTCCTTCGTTTGCACTGTGTTATGTCTTTAGTTGTTACACAAGGATGCGATGATAAAACACTGAATAAATGCTGAGGTCCAGTGTGGCTATGTGAGCCGAATAGCCATGAACCTACATAGAGCAGTGTAGGAAAAGCACTAAGAGTAAGACTAACAAATTCTAAGAGGAATGTCTTTTAAATTCTTAATGAGAGGCGACTAGCACAAGGATCCTGGAACATTATGTACAAATGACATTCTCCTCACAGTACTGTCCCCCCTCCTCCTCCCTCTATCGGTGACTTGGTATATTCCTGCTCTATTTATCTATCTATTCAGTGATTGAGGTATCAAGGACAGCTGAACTGGCAAAAGAGTAGAGGGGTGTTCAGTAATGTATTTCCATGGGAATAGTCCAATTTAATATTTTCATTACTGAATCGTGTTTATTTCGTTAGGAGTATGACATTAGAAATACAACTAACGCCAAATCGCTTTGAAAGTCCTTGCAGGTAGACAGACAGCAATGCTTAAATTTGGGGTGGATTTGTGTATACAGAGGTCAAAACAGTGGGACATGGATACCACGTGGATAACAATAGTGTTTCTCCAATGCTGCAGTAATGTCTAACTGAAAATGGCAATCTTTACCAACAATTGTTGTTTTCCCGTTCGGTATTTCACACAAAAATTCAGGGGAGTGGGGGGTGTATGAGGGCTAGATTATACTTTAAGAGGGGCAGAGGCCCAACGCAAAGTCTCGTAGACTGAAAACCTGTTTTCCCTAGCAGCAATAGTTCTGGAACCAGCGGTGCTTTCTGTTGGAGAGCATAAACAGATATTTCTCATGTAGTTCCTCATCTTTTTTGTTTCCCAGTAGTTTTTTAACTGTCATATTTGTGATTTTTTTTGGTGTGTAAAATAAGCAAACCTGGTCTTCTCCTGAGGAATGCTGCTGTTGTCATGCGGGCGCATAAAATAAAAATATTCTTGATAGACAGCTAACACTGATAAAGACAATCTTTACAGACAATTAGTAAACTTAAAGAGAGTGGTCAGAACCTGTTTCTGAAGAATCGTGCACATACAAGTAGACTATTACGACATGCTACTAGTTAGAGGGGTCAGGGAGGGGTAATGACGACAAAGCGAAACAAAACACGAAAACGAATCCCAAACGAAAACACGAGAGGCTGGGAGAGGGAAATAGAGAGGGGGGAGAGTTGGGGGTGTTGGAGGGTTGGATAGGGGGGTAAGCAGATTTTCAGGAACTGAAACTTTTAGTTGCTTGAGAGGAGACTTAAGCCACAAGTCTACGTACAAGAGAAAACCGTCAAGAATCACAATGGTTAATAAGTGTTAACACTTGGTGTGTGTTCCAAGGCTAGTCTGAAGAATAGGAGCCATGTTTTCCTGCACACAGACGAACTCTATCAGTTCTTCAGCAGACCAGAGCGCCTTCTCGCCAACTTGGACCTGTGAGTTGAAGGAAAAACAACAACCGTAAGCAAAAAACAGCATGCGTATATATCCCACCAAGTTGGGTGCTGGGCTAAAAAAAATTGTAGATTAGAGCACTGGAAAAATGTTGTAAACGTACACTAAAGCAAGAAGCTATACTTTATTTTACTGGCAAAGGTATATCAAAATAAACAATTATAGAAAATGAAATCATTTCTCTATGGGTAGCATCAGAGCCTTAACATCAGTACTCTCAGTAGTCTTCTTTGGGTTCTATTCAATGGTAATGCTTAGATCACTAAGGGCTGGTTTCTTGGACCCAAATCAAGCCTGGACTTAAATGCACTTTTATATAGACATTCTCCATTGAGAATTTTTTTTTACTCCAGGACTAAGCATGAACTGGGTACAAGGAAACTGGTCCTAAATAGCTGACAATGTTGTATTTCTAGTTAGGGGAATGTGTACAGTACCTTATTGTTCCCGCTAGAAGCGGGTTGAAGGCGTATAGCCAGTCGTTCATGTCTTTGTCATTGTTGGCCTGGAGCAGGATCCCTCTGTGCTTTGTGCACACAGCGAATGTGTTGGGTGTCTACAGAGGATTCAAATAACACACGAGGAAGTTAGTTACCCTTGTGGCAAGCCATTTACAGATGTAAGGGCATTATGTGCCATTGTCGTTCAACCTGAAGAGCTCGTATCAATCCTGTTCTACTCTTAAAACTCCACATCGTGCGTGGGTAAAGTGTTGACCCATTCAAATGCCTGTACATGCCAAACAGGTGAAAGTCGCTTGTGTTTGTGTGCGCACATGCATGTGGGCCCACCTTGAGCATGGCCTGCTGGTCCTCGCTGTATTCCACCTGGGCAGTGGACAGGTTGAGCACTCCCCTCTCCACCGGGTCCTTGTCGTTGTTGTAGATAAACACGTAGGGCCGGCGCACCACCACAAAGTGCTTCACCCACGAGTTGGACCGCGGCTCCATGAAGCTCAGGAAACCCTTCTTGGACACCACAGACCTGTGGTGGGAGAGAACAGGGGCTCAGCTCGGTTCATTGGGTTTTAGCTATGAAACTATGACAACCACTCGAACATGCAGTGTTAACAATAGGAGTTAGTCTAGCCACTCACCAAGCCTATACTCTATGTAAATGTATTGTGATATATGGTTGTCTGCGTGAATACTGTATGTCTGTGTGTCTAACGCATTATGTTTGGAACGTTTGTGACGTGCTGTCTATGTGTAATGCATACTTGCATGCCGTATGATTAAAAAACAATGAAGTCATCGTCATCATCATGCCCACTGCTAACACGAGGGGACGAGGACATAGCAGTTACCCTGGTCTCATCTCCTCGATGTCGGGCACCAGGTTGAGGAACTCGTTTTTGCCGGCTCGAGCCAGATAAGACGTCTCCAGGGTGGGCACCATGGGGAAGTTCTCATAGTCCGAGCAGGAGGGGCTGGAGGCGCGAGAATTGGCCTCTGGGGTCCTGGGAAACAATGAAGAGTGTCAGTCTGATGCTACTAAGAATTAAATATTCAAAACTATCACATATTCAGAAGCACTTCATAAACATTTTAACTGTAGGGTGTGTCCCAGAATATAGTATACAAACCTGTGGCTCGGACATGAATATTTAGCCTATTTCTTATGACCGTTTTAAATGGTTGTAACAGTATATAGGAGGCTTAAAATGCCACTCCCTCAATTATGCACAAACGTGTATACCAGGTTGATGAAGCTCAAGTGTTATTGGTTTATATGGAGTGGTCAATACTGGATGTCATTTAGAATGGGAGGGGTGTGTTCAGTTCAAATGGAGTCCACTATATGTATTCTACTATAGTCTACTGGATTCTACTATATGTATTCTACTATAGTCTATTGGATTCTACTATATGTATTCTACTATAGTCTACTGGATTCTACTATATGTATTCTACTATAGTCTATTGGATTCTACTATATGTATTCTACTATAGTCTACTGGATTCTACTATATGTATTCTACTATAGTCTACTATATTGTACTATAATGGAGTCCACTATATGTATTCTACTATAGTCTATTGGATTCTACTATATGTATTCTACTATAGTCTACTGGATTCTACTATATGTATTCTACTATAGTCTACTATATTGTACTATAATGGAGTCCACTATATGTATTCTACTATAGTCTACTGGATTCTACTATATGTATTCTACTATAGTCTACTATATTGTACTATAATGGAGTCCACTATATGTATTCTACTATAGTCTATTGGATTCTACTATATGTATTCTACTATAGTCTACTATATTGTACTATAATGGAGTCCACTATATGTATTCTACTATAGTCTACTGGATTCTACTATATGTATTCTACTATAGTCTACTGGATTCTACTATATGTATTCTACTATAGTCTACTATATTGTACTATAATGGAGTCCACTATATGTATTCTACTATAGTCTACTGGATTCTACTATATGTATTCTACTATAGTCTACTATATTGTACTATAATGGAGTCCACTATATGTATTCTACTATAGTCTACTATAATGGAGTCTACTATAATAGAGTCTTACTTCTGATCCACGGAGCTACAGCGGGAGTCGGCCAGAGAGGGGCAGGTGGAGGAGGGGGTGAGGGTGGCACTGCTGAAGCTGGTCACCGACGGGTCACGGCCCATGGGGGAGATGTCTGACAGCTTGAGAGAGAGAGAGAGAGAGAGAGAGCGAGAGAGAGGAAACAAGGAAGGGAGATTAAGACAGTAGTAACCACAGTGATTTGGTGAAACTTAGTTGGCAGACAATGTCATGTTGTTCTGTTAAGGCATTGCAGCTTGTTATCCACCTCTACTGTATCTCACCTTGCAGTCACTGATGCTGTTGCACACCTGGTTGTATTCACTGTTGAAAGTGTGGGTCAGAAGGCGAAGGCACTACAGGACAACAGATAATATGGTGAATGTTATGTTGTGTACATTGTGTCCTATTCGTTGCTAAATGTTTCTTGTTGACTTTATGGATATGATTCTGCCGCAAAACCAATTTCCCCTTGAGGGACAATACAGTTTTCTACTATGAGTTATTCCAGCGCTGGGCTGAAATTCACAACAAACCAGTGGGCTGCTCGAGAAAGCAGACGATAACTCTGGTAAGACAATTATATTGGGGCAACTTCAAGCTTAAATTTCCAAATATTGTGCATTTGGAAAGTATTCAGACCCCTTGACTTTTTCCACATTTTGTTACGTAACAGCCTTATTCTAAAATGTATGAAATATTTTTTTCCTAATCAATCTACACACAATACCCCTTTAATGACAAAGCAAAAACAGGTTTTGCAAATAAAAACCCCTGAAAAACCTTATTTACATATGTATTTAGACCCTTTGCTATGAGACTCAAAATTGAGCTCAGGTGCATCCTGTTTCTATTGATCATCCTTGAGATGTTTCTACAACTTGATTGGAGTCCACCTGTGGTAAATTCAATTGTTTGGACATGATTTGGAAAGACACACTCCTGTCTATATAAGGTCCCACAGTTGACAGTGCATGTCAGAGCAAAAACCAAGCCATGAGGTTGAAGGAATTGTTTATAGAGCTCCGATACAGGATTGTGTCGATGAACGGAGCAAAGTACAGAGATATCCTTGATGAAAACCTGCTCCAGAGTGCTCAGGACCTCAGACTGGGGTGAAAGTTCACCTTCCAACAGGACAATGACCCTAAGCACACAGCCAAGACAATGCAGGATTGGCATTGGGACAAGTCTCTGAATGTCCTTGAGTGGCCCAGCAAGAGGCCGGACTTGAACCTGATCGAGCATTTCTGGAAAGACCTGAACATAGCTGTGCAGCAACACTCCCCATCCAACCTGAAAGAGCTTGAGAGGATCTGCAGAGAGGAATGGGAGAAACTCCCCAAATACAGGTGTGCCAAGATTGTAGCGTCATACCCAAGAAGAATTGAAGCTGTAATCGCTGCTACAGATGCCTCAACAAAGCACTGAGTAAAGGGTCTGAATACTTATGTAAATGTGATATTTATGTTTTTTATTTTTAATACATTTTCAAAAAATCTGTTTTTGCTGTGGCATTGTGGGGTATTCTGTATAGATTGATAAGAGAGAAACACAAATGAATCAATTTTAGAATAAGGCTGCAACTTAACAAAATGTTGAAAAAGTCAAGGGGTCTGAATACTTTCCGAATGCACTGTATTTAGGTCAGTTAGCTGGCCAACTCATTGACCCTGCTTTCTGGAACACCCCACCCATTCTCATTTCTTTGTTGGGGACCATGTGCAGTACAACTTTAGCAGGTACAGTTTGTAAACCATTAAAACAGGGTCATATTCATTAGTCATCAAACAAAAGAAAATGGACTGAAACAGAGAGACTACTTGGACTTAAGAAACTAATTTCCGTTTTCCTTTAAAACATTTTCCGTTGCATGCCCTAATGAATATAACCCTGGGGTGTATTTATTAGTGCACACCGTAACAAACCGTAGCTACTGAAAACAAGTGTTTCTTATTGGACAAGTTCGGGTTAATCCCTCCCAGTTTCAGACCATTTATAAAATGATCTTTGCTTTCTCCTCCCTCCCTCCTCACCTTGGTGGCCAGCTCCTTCTCGCGGTCCACCAGGCTCTCGATGTCAGCCGAGTCGTAGCCACTGCTCTCGCTGGGTGTGATTGCACTCTCAAAGGTGGTGCTGGAGATCTGGGAAGAGATGGAGGTGGAGGTGCTCAGGGTGCCGCTGCTCATGCTAGGGGACAGTGACTCGCTCAGGGACTTGCTGGTGGGCCCCCCAGGGCCTGTAGCTGGAGCAGTCTCCACCAGCTTCTCTCTCAGCAGCAGCAGGTGACGCGTCTTCTCCACCTGGAAGGGGAAGGAAAAGGAACGAAGCGTGAGAGAGTTTGAAATTAATTT
Source organism: Salmo trutta (assembly GCF_901001165.1). Classification (NCBI taxonomy): domain Eukaryota; kingdom Metazoa; phylum Chordata; class Actinopteri; order Salmoniformes; family Salmonidae; genus Salmo; species Salmo trutta. Next base: position 26,916,440 of record NC_042984.1, on the reverse strand, counting down.
GATCCAAATTGTGCACTATACAGAGAAGAGGGCTTTGGTCAAACGTAATGCCTTATACAGGACATAGGGCTCTAGCAAAAATAATCCATTATATAGGGAATACGGCTCTGGTCTAAATTAGTGCACTATAGGTTTTTGTTGTTGTTGCCATTTCAGGCTTCCCTTTGCCCTCAACGCTCTCATAGTGCCCAGTCACCTCATGCAGCTGCTCCATTTTCTCCAGCTCCCATTGGTGCTCCAAGATGAGGCTGTCTCCTCTGGGCCTCCAGCCAGCCAGGTTCTCCTCTCCCCGGACGTAGGCCACAGAAGTGTCCAGAATCTTCCTCCTCCTCCGCTGCATACCTGAGTAGCAAACAAACATGCACTTGTCAGTATAGAGTGGAAGGGGGGAGAGAGACAGAGCTATAGAGAGAGAGAGCATGCAGACAGCTTGGATCCTGTCTTGTATTTAAACCAGCTCTGATTAAGACATACGAAGGTTGAAACGTCACTACCTCTGAGGGTGGCTGTTATATCAATACACAACTGTTTGTCTGGACTTATACCAAGCACACACAAGCGCTATAGAGAACAGGCGAGTGGAGAGGAGTATGTTTGGGGGGTATATTTTAGCTATCCTCTGTGCTATTAAGTTGGGTTCATAGATAAGGCTAACTGTGCTTTTATCCCAATACCAACAGTGTTTCGAGAGAGAGATTGCACTAACCTGGGCTTCCTGTGTCAGACATCTTACACAAGCTCAGCTCATAGATGCCAGTCACTCTGTTGCTGTAATACGGAACACAAGAGGCTATATTAGGGTGTTGTTCATCAAGGTCGTATCTTAAGGCTGAACACAAAATGGCTGATAGCTGATTATTTGTCAACATAGATAACCGACAGCTGTGTATTAGTCATACACAGGAGGTTGGTGGCACCTTAATTGGGGAGGACAGCTCGTGGTAACGGCTGGAGCAGAATTGTTGGAATGGTATTTGATACCATTCTATTGCTCCGTTCCAGCCATTATTATGAGCCGTCTTCCCCTCAGCAGCCTCTACTGGAGTGATAAAGGGTGGACAGCTGCTTATTTTTCAACAGAGATATCTGACAGCTGTCTACGAGTCATGTAAAGGATGGACACAAAATGGCTGACAGCTGCTTATTTGTCAACAGAGATATCTGACAGCTGTCTACGAGTCATACAGAAGGTGGACACAAAATGACTGTCAGATGCCTTACCAGTCAGGGGTCTTGGAGTAGCCGCTTCCAAAGAGGTTCCTCAGGGAGCGGGGAGGGGAGATCTTGGCGTCTCGGGAGTAGAAGACCATGCAGATGTCTTTGGTAATAATGGCAGGCTGAATGCAGTGGTCGAGCTATGGAGTGGAGAAACGGTTAGCATGTTAGCGCTCAAGCTCCTCAGTGCAGAGCACTGTAAATGACTGGAGTGGATACTGTAACACTACTGTATATAGTGCTTATGGGGCTGTTATACATCCTTATTCACAATACATCCTTATTTGCATGTATGCAGCCCTTTTAAGTACAGCCGAATAAGAATATCTGTATTGTAGTCGTACATGTTTATAAGTTTGATTTACCTACAAGTGCCCTTGACATTTATCAATTATAGATATCATTTAACGTATTTCATTGATGATAATTGTCATCGGCAAATAAAATCCCTAAATCCTAAACAGTAGGCCTAGAGATGGTAGATTATGTTTTATTAATACACAATTACACAATACCAATTCATTATTGAGACAGGATTCCCTAGGTTGGTGGCTACAGTAAAATCAAAATGGCAGACAGGGCTGACCTCCAGGTATGCAGACAGGGTCATGAAGATCTTCTCTCCGTAGGGAGTGACTCGGTTGAGCAGAAGGGAGTTGTGCAGAGAGCTGTCCCACACAGCCTCGAATCTGTAGAAGGTCCTGAGAGGAAAAGATGAAAGAGGTCAGTGTCTCCACGTTTACAGACTGAGGCTATGTCTGAAATGACAACCTATTTCCTGTAAAGCACACTACTTTTGTGCACTAGAAGTAGTGTATTATAGGCAATAGGGTGTCTGTGGCTCTGGCTAAAAGTAGGGCACTGTATAGGTAATAGCTGCCATTTTGGACGTACCCTGGTGGATCATTTCAACTGTGTGGGACATTTCTAAAATGGCTGTTCAGTGTCACAATGAGGCTGGTTGTGGTTCCTCCAAGGTTCTCTCCTTTATATCACAATAGAGGTGTGAGAGTTAGCAACCAACAGTTCATAATATAGCCTGATGTAGCCGCGTAATCTACTCACCGAAGGTTAGAGAAAAATCACTGGGGTTGGGGTCAATTTAGGTAACCATATTGCACATCAACTATTGCTATGATATTGCTAGTAGTATTTTGAAAGACTTTGCAAATGCTACCAGAACATCATTTCGTAATAGACAAAGGTCTGTATGGCATGTGGACACAACCAGACACATATTATAGGAAGTAGCCTAGCTGTAACTAAGTTAATAAGTAGCCATGGGGAGTAACTGAAGTAAATGTCAGTGTCATCTACTGCTTTCTCCCCCCAACTGTTACCAAAACATATACTAGAGTAGAAAATAGAGCCCAGCCATACCTTACAAATGTTAATATTTGTAACCTGACTTGCTTTTTCTAACTGTTTCTGAGGGGAAAATAAAGCTGTATTAAAATGGACGAATTGAAGAGGGGATAATACTGGATTGTAAGCATTATATGACACACCAATTAATCCCTGAAGTATGGTTGTGGAAGGGCAAGCACTGCTACCGCGCTACACACGCGGTCCTGGTGACGACTCGGTGTGAGGAAAAACACGGAGGTGAGACCTGAACAGCACGCACGCTTTGAGCAGGTGTCACGCTACAACAAGTGTGAAAAGCTTGTCAAGAGCTTTGAGTGCTTAAGCTTTTTATAGATAAGGGCCAATTGAATTATTATGAAGGGAAATTAAGTATGGTCAAAAGTAGTGCACTAAACAGGGAATAGGGTGCCATTTGGGATGCATCCACCCTTGGGAGTGAGGACACCTCATATACAGAAGGGTTCATTCCATTGTGTTCTACTCTTGAAATGTCACAATCTTCACAGTCCAATTGTGCGGTTGATAAAAAAAAACGAATGGCTCTGATTGCAAGACGCTCTGAATAAGATAACCGCTAAATTACTTAAATGTCAGTGTAAATCTGTGCTGCGCCTACTCGTTTGTGACGACTGTGTCATGTTTTTTTTAACTTGTTTCCCCCATGGGGAAATTACATTTTGATCCATTGACTTTGTTGGGGTCCGTCAATGAGCAACAGACCAACGGTTTGCAATGAAAGTAGCGGAAGGTGTATTTTTCACTACTTATGTACAAATTGTCTCTACTAACCACCAGGGGGCACTACCTCACCTTTAGCTCGCCTGCCCCTGCCCTCATCCCTCTAGGACTCACCATGGCTGACACACTACGCAGGTTTAGCAGATTAGTAGCGCATGCTACAAGGACGTTTAATAGCTAGTAGCTAAACTTGCATATGGAGCGATACCGAAAAGTCACCACTAAGCCATGGGATAGCATGTTTTACAGTAATTCGTCTTTAGATTCCTATTGCTTTTGTGCAAGACAAAGGGACTTAGCAGTGTGACCTTCTCCGAAGTCAGAAAAGCCTCAGTTAACAAAAGGGTGAATAATAGGCTATGATAGCCGTGATAATAGGATGATAAAAGGACGAAACCGTCCTCGTTTCACAATGTGATGAATTGACAAATGAGCGCAATCAAAGAGCTCTAGAAAAGAACATTTCCAAGCTAATAGGTTTGTACTAGCTAGAAGGATATTAACCAATGGGAGTGATATCAAAAGGTGTAAGACAAGAGAACACAAATTAAGAGTTATTACTACAGGCTAAGGGGCAAATCCTAACTTCCCATTGAAATCAATGCGTGACTAAGTGACAATTATGACTTAATTGCAAGGTAGGATTCGCCCCAATGTCTATAAAAAGCCAAAGAGAACCATAAAGCTTATTTCAGAGACGACGCTTTATGTTCCTTGGTTGCTGGTACCTAGCAATATCCTTATCAAGACAAAGCCTGAGCAAAATCAAGAGTCCAGCCGCAGCAGGAGAAAAAAAAACAGAGAGAGAGAAAGCAGAGAGTCAAGCAACAGAAACAATGAAGTAAATCAAAAAAGAGAGCAGAATGTTAACACTGGAAATGAATGTGATTGCCCACATGCAACGATGTATGTGTACATACATCCAATGTCAGAGCTGAAAAACGCAAACACTGAAATGGGCCATTTTGCTGTCTCTTCTAGCCAGGAAGACAGTGACGATTCCTTTCAATTTGGACAGTTATTCTGTTATGAATAACAAAACGGGTATTGTGTTTCTACTTCTCACAGACAACATGCATGCCAATTCAATATCATTACCATATTTCACTATACAGTACAACAAAGATAATCATGTATAATTAGAATTCCTAGACTACTAAATAAAATACACTATAGTCTAGTTTTGGATTACAAAGGCACTTTTACTTGAGAATCTCCATTGAAAATACTTCTCAGTCCAGGAGTAGGCCTCATCTGTATCTGGGAAACCAACCCTTGAAGAAAATTCATATAATCCATCCAAAGACATAATATTCTTATACTGTATGATTATCTTCTATGCCTGTACACCATGAGCTAAAACCTAGGCATTCGATTGGGGAGCTAGCGCAATTTGATGGTTCTACACTGCCCTACCAAGCAAAAAGGCTTGGTAGGGCAGTGTAGCACCATAGCGTGGAACTGAGAAAAATGGCTTTTATTTACCTTGGTTTCACAGTAACTTTATGTAGTTACTGCTAACATGACCCCCATTTTCTCCAAAACACAATACAGGCAGGATACTTGTCCACATGATTAAGTATGTATTTAATGTAGCAAAAATTACATTAACTCATTTTAGACCAAATGAGCAGTTACTGCCTTTTTGCTTGGTAGGGCAGTACTGGCGTACCTGTTAGCGTTGTGGGATGATTTGATATTTTTGGCCGAGATGATGTTGAGGGACAGGACGGCATCTGCTGCCGAGTCGTCCACCTCTGGCTTGTTCCTGATCCGACCTGAGGAAACAAGCAACACAGGATGTTCTCATGATGATGAAGCCCTGTCTCTCCGGTAACGTCGTCAGACACTGGGGTTTGAGTCAAATTGAATTAAAATCAGTCAGTTCATGAAGTGACTTGATTTTTTTTTTTTATTAATAGCTTTTCTTTGTTTATTTAGACACAATTTAAAATAGTTGCCGCTTTTCAAATATCTGGAACCAATGTCCTTGGGTAGGCCAGTTGTGTATTTTTGTGCTAACATAGCTGAGGCAAATCCATATGTATTTTACATTTCTCAAATAAAATGAATTAATTCAGTTGGATAGTGTATTGCCTTTATTTTGAAGCACTCACCAACAACCAGCTCACGCACGTCCTTCCAGTGGAGCTCGCTGCCCTTCTCGTGGATGAGGGTGACGGTGATCCGGCGCTGAATCCCCTGCAGCACAAGGAAACAGTATCAGTCAGTATCACAGTAGCCCAGACACAATGACTGTGAACGTGTCAATATCAACAGCGATACCATCATAAACAGTCAAATCATGTAATATTATGAATTATGATCAAAAAGGCAAAACTGATTCCATATCAGCACTTCTACTCTGAGACGCTTTATGAATATGGGCCCTGAGGGGTCACTGTACTGTACCTGATGCAGTAGGTAGGTTCCATGGCAGGGCAGTCCTCCACTGTGATCCACCACAGCTGGTATGTACCTACGGAAAGAAGCCAGGGACAAACATAAGTCTGGAACAGCCAAACCCCTGTGTTTGTATGTGCATGCGTCCGCATGTGTGTATGCTCGTGTGCATGCGACCGTGAGTGAGCGCAGACTTGGACACTCACTCTCCGGTGGGCTCCAGCTCGCTGATCTCGAACCACACCAGCAGGTCGTACTTGCTCACACACTGGCCCAGGTTGGACTTGCTGATGGTGTTGAGCTTGGTGGCTGGTACTGGGGGGAAACACACACACACAGAGACCGAGACAGCGACAGAGAGAGACAGAGAAAGACAGAGAGCGAGAGAGAGAGAGAGAGAGAGAGAGAGACACGCGCACACAAACCCATTAGACAATCTCAATAGCATGTGGTAACAGAGGGGGCTGCTGAAATAAACTCGAGAGATACATGAATTCTGCATTTCTTGGAAAAATGAATATGAACAGGGGATGATAATCATGCACGTACAGTACGTGTCCTACTATTACACACTCAGATTTGTCTTGGAGCTGTGGTGTACGTAAACAATGGTTAAACGGATAGTGACGATGACATGCGGAAACTGCTGTAACACGCTAATGTGGTATTATAAGCCTGTAAACATTCACTAATGAATACTCCTCACTGTACTCGAAGGGCTTATATCACAAGGTACAAAACAACTGTCCAATTCTAAATCCACTACAATTTAAATAAGCCGAGAACACGGCAATCTCCATTTAAAAACTATCAAGGAGTGACACTAGAACACAGCCTGTCCAAAGGCAAATCACAAATACTCAATTCTATAGCACTACACTAGGTGACATGGGGAGGCTATATCCCAGACTACACATTAGAAGCTGTATATCCTGCTGAGTTATCAAACTGCCACATCATGATTATAACTCCACCTACATGTACATATTACCGCAACTAACCGGGGCCCCAGCACATTGACTCTGTACCGGTACCCCCCTGTATATAGTCTCGCTATTGTTATTTTACTGCTGCTCTTTAATTACTTGTTACTTTTATTTCTTATCCGTATTTTTAAAAACTGCATTGTTGGTTATGGGCTCGTAAGTAATTCACTGTAAGGTACCTGCTGTATTTCGGCGCATGTGACTAATATCATTTGATTTACCTCCTTCGCTTTTAACATCATTTTTCTACAGCAGAGATTTGCTATTCAACTATTCACTCAACAATGCCAGAGATGGTTAAAAGGAAACATACATTTTTCTGTTTGTGTGTGTTTAGGTAATGGAACTGAAGCCCAAACAGCTTTAGGCCTGTGTTCTCATGCTGTCTCGTCTCTCTGCAGCAGACACATAGTGAGCAATATGTTGAGAGAGAATGCTAAGTGTGCAAAGCTGTAATCAAGGAAAAGTGTGACTATATTGAAAAATCTCAAATATAGTTTGATTTGTTGATCACTTTTTTGGTTACTACAGGATTCTATATGTGTTTTTTCATAATGTTGATGTCTTCACTATTATGCTACTATGTAGAAAAAAACTAAATCTAAATAAAAAAGCCTGGAATGAGGTGTGTCCAGACTATTGGTTCTTTAAGTATGGTGATGATATCATATTGTGAGGTCCATGGTAATTCCCAGCCCTAAAAGGTATGTGGCTGGTTGGTATGTGAGAGACAATGGAGGGGACTAGGACTAGAACTGGACCAGACAAAACTAGGATGCACCACACCACTGAACCACACCGGCCTATGCCAACTACAGCCAGAAGACAAAGCAAAACAAAAGCACAGCACAGGGCTACAGTAGAGTAGCCTGATTCCACATCTGTTTGTGTGTATATAGTCAACTCGCCTACGGTCGTTGTCGATGCAGCACAAACAGATCTGGGACCAGGCTAATAGTACAGCGCATACTGCTGCTACTCCCAGCTAACTACTCTCACGGTTCTAATGTCCGCTGTACCAACCATGGTGCCTGGGTACAGTCAGCACGGGGCTGGTGGGCATGGGAAGGAAGGGGAAGTGAGAGAGCTGGTCAGCCCCGTCCTCCAGGCTGGCCACTGCCGTGGATGCTAGGGCATTGGCATGCTCGGACAGTGTGTCCAGCACCTGGCCGGGCACGGAGCCAGTCATCAGGTAACGAATCAACTCTATTTTACGGGCGTGGTCTGAGACGGGGTGGGGGGGTTGGTCATATGGCGTAGGGGTGGGAGTGAATGGAAGAGAGAGGGAGTAAGAAAAATGTGGGTGAGTGGAAGAGAGTTCGGGAAAGAGAATGAGAGAGATGGATATGGATTTAGTCGAACGGGAAGGACATAGAGGGTGTGGGTGAGTAGTGACAAGGAAATGGGTCAGAAAACAAAATGTCAAAAAAAGGAAAGAAAGAGGGGAAGATATGAGACATGCAGTTGTGACTGGATACACAGTGTTGTGGCGATTTAAAAAAAAATCATTGGATAAAGGGATGGCAAGATTTTCTGCAATGCTGTTCACGATACTGTATCTGTAGAATCCTTACCTGGCTTAGACAGGGGCATTGGAATAGGGTAGTACTTCCTGGCAGCCTGAGGAGGACTAAAAACAAACAAAAAGATTACACATTTAGTATTTTAAATTGAATTGCTTTTTGTATGTTTTAAAAAAAAAATGTCATTACTTGAGCTTTTAATGTGATGTTTTTAATGTGCTGGATGTGAGCCTTAAGACATTCTGGCTAATGTTAATTAGAGAGACAACAAATCATGGTGTGCTGGTCTGGAAAACAATTATGTAGTACTACAGTAGCAAAAGACCTTGTTAACAAATGGACAGCTGAGAGAGCGGGCTTTACTTTACTACTAAACAACCCATCATTACCAATGAATCATTAATAAAGGTATGTGGGGGTGTGGCATGATGTAGCTCCTAGATCCCGATCTTGGATCAGTGTAGCATTTTCTCCTTTAGGATTGGGGGAGGGGAAGCTGATCTTGGATCTGTATCTAGGGAAACTTCACCCTGGAGCATACCGTATGTGTGCGGTGACCATTCAACCTACCTTATGAGGTCCTGACCGTGCAGGTGCAGAGGGTGCTGCTGGTAGTGACCAAACACCTCAAACACGATGGGCTTGGTCTTGATGTACTCAATGAACGACTCAGTCACCTCCACTGAAATCTACACAACAGGAGGGAATGGGAAAATGAATCAGCTTTGGGTCATATTTCTATACCTTTGTGTATTTGAGACGTTTGTGTGCTGTGTACGTGAGCGTGCGTTCACTCACATTCTGGACGTGATAGAAGCCCAGAGGTGTTCCTTTCCCAGTGTTCTTCAGAGGCTCTGTGGAGAAGGCTTCATCGTGACGATGGAGGAAACTGAGGAGCCAACAGATGATGCGTGATTACAAATAACAATACTGTACATTTAAGTAAAGTGTTACTAAAAGGTCGATACAAATGAAAAGCGACAGGTATGATGCTGTTGTTATGACTTGTATTTAACACCCTACCCTTATAAAGTCTTATTATCATCCTCTCATAACGATCCTGACTAAATAACAGCCATTTGGAATTTGTTACATATCACATATAAGCCTTATAATATATTATAATAAGACATCATAAAGGCTCATACATGCTTATAACAAGAATTAAACCATTGTACCTGTCGGCCTTAAGTGTCATCGGTACTTCTGTTCCACACACACGCACGCACGCACGCACGCACACTTCAAAAGTTTTGGGTCACTTAGAAATGTCCTTGTTTTTGAAAGAAAAGCACATTCTTTTTCCATTAAAATAACATCAAATTTATCAGAAATACAGTGGAGACATTGTTAATGTTGTAAATTAATATTGTAGCTGGAATCAGCTGATTTTATGGAATATCTACAGTTGAAGTCGGAAGTTTACATACACCTTACCCAAATACATTCAAACTCAGTTTCACAATTCCTGACATTTAATCCTAGTAAAAAGTCCATGTCTTAGGTCAGTTAGGATCACCACTTTATTTTAAGAATGTGAAATGTCAGAATAATAGAGCTGGTGTAACTGAGTCAGGTTTGTAGGCCTCCTTGCTCGCACGTGCTTTTTCAGTTCTGCCCACACATTTTCTATAGGATTGAGGTCAGGGCTTTGTGATGGCCACTCCAATACCTTGATTTTGTTGTCCTTAAGCCATTTTGCCACAACTTTGGAAGTATGCTTGGATTCATTGTCCATTTGGAAGACCCATTTGCGATCAAGCTTTAACTTCCTGACTTATGTCTTGAGATGTTGCTTCAATATATCCACATAATTTTCCTACCTCATGATGCCATCTATTTTGTGAAGTACACCATTCCCTCCTGCAGGAAAGCACCTCACAACATGATGCTGCCACACCCGTGCTTCACGGTTGGGACGGTGGCTTGCAAGCGTCCCCCTTTTTCCTCCAAACATAATGATGGTCATTATGGACAAACAGTTCTATTTTTGTTTCATCAGACCAGAGGACGTCTCCAAAAAGTACAAACTTTGTCCCCATGTGCAGTTAAAAACTGTAGTCTGGCTTTTTTTACTGGCGGTTTTTTACTGGCGTGTCTCCTTCCTGAGTGGTATGACGGCTGCGTGGTCCCATGGTGTTTATACTTGTATACCATTGTTTGTACAGATAAACGTGGTACCTTCAAGCATTTAGAAATTGCTCCCAAAGATGAACCAGACTTGGAGATCTACAATTTTCTGAGGTCTTGGCTGATTACTTTTGATTTTCCCATGATGTCAAGCAGAGGCACTGAGTTTGAAGGTAGGCCTTGAATTACATCCACAGGTACACCTCCAATTGACTCAAAGACTTGACAGTCTACTGTTGTCCTGAGAAATGAAGGTTATTCCATTCGAGAAATTGGCAAGAAACTTAAGATCTTGTACAACGCTGTGTACTACTCCCTTCACAGAACAGTGCTCTTCAACAGTGAAGAGGCAACTCTGGGATGCTGGCCTTCTAGGCAGTTCCTCTGTCCAGTGTCGGTGTTCTTCTGCCCATCTTAATCTTTTATTTTTATTGGCCAGTCTGAGATATGTTATTTTCTTTGCAACTCTTGCCTAGAAGGCCAGCATCCCGGAGTTGCCTCTTCACTGTTGACGTTGAGACTGATGTTTTGTGGGAACTATTTAATGAAGCTGCCAGTTGAGGACTTGTGAGGCATCTGTGTTTCTCAAACTAGACACTAATGTACTTGTCCTCTTGCTCAGTTGTGCACCAGGGTCTCCCACTCCTCATTATATTCTGGTTAGAGCCAGTTTGCGCTGTTTTGTGAAGGGAATATTTTTCATTTCTCAGAACAAGAATAGACTGACGAGTTTCAGAAGAAATGTCTTTGTTTCTGGACATTTTGAGCCTGTAATTGAACCCTCAAATGCTGATGCTCCAGATACTCAACTAGTCTAAAGGCCAGTTTTATTGCTTCTTTAATCAGAACAACAGTTTCAGCTCTGCTAACATAATTGCAAAAGGGTTTACTAATGATCAATTAGCCTTTTAAAATGATAAACTTGGATTAGCTAACACAATGTGCCATTTTAACTCAATGGTGCTGATAATGGGCCTCTGTACGGCTATGTAGATTTCCATTAAAAACAGCCGTTTCCAGCTACAATAGTCATTTACAAAATTAACAACGTCTATACTATATTCCTGATCAATTTGATGTTATTTTAAATGGACCAAAAAAGGTGCTTTTCTTTCAAAAACAAGGACATTTCTAAGTGGCCCCAAACTTTTGAACGGTTATATATATATATATATACACACATATATATATATATATATATATATATATATATATGCCCTCAGATCAACCTCACAGGCCCCGGAGGGTGTGCGTATGCTCCGGGGCCTGTGAGGTTGATCTGAGGACAGATCTGATAACAGCCGACCAACTCACTTGAACTGGCAGAAGATGTCGGCATACTCTGGGAGAATGCCGCTGGCTTGGAGCACGGTCACACGGAAGGTAAAGATACTGCCCACCTCCAGTTGGCCGGCCAGTCCTTCTTCGCGACTAAGCTTAGGGTCAACCAAGTTCCCCTGAACCAGCTTCAGGTCTGTCACAAAACACCCACAGCAAAGGGTTAGAACATGCAGCGGACAGATACATACCAGGATGAACACAATGTAAAATGTGTGTTATCCTCAATTTTCTTACATTTACTTTTCCCCCAATTTCATGATATCCAATTGGTAGTTACAGTCTTGTCCCATCGCTGCAAATCCCCTATGGAGGCGAAGATCTAGAGCCATGCTTCTTGACACACTGCTCGCTTAACCTGTAAGCCATCCGCACCAATGTGTCGGAGGAAACGGCGTCCAACTGGCGACCGGGGTCAGCTTGCATGCGTCCGCCTCGCCACAAGGAGTCATTGGAACGCGGTGGGACAAGGACATTCCGGCCGGCCAAACACTCCCCTAACCCGTACGACGCTGGGCCAATTGTGTGCCGCCTCATGGGTCTCCCGATCACGGCCTACTGTGACACAGCCTGGGATCGAACCACGGGCTGTAGTGACGCCTCAAGCACTGCGATGCAGTGCCTTAAACTGCTGCACCACTCGGGAGGCCAGGATTTTAGTGTTTTATTGATAGAGACAGGTATAAGGGGAAGGGGGATGTGGGTAGATGCAGAGGTGAGAAGGCTGGTAGGGCCGGGATTCTATTCAACGCGGGCAGGGGGATCATACATGTGCCAGAGACAGCGGCTTTAACTGCTAGACCAACTCTCTCTACTTCCCTCCATATTTTTCACTCTCCCTCTCCTCCTTCCCTCTTTATTTACAGTTCAACAGCTCAATAAAGTGCACAATGAAAGGAAGGTTTATGGTCAAAGTTTATTATGTTTTTCTATCAAATGGCTTATGTGGACGATTGTAAATTCCTTCACAGGGAAACTAAATATGACTGCACCAACCAGATGTCACTTTACACTCACAGTTTCACATTAGCCCAAATTTTTTTATTTATTTAACTACGCAAGTCAGTTAAGAACACATTTTTATTTACAATGACGGCCTAGGAACAGTGGGTTAACTGCCTTGTTCAGGGGCAGACAGACAAAACACACATCCAGGCTGTGTAAGGGCTATTTAACCAAGAAGTAGAGTGATTTTTACCTTGTCAGCTTGGGGATTTGATCTAGCAACCTTTCGGTTACTGGCCTAACGCTCTAACCACTAGGCTACCTGCTGCCCCATGACCTTTAGTAATTTAAATCTACTTGATTTTTATGACTGAAGGCATCTTCCAACTCTTGTATCAACCTATTTCAATTCATCCTCCATCTTCAATAAGAATATCTGCCACCAGTGTTTCCCCCATCATTGTAGAGGCAGGACGCCATCCACCCTCCCCCGCCTACAAACATTTGGTTGAAAATGTTGGTTTAAGAGGCCCTGGATGTTAATTTGGGTGCCTTTGCAGAGCCCCAACAAGAAAATAATTTAGGGACAACACTGTCTGCTACTATTAATTCCCACTCAATTCAAGCCATTGGCCGGCGAGATGTAGGCCTAATACTTATGAGAGGGTCTTGGAGCTGCGCCGGTCTCTCCTTCCTTACCCATGTCATTGATTCTGTTCTGCTCCTCGGAGGGGGTGATGATCTCTGAACTCTGACCCTGGCCCTCCACGAAGCGCAGCTCCTCCAGAGAAAGGCCAGAGTGGGTCATGACTGTGGAAGGAAAGTCATTCTGATGGGAGGGAGGGAGCGAGAGAGAGAAAGAGGGACAGAGAGAGAAAGACAGAGGGAGTGAGATATTAGCATATAGCTGCTTTGATAGTGAACATTTAAAGAAAAAAAACACTGGGAAAATGTCGCTGATTAAAAGATACGTTTATTGGGAGGTGTATGGAATGTAGACAAGATTAAGCCTAGTCCTAGACTAAAAAGCACTTACAATGGAGAATCCCCATTGAACATGCTTTTGAATCCAGGGAAATCGGCCATAACGTTTTTAAAAGAAAATGAGTTTGTCTGACGTGGCCTTACCTTTTTGAAGTACTCGTCGTCAAAGGATATCTTGGCAGTTCCCGACTGTCTCACTCCTGACCCGTAGTCTGGGGCCTCCTCGTCAGCTACAAAGACACATTTTACAAGTCATTGTCATCGCGTTCGTCAGTCCCAGTTATTAACGTGGTGTTGACAAGAGCAGACTCGTCTCTTCAAAGAGCACAAAGCAGTCGACTCAGAATTCTCTCTCAGGTCGCTAGAAAACCGAGGGCCTTTCAACATTTCTTCCAGTCATTCTGATTCATTGTAGAGTTAGATCTGGTGTTTCTTGTATAAAATTGTTTTGTTGTGGTTTTAGTGAATGTGGTCTGTGATTAGGGTGCCATGTCGCATTCTGTACACACATTCTGTTACATTCTACCTGGATACATACTCAAGGAACAGGATTGGACAGTATATAACATACTAATTGAATTCACAATGAGTCTCAGAGTAGGAGTGCGGATCTAGGATAAGTTTGCCATTTAGATAATGGACAGGGGGACCTAATCGCTGATCAGCACTCCTCCTCTGAGACGATTTGTAAATACAGACCCAGGCCTGAGAGTCTTGTCAAAGAGGGTGAGTGTAGAGAGAAAGAGAGAGAGAGATGGAGCAGTACGCACCAGCGATGGCTTGGACACCGACACGCAGGAAACCACGCACATCGCCCTTCTCCGTCACTATGGCGACACGATGGACCAGGGGCACGGGGTAGAGCAGGTTGCTCAGGTACACAAAGGCTCTATGGGGGAAGGAGGGGGGAGAGAGGTGAGGATCTGACCCTACAAGCCCCTATTGGGGTCTGCTTTTGCCTCACAAGGCTTGGTCAAATTAACTTCTATTTAAGTCAATAAAAAAGGCCAAGCGGTTATTTTATTACTTTCTTAATTTGAATGCGGTAACATTTAGTTAAAGGGTTCATAACACGTTCATAGCACATTACATACTGCATCAGTAAACCATATACTGCTTATGAGTGCTGTATCTATGGGTTATAAATATACAATGTTATGGAGTCCTTATGTAAGTAGCTCTTCAAGTGTCTTTTAGAGGCATTCCTAACATCCACTGAAGTCAAGAAACGAAACTAAGTGAACATTTTACTGAAGCGGAAGTTAGGATTTAACCCTTAGTGAATGAATAGGTATTTAAATGAATTTGACCATGACTCAATGACAGTAGAGCAGGCCCTAAAGAAGTTAAGCTTGAGCCATCTGCGGCGTGACAATACATCCTAGTCACATGGAAGGGGTGTAATATGAGATCTAATGATCCAATAACCAATCACTATGACTCATAGCAATGATTCAATTGACATTCGTGCAAGGGCGAGAGGCACACTTTTAGTTACACTCATCAGATGATCACCGAAGTGATTGAGTCCATGTTCCAAATGGCATCCTATTTCCTACATAGGGCTCTGGTCACAAGTAGTGCACTATGGGACCTTGTCAAAAGTAGGGCATTATAGGGAATAGGGTGCCATTTGGGATGTGACCTTATGGTAAACTGAGATATGCATTCTATCACAAATTAAGAGATACTTCAGAATAGACAAACACAAAAATAGACAAACTGCTAAAATGATATTGCAGCAAAAATAAAAACAAACAATCTCTTTCAGGCATGTTGTTGAATGGTAAAACAGCAATACTAGCTAAATTGAAATGCAGCAGCCAGTGCCGACTCGCTTGTTATGTCGACGGGCTTTAGTCACACATTGACGTGTTGTTGCTTTGTGGGGGTTGATTTGCAGCGCCCCCGTTGCCCTAACTCTTCCCCTCCCTGTGCAGGAGAACTCAAAGCTGAGGCGATGGAGAGAGGAGAAATATAGCTGAAATATCTTTAGTCATGATGACGCAGGTAGGGCTGTTAACAGGACAGACTGGCTGGGCCTGCATCGATCTGCCGTCTGACAGACTGGATCCCAAATGGCACCCTGTTGCCTAAATAGCGCACTAATTTTCATCCCTATGGGCCCGGGTCAAAAGTAGTGCACTATATAGAGAACAGGGTGCCATTGGGGATGCAACCTGAGACCAGATGCGGCGGCTATGACATCTGAAATACAAACTGAGTTTATTCAGATGTACTATAAATACATATGTGTAGTATTTTTTTTTACCACTAAGGTTATTTACTTGATATCATTAATGTGAATTTCAAATCAGTATCACCTCCACTCCTACAATTATTAACGTCATCATTGTTATTATATGGGTAATTGATATCATTGCCATTGTATCACACATACAGTACCAGTCAAATGTTTGGACACACCTACTCATTCAAGGGTTTTTCTTTATTTTTTTTTACTATTTTCTACATTGTAGAATAATAGTGAAGACATCAAAACTATGTAGAAAATAGTAAAAAATAAATAAAAACTCTTCAATGAGTTGGTGTGTCCAAACATTTGACTGGTACTGTATACTGTTAACAAAGATGACTACGGACATTGACAAGAAAGCAAAGCAAAATACAATTCAAATAAAAATAAAATATAATAAAATAAGGTAATGAAGATGAAAAATAATAATCACCAAAACAAATAGACAATGAATTAGCCACTACAGATACCACAAAAACAGATGAGTTGTAGGGTGAAGTTGCCCCTATTGTATACTGGGTCAGTTTAGCATTTTCTCTACTAATGGGGATTGGGGGAGGGGAAGCTAATCCTACATCTGTACATAGTGGAAACTTCACCCGGGAGCAGAAAATGGTGGCATCTGGAGCAGAGCGGTATTAAGCCATAGAAATAGAATGTCATAGAATGACATTCTATATCTACAGATGAAATAACACGCCTGGAGGATGACGGTGCTGGCTCTATTCTAATTCTAGAATATTCTACTCTGCCTGCCTTGATTCTAAATGAGGCCTTACAAATAAGACACTGCTCCATAGCAGTGTGACACATTATGCTTCTTTTCAGTCTACCATCTTGCAATACATAGAAAAGGGTCCCAAATGGCACCCTATTCCCTACACACTACTTTTTAAAATCAGCAATAAAGACAGTAGTGCACTTTATAGGGAATAGGGTGCCGTTTGGGATGCAGCCGAGGAGACATGTCTCAGATATCCTTGCATCATTGACACTGAGGGGATGTTTGAGACTCACAGTATGAATAAGTGATAACTTGTTTCTATGTTTTATTGGTTGTGTCAGACTAAAACATTCAGCCACACAAACACTCAGTTCAGAGCACTCAATTCAATGAATGAGACATTTGAAAAAACCTCACAGTTTGAGGTGTAAGTGGACTACTCAGCACACAAGATCATTTTGATGGGTGGGAATACGTTTCAATTATATCATCAGCCCTAGAATCGTATATGGTAGCCAAATTAAAAAAGACGCCTTTTGTACCTCCAAAGCTACGCTTCACAGCGCTAACTATCACACACCCCCCTTATGGGGAAATCAATGCATGACTAAGTGAAAACTCTACTTATAGTGCGCTCCAAAAGTATTGGGACAGTGACACATTTGTTGTTTTGGCTCTGTACTCCAGCACTTTGGATTGGAAATGATACAATGATGTTAAAGTGCATACTGTCAGATTTAATTTGAGGGTGAACCGTTTAGAAATCACAGCACTTTTTGTACATAGTCACCCGATTTTGGGGGACCAAAATTATTGGGACTTATTCACTTATATTTGTATTAAAGTAGTAAAAAGTTAAGTATTTGGTCCCATATTCATAGCACGCAATGACTACATCAAGCTTGTGGCTCCAAATGTGATGCATTTGCTGTTTGCTTTGGTTGTTTCAGATGATTTTGTGCCCAATAGAAATTAATGGTAAATAATGTACTGTGCCATTTTGGAGTCACTTATGGTAAATAAGAATAGAATATGTGCCATGAACCCTTCAACATTAATGTGGATGCTGCCATGATTACGGATAATACAGAATGAATAGTGAATAATGATGAGTGAGAAATGTACAGATGCACAAATCTTATACCCCCAAGACATGTTAACCTGTCAATAACGGGAGGTTAGCATTTTTGGGGGGAGCATGATATTTGTGCGTCTGTAAGTCATTGTATCATTTCAAATCCAAAGTGCTGGAGTACAGAGCCAAAACAAACAAAATATGCACTGTTCCAATACTTGGAGCTCACTGTATGTGGACTAAGTGAACATTGAATTTAAGTTTAAGTTAGTATTTGCCCCTGAGTGAAATGAGCCAGCACTCTCTTCTCCCCACCCCCTCTTCCAGAGCCTGTGTAATGTCATGGTGGTTCAGATCATCATCATCATGGGTGGTCACCAACCTTCCCACCAGTATGAACCAGGGGGAGCGGTCGTAGAAGGGATCCTGGCCGTCGCTGAAGATATCCGAGCCCTCCTCGGTGCCAGCGTCTGAGCTGGTGTCGTCCACGAACGCCTCGTCGTCCAAGTAGTCCGACATCTCGCTCTGTCGCTCGTCCGCCAGCTCTGTGATGTCTGAGTCGGCCGTGGAGAAGGTGGGTGAGGGCGTGCGGTCGGCCAGCCGCTGCTCGTTGACGCAGCCATGGAAGATGGGGGAGCTAAGGGGGAGGGAAGGGTACAAGGGGAGGGCCGGGAGGGAGGGTGATGGGATGCAGGGAGGCAAGCAGCCAAGTGAAGTTAACAAAGGAGAGTTATAGTTTGGCTTGAGTGGATTGTACTGTAATGTGAAAGACTGACTTGAAGATTAAAGTCTGTCATGGTGCACAGTTGGAGAGGGATAGACTGGTCTCATTTGGTAGAGCACGTTGCTAGCAACGCCAGGGTTGTAGGTTTGAGACCAGTACGAAAAAGTTACATGTATTCAGTCACTACTGTAAGTTGCTCTGGATCAGAGCGTCCGCTAAATTGCTAACATGTATATTGTTGACACTGTCCATATTGATAAAGTTATGTTAACACGAGAAACAGCATTTGAATTATAAGAACAAAAGCTTACTTACATTTGTTAGTAGTCTAGTGTTAACTTTACGACTAGTACTAGTCTTATTTAACTGAAACACTACATCACAAGAAACAAACATAATTGTTACAACATTTGTTTTTGTACAAAAACATAAGGCGTAGACATAGTGGTTAGTAACAAAACAAGGACATACTGTATACATGAAATGACATTGATAAAATTAAAGAAAAATAAATAAATCACCAAATGAAAATAACAAACGAAGAGTGAAATGTTGTAAGGGTCCAAAAAAATAAAAAACATCATAAGGGCATAGAATGTACACTATCAACATAAAACATAAATGAAATGTGCTTATTGAAAGATGTGAAATAATTAAAACATGAGGCTATAAGGACAGAAAATGAATCAATCCAACAGCACAGACATAAAAATGAATAATGGAATCGTGGAAGTGTAAATGGATTCCATTTCATGAATGATTCATGAAAGCTCCTCAAAACAGCTGAGGGTATCCGTCCACATAACAAAACCAACCGCTTTGCTTTTCAACTCCATAAAGCAACTCCTTTACATCTAAAATACCCAACCAAAGACAGCAGAAGTGACAAATAGAATTCTAACAAGAAAAATGTAACAAAGGAATTGTTGTAGCCAGTGTTGCGTCGTACGTACCTCCCCACCAATTTGAACCAATGAAAGCGGTCATAGAAGGGGTCATTTCCAGTCAGAGCCCCCTCGTTGTCGTCCTGATTGGAGGAAGCCATTTCCCCGGCGCGGTCGTACATCTCTCTCATCTGGTCCAGCCTCTGCCTGCAAATCATATCAGAGTTCCACTTAGACCACAGTTTCGCTTCATTCCACACATACCGTTTTCCCATCAACCTATCGTGCCGACCTGAACAGTACTGAACTGCCGTGGATATTTTCTCTCCACCTTTTCCTTTCCAGCACTGTTCCACACCAGCAACTATGGTAGACGAATGTGTAACCAGGCCAACGCGGTAAAGCTTGGCTCAGTTCAGCTTAGCCAACTAGTGTGAAGTTTATTATTATTAGAACTTCTTAACCGTTATTTTGTCAGCGAGTCATGTTAAGACCAAGGTCTCTTTTACCCAATACATCTAATAAATATTGACTTACGTTACATCAGAGGGCCAGACAACTTTCTGATAGAGAACGCAGTCGTGTACTAAACTAGTCGCCCGTAATAAAACGAAGAGCGCTACGGTAAAATGCATCTTAAAGCTTTAATGAAGTGGCAGCTGCATTCATATATAGAAAATGTCGCCATAGTCTCGGACCGGTAGGAGCGTCAACTGAATGATCAGTTTTCTTCTATAGAAGCAATTTTAAATTCTCAGCTTCTTTATTTTAGATTTTTACCCCTTTTTCTCCCCAATTTCGTGATATCCAATTAGTAGTTAGTCTTGTCCTATCGCTGCAACTCCCATACGGACTCGGAAGAGGCAAAGGTCGAGAGCCATGTGTCCTCCGAAACACGACCCTGCCAAGCCGCACAGCTTCTTGACACACTGCTCGCTTAACCCAGAAGCCAGCCACACCAATGTGTTAGAGGAAAAAAAACATACAACTGGTGACCGTGTCAGAGTGCATGCGCCCGGCACGCCTCAGGAGTTGCTACAGCGCGAAAGGACAAGGACATCCCGGCCGGCCAAACCCTCCTCGAACCTGGGATGACACTGGGCGCCGCCTCATGGATCTCCCGGTTGTGGCCGGCTGCGACACAGCCCGGGATCGAACCCGGGTCTGTTGTGATGCCTCAAGCACTGCGATACAGTGCCTTATGCCACTGCACCACTCGGGAGGCAATTCTCAGCTTCTTAACGAACTCATCAATATGCTTTTTAAAAGACAGCATTCGACTATCCAGATGATCAGATATTTGTAGGTCGGGACACGGTCAATATGGGCACCATCCAAAGTACATATGCTTAAAGTTATTTTTATGCGCTCTATTGTGTCCTGCTCTATTGCGTGCTGTTTGTCAGCCAGATTTTTTACCAATGAATTAGTAGAGTGATCCACAGTATTGAATTAGTAGAGTGATCCACAGTATCGAAGGCCTTTGACAGGTTAATGAAAAGGGCAGCACAATGTTGCCTTACAATTTACTACATCATTTATAACAAGTGAAGCAGCAGAGACGCTGTGACCTGGTCTAAAATTCGACTGATACATTTCAGAATTAATCAAGGATTCTAACATTTTAGCTAGGCAAGAATGTTTTGTAATGGGCGATAGTTATTTAGGTCACAAAGGGTCACCACCTTTTTGAAGGGGTAGTACATGGGCCACCTTCCAAACCTTGGGGATAGTACCAGATAAAAAATATGGGTTAATGATTCTGCAATCAAAAATGGAGGACAAACGTTTTAGAGCCAACTCAGGGCCTGGAATACAGGAGACGGTAAATAAGTGCGTAACAAGTTGTGTACAAACCCCTGAGGAGAAAACGTTTTAAAATGTATATTCTTATTTACACAGGGATTCATTTTTTGCAGTTTGGTATCTCTAATACATACTATGGGACAATGATCGCTGACAAATGCAAAGACTCATTTCATGTGCAAAAACATTTTTATGGGGGTTATTAATAAGAATTAAATCAATCAATGAGGAGTATGCAGGGTTTTTCACATTTATAATTGTGGGTTTTGAGATCAATTGAGTCAGGTTAAAATCAATGCACATACACTTTAGTTTATTAGATACAGCACCAATATAACTGGAGTGCTGATCTAGGATCAGTTTTGCCTTTTCGATAACAACGAATAGTATATGGACAGGTGTGACTTGATCCTAGATCAGCGAGCGTTGTGAATATAGGCCCTGTACCCTTTATCATACACCTCCCTTAAGGATGCAAAGAGGGATGGCATCACGGATATCATAAGTGTGCATCAAAATCAAGGTAAGCTGTGACAATATCATATGAATCCAAATCAACTCTATTCATGAAGTGAATTGAAACCTGTGTCTTAACATCCAAAGTAACGGGCAATTTCCAGTTTATAAACTGAATTTCAACCCCCTTTGCTAAAATGACTGTAGCTGACCCAGGATTGACCCCAGAATCAACTAACTTACTACTTTAGGAGACCAGGGTTGTTTGTGTTCATTAGGTACTAAATGGAAGAAAAAGGAGGGACTACCTGGAACTGCCCAATAAGAAACACTCATTTTAATTTTGTTGCAAAACGTTTTGCTACAATGTGCCCTAATGAACATGACCCAGGGTCTTACTTGAGTTTCTCCAGGGACCAGTAGTGCGTGGCGCCATTCTTCAGGTCCTGTATCTCAACAGCCACCACGGTGCGGGGGAACGGGCGTGAGTCGCGCTCCTTCTCCAGCTCGGGGGGCGACAGTTCCGGGGGAAGCGGTGAGTACAGGGTGTCCGTCAGCAATACGAACTGGAACTGCACCTGAAAGATGGGGGAGTGGGAGAAGGAGAAGTCAAAAAGGAAGGCGGGGGTGGAGTCCTATGTTCACGAAAAGAACGCCAAAGGGCATAAATAATAGGAGAGTAGAAGCTTGTGATAAATAAAGAGCAGTAGGAAACCTGAAAGTCCTTTCCCCTCTACCATCCATCACCCTGCTCCTACAACCTGACATGTCTATACTTAGAATAGAAATCCCAAGCTCCTCTAGATCAGGCAGACCATGTCCCCCCCCCAAATGGTACCCAAATCCCTATACAGTTCACTACTAGGGGTCAAAAGTAGTGCACTTTTGCTATTTGGGACGCGTCCATACAGACCGGCAACAGTACGGTGACCGCAGGCTTCCCAAATGGCACCCTATTTCCTTTTATTGTGCTTTTCTTTTGACCAGGGAGCTCTGGTCAACAGTAGTGCACTATAAAATGAATAGGGTCCATTTGGGATGCATACCATGTGTTCATCTTCATCTCAAAGATCAACATCCATAATTTGAAGGGTTGTGTTCAGCATTTTCTCCAACTATCCTCTTCACGGAATGTATTGTTGCGATTGCAACACATAAAACGTGAGTGTCCATCGCTGCTGATTTGAAACATTGTGGTGTCCTTCCCTGTGACATCATCTTATGTACAGTACCAGTCAAAAGTTTTAGAACACCTACTCATTCAAGAGTTTTTCAATCTTTATAAAATGTTGTACATTGTAGAATAATAGTGAAGACATCAACACTATGAAATAACACATATGGAATGATGTAGTAACCAAAAAAGTGTTAAATCAAAATATATTTTATATTTGAGATTCTTCAAAGTAGCCACACTTTGCCTTGATGACAGTTTTGAACACTCTTGGCATTCAACCAGCTTCATCAGGTAGTCACCTGGAACGCATTTCAATTAACAGGTGTGCCAAGTTAAAAGTTTATTTGTGGAATTTCTTTCCTTCTTAATGTGTTTGAGCCAATTGGTTGTGTTGTGACAAGGTAGTGGTGGTATACAGAAGATAGACCTATTTGGTAAAAGACCAAGTCCATATTATGGCAAGAACAGCTCAAATAAGCAAAGAGAAACGTCAGTCCATCATTACTTTAAGACATGAAGGTCAGTCAATCCGGAAAATGTCAAGAACTTTGAAAGTATATTCAAATGCAGTTGCAAAAACGATCAAGTGCTATGATGACACTGGCTCTCATGAGGTCCGCCACAGGAAAGGAAGACCCAGAGTTACCACTGCTGCAGAGGATAAGTTCATTAGAGTTAACTGCACCTCAGATTGTAGCCCAAATAAATGCTTCACAGAATTAAAATAACGGACACAACATCAACTGTTCAGAGGAGACTGCGTTAATCATGCCTTCATGGTCGAATTGCTGCAAAGTAACCACGACTAAAGGACTACTAAACCACTACTAAACCACTCAGCTAAGATGACAAGACTTGCTTGGGCCAAGAAACACGAGCAATGGACATCAGACCAATGGAAATCTGTCCTTTGGTACGATGAAGCCAAATTTAAGATTTTTGGTTCCAACCGCCGTGTCTTTGTGAGACGGAGAGTAGGTGAACGGATGATCTCCGCATGTGTGGTTCCCACCGTGAAGCATGGAGGAGGAGCTGTGATGGTGTGGGGGTGCTTTGCTGGTGACACTGTCTGGGATTTATTTAGAATTCAAGGCACACTTAACCAGCATGGCTACCACAGCATTCTGCAGCGATACTCCATCCATCTGGTTTGCGCTTAGTGGGACTATCATTTGTTTTTCCAACAGGACAATGACCCAACACACACCTCCAGGCTGTGTATGGGCTATTTGACCAAGAAGTGTTGCATCAGATGACCTGGCCTCCACAATCGTCCAACCTCAACCTAATTGAGATGGTTTGGGATGAGTTGGACGCAGAGTGAAGGAAAATCAGCAAACAAGTGCTCAGCATATGTGGGAACTCCTTCAAGACTGTTAGAAAAGCATTCCAGGTGAAGCTGGTTGAGAGAATGCCAAGAGTGTGCAAAGCTGTAAGCTGTCACAATGAAAAGGGTGGCTACTTTGAAGAATCTAAAATGTATTTAGATTTTTTTAACACTTTTTTGGTTACTACATTATTCTATATGTGTTATTTCATAGTTTTGATGTCTTCACTATTATTCTACAATGTAGAAAAACCCTTGAATGAGTAGGTGTTTCCAAACTTGAATGGTACTGTAAATATAATGAAAGCGGATCAGCACGCATCTACCACTTTCACCTATCCTGTGTTTTCACATAAATGCAGAGGAGACAGTGAGGAAACAGGGAGAGGAAGCTACTTAAAACTATTGCTATGTAGCCATTGCATCAGCTATTTTGACACTAGGTGTGTATGCGAACCCCACCCAACCCCAATGGACATGTGTTTCAGACACCGTACCAAATTTGATAGAATTTTGTTCAGAATATAATAATAATTTTCAATATTATTATTAACAGTTTAAATTAGGTTTTAAACTGAATTGGAGTGTATACTGTGACAATAGTTACCTTCTTCTTTAGTTCGACACTGATGGCGTTGGCCTCCTTCAGGTAGACCGCATTGCCCCACAGTTGGTCGCGGAGCGAGGTGAACTGATGGTACCGCCATTTCCTGAAGGCCCACTGCGCTAGCTCAAACTCATGCTGTGTCCAGGGCACTGCAGGGGATAGGGGACATTGTCAAAGAGTGGCAAATATATTCAAATCCACACAAGACGCACACGCAGAGCCACAGAGACATGCACACACACACGCAACTGTACGTACATGTTAAGTATTGTTCATGGGTTCAATGTTGGGATGTTGGCGGGTTGTTTTGGACACTAGTAAATGTATGTGGTTGTGCTGGTTAGGAAGACTGGAATGTTTCATCATTAGTCATAAGACTGTTTTACTTGGAGTTCAGTTACCTTGATCAATCTTTTCTGATGAGTGGGTGATTTCTATGGGCAGTCAACATGACAACACACATTTTGCTCATGAAAAGAACACACAGGTGCAGTACAGGACCACATTAAAAAAGCTCAATATAACTAATTGAAATGGCTTTTTGGGCCTGTATTCATAAAGCGTCTCAGAGTTCTAATGAACAAGATCGCATGGACAGGAGAGACCTCATCCTAGATCAGCACTCCTACTCTGAGATGCTTGACGAATATGGCCCCTGGTTCATGAACAGCAGTGAAATTCTATTCCTTGTTGCTCATGATTGAAAGAAGAACGCACCCTCCTCTTCCTCATCTTCATCTTCCTCTTCGTCGGGGGTCTCCACAGCCAGTGAACAGGTCTCCACCTGTTTCTGAAGTTCCTGCAACTTGCTCTCATAGACCTGCAAAGCACAGCAGAGGGCAAAGAGGAGAGAACGGACACCGCCCGTCAGCCAATGGACAGACAGGACGGGAGGACAGGAGGAGGGCCTAACCACCACCACCATCATTAACAACAACACCACAACCATGACAGAGCTAGCAGGTCCTGCGGGGATCAAGATAGATGGTTGCCTGATTCACACTATAGGACCAAAAACTACGCTGGCTCAGATGTTTCCTTTTCGCATGATATTTTCCAGCAACTATGGTTAATACGTAACCAGGCCAGCTCGGTCCTACTCTGCTTGGTTTAGCCCTTCGTGTGAAACAGGCTAATGGGGAAAAAGGGATGAGAGGGGTAAGCTTGGGAGTCACACACCACTGTCGATTTTCATGAGATACATTTGAGCTTCATAACCCTTTCAATGTCTAACCTAGCAACTGCAATGCTAACACAAAATGACAATTAAAAGAACATTCATTTTGCACGTTTCAAACTGATTCATTAAATGATCTAAGAGGTTGGTAGATTGGAGAGGTTGGTTGAAGCGGAGTCTAATGTCATCCAATGAGGGGTGTCGTTCATGCAGGAGACGGTTGTCCCGATGACATCATGCTTTTTGTTCAGTGTCTTCAGGCGAACAATGTCGCCTTTCATATCGCACACACACACACCAATAAGCAGAAACAGACTCAATGTTGGATGTTATACTGTAATGAAAACATGAAGACCAAACTCTTTGGTCCTTTAAAAACCTGCTCTATGCAAAATATTCTGTGCTACAGCTTGAAAAATAAATGTAAGTGTCTTTGGATGACAACATAAATGTTTGTTTCTAACATTAAGGCAGAGTTAAATGTTTTGTTTCTGTGACACTAGGAAGAGATATATCTGTTCAAAAGTTTGGGGTCACTCAGAAATGTCCTTGTTTTCGAAAGAAAGCACATTTTTTCTCCATCGAAAAAACATGAAATTGATCAGAAATACAGTGTAGACATTGTTAATGTTGTAAATGACAATTGTAGCTGGAAATGGCTGATTTTTTATGGAATATCTACATAGGCGTATAGAGGCCCATTAACAGCAACCATCACTCCTGTGTTCCAATGGCACGTTGTGTTAGCTAATCCAAGTTTATAATTTTAAGAAGGCTAATTGATCATTAGAAAACCCTTTAGCAATTGTGTTAGCACAGCTGAAAACTGTTGTGCTGATTAGGGAAGCAATAAAACTGGACTTCTTTAGACTAGTTGAGTATCTGGAGCATCAGCATTTGTGGGTTCGATTACAGGCTTAAAATGTCCAGAAACAAAGAACTTTCTTCTGAAACTCGTATTCTTGTTCTCAGAAATGAAGGCTATTCCATGCGAGAAATTGCCAAGAAACTGAAGATCTGGTACAATGCTGTGACCTACTCCCTTCAGAGGACAGCGCAAACTGGCTCTAACCAGAATAGAAAGAGTGGGAGGCCCCGGTGCACAACTGAGCAAGAGGACAAGTACATTAGAGAGTCTAGTTTGAGAAACAGACGCCTCACAAGTCCTCAACTGGCAGCTTCATTAAATAGTACCCGCAAAACACCAGTCTCAACGTCAACAGTGAAGAGGCGACTCTGGGATGCTGGCCTGCTAGGCAGAGTTCCTCTGTCCAGTGTCGGTGTTCTTTTGCCCATCTCAATCTTTTCTTTTTATTGGCCAGTCTGAAATATGGCTTTTTCTTTGCAACTCTGCCGAGAAAGCCAGCATCCCGGAGTCGCCTCTTCACTGTTGACGTTGAGACTGGTGTTTTACAACATTAACAATGTCTACACTGTATTTCTGTTCAATTTTATTTTTTTTGTCCATAAAAAGTGTTTTTTCCCCCTCCAAAAACACAGACATTTCTATGTGACCCCAAACTTTTGAACACACACACAACTAGTCAAACGTTTGGACACAACTACTCATTCAAGGGTTTTATTTTATTTGTACTATTTTCTACATTGTAGAATAATAGAAGACATCAAAACTACGAAATAACACATGGAATCATGTAGTCACCAAAAAAAAGTGTTAAACAAATCCAAATATATTTTATGCATTTGAGATTATTCAAAGTAGCCACCCTTTGCCTTGATGACAGCTTTGCACACTCTTTGCATTCTCTCAACCAGCTTCATGAGGTAGACACCTGGAATGAATTTCAATTAACAGGTGTGCCTAGTTAAAGGTTAATTTGTGGAATTTCTTTCCTTCTTAATGCATTTGAGCCAATTAGTTGTGTTGTGACAAGGTAGGGGTGGTATACAGAAGGACCAAGTTCATATTATGGCAAGAACAGCTCAAATAAGCAAAGAGAAATGACAGTCCATCATTACTTTAAGATATGAAGGTCAGTCAATCAGGAACATTTCAAGAACTTTGAAAGTTTCTTCATGTGCAGTCGCAAAAACCATCATGATGAAACTGGCTATCATGAGGAACGCCACAGAAAAGGAAGACCCAGAGTTACCTCTGCTGCAGAGGATAAGTTCAGTAGAGTTACCAGCATCAGAAATTGCAGCCCAAATAAATGCTTCACAGAGTTCAAGTAACCGATGGAAATACTTCCTTTGGTCTGACGAGTCCAAATTTGAGATTTTTGGTTCCAACCTTCATGTCTTTGTGAGACGCAGAGTAGGTGAACGGATGATCTCCGTATGTGTGGTTCCCATCGTGAAGCATGGAGGAGGAGTGATGGTGCTTTGCTGGTGACACTGTTGGTGATTTATTTACAATTCAAGGCACACTTAACTAGCATGGCTACCACAGCATTCTGCAGCGATATGCCATGCCATCTGGTTTGCGCTTAGTGGGACTATAATTTGTTTTTCAAGAGGACAATGACCCAAGACACCTGTAAGGGCTATTTTACCACGAAAGGGAGTGATTGAGTTCTGGTTCAGATGACCTGGCCTCCACAATCACCCGACCTCAACCCAAGAGAGGTGGTTTTGGATGAGTTGGACCGCAAAGTGAAGGAAAAATCAGCCAACAAGTGCTCAGCATATTTGGGAACTCCTTCAGGACTTTTGGAAAAGCATTCCAGTTGAAGCTGGTTGAGAGAATGCCAAGAGTGTGCAAAGATGTCATTAAGGCAAAGGGTGGCTACTTTGAAGAATCTCAAATATATTTTAATTTGTTTAATACTTGTTTGGTTACTACATGATTCCATGTGTCATTTCATAGTTTTGATGTCATCACTATTATTCTACAATGTAGAAAATAAAGAAAAACCCTTGAATGAGTAGGTGTGTCCAAACTTTTGACTGGTACTGTATACATTTACCAAAAATTATATATGGGGGATTGGAAATGATGCAGACAATTACATCGATGGAAGCCACATTCTATCGGCAATATTAAAGCTGAACTACCCCCCGGAAAAATGTATCATCCCAGCCCTACTATACAGGGAATAGGGTGCCATTTGGGTCTCAAAGACTCTCTTTATCCATGTTGAGTCCACCTTTACAAAGACAAAAGAAAATCTTTCCAATTAAGATAATACTTTAAAATATAATTGGTAATAAGTATTTCCAAAACGTTTAAACAGGAAACGACTCTTATTTGCATGCACTATATCCCCTTCACTCTTATATTGCAGGTATGATATGCTTGGATTTCATATGAAAAATCTGACTTTTTAAATCTAATTCATAATAGCTTTTTATATGCACACTATCTGTCAAGGTGTTCAGTATGTCAAGATGGAAATGTGGTGATGGTATGTTCAAAGTATATCATCACATAGAAATGATTAAAGTGAAAAACCTAAATGTCTTACTTCCATTAACATCTGGAAAACCACAAGTTAAAAGGTACATTTCTTAAAGTTTGAAGCAACAATTACTATCCTCTAGTCTAATAGAAAGAATGAACTTTCTTTGGGAAAAACTTTTTGGAATATCATTATTTCAGACTGCACCGACTTGGTGTATTTTGTAAAAACGAACCAAAAAGTACTATTTTTTGGTAATAGCGGACCACGGCTAACAAATACTATTCTAATTATGAAGACAATGTGTAGTCCTTTGTGTGATGTATCATGCTACGTAATTCAAATTCTAAACAAAGTTTTTATTTATTTAATCAGCCTTCATCAATTCAAGTACTGGAGCCTGAACTGTGTCTGCATAAATCATGACTACTCGATTACAGTGCATCAAATTAGTGAGTTAAGATACAGGTTGTTGATTTATTTGGCGTAAACTACGTCTAAACAGTATCCTGTGTGAGTTCTGGGTCAATTAACCATTTCATTCAAGAAATGGATAACTGTTGAGGACATTCATTTATGAACTATCGAGGTCATTAGATTAATTAAGCTAAATGTTTTTCTGATACACGAAAACACAAAACAAGACGGAACATAGAGTATATGGTCATAAAGAATGTGCTTTATATAACACTAACCACGTTTCCATCCACCGTTTTTATGCGAGTAAAGTCAAACCGTACAAAATAAAATCACAACAGCTGTTATGGAAACTGGAAGTTTCGGTACAATTGTATAAATGCCGCCAGATCATGTGTTCGTTCGACATGGTGGGATCTTTTTGTGTTGGTAAAATGTATTATGTGAGAAATGGCGGTGGAAACGCCTTTATGCGCAAATATTGATATAACAACCCTCATATTGAAGTAAATTTGGTGTCACGCGATGATATTATGTGTGGTCCTCCCACTACAAATCGGGAAACCGAGTTTATTGGGCTACAGATTAAAATCAGTTATGAACTGCACTGGGTGGTGAAAGTGCAGGGTAATCTTGGTGCAGCTTTCCAATAAATAGAGGGTCTTATACTGGTGACATGATAATGGATGCTTGACTATCGTTTGACAAACAGAAATATTCTCGCCCTTATCCATAATAATCTCGTCATGTAGACTAGCCTACCTGGCCGCACAGCCTACCCACACTGCGAACTGTGGCTAAAGCGCACTTCCCAAAATCAGAGTAGGCACATTTGCTATTTAACTCAACAGTTTGCGACAAAACGATCAGTTGAAAATGCGATGGAAACGCATTGAATTTTAGATTTTTTAATCGGCACATGTAAATTTATGAGAAAAAGTACATTTTGTGGGAACTACTTAAATCACGCACTAAACAAGTCCGTTTGGTGGAAAAATAACATTTTCTTTATGCTGATTTTTTAATATTCACATGAGAATCTGTCGCTAATTGGACAGAAACCTAGCTAGTGTGGGGATGATAACCTCAGGCTGTTTCGTTCCAACGGTATAACTGTTTTCCTCAGCAATTTCAATCCACTTAATGCGATGTTTTCTTGCCATGAAACTTAATAGTATGCTGATACTGAGTATCATGAGATCCTGCCCTCAGATCTTATTTAACGTACAGCCAAATGTTCAATATCAATTCACACGAGGCTGCTTGGCCTTTGAGAAATTGTAGATTTTTTGGGGGAAACCCAGTAAGATTAATTTAAGTAAACAAGTTGAACACCAAGCAACGGCCTGCATCTGTAACATTTTATTTCAGTCATACTTCGAAAATAGATCTCCAGCAACACAAACGTATGCATTATATCCTTGATAAAACCTGTGAACAATGAAGTTCCAATATTTTTTGCACAAAGTACTAGCCTTTTACGAGGCAACAACTTGATACACAGCCATATTGAGGCACTTCATATCATATTCAGATACACTAACAACACTGACCAGACAAACATAACATATATTTCAAAAGAACAATATAGCTGTACATTGTCCATTTCATTGACTACTTTTCCAGCTCTCCAGGTAATATTTTGAGAAGCTGTCAGCACCGGATGCATGCGTTAATAACATTATTTATTGGAGCATTGACTTGAAGGCATGCAAAGACAGTCATAGAAGCAAGAGCACTTTTTAAATGGAAAGAAAGTAAACGGTTGAAGAAAATGTCCTATAGATTTTTGCCATTTGGTTTGCATTACACACAACGGTAGAGTAAATAGTATTTTGAGAACTTTATATTATTCTGTTATCTACAGTTATCAATAACATACTGTAGCTCAGATAGAGATTTGTGATATGCATTGGCCTAAGCATCCTGAATTAAATGTTTTCTTTAAAGAAAGTCATTTAGACATAGGCGTTGGCCATTGCATTTGGAAATCACAAGGTTCTCTTCAGGCATAGGCAGCGAAGTAAGCTATTAAGGTATAGGAGATAAGAATACTTAACTCACTCGGAAGTGAAGAGAGTCAACTAACAGCATTAGTGGCAAACTCATGAGGAAATAATTATCTCATTTGAAGTCTGTCAACAGCGTTTACACAGTGTAATTGATAGAGATAAATGCATGGTATCGGATACATTTTTTCAGGGCGGTGTTCTAATCACTAAACTATTCCTTAAGAATGAATGTGTGGGAAACCGAACAAGATGTGTACGTATTCCATTCTTTACAGATGGAAATGGCATTCAATGTGTCATGTATTCACGACAGCAAAATGTACTGCCCATTAAGTAGAAGGTGAGATTTACAAACTTACTAGCCCACAATTTATGAAATCACATATTCGAGTCAAATCCAATTGGACAATGATGCTTCTCCTGAAATATGCAATATGCAAAAGACTTTCATTCTTTGTGTTACTCCCAAGTTTTTGAGGGTGAGTCTTTTGAAACCATGGTAACCCTTGGTTGGACATCCTCTCCCTAAGAAGCTGCCTTTTGTGGGTGTGAGTCACTGAACCAGAGATAAATAAATGGCAATCTAATACATTACCCAGAATCCACAGGCTCTTTCCCAAATGGCACCCTATTCCTTACATAGTGCACTACCTTTGACCAGACTTCTATGATCAAAAGTAGTGCACTAAGGAGGAAATAAAGTGACATTTGGGGCACAAGCAGTTTTAGTACTGTACATAGAACACATCCCCGTGGGAAAGCAAGACCCGTGGCAGTTGGTCTTAACAAAATGATGTTCCGCTAGATATCATGAAATCAACATCTACATTTCAAACAATAGAGTACAAAAAAAACGGTGCTTAAGACAGATCTCTGTCCATATTCTCTCACTTTTTTGTAATACGATTGAGAGTACAACTTCTTCATGACTTAAGGAAGTGCAATTGAGTTTTGGAAATACAATGTACGGTGGCAGTCGCATATCATAAGTAACAATACCTATTTCCTTTCATTAACACTAACTATGAAGACAAGAGGCTTACATTGTTTTACTCATGGTGGCCAAAAGGAATATTAAGGCATTGTCTCACCAAACTCGTTAATTTGGTACATTTTCAGCACTAGTGGTTACAAGTATAGGGCAATTTAAGGTATTCATTTAGTATGCAAGTGTTAAAATTGAATCAAAAAGTTATAGGGAGACAGAGCCAATGAAGGTCTTTGATACCAGATTGTAAATGCAGAGCAATGTTAATGACATGTTAGTGAATCATTAAGGCACTTCTTTGATTCCATTCTATCAGTCTTCATTCATTTTCAAAAGGCAGTCAAGTGTTGGTGGTGCACAGTAAATTAATTCACAATGAATGCATAATCTAATTTACATACAGATTATATTGTATTACACAGTCACTTTGATGTGTAGCTTAATTAGCTGCTAACTTCCATATCGACAATAACAACAGGTCAACAACCTTTCAATTGTGACATGGTAAATTATGATAGAACACTTACTGTCCCGAAATGATATAACAAACATTGTAAATGTACACTTGGCAGATCCGGTTAGTGTACCAAATTAAATAAAAAGGGTGAGAATATTTTGTGTTATTTTTCCTGGAGTTGGGTTTCTTAAGGAAGAGAGTAAATACTGTTTGACTGTAAATGTTGGGCACTTTGTAGACACCAAGGTAAAGGGTTTGAACTAAGGATTTAGAAACAACCCTGTTTGCCCTAGCCAAGGGTTAATCTTTATAATAGCTAAAATAACATTCATTATAAACCAAAACTAAAACGGCAAACAGTGTAAAACGCAGATGATCAACCATGAAAATCATTTGTCTGAATGAATTCAAAATGTATGATGATTTATCATTATTTAAAAAGGATGACACAAAAAGTCCCATTATCTTGTGTTGGCTTTGATTCCTTACAACAGCTCTCCTCATTTGCATATGTTGAAATAGCAACCAGTGCAGCACAACGGATACAGGAGGAAGGGCATAGATAGATTATGCAATTGAAATGGTCAATTGTGCTTT
Source organism: Salmo trutta (assembly GCF_901001165.1). Classification (NCBI taxonomy): domain Eukaryota; kingdom Metazoa; phylum Chordata; class Actinopteri; order Salmoniformes; family Salmonidae; genus Salmo; species Salmo trutta. Next base: position 26,882,763 of record NC_042984.1, on the reverse strand, counting down.
CATTATACACATACCATTGAAATTTGGATCAACCAACACACTGTTCAAGTGCAAAAAGAGTCACAGTTCTAGCTGTTTGTCTCACTGTGGACAATTATTTTGAGGTGTTGTGATCTGTAATGTGTTTGTCTACTAAAAGTACAGAACTCCTCATTCCCACTAGCCCCATCTCACACTGCCGTCTCTCGGCTAGCCTTCAGATCCTTCAGATTAGGGGCAGACATTTGCCTGCGCATTCGAGGTGGTGCCTGAAAATTGCTTTGATGGTTTGCTTGGTCAGTTTGGGGATATTTCTGGTAACTAGTGAAGTTGGTGTTGGCGCCATAGGGCATGCTGTTGTAGTGGCAGGGCTGTTGGTGGTGTGGTTGGGGTTGTTGGGCCTGTTGGTTTTGGTAATGGTGCCGGGGTTGATAGAAGGCCTGCTGCTGCTTCCTGCCCTTATCAGAGTACTGCAAGGACTCCATGGAGCCGGAGGATCGGCGGTCCATGGAACCATAGTTTCGGCGGTCCATAGAACCAGAATTTCGGCGGTGGTTGAAGGAGTTGCTGCGGCTTCGTTCATGGGACTGCTGATGCTGCTGCTGCTGGTTGTTTCTATGGCTTTGCCTCTGGCCCTGGCTTTGGCCTTGGCCTTGGCCTTGGCTTGGGCCCTGCTCCAGGTCTTTACATCTGCGTGGCTGCGGGGAGGGGCTCGGCTGTTGGGGGTAGGTGGCTTGACTAACAGGAGTCGCCATTCTCTCTCCGGGCTCTCCCCCCTCCTCAGCCTGCACCTGACCCCCCCCCTCCTCCTCTTCAAAGGCCTCTTTTGGCACCTTCAGCTCAATGACCCGCTCGTCGGTGATGATGATGTGGGTGCCGGGACTCCAGGAGTTGCGGTGCGTGGGATTGCTTCGGAACGGGAAGCGGAGTTTGCGGTCCTCCGGCGGGATGAAGCGGTGGGGGCCGCTCTGCCGGCGAAGCTGCTTGGTGATCTCCTGCTGCTGGAGACTCTTCAGGCGCACCTGCTCCTGCCGCATCCAGCGCATATGGCCCCGGCGGAGGGTGGAGTCGTCACCCGCAGTTTGCAGTTCGCCCTCCTCCCCTTCGGCCTGCACCAGGGGTCGGCCCTCCCGAGGACTAGGGGTTCTGGGGGCGCTAGCAGGGGGGCTGGTGGTAGGCGGGCTGGAAGTCTGACCCTCTGGGGTGATGAGTGGCAGGACTTTCTCCATCTTGACCATCTTGTTCCTGAGGGCACGGATTTCCACATCCTTCATGTTGTTCTGCTTCTTCACCTCATGCAAAATGTCCTCCAGCTTGTCAATGTGCACCTTGAGGTCATCCATGGGGTCGGCCACCACACCTGCTCCCCCTCCGCCTCTTCCCACATTACCGTTGGTGAGAACATCCTCGATGCGTTCGTCGCCTACCCCGACCGTGTCCCACACGTCCCTGGCCACTGCCCGCCACGAGTCCCGCTCGTTGGGGTCCTTCTTGCCGTAGGCGGCGCACAGCTCCTTCATCTTGACGATGGCCAGGGCCTCAATCTCCTGGCGTGTGTGGCGGAAGTCGTTGAGGGCCACCTCGTAGCAGATCTCCTTCACTGCCTGGATCTTCAGGTCCGAGATGGTGACCCACTTGGCATCCTTGGTGATGCGTCGGTGCTGGGGAACCTGGTACATTTTCACAGGCTCCCGACGCTTCCCACTGCTGGGCAAGCCACACTTTCTGACTATGGACTGCAGCTTGCTAGGAGGCAGCTTTTCCCTCAGGGAGGTGATCAGTCTCCAGCTTTCCTCACAAGACCTCTTATCTGAGTCATCGCCACTATCAGAGTCGCCATCCTTGAAAAAACAAAACAGGAAACAAACCAAAGAGGTTCCCAACAAAATGAAGAAATTAAAATGGGAAATCAAAAAGAGGAAGGATGGCTTTTAAAAAAAGGAAAGGATACAAGTATGAATATGCAACATGGGAACTTCTATTGCCACGGGGTGTTCTTGGGTAGAATTGAAATGTATATAATTACTCATTTTCTACATCCGCATACGTTTTTCTAACCATTTTCAGTGTAAAACAATATACTTTTTGGTCAGAATAAAAACACCCTCAAACTTTCGCATACATCATAATTATACAAGATGTATGACAAGTTGAGGAGGACATGCACTTTCCATGCCCAGAAAAATAAGTCTAGGAAGAAATCATTCATCAAATTCAAGGACAAACCAGCTTAAACAAAAACCTAATACTGACAGTGGCTTCCATTGACTTTCTTTTTATAGATCTAAGACCTTGGTTTGCGCATTGGTTCTGACCTCAGGCTAATGAGTGAATTCAGAAGAATCCTATAAAATTGTGCTCTTTAGTGTAAAATTATATGGATTTATATAGAATATGTTGCTTATTTCTTGGATGTAACTTTTCTATGCATGTTCTAGTGCTGGAAGAACATGTTACCATCAGGAGTAACCACTGCGGAGCGCCCTCATATTTTGAAATGGGGAAATATTGTACACATTTATCTGCAAAATTGTACTTAGAAAATGTACAATCAGGTAGGCCAATATCATTCCCAATGTTGCATATTGATATTAAAAGTAAATGTAAAGCATGACTATCATGATTAGACACAGAATATGAACAGAAAAAGGGGGACAGGTGTTGATCTGATTTGTTGTGTATTATTTCCTCTTCATAATTGACGATACGGGCACTTGAAAGCGGGATCCCAAACATGCTACAAAGGCATGCAAAAAAAAGGCAGACACATTTTGGTAGCCTTTCCCCATTCGAAGTCCACGTGAAAGAAGATTTAGAGTTGGTTTTAGAGTTGCTCTAGTGTTAGCAGTGCTTGAGAGGACAAAAGTAGTCTTGCAGTTTTATTGGAAAGCCAGTAGAGAGGACAGACAGAAAAGTGAGGTTAAGTGTTAATGCATCCACTTCACGGAAGACGTTAGTTGGAAGAAAATGCAGTTTCTCATTTTGGTAGACAAAGTACATTACAGATCACAACCAGAGAGAACAGGAAGCTGATGACTGTATCTGCGACTAGATCAGAGACATTGGTTGGAAATAGGTGTACAAATACGTGTACAAATACGTGTATGCAGTAGGAGTCTGAATATCATACGTTTGTAGTTATGCTCATAAACCACCAGAGAATTAAAGTATTTTTAGTGATTCGTTGATTAAAACCCGAGTACTGATAATTCAGTTGAGTTATGTCCTCAGTGTGCTTTACAAAGGCACAGGTGAGGCTAGCATAAGGAAGTGACAAAAGAAGTCAATGAGAAACCACATTGTCGCTAGCCTTCAAAAAGTACTACAGCAGGACTCTTGGTTATCACAATGCATTGTACATATCAGCAACTGCATTGAAGAGCATAGAAACTCAACACAAAACAGCAAAAAACTAGAATAGAAGTCTAAACCAAGGCATTCCACAGTAGCCACATCGTTGACCAGTTTAACTGTCTATCTCTGCAACTTAGCCTGGGAATGGAAGTGAAGAAAACATGCTACAAAACATGAACCATGCAAAAGCAGTAAAGTGTTATCAAAGCTAGATCACTGGCAATTATACTGTCATTTTCTTGAGCCAATGAGTTGGTACTTGATTAATTCAATTCATTTGAATTGAGGTCATAATTTAAAAAAAATTACAAATCCAATAATTAATTTACAAAAATTCTGTTTTGCAAGGTTCAGTTCAAACCTAGAAGACACAAGAGTGAAAATAAGGATTTGGAACAGGGAAAAATGCTTTGCAATATAATTCTCTCTGAATCAAATTGTTTCAGCAAGTTGGTCGAAATCAGGAGTCAAGGGCTTGCTCTTCCCTATCTCAGACCAGATAGTGGATTCACACACCCATGCAAGAGGAACAGACATGCTAAGTAAAAAGTAAGTGCTTCTCTCCATCACTCACACACACATACATACAATAGAAGTGTCTCAAAGGTGTCAGCACAGTGAGAAATTAGTGCTAGTCAGACTTCAACAGAGCAAGCAGGGAAAATAATGTCTAATGACAAAACTATCTATCAAAATGAACTATCCGCAAAGTTATTATAGGACAACCATGCTTTAACTTTGTATCCTGCAGCACGTTTCATCTCAACACAAAAACAAAACTATCAGGTATTTTGTTTCCCCCCCAACAAAAAAACGGAATTAAGCTACAGGTTAGAGGAGTTCATTTGCTAAAGGTTTCAAGGCTTACCAGTCTCTGCTGTTCCAGAAGTTGGTCTGCCTCCTCTTTCTCTTTTTTGTACAAGATCTCCATCTCAGTCAATCTAGAATGAATGAAAAACAAATTAAATCCTATTGTATACACAATTATTCAAAAACGTGGTTTGGTACAAATATAAGGGATGGGGCTAGTTAGGGAAACGTAATCACTCAAATTCGTAGACTAAGCTAAGTATGCCAGGACTGACAGTCCATGAGATCAACATGACTGTATTCGGTCCTGTACATACCTTTTCTCCATCTCTTGCTTCATGTCGATGCCCTGCTTCTCCAGCAGCTCTCTCTGGGCAAAGGTCCAGTCCACTGGCTCTACTGGGGTCTCTGCTGTTGGGGTCTCCTTCTCCTTCTCCTCCTTCTCGGCCCTCGCCTGCTCCGGATGGTTGAACCGAAACACGTGGTTCTTCCCCATGATGATACGGTTTCCTGTGACAAGAGGGAGTGCGCAAGGTCGAAACAAAACAGGCATTGCGCTCAAAAGCCAAGAAGTAAGAGATTCAGGAATTCCTGTCATTGAATAGCAATTCACGTCAACACCTTCTCCAGTCTCTTTCTATCAGTGGAGAAGATGTCAATGTGAAGATCCTTCACTTTACTTGCAAATGAAGAGAGAACATTCCTGAAAACGCTTCATGAAATACAACTGCATATGCAGCTGTGGGGAATACACACCTGAGCGAAGCTGCACTGACGCTCCAACTCGCTTGCCGTTGACATAGGTCTCCGATCCCTCACAAGGCACCATCAGGACAACCACTGGAGACAAAAAAACACATCGATACAGCGAACAGTATTAATCCCTAAACCAACCAATCAGAATAACGCTTCTAATATGAATGCCTGACTCTGCCCAAATTCTACACAAATACAACAAGACAAATGAGCTACAAATTATAGGTACCGTAAATTCCGGACTATAAGCTGCAACTTTTTTCCCCAGGCTTTGAACCTCGCGGCTTAAACAATGACACGGCTAATATATGGATTTTTCCCGCTTTCAATTGTTTTTTCTCCAAAAAAACACATTCTGTGACGTGCTCAGTTTTTTGGCTCATTAGACCAACGAAATTGCCGAACGGGTTAAGGTCAAACAACTTTTTTGTTTACTGTTTAGATTAAATTGAGCGCTCTCAAACTTCCCATCATTCTGACTACGATAGTCATTTTGTCACCCTCATCATGGCAAAGACACGGAGAAATGCATATGATGCAGCTTTCAAGTTGAAGGCGATTGATCTGGCTGTTGGAAAAGGAAATAGAGCTGCTGCACGGGAGCTTGGTCTTAATGAGTCGATGATAAGACGTTGGAAACAGCAGCGTGAAGAATTGACAGTGCAAAAAGACAACTAAAGCTTACTGCTAATTTTTTATTTTTTGTTACAAGCCGTGTTTCGTTAAAGCCTGTGTAAAGTTCATTTGTTTCAATGTACCGGTCGGCACCTGTGGCTTATAGACTTGTGCGGCTTATTTATGTTCAAAATAATACTTTTTTTTTTTTAATTCAGTGGGTGCGGCTTATATTCAGGTGTGCTTAATAGTCCGGAAATTACAGTACAATATATTGACAGTGGCATTGGTTAGGCCTGGTCAGGAAATGGCAGCCTCTTCTTTACAAGGTGCTTCAGTGATCCAGGGTGTTTATTTATTTTTGCAGACAACCATTTGTAAACATGCAGAAGTATCATTTGCCAGAAGAATTTACTGAAAACTGAGGTGTAATGTCCGTCTTCTGGCCACAAACATTTTCGAAACCTCCTCATGCAGCCACACTTGAGCCCATGCAGACACTTGGCGTCACTGATTTACAGTGACAAAGCCCCACATGGTTTCTCTCACCGTCTCCATTGGCGTTCCTCTCGCTGCGGAAGATGCAATGCTCCTCTTTGATGTGGGCTCCGCTCAGAACGATGTCCTGCCGTCTCTCAGTGTCCGCCTGGCCCACCCTGCCGGCACAAGTGAGGGAGGACATTTTGTGACTGAGTGTCAGAGTGGGCGACCATTTTAACTAGCAAGTGACAACCCAAAGCTATGGCTTAAAATGTTTGCTTATAACAGGGTTTTACCTCCTCTGAGGTGCTTCATGTCGTTTCATCTAGGCTCCTGTTACTCATTATTGTCACCTCAGGTACTGAGATAACTTAATACTTTATAGGAAGACTACTGTGTGGGAAAGGAGAGCCAGAGGTAAGCGACTTGACTCGAGACAATCAAATACGCTGGTGATCAAAGGCAGATGACATGCCACCTTTCAGGCCAAATACAGGAAAAAAAAAAAACTGGAAAAGTTAGACGTGAGAGAACTAAAAAAAATCCTTGATTAAAATGTTTTGCAGTAGCTTCTACACAGCATTCCACTGTGAAGCTTCAGTGTTCCTCTGGCTCCGGGGTGAAGTTTATCCTAGGATCAGCTTCCCCTCCCAAATCCTTACCTTAACCATTGATGGGGAAAATGCAAAAGTGACCCAAGATCAGTGTCTATGGGGCAACTTCTCCCTACTGTGTTCCGCTGAGTTACCTTGTGATTCCGTCTTTGATGTAATACAGCAGACATTCTGACATCAACGGGTCCTCATTCAGGTTGACCAGGTGAGGGGTCTAGTGAGACGGAGAGTTGAGCGGAGTTCAAGAGTAAGACACTGTTCACATACAGTACTTGCACCAGTAATACGTGTGAAATACAGAAAAATTCAGGAAATCACATTTCATAGGTATATTAAGTTCACATCTGCATGATTGATACAAATTCATTGATTAATACCCCTTTATGAAAGTGGAATGTAAAAGGTAATGTCAATAACATCCTCACGAGTTCTGAAGTCTAGTTTCACGATATACACCAGACCTGGGCTCAAAATAGTTTTTTACTCTCTTCTTTCAAATAATGTTGATGCGTTTGATTGTGCCTGCCTGGAGTGCTGGATGTGAGGAATGTTCACTTCTAGGCCTAGTACATTGTGCCAGGCAAGCTCAATCAAGCGTAGTTATTGAGCTTGCTTTTGAAAGAAAATTACTAATATTTGAACCTTTGTCTGATAGACACCACTAGAAACACATCAATGCTACAGTAAACATCACTGAGCCACCAACCTTCTTAGGGGAAAATACCCCATTAGCAAGCAAATCAGCATACAAGGCCTCACAAGGCCTCTCTACGAAAAGCTAACCAATGGAGAGGCAGCAGGTGAAAATGAGAGAAAGTGGACGGAGGAAAAAAATTAGTGAAATGAAGGAAAACAAAACTCCTAGCAGTGAAGGAGGGTTTAAAGTCCTAGGAGAAGGGGGAGCTTCAAAGTCATAAGAGGGGATTTTCTGATATCAAATCAATTTGCTTCAATGGACAGTCGCGTTCGTTACAGCCGATGTGGCAGAGATGACTAATCTAATCTCCCTCTCGATCGTGACTCCACTGACGAGAGCACTTGTTGTTCTTTTCATTCCTGACTTGTGAAAGCTGCCTGCCTGTGCGGGGGAGATGGGTGGTAGGAGGGAGAAAGGGAGGGGCGAGTGCAGAGGTGTACAGACAGATTCCTCAACCACTACTCAATAAGCCCCGTCTGTCTCTATAGCGTCAATCGGTCTGCGGAGCTGACGGATTGAGTGAGGCCTGGACGACTGACAATTTAGTCCTCTTCACAGAGATGACGTGGATAGGGCTGTGATTTCAACATGTCTGTCAGGCACAGAAGGCTTCCCCATGTAAAGAGCTAACAGACTGAATGGACCTTCTCATGTTAAGGCTGTAGCTGTAGGAGCATCTATCATGGGTGGATTCTTTCAGTGAAATGGAACGAACAGAGCCGACCATTCCCTATTCTACATGACTCATGACAGACAATCATAACTGTTCTATACAATACATTTCTACCTGAACGTTCTACAACCTCGTAAACAAACCTCTGATACGGTAATACAGCTGCTAATAAACTCTACTAGCAATACTATGGCCACCGAGAGTGCTAATCTAGAAAGCGGTTTTCAAGGTTATTATACAAATACATTACCGTGGTGTAGATCAATAAATAATACTTCTCATCAAATAATGCTACAATACAATAGCAGTACATGTGTGATCTTGCTGAGGAGGATACAAGGCCACAGGCATTTTGATTCATTACTAAGCTCTACAAATGCTAAACCTGGGTCACTCTCTATGGGGTGTGTCAGGGGCTATCATTTGGATTATCTAGCGGGGGAGCGGTAGAAATCAAAATGTTGATTTGATTTCACAAACCTGTTTAGTTGAAAAACAATCAAAGTCCTCGTCAAACAAGGACTTGGGCCTTTCAGGGCCCATCTAAACATTACCATATGGAGGAAGCAGATAAGAAGGGAAGGGAAAAAGAGAAGGAAAATAAAGGAATGTATGGAGTAGCAAGTGAGAGCTGAGGGATGGCGCCGGGAAGAACTGACACACTCAAATGGAAAGAAGCAACAATGGGTAAAAGGTAGTGTAGTACGAGAGACAGTGGCCGAACACCCATACTTACATTCTAAATATTAGGCATTTTATGCATGCGGACAATTTAAAGTTTTATAGTATGTTAAACTTCGAAACCGAAACTCAGGTATGCTTTAAATGCCAGGATGTTATACTCATTTCGGCCTTTCATCTAGTTGAATTGGCTGCATACTTTTGAGGAAGAGAACAGTCTTTTTACACTCACGTGTTTGACAACAGCTGATAATGAGACAAGGGGATGCACTGCAACCAAATTAACAAATAGCGGAAATCAACGCAATTGCACTTTAAATGACGCATTATCAGGATGGGTAAGCCTAGTATGTTGATATTTGTTGCTTACTGCATTCATTTCTACTAAACAGTACGCTCTAAATAGTATGGAGTACGATTAGTACACAGTAAGTAGTTTTAGTAAGTAGTAGGCAAGACAGATTTTGGGCACGCCTGTATCGCTGTGTGTTAAATAGAATCTCTATCCTGAAATGTCTACCAGGTCTGCTGCTGGGTTGGGGTCAATTCCATTTCAATTCCAGTCAATTCAGAAAGTAAACTAAATTAAACTTTTTCGTAATTGAAAAGCATTGAAAATAATTTGAATTTCAGTACACTTCCTGAAACTGGAATTGACCCTGCCTGCTACACTAGACGTGTAACTTTTGCAGAGCGCGAGACGCCCCCATTGATTTCAAGGAAACATGGGAGTAAGCAGCGCTCTGGTTCTATTTTTAAGAATTCGACTCGCGGCTCAAACCAAGAACACTAGATGGAGTGGCTCGCGCTCTGCTCGCGCTGGTGTAGCAAGTAAAAAAAACCTACTGCTTTCGTAATACCCCGGTATGGCACATATCCTTTTACCTTTTTAGGAGAGAAGACCCCGAGAGTGCCGCCATCCTCACGGATAGCCACGCCCATCTCAGCCAGCAGGGCTTCCCTATAGGAGAGGAGAGAGTGATGTTAGAAACACATCTTCCCTATAGGAGAGGAGAGAGTGATGTTAGAAACACATCTTCCCTATAGGAGAGGAGAGAGTGATGTTAGAAACACATCTTCCCTATAGGAGAGGAGAGAGTGATGTTAGAAACACATCTTCCCTATAGGAGAGGAGAGAGTGATGTTAGAAACACATCTTCCCTATAGGAGAGGAGAGAGTGATGTTAGAAACACATCTTCCCTATAGGAGAGGAGAGAGTGATGTTAGAAACACATCTTCCCTATAGGAGAGGAGAGAGTGATGTTAGAAACACATCTTCCCTATAGGAGAGGAGAGAGTGATGTTAGAAACACATCTTCCCTATAGGAGAGGAGAGAGTGATGTTAGAAACACATCTTCCCTAGAGGAGAGGAGAGAGTGATGTTAGAAACACATCTTCCCTAGAGGAGAGGAGAGAGTGATGTTAGAAACACATCTTCCCTAGAGGAGAGGAGAGAGTGATGTTAGAAACATGTCCATGTGTCCCTTATTACATTGGTGGTGGGGATGGTTACATTCTTTACAGTAGAATCTGAACTGAAAACGTCATCACCACCATGCAATAAATTGTCGCTAGGAATTTAAATTGGTGTTACTTTAAGAGATAGAATGCGGCACTTGCAGGAAGATGCATAATGATCCCACAATGCATAGAGAAATATAGGAATGTGTATTGGGTATATCCTCAGTATAGGTCATTAAGTGTTGGGTGCTAGTGTTCATCTTTACCATGATACGCTTTGTGACAGCATTCTATCAACTCAAGTTGTCACGCAATGAAATACAAACCAAACAATTGTCTCCTCCTGACATACATCAGTGGATGAGCAAATGTGTATATATTCTGTCTTGCTTCCTGTCCCTTAAACAGACAGAAAAGGCATCATGGGGCTTTGACCCCGCACTGACCTCTCCATTCGTATTGCCTCGGTCTTCCGAAGCTTCTCCTCCCAGGTCTCGTTGAGCTCAGCAATGATTTTCTCAGATTCCTGAGGACAGATTGGGGAGTGTCAAGAAAAATAATACATTTAGCATTCTGTTATTATTCGGTTCACCTAATATGATAAAATCACCTCTTTAGTAGGTTCTATATCCTGAAGAACTTAACTCAAAATAAAATCTTATGGTGAGAATATCAAGAATTAACTGGGGGTCAAGCCAAAACACCCAAAATCTGGGAATGTCACGTGCTCCCTAGTCCTGCCATTGTGCTATTCTCTCCTTGTTCATCCCTACTAGCACCACTGGCTTGCTCACGACCATCTGGCTCTAAAAGCAGGAAGTATGGCCATTAGCCAATAAATTCAACTCCATCCTTTGTAAAGGGTTAACACCCCTACCATCTGTTGTTCTGGATACAGACACTGTCCCCTGGCTCAAAATAAAAAGTCCATGCCTGCGTCCCAAATTGCACCCTATTCCCTGAGAGTGCACTAGTTTTGACCAAAGCCCATACGGCTCTGATAAAAGGGAGTGCACTAAAAGGAATAGGGTACCATTTGGGACGCATATACGGCTCATGGATGGGCCACCGGAAGGAGATTCAGCAGATTATGAACATCTTTTACAAAATGTTTTGTTTGAGGGATGCACATGAAAAATCACCAAAATATATTCAGTTACACAACGCTGATGAATCTCCCAAAGACACATGGCAACACGAAGTTCCATTATCCATTGAATGTCAGACTAGGAGCAGGCATATGATCCTGATAAGCTATTTATTTCACTGTCCTAATATGAGCACACAGTGTGCACTCAGGATATTTTCTGACGCTTTTTACACTTAATGGCCACGAAGACCAGATCTATTTTGGTCCTATTTCCTCCCCATCTGCGTCGGCGCCCGACGTCATTGGATGACAGACTGGCACCACGGTAGCCATGGAAACTGCAGCTCGTAATGGCTGTATGTTGCCATCCTATGTGCTCCCTCGTCAGCAGCTAACGAGGGTGAGAGGGGGAAAGCCAAGGGAAGATAAAGAAAATCTGAAAACTGATAGCTTGAGAGGAAGATATTAGTAAGGGGGCCGCTTTCCCAAAAGGGTCTTGACATCAAATGGACTGAAAACCATTGTTTAACAAAATTGCTGCACTTTTCCGAGCTGAGTTTTCACACTAATGTTATATTCCTCCATGCATGTTTCTTACATCTTCAGAGGGCTTCCATTTGAGAAAACAGACTAAGAACATGGGGCAATTCTGGACTTCCTATCTTTTCACTGAAAATTCGGGAAAAGATAGGGACTATATTGGTTTAGTTCACTGTTTATGTCCTTACATAGTTTAGGGTGTCTCATCCATTTCAATGCCATTTAATTATGGAATTTAAATGTAAAAAATATAAAACGCAACATGTAAAGTGTTGGTCCCATGTTTCAGAAACTGAAATAAAAGATCCCATACATATTCCAAAAAGCTTATTTCTCAAATTTTGGGCACAAATATCTTTACAACACCTCTTTACGAGATAATCCATCTACCTGACAGGTGTGGCATATCAAGAAGCTGATTAAACAGCATGATCATTATACAGGTGGACCTTGTGCTGGGTATAACAAAAGGCCACTCTAAAATGTGACGTTTTGTCACACAACAATGCCACAAATGTCTCAAGTTTTAAGGGAGAGAGCAATTGGCATGTTGACTGCAGGAATGTCCACCAGAGTTGTTGCCGGAGAATTGAATTTTCTCTACCATAAGCCGCCTCCAACATCGTTTTAGAGAATTTGGCAGTACATCCAACCGGCCGCACAACCGCAGACCAGAGCCATTGAAGAGGTGGGACAACATTCCACAGGCCACAATCAACAGCCTGATCAACTCTATGTGAAGGAGATGTGTCGCGCCGCATGAGGAAAATGGTGGTAACACCAGATACTGACTGGTTTTCTGATCCACGCTCATAGCTTTTTATTTAAAAAGGTATCTATGACCAACAGATGCACATTTGTATTCCCAGTCATGTGAAATACATAGATTAGGACCGAATTAATTTAAATTGACTAATTTCATTACATGAACTGTAACTCAGTAAAATCTTTTAAATTGTTGCATATTGCGTTTATATTTTTGTTCAGTGTAGCTAGTACTGGGGTGGGGGGGGAAACACTGTACCTTGAGTCTCTCGATGGCCTCTTCCCCTCCCGGGGTGGACATGATGCGCTCCTGGATACTGGTGACCGACTGCGGGCCAACTAGGCTGCAGAGCGAGCCAGAGGACGGCGAGGCTGTCAGGGAGCCGATAGGGGCTGTGGAGAAATGGCCAGGGCGTTGGTTCTCTGAGGCTAGCAAGTATCTATGCTTATTGTTGTGTATGTCTTTCAGGTCTGAGTCAACAAGAGGAGAGAGAGAGGCAGGGATCCCGGGAAAGGGAGGAGGTTCACAAAAATGGCAGGAAAAGGAGAATATGGGGAAGAGAGAGAGAGAGGGAGACAGAAGAGACAGGAGGAAAGACCAGTGTAAGACACACATTGCACATCAAAGGATAAAAGACAGACAACCAGCACAATGGTCAGTTAAACAGAGCAGCAGTTTTCTCCCCAGGTGGTTAAAAAGTTAAAGGACGTTGTTTTTGTTGAAATCTGTAAACCATTCCATTCAACGTCTCGCAAAATGACAAATCGAATTGTTCATTATGTTTGATGGCCACAAAAAATATATATATATTTTGCATGACATTATTTTGTCCGAGAATTTTCAGGACTTATAATCTGAAAAGGACACATTATTGTGGCCAATGAACAGATTCCTCCATTTTATTATTACAATTGGGAATTAAATTTGAATGGCAATACGCTTTTCCAATGCACCTACCAACTTCAAATCAGTGACATAACTAAGTACGATATGTCATAATGGTAATGTATTGCACTTTGCTTCTTTAACTCCAAAATGTATACTGGTGTGAAAACTGCTAACATGTACAAACTGGAGGAGGGGGGTTAAAGGCAGCCAGAGAACCAGGGAGGAGGAGGGGGGTTAAAGGCAGCCAGAGGACCAGGGAGGAGGAGGGGGGTTAAAGGCAGCCAGAGAACCAGGGAGGAGGAGGGGGGTTAAAGGCAGCCAGAGGACCAGGGAGGAGGAGGGGGGTTAAAGGCAGCCAGAGGACCAGGGAGGAGGAGGGGGGTTATAGGCAGCCAGAGAACCAGGGAGGAGGAGGGGGGTTAAAGGCAGCCAGAGGACCAGGGAGGAGGAGGGGGGTTAAAGGCAGCCAGAGGACCAGGGAGGATGAGGGGGGTTAAAGGCAGCCAGAGAACCAGGGAGGAGGAGGGGGGTTAAAGGCAGCCAGAGGACCAGGGAGGAGGAGGGGGGTTAAAGGCAGCCAGAGAACCAGGGAGGAGGAGGGGGGTTAAAGGCAGCCAGAGGACCAGGGAGGAGGAGGGGGGTTAAAGGCAGCCAGAGGACCAGGGAGGAGGAGGGGGGTTAAAGGCAGCCAGAGGACCAGGGAGGAGGAGGGGGGTTAAAGGCAGCCAGAGGACCAGGGAGAAGGAGGGGGGTTAAAGGCAGCCAGAGGACCAGGGAGGAGGAGGGGGGTTAAAGGCAGCCAGAGGACCAGGGAGGAGGAGGGGGGTTATAGGCAGCCAGAGGACCAGGGAGGAGGAGGGGGGTTATAGGCAGCCAGAGGACCAGGGAGGAGGAGGGGGGTTATAGGCAGCCAGAGGACCAGGGAGGAGGAGGAGGAGGGGGGTTATAGGCAGCCAGAGGACCAGGGAGGAGGAGGGGGGCGGGATGACTGTTTGGAAGTGATATAGATGGAGACACATGCTGCCAAAGTTCAGACTGCAGTGAGAGTCACTTCAACTTACCCCACACACAAGAACAAGTGAAAACACACCCGCATACACACACACACACACACACACACACACACACACTGACAGACAGAGCCGCCTGTCTAAATGTCAGCCAGCTCTTCACTACAAAATGGCCTCAAGGGCGTTTCAGGTGACTGCCCTCTAAACCTCACAGGAAGACAGGGTCTCTTATGACAGACTGAAACCTCCACGTATTGACTAAAAATGGAATTCGAATGATAGGAAATCTGGTGAAAATACTTGGTAAAAATGGCCACTGAACAGCAGCGGATTACCATCTATTTCGTTATGCTCCCATGCAGGCAATTTTTGCAGATAGTATGGAGAGCATACACTTAAATTATTACCAGAGTGTATAATGGCAATGTGGAGCAGCCAAAGGACAGGAGAGGGGGAAAGGGTAAGGAGTTTGGGGAATACAGCTAAAATAGAGCATATGCTAGCTACAAGAGGACTGAATTCCGTCGAAACACAGCAAACGTCTAGATAACACACATCTAATCGGCTACATAGAAATGAGAGCATGCACCTTTCCTCCTGTAGCTCAAAGCTTCAATTTGAGAACTTAGTAGCATTCTAATGTCTTGAACATTGTCACCTGCAACGGATAATTAGTAAAACAACACAAGCTTCAACGGCAAGAAAAAGTTTTCAAAGATGGGTTAAGGACCCAAATGGTAAGTAATGATGTGGGTGGGGGGAAAAGACAGACGAGTAATTAAGATGGCATTAGAAGTTAAAGCACGATATTGTCTATTGTCTTGGTTGGGATATACACCACATGACCAAAAGTATGTGGACACCTGCTCGTCAAACATCTCATTCCAAAATAATGGGCATTAATATGGAGTTGTTCCCCCCTTTGCTGCTATAACAGCCTCCACTCTTCTGGGAAGGTTTTCCACTAGATGTTGGAACATTGCTGCGGGGACTTGCTTCCATTCAGCCACAAGAGCATTAGTGAGGTCGGCACTGGCTCGCAGTCGGTGTTCCAATCAGTGGAGGATGGCTCATAATAATGGCTGGAATCTATTTTTTACCTTTATTTAACTAGGCAAGTCAGTTTAGAACATTTTATTTTTATTTTCAATGATTGCCTAGGAACAGTGAGTTAACTGCCTTGTTCAGGGGCAGGACGACAGATTTTTATCTTGTCAGCTCGGGGATTCGATCTGGCAACCTTTTGGTTACTAGTCCAATGCTCTAACCACTAGGCTACCTGCCAATAGAATGGCATCAAACACGTCAAAGACATGGTTTCCATGTGTTTGATACCATTCCATTGACTCCATTCCACCCATTATTATGAGCCGTCCTCCCCTTAGCAGCCTCCACTGGTTCCAATTCATCCCGATGGGGTTGAGGTCAGGGCTCTGTGCAGGCCAGTCAAGTTCTTCCACACCGATCTTGACAAACCGTTTCTGTATGGACCTTGCTTTGTGCACGGGGCATTGTCCTGCTGAAACAGGAAAGGGCCTTCCCCAAACTGTTGCCACAAAGTTGGAAGCAGAGAATCGTCGAGAATGTCATTGTTTGCTGAAGCGTTAAGATTTCCCTACACTGGAACTAAAGGGCCAAACCTGAACCATGAACAACAGCCCCAGACAATTATTACTCCTCCACCAAACTTCACAGTTGGCACTATGCATTGGAGCTTTACACCACTCCAGCCGACGCTTGGCATTGCGCATGGTGATCTTATGACAATGCCATGTTGAAAGTCACTGAACTCTTCAGTACGGGCCATTCTACTGCCGATGTCTGTAAGCGACGGGTGTGGCTGAAATATCCAAATCCACAAATTTGAAGGGGTGTCCACATACTTCTTTCTGTGTGTATTTGGATTTGAGCCAGCTAATAATTCTGCCTCACGCCCATCATTCAAAACAAATAGCAAGCGCAAAAGCATGCTAACCTAGTGGCATTCTAACCCTTCCCAAATAGCATGTAATCAAAACGCTTGCACGTCTGAGAGTCCGTACATTTAGGCTTATCATCTTTTGCGTTTACATGCAAAACCAGGAGGGTTGTTTTCAGGAAAAGGGTGGGTGCAACAGCAATGGTTAGCTATCAGTAGCAAAAGGGGCGAGAGCGAGTGAGGGCGAGAGTGAACCCCACCACAAATATACACACATTTGCTTCCACTTCCAGGGCAATCATCACCCATAGGCTCAACTGAGGGGCAGCAGGAAGAAGATAAGGATCAGAGGTGAGACTAGTAGACGAAGTTAACTGGGAGGCAAAGATTAAAGACATTTCTGACTGGGCAGAAGGAAAGGGGAATGCTTGATGAGGATGAGATTACATGCCATTGAACATGCAGTAGACATTAAACAGTGGATTATTCATTAAGTCACACATTAATGAGATGACGTGTTATGTCTCTAATTCATCTAATAACCACCCTTTATATATGTATGTGTAGCTATTGTAATATGAACATAAACCATTGCCATAAACTACCATCTAAGATGCATATATTGGGGATTTAGCGTCTACCAATCAACAGTCTTCATTTTTTTTAAGTTATTTTATTTAACCTTTATTTTAGAAGAAATTCTTATTTACAATTACGGCCTACACCGGCCAAACCCGGACGACGCTGGGCCAATTACGGCCTACACCGGCCAAACCCGGACGACGCTGGGCCAATTACGGCCTACACCGGCCAAACCCGGACGACGCTGGGCCAATTACGGCCTACACCGGCCAAACCCGGACGACGCTGGGCCAATTACGGCCTACACCGGCCAAACCCGGACGACGCTGGGCCAAATGTGCGCCACCCTTTGGGACTCCCAATCACGGCCGGTTGCGATACAGCCTGGTTGTGATACAGCCTGGATTCGAACCAGGGTGTCTGTAGTGACGCCTCAAGTACTGAGATGCAGTGCCTTAGACCGCTGCGTCACTCGGGATCCCAACATTAATGTTTTTGAATGTCTTAACTTCAAGAAATCAATACCTAACATATATCGTGTGCTTATTTATTGCAAAACAATAATCATGCCTCGTCATATTAGAGCTAAAACAATGACACGACAGGTACGATTTCAATGTCATGCTACATCTAGTTTGGCATGTAGAGAACAGGCAGTAGTGTACAGGTAACACAACAGATACAAAGATGATGAATTAGAGAAAGGAGATCAGAGTGAAGAAGAGAGAGAGGGGATATTGCCAGCTTGTGTTGGGCCACTGAGAACAAGACTACATCCCAATAGTCTATCCTTCCTTCTGAAGTGTGTATTCGCTCACTACTCCCCACACATTTTAAAGCATCCAACTGGTCTACAAAGACTTTCCATATATCATTTCCTTTCAAATCCATGAAGGGAAGTGAACAAGTGCACACTTCGGGAGAAAAGAGAAATTTCGGGCAACCTAAGGCCGAAATGCTCGTCTGAAATGAAGACTTTGTGACGGAAGGTGGCATTGTGATGTGGCACACTCACTGTCCAGGATGTCTCCCAGGCCCTGGGCGCGGAGCAGGTCCTTCAGCCGTGTCACCTCGTCCTTCAGCTCGCGCACAAGCTTGTTGTTGGGGTCCTCGTTGATGACGGCATTGCACTTGATCTGCTTGGCCCGGTCAGCGTAGCTAGCAAAGAAAGTGAGCAAAACACATTTACTACAAATAATATTGACGTAGAATTGGGCTTGTTCGTCACTGCAGCTGATGTTGAAGGCAACTGCCAACTGACTGACCCACAAATCCCTTGCCTCATAAATAACTACTCATTACTATGTAGATCAGTCAGAGACTATTTACCCACAATGCATTACAGATAGTCAACTTAATTGCCTCCTGAGAAATCTCACTTAAGACAATTATAATAACTACTAATGTATTTAGCCCCACCAAATCTCACTCTGCATTACAGTAACACAATGAAACCATACAGTAAAATTTTACAGTAATATTGCATTTTGTGTTGTTTAAAAGAGGTGAGCCCTACCGTAGTGTGCTGAGGGTTTCATCATAGTTGATATCTGCAGGACTGAGGGCGGCTACCATGGCTGTTCTGGAGTTTCCACCTGAGTGAGTGAGAGAAAAAGAGATTGGAACAAATTAATTCCCTTGTCACAAATCGCGTACAAAATTATTTACATGACAAGGTGCATACAAGGTCATTCCCGTGAAAACATCAAAAAAGATTAACTCTACAGTGTTATTGTATGGATACTCATTGCTATACAGTTTTTTCTTAGACTGAGCTGATACATTGGAAATGTGCTCCCAATGACAGGTGAATGTGCATTTTGGATCTACACACACAAGTATGCCCAATGAAACTTCTAATGGTCTACCTATGTTGAAATACAGTTTGCAGTTTTTTTTTAAAAAGAGTAGAGTAATATTTCTTCATCATGTTATAGTATACGCAGGTATTCATCTTGACTGACAGGCATATGCCATTCGCTTAATGGTTTACATACATTACGGTCACTAGATTCTGAATGTATTTCTCATATAATGCAGTTACATAGTTGGCATGATTTATCTATTCTTACCTAGGTTCTCCCTAAGCAGCCATGTCAAAACCGAGTCTCTGTAGGGGATAAAGTCAGTCTTCTTCTTCTTCTTGCTCTGTGTCAAACAAAACCAATGTTAGAGGGTGGTGAACAAACAGAAATGGATGGATGGATGTTAGTTTCCCAATGTAAGATGGAAAGAGTGATGGGAGGAGAGGCTGAAGGGAGAGTCTACTGTAAAATGGCAGCATCTTCACACTAAGTGCATTAGCGGTGGTGAAGATGGAAGAGGCCTGAATTCTGATGATTTTGTTCCAGTGCAAATGTGTCGGTTCCTCCAAAAAGTAAAATAAAAGTATTCGTCAGATGCGCCGAATACAACGGGTGTAGACTTTACTGTGAAATGCTTGCTTATGAGCTCTTCACAACAATATACAGAGCTAAAAATAGTAACACAAGAGGAATAAAATACACAAGAATGGAGCTTATATACAGGGAGTACCAGGACCAGACCACTGTGCAGGGGTACGAGGTAGATATGTACATGAAGGCTGGGTAAAGCGTCTAGGCATCGGGGTATAGACCGAGTGTACAAAACATTAAGAACACCTGCTCTTTCCATGACAGGCTGACCAGGTGAATCCAGGTGAAAGCTATGATCCCTTATTGATGTCACTTCAATCAGTGTAGATGAAGGTGAGGAAACAGAATAGAAGGATTTTTAAGCCTCGAGACATGGATTGTGAATGTGTGTCATTCAGAAGGTGAAGGGGCAAGACAAAATATTTAGGTGCCTTTGAACGGGGTATGGTAGTAGGTGCCAGGCGCACCGGCTTGTGTCAAGAAATGCAACGCTGCTTTCATGCTCAACAGTTTTCCATGTGTATCAAGAATGGTCCATCACCCAAAAGACATCAAGTCAACTTGACAACTGTGGGAAGCATTTGTGTCAACTTTGGCCAGCATTTCTGTGGAATTCTTTTGGCAGCTTGTAGAGTCCCATTCCCCGATGAATTGATTTAGAATTGAGGCGGTTCTGAGAGCGAAAGGGGGGAGGGGGGTGCAACTCAATATTAGGAAGGTGTTCCTAATGTTTTGTACACTCAGTGTATAATTAGAGTAAAATAAAGAAAAGAGAAGCAGCAGCATATGATGAGTGTGAAAGTACATGTGTGCGTTTGTGTTGTGTCGGTATGCGCGTGTATGTGAAAGTGTGTGGGTTTTGTGTGAGTGTCAGTATAGTGTGTGTGAGTGTGTATTCATAGTCTTGTGAGTGGGCATATAATCAGTGCAAGATGGCTCCATGCAGATAGTCTGGGTCCATTGCAGATAAAATGAAGGTGATGAGTCAATGGAGAAAAATGGTCGGGTGACAAAATGACACCTTAGCACAGACAAAATATTGCCATAACCCGTCTTTTTTTGGAGGGATCAGTGGTTTGAAATGACTGAACACACACAGGGTTTACCTTGCTGGTAGTGTAATCCTGGGTATGCAAGTAACACCAGGGGAAGAGCAGAAGAGCAGACCAAGTTACAACATGCCTTCCTCGTGAGGAAGAGGATGACAGGGAGAGCGAGGGAGGGGGAGATAGAGGAAGGAGAGAGAGAGAGAGAGAGAGAGAGATGGAGAGACGGTACTCACCACCTCAGCCAGGGCAGAGATGACCTTCCCTAATGTGGTCAGAGATTTGTTAATGTTGGCTCCCTCCTAATAAAGACAAGCCACATAGCAAATATGAATTTAATTAGACCCTTAAAGAAATACATAGGTACTTGGTGTATTTGTGGTATGTTGCTGAAGAGTGGCCTACATCCATAATAACAATAATGTCATTTAGCAGATGCTTTCATCCAATGCGACTTAGAGTCACGCATGCATACATGTTTTTATATGGGTGGCCCCAGCGGGGATCGAATTCACAAGTCTGATGTTGCAAGCGCCATTCTCTACCAACTGAGCTACAAGGGTCCTACCTTTAGCCTGGTGCCTTTGGCTCCAGTAGAGTCAGCTCGCTCACTTCCTGCCAAGTCCACCAGACTGATTTTGCTGACCTGGAACGGGTTAGATGGGAACAATTAGTTTAGGACTAACACACACACACACAAAATCCATCAATTGCCTCACTTTATTATTTTCTTTAATTACATTCAAAATAAACCGTAAGAAAAATAATATCCTAATCATGGAAATTGCAGGTATAGCTAAATAGTTTACCCAATACAACTAGTTCATAACAAACTGCATACACTAATACAATATTAATAACCAAAACAGTTGCAATTCTAAACCAATTAATACCTAAACATATACTTTTGTCAAGTCAATGGAAGAGCGACTTCTACACAGAAATCTGATAGTATCACACTACAATAGACATTGTGTGTATACTGACAGTGGCTCCTTTGTCTCTCCATCATAATCACAGGAAATGTGGAGAGGTCAAATTGGGATCCCATTCCTCTCACCTTTTCTGTGGAGAGGTCTGTCTCACTGTCGTACTTCCTCTGCGTGAAGACGATGGTGAAGACAGCGTGGGACCTGCTGCTGGTCTCGTTCATGTTGGTGGCTGCCACCGTCCTGTAACAGAGTTGACATTAGTTGAATCACACCAAATGGAAAGATGTGAAACCCATCGTACTGCTATCTAAAAAGTATATTGAAATGGTCTGAATGTTGACGTAAGACTTATATGGGCACGTATTTCGTCCTGTATTGAGTGTTCAGAGTATTGTTCTTCAAGGAAAGACTTTCGTACAATACATTCAGTACTTCTGCATTTCCCATAATTACAATAAAATATCCAAAACATCATTAATACAGTATTTAAGTAAATCCCTGGTTAAGACATTTTCAATACCATACCAAGCTTTAAAGCTGTTAACACACACACACACACACGGCTTAGGCGGTATACCGTATATCGGGTATTTTGAAATGACCACGGGATGGTTTTTGAATACCGTCGAAACAATTTGACGTTTTTCAATAAATGTTAATATTTGTAGCTACTTTTTAAGTAAATAACTGCAGTCAACTTATTAGGAGATAAAGCAGATTACGTTCTTCATGAAACTTACCATAGTTACCCAGAACAGTTGAGCCAGTCAAGCGTTTGTAAATAGCACAACCAGAGAAAGCAGGAGCAGGTGAGTCCAGCTGTGTATTGACAATGGACGCACGCGTTTTATATTGAAAGTCAGTTGTTTTTTTTGCTTCAATAGAGTGATCAGAGGCGTACTAAAGTTTGCATTCACAGAAAATACATTTGTGCAACACATTCGGCAGAAAATACCTTAATTTTCATCAGATGACAACAGAAGTTGAACGCTATTGGTTGGCAGCTAAACAAATAAATAAGCTTATAATTAAAAAGCAAGGTCTTTTTTGCAAAAACAATGCATGGCCATCATATTCCAAAAGAGTATCATAGGAAATGTAGATGACTACATTCTTTCTAATGTTTGGCTTAAAGTTAATCTTGCACTTTACCCGTGAAAAGTAGGCTAAACTGAAAAGTACCAGAAAAAGTAGCTACACATCAGTCAGAGCGCTGTCTGCTGATAGATTGGATTTCACGAACGGGCATTCTGAGTGGAGAAGTGCAACTGAAGCATAAAATGAGTCTAATGCCGAGCAGAATATAGTGCTAGCTTTCTGCCATGTTTGAGAAATCTGTACAGCTGCCACTGCGATCTTGATTTCCTTGTGTTATTCTCCTCTTCATTCTCCTCTCCCCCTCTTCTCCAAACAGAGCAGGCAGGCCCGTTGCACTAATGACTCCAGACTCCACACAGACACAGCTTGTACACATTTGTACACTATGCTCCATAGCCAGTACTGTTCTTTCTTCAGACAATAATGGGTCAAAACTTTGTTCATTTGCATAATGTCTCTCGTTCACATTCCCTTGTAAATGTCCAAACTCAAAACATATTCGGTAGCTCCCACACACGTTTAACTTTATGAGCTGGATTGCCCATCTTCGCAATTTATTTGTCTTTTTGGTTCTTGTTAGCAAATCTAGCTAGCAGCCTCCATTGAATTCACTATTACCTGTGCTAATTTTGCTAGCATTCTGATGACAGACGCCCAATGGGATTTTTTGCATTTTTTTGGCGCCCCCTTGTGTACTAAGCCGGTAAGACTGTAAATCACAGGATGAGAGAAGGACGGTATGATGATATGAAAATCTGGATACCACCCAACCCTAACAAACATGTGGGATATACACTAAGGAGATATGGGCTTTACAACCCACGTTCCAGACATAAGCTCTCCGAGTCAACAGCAGAAGATTAAAGCAGGGTTCACTCTTCCACACGAGAACGCACACTCCCGTGACACACACGCATGCGCAGCAAGGTAGGCATGTACACACACACACACTCTGTCCCAAAAGAAGAGATACCTGCCTGAGAGCTTGGGAACAGTGACCAAGCTACTGCTTTAACAACAATCCAATCAACCACATGGACTCAACAACTACTACTCAGCTTAAAACAGGATCAAATCTGGATAAACAACTCACTGAAAAGCATGACTTTTTAAGCAAATCCATTAAAGAACTGTTTCTTATTTGATTCTTAAATTATATGATCATTTGTGTGCATTTATGTCCAACCGCCTCCGTCCCCACGCACTCCTCCGTGCATCCCAAATTACACCCCATTCCCTATTTAGGGCCTACTTTTGATCAGAGCCCTGGGCTCTGGTCAAAAGTAGTGCACTACATAGGGAATAGGGTGCCATTTGGGACAAAGCCCCTGGGTAGGTCTCGTCCTGACGCTGACCTGGCCTTGTTGCCGGCGTCCATGAGGTCGTTGATGTCGTTGTAAGAGGTGACGGCCAGCTTGGACAAGTCCTCCACGTAGGGCCCCAGCAGGGGGTGCTCTCGCACACGGAGGTTCCCTTTGTTCTTCGGGTTGAGCAAGTCCCGCACCCGCTCGCAGTAGATCTCCATGTAGCTGACCTAGAAGTGATTGCATTACAGTATGAGTATCTATTGGCCATGGCCGACTAAAGCTACAGTGAAGCCTTGACATCAGAAACATACAGCAATGCTACGGGATGAAGTTTCCACTACGTACAGATCCAGGATCAACTCCCCCTCCCCCAATCCAGTAGTAATGCCATTTATAGTGTTGAAATGCTACTTTTTGTAATGCAGAAGTCACAGTATATGCTCAATATGGATCACTTGGTGTTCCATTTCAAAGACTTGAATTTGCTTAAGCATTGAGTACACGGAAGATTGAGCTAATATGCGCTGCTAGTAAAGCATTGCTAGGGAAACCACTATACTTTGAGGTTGCTCTGGATATAAGAACAAGGTAGTCACTGCAGGGCTACAATTTGGAAGGGTAGGCTTATATCAGAAAGAGGAGTGGGGAGGGGCTGAGGTAAGGGTGGAAGGAAAAAAAAGAAAGTTTTCGGGGGGGGGATTTTGCCCCAATGCTGTCTGGGACTCACCTCCACTGAGAACGAGATCTCGTCTTTGTTGTTGTCATTGATTTTCTCAAATAGTTCTTCACAGAGCTAAGAGGCAGAGGAAGAAATGTGTTATTGCCATTTAGGAGCATTTAAAAGAGAGGAAGAGAGAGGAGATGCAGATCGATAGATAACACAAATAGTTTGAATGTTAGATGCCAAAACCAGGGGAGAAATATCTTAATGCAGTAAGTGCTGCCGGCAGAGAGGTGGAATGCATACAAGAGGTTGGCAATGAGAGAAACGGTTGCTTGTTTGTGAGCCAAAGCACTTCCAATCTCTTTGGGATGGGCGGAATTTAATACTCAGGTATCCAATCAATGTGAATGGTCAGCATGAAACTTCCAAATATGGTTGAAATAAAATGGGACAATACTATTGAGCCTTGCTCGTTCTCGTATAACTAAGGATATGAGCATAACTAAGGACATGATCTAGGCCAGGTATACCCAAACTGGGGCTAAGGATATGAGCATAACTAAGGACATGATCTAGGCCAGGTATACCCAAACTGGGGCTAAGGATATGAGCATAACCAAGGACATGATCTAGGCCAGGTATACCCAAACTGGGGCTAAGGATATGAGCATAACTAAGGACATGATCTAGGCCAGGTATACCCAAACTGGGGCTAAGGATATGAGCATAACTAAGGACATGATCTAGGCCAGGTATACCCAAACTGGGGCTAAGGATATGAGCATAACTAAGGACATGATCTAGGCCAGGTATACCCAAACTGGGGCTAAGGATATGAGCATAACTAAGGACATGATCTAGGCCAAATATACCCAAACTGGGGTACGCAATGTTGTCGGGGGTGATTCACCACATACATATACATACATACATACATACATACATACATATATATATATATATATATATACCTTCACATTTTCAAACAGTACATTTAATATTTTCAAACGGGGCTATACATTTGGGTGAGTTTTGTTTCCTCGCCTGAGTAGCCTCACTTCACTACCAAAAATAAAATTAAACCATCTAGTGCTCAGCGAAATAACAACACAATGTCAAATACAGGTAGCCTAGTCAAATAATTAACATCCAATCACATTAACCGTTACTCTCTCGCGGGAAACCTTCACTCTTGCGCAGACATTTAGAAATATGACAATTTGAAAAATAAGCCACGGGAGTTTTTGGAGCGAGAATAAAGATGACTTTCAAGTAGTAAGACGTATAAAAGCAACAGATACCATTTAATAAGAAGGGGCTAGAAGTGTCTTACATCACTTCATGGTGAGCTACCGATGTGGCTAGGACAGGCAAGCCCCATACTATTGTGGAGGACTTAATTCTTCCTGCTGTTGCAGATATGGCTGGGGGAATGCTGGAGGGAAAAGGCCCAAAAAAACTACAGACAATGCCTTCATCAAACAACACTGTTTCACAACGCATCAGTGACATGGCAGGAGATACTTTGAAACAATTACTGCTTTGCATACAAGCCAGTGAATTCTATGCGTTACAGCTGGATGAGTCAACAGATGTGACGGGCCTGGCACAGCTCCTGGTATATGTCCATTACGTTTATGGGGGGTTAATTAAGGAAGACATCCTCTTCTACAAACCACTGAAAACCAGGACAACATGAGAGGATATTTGGACAGCTTTGTGACATCACATCTTGACCACCAAAGTCCATTTAATGGTATCTGTACTGATGGCGCAAATGCTATGACGGGGAGACATAGTGGAGTGGTAACGTGCGTGCAAGCAGTTGCTCCCGACGCCACTTGGGTACACTGCAGCATCCACCGAGAGGCTCTTACTGCCAAGGGAATGCCTGACTGCTTGAAAGACGTTTTGGACACTACAGTAAAGATGGTTAACTTTGTTAAAGCAAGGCCCCTGAACTCTCGTGTATTTTCTGCATTATGCAATGATACGGGCAGCGACCATGTAACGCTTTTACAACATACGGAAGTGTGCTGGTTATCAAGGGGCAAAGTATTGACACGTTTTTAAAAATGTTTTATTGAGAGACGTGCTTAAAGTTCTCTTTACTGACCATAATTTTCACTTGTCTGTCCACTTGCATGATGACGAGTCTCTCACACAACTGGCGATCTAGATGTTTTTTCTCGCCTGAATGATATGAATCTAGGATTACAGAGACTCTCCGCAACTATATTCAATGTGCGGGACAAAATTAAGGCTATGATTAAGAAGTTGGAGCTCTTTTCTGTCTGCGTTAACAAGGACAACACACAGGTCTTTCATCATTGTATGATTTGTTTTGTGTGCAAATTAACTCAAGCTTACGGACAATGTCAAACGTGATATAGCGAAGCACCTGAGTGAGATGGGTGCACAATTACGCAGGTACTTTCCAGAAACAGACGACACAAACAACTGTATTCGTTATCCCTTTCATGCCCTGCCTCCAGTCCACTTACCGATATCTGAACAAGAGAGCCTCATCGAAATTGCAACAAGCAGTTCTGTGAAAATGTAATTTAAATCAGAAGCCACTGCCAGATTTTTGGATAGGGCTGCGCTCAGAATATCCTGCCTTGGCAAATTGCGCTGTTAAGACACTGATACCCTTTGCAACCACGTACCTATGTGAGAGTGGATTCTCAGCTCTCACTAGCATGAAAACTAAAATGGAAAATGATTTAAGACAGACTCTTTCCAATACAACCCAACATTGCAGAGTTATGTGCATCCTTTCAAGCACACCCTTCTCATTAACCTGTGGTGAGTTATTCACAATTTTTGATGAACAAATAAGATTTTATGTAAGTAAGCTAAATAAAGAGAAGGATTATTGATTATTATTATTTGTGCCCTGGTCCTATAAGAGCTCTTTGTCACTTCCCATGAACCGGGTTGTGACAAAAACTCACTCATTCTTATGTTTAATAAATATATTGTATAGTGTGTGTGTGGCAGGCTTACAATGATGGCAAAAAACAACATTTGAGAGTGCGCTGACCCTGGTGCTAGAGGGGGTACGCAGCTGGAGGTTGAATGTTTGAAGGGGTACGGGACTATAAAAAGTTTGGGAACCACTGATCTACGCTGAAGAACACATAACAGAGTAAATGTAATTTGTTTTAGACATTTCTTGAATCTGTTCTATGGCTCCCACAATGGTAGTCTGTGATCACGGAGGCAACTGTGCTCAAGTGAAAATGTTATTGGAACATTGAACTTTGCACAGTTATTCAAGTGAGCTAAGGAGGATGGATTGAGGTGAGAGGAGCATACCAGGGGAATGATTCCCTCCTGTCCTTCCTCCTGCCTGCCCATCATGGTGTAGGACTTGCCAGCTCCGGTCTGGCCATAGGCAAAGATGCAGACGTTGTAACCATCAAAGGCATGCTGCAGCATCTCCTTGCCAAGGTCATTGTACACAAGGCTCTGTGAGGCAAAGGTGGGGTCCTCTGGCTGTAAGAGAGAAAAATAAACATAATATATGTCCTTAAGCAGACACTTTCATCTAAAGGGACATATAGTCATGCATACACAATTTTTTTTCATTTGGGTTGCCACAGCAGGAATAAAACCCACAACCCTTGGTGTTGCAAGTGCCATGCTCTACCAACTGAGGACCACACTTAAACGCATGTTTATGTCGAACTACAGTACAGTTCATGGTGTGTTCCAATTCAACAGTATGCCGTTCGGCTTAGGCAATGTGTCAATTTGGCAGCCATTTTGGAGGCCATTTAGGATAAAAGCAGCACAAAGGCAAGAGGAAAGCAAACTCACCGTAGTGTGGGACCAGTAGGAGTGGTCAAAGCTGAAGGACTTTGCAGGGTCCTTTGGGTTCTTGGGGTTGGATATAACTGTTGGGGAGGAGACAAACACATTACATCACAAGGCTGATAACATTTATTGTGTAAGAGTGAGATAAGTTTAACCACTTCCAATTTATTGTATTTTAACTTCAAGTGCAAAGTATTGCAAAATATTGTATGCGCGATGGAGGGTTTGGGCTATTTCAACTATTTGGAGTTTACTGTATTTGTAAAAATAATGCATTTTTGTTGCCTTAGAATAAATACTGTCTACACTCAGAGATATACAAGCAGGAAATGTATATTATAAAGTATGTAATAGACACAAAATACTAGCATTTCTGTAATAAATCTTTACCCCTTTACAAAATAACACCTTCAAATAATCCAAATGAGATATCTGCAAATATCAAATTAAAACATGGTAGATATCTACTGCAAGACATGTGCAACTATATTTGCCTATTTCCTTGTGGTTGAGAGATCATGCATCTGTAAAGTTCCTGTTAATGAATCAGTGCAGATACTAAAACATGTTTGCATACAGTGGGAATGGCAATACAGTAACATGCTCCGTCTCTACACATCACAGCAAAGCTAGCAATGTGTTTCGCTAATCTGTCCCCTGACGTGTCAATGTATACGGGATGACAATGACAACATTTCTCCTCTGCCCAGCCTAGCTGGCATGTCAAACACGCCTGCTACGCTGCCTCCCAAATGACATCCTATTCCCTACATAGTCCACTGCTTTTGACCAGGCACCATAGGTGTCTGGTGAAAAGTAGTGCACTATGTAGGGAATAGGGTGCCATTTGGGAAGCACTCCTAGTCCCACCAGTACAGATATCCAAGCATTCCACACCAACAGAAAGCTAAGCCCCTTGCAGAGGGGAGGAGAGTAGAGTAGAGTGGGGAGTCCCAGAGGAATATACTGTAGGGGATATTTGAAGATATTAGCGACCCGGTTGTTGCTTCAAGTCCCCTTGACAGATTGTGCGCAAGTTGGCCGGACTTCGTGCCAATCCAGGGGACTTAGCTGAGGCTAACCAGACAAACGCATACCTCCGTTGTCCAAGTGGTGGGTCAGGGAGGGGAGGGCAGGGCAGGGGAGGGGAGGGCAGGGCAAACGGAAAAATGGATACTGACTAATGTGACGAGTGCGCTCGGGGCCTAGCAACGAACCAAACAGAGTGGCAACAGCAACTGACGCCAGCAGCCCAGATGACTGGGGGAAAAACCCAGCTAACTATATTGAAGGATCACATCATTCCAAAGACAGTTTGTGATCCAAATAGCCCCCTACTCCCTATATAGTGCACTACTTTTGACAAGAGCCCAGTCGTTGTTAGAATACAGTAATGAGGTCCAGTGTTAGGGCTATGGCATTCAAAGTCAATGGACCAATTAAAGCTGGGTACTTCAGCCGAGGGTACTTAAGAGGCCTCTGCACACTGAGAAATCCCCTGTAGTATGTGTGTTCAGCGTGTGTGCTCAGTGTGTGTGTGTGTGTGTGTGTGTGTGTGTGTGTGTGTGTGTGTGTGTGTGTGTGTGTGTGTGGAGAAGATGGCGGTGCACTGATCAATAATGCAGTGATATGGAGGAGGAAGGAGATTGCATATCATGTCACATGGCGACAGAATGTCAGTGTCTCCTCAGAAGAGAGAGAGGTGAACTCCATCAACTTTGCATAGTCAACGAGCATACCTTGCTCGATTTAGGCCTCCGTAGCCTATATTAGACTCTTAAGGGCCGTACTAAAATTGCTCAGGTAAGAGTTTAATTCTATCCTCGCTAATCATCTAGTCACAGGTCCCCTTCCTTTTTGGGCATCGAGGCGAGGGGGCTAAATTAAGCCCGATCTCACCTTTGACCCATGTCCAATGGGAAACCGGAGCCCAGGGGGTGGAAATTGAAATGTACAGGATTTACGTTACAGACACCCCTTATTACCCCTTTCCTGGAACAATCCACATGGGCTATTAATGAGGGGGACTGCCTCCGCTCTGTTCCAATGCCACACCGCCCACTCAGCAGTAATAACAGGCTGATGATGGTTCATTCCCAAATGGTACCCTATTCCCTTTGTAGTGCACTACTTTTGACCGGGGCTCATAGGGAATATGGTGCCATTTGGGACACAGCTGATGAGTCTGGGCCAGGAGAGGCTCCCAGCTCCAGGTTCGGGCATGAGGACAGTGACACGCGCTAGCAAAGGCTAGCCAATGCTCACATCTGTTCCTGGTCTAGCGTACAGCATGTTGCCTTACTGGGGCACAGGGCGCCACTCCAACAGGTCAAAAGGCTGAGGGCTTCGTCCCTTTTAGTTTTATTACACCGGTCTGTGTGCACGTCAATAAATTCTATTCCAGTTGGCAGTCAAGGAGAAGAGATGAGGAAAGTTGGGTATTATTGTGGGGAGCTATCACTGGGACGGACACACTAGACCAGTATCCCAGACAGATTATATACCTCATCTTGGACTAAAAAGGACTTTCAATGGGACTCTCCACTTAGCAAGTGAGCATGCTTCTTAGTCCTGGACTAGGCTTAATCTGTGTCCTGGAAAGCAACCCACAGAATCTGTGGCTAAGATGGGCCTGGCTGACCTTCCGCATCAGTGAGGAAGATGGCTCACTCACTACAGCCTGCATTAGAGGAGGGAACGCATGTTCTTTTATTCCTTTGGAGGCGATTCATGCTCACGACGCACCCTGCCACAGCGCCTCAGCCCACTCCCTCCCTCTCCCCATCCCTGCCCCTCTCTCGCAGTAGAACAGCTCCCTCGTATCCATCTGGCCTTAGCCATGCGTCACTCTAATAGGGCCAGGATATCAAAAAAGAAAAAGAGGGAGGGAGACAAGTCTGTTGGAAGAGGAACAACTTCACAAGCAGACTGAGATGGGAACCTGTTGACTGTTTCAACTGTCAGAAAGTACTCATCAATATAGACAGCAGAGGTAGCCTATAAGGCTTCTCCAGTTCTGGCGAGCAACCACAACGATACACATGTAACTTGAAATCATAATTCTTCACTGTATGCGCTTTCCTTTGGGGGTGGGGCTAAGGTGACATCATCCATGTGAAGCTGGCAGCAGGATACAGGGACTCTTTATTTGGAGAAAAACATTGACATAATGATCCACACTTCAACTACTCCTGATGAACCCCTCACTACTCTCATCTACAACACAAAGTGGTCATCATCACATGTCCAAAGGAGAGAGTGTTTGACCTGGATGTCCTGCAGCTCCTGAACCATAGTTAATAAGACAGGGGGCATACTGTGTGTGAAAGGGAGAATGCTCCATGTAATGCACTATGACTCACCTACCCTGCCCTTCAGTCTCATTGTTTGATTATCAATCACACCGTGCAGTGTGTGCGAGTTGTGTGTGTGTGTGTGTGTTATAGGAAATCTTTGGCTTTTAGAAGATAGAGTGGAGCAAAAAAATAAGTAATATCCGGTATATTCATCAATACGCACATCCTAGAGAATGGAAAATATAGGCTCCCACAGGTTGCTTTTTTTGTTGCAAAATACTGCACTGAATCAAATCCTGAATTTAAAATGGGAGACATGTCCTTCTGTCTAATGAACGACGTCATCACCGTCTCTGCCCATCTCAACCATGGCAACAGGTACGGGACTGGATTCTGGTTGCCATGACAACCCTGCTGACACGGCACAGGAGGATGCTGCACATTGCTTTCCGTGTTTTTTCTCTCTCATTCTCCCCCTCTCAACATTCCAATTTGCCTTCTGCGAAAAAGTTATCTTGAGAGTAAATCCAGGTTTATGGACAATAAAATGCAATTATTTTCCCACAGAGGTATATTCAGCATTCCAATCCATTATAGTTGGCTAAACACGTAAAAGGCACACCTTGAAAGTGTTAGGATTCGTAAGTACAACATTAAGCTACTTAATAATCGGGGTCCATATTCATAAAGCATCTTTCACACTCACCACATACACTGCTGCTACAGCTCAGTCTATTATCTATCCTGTTGCCTAGGCACTTTACCCCTACCTACATGTACATAGCTACCTCAAATTACCTCGTATCCCTGCACATCGACTCGGAACTGGTACTCCCTGTAGATAAACATGTTATTTTTAGTCGTTATTGTCATTTACTGTGCATTTATTCCTCGTGTCATTGTTCCCATTTTTACTTGATCTTTAACTCTGCATTGTTGGAAAAGGACCCGTAAGTAAGCATTTCAGTTAATGATGCACCGATATTACATTTTTGGCCGATACCGATATTTTCCTTGCCCCCAAAAATTCTACTGATAACCGATAAACATTTTTTGCGGCCCTTTAAGCATTCTAGTACAGTTAAATAGTTAACACACACACACACACACACACGGACACAGCGGTCTAAGGCACCGCATCTCAGTGCAAGAGGCGTCACTACAGTCCCTGGTTCGAATCCAGGTTGTATCACATCCGGCAGTGATTGGGAGTTCAATAGGGCGGCGCACAATATTGGCCCAGCGTCGTCCGGGCCGTCATTGTAAATAAGAGTTTGTTCTTAACTGGCTTGCCTAGTTAAATATAGGTTACACACCACACTGACCAAAAAGTTATTTTGTTGGCATTTACACATGTCCCCATTACCAGTAAAACATAATCAAAACCTATTTCTTTCACTTACTTGCTGTTTCGTTATTCATTTGTTCAGTCGTTTCATTCTCAACCAGGATATCTATGGAACGCCGTATGGGTCTTTGCGGGTCAAAAAAGACAAATAACACTATTTGACGTGTCAAATAACGACATAATCTGTTTCAGTAGCTATAGGTAGCTAGCTAACTATATAGCTAGGTGTCATCTAAAATAACCCTAATTTATAAGACAGTTCTTATTTGATTAATGGTGGTTGGACCCATCTATGTGAAGATAGCCACAATAAGGATTAGCCACAATAGTGGACTTAGCGGTTAGACTTTAAAATAAAAGTATTGCATAAATTCTACTATTTGTATTCATTTGCATCACTGTCAATGACATACGTTTATTTTGAAGGCAAACCGCAAATTCCACTCGTGCAGAATCCTTATTGTGGCTAGCTTCACAACACATAGTGATGCTCAACCGGACCGCGTTAACCAGATGAAGCTAGCTGGCTGCTTATAACGTTAGCTTTGGGCAACAGAGTTAAGCAGCTGGCTAGCTATTTATTTTCATGAACTGAAGTTCAATTTCAATAGGAAAACAACAAGTGGCAACCTAGCTAATAGCTACTCACAAGGATTCCTAAATCATTGCTAAGAATAATGAACATGACTGCAGTTTCTACAGGTCATTGTTTTCAGGCTAGTTGTATTGGTGCTACCTAGGTACCAAGCTAAAGCTTGTCTCGCTGAAATTTTCTTAGCTATTTCAAATGACCGCTCGACTTGTTGAGTGCTCGATCCACACAGCAGACATTGTGTGGGCTAGGTTAGGAATGCTGTGTTGCACGTGTAGCGCAACATTTTACGTGGCGTTATTACGTCGGCATTAAACTTGACATCAGGCCGATACCGATGTTGGCATTGTTAGCTAATATCGGCTGATTGCGATATGTTCACCGATATATTGTGCATCCCTAATTTCACTGTTAGTCTACACCTGTTGTTTACGAAGCATGTGACAAATAAAATGTAGGAGTCCTGATCTAGAACCAGTTTTGCCTTTCAGATCGGGGTCTGATCCAAGATCAGCACTCCTAATCTGAAACGCTTTATGAATACTGGCTCTGAGCCATAGGCTATGCGTTTAAAAAACAATAACTAAAAACAGGGTCTTTCAGAATATGAAGATAAAATACATTACAATTTTAATGAAAGTACTGCATGTTTCACCTGCTAAATTCTCCTTCACACTGGGCCACGAAAACATGATTTTTGTGAAATGGAAAGGAGTCTAAATGGACTTATAGATCAGGCACATACCAAGGCACCTTTTGCATGAACTCGGGTCCTTCAGGCCCACTCACAGGAAATGAGCCATGACAATTTGGATGGGACACACACTGCCATAACAGGAGTCGTTGTCGGAAAGGCAGAAAGGTAGGCAGGAGGATGTGAGATCAGGTGGGAACAGACAACACCAATATAAAATATTTTCCTCAAAGTTGCCATGTGCGGCCACTTATATCAGTACATTAGTCACAACTTAAACATTGCAAAACGTACATTTGATCAAATAAGCCTTAGCAAATTAGCAATACAAATCTGCTGACTAAAGCCAACACTTTCTCACAGACCGCCATACAAAAAAATCCCCAGTTGGTCTGCTTCTCGCTGTATTCTGGCGTGGACAGATTTTGACGGGAGTGGAGCCTTTCGCGTCGGCTCTTCCTCTCTGTACACACCAAAACATCCTCTTTATATTAAGATCATTAGTTCATACAAACCACAGCTGGAGTGACAATGAATGAGTGAGGCCAAGCACTTCACAGGGTACCTTCCAAATGGCACCCTATTCCTTATATAGTGAACTACTTTTGACCAGGGACCGTTGGTCAACAGTACTGCACTATATAGGGAATAGAGTACCATTTGGGACATACCCACAACTCAGTGCCCTGGTTCAATGAAAGGCAATGGGGGGGGGGTCATTAGTTCCTCTTCCAGAACCTATAGGTTGCCTGATGTGATGCAGGGGGGCTCCAATTTAGTGTGAGTGAGACAACCAGCTTGGTGATGCTGGCAGCCATTTTGTGACAGGATGCTCAACAAGTAATTGGGCTCTATATTTCTTTGAGCCCCAGATGGTGATAGAGAGGCACCTGAGACTACCAGGCAGGCGAGGCAGAGCCTAAAATGGCTGAACGCGTCTGCCTCTCCGATGACCCTCCAAGGACCTGCTAGCTTCCACTGGTCTCGATCAATACCCACTAGTGAATGCGCCGCTGACAGTGCTCGCAGTGTTATAGGGAGCGAAGGTCGCTAGATAAACTCATATTTAAAGAACAAAACTGAAGCAAAACGCCTAAAAAAGGACCCAGATATCCATTGAAATAATAAACCGTAGAGAACTGTAATTACCATACATTCCTTTCTATGAGGCAGAGCAATTTTTATGGTTTCCCTGGGGCCTGTGTGCATATGGACTGAGTAAGGTAACGGTTCAATCCCTGAATACTTTTCAGTGAATATATCCACCATACAATACTGTGTGTCAACTGCACACGTGTGTTACTGTTTGGTTTCTGTTTATCCATGATTGGCCCAGTAAAAAGTCACAGCCCTGAGTCCATGTTTTAAAACAGAGGGTGAGCAACACTGATACTGATCCCTCCATCTTAAAAGAGGAAACAGAATAGGACAGGACACATTCTGACTCGCCCGCCGCCGACATACTCAGCGTGCCGTTCTCAGTTTGGCAATGGTCTGCTTGTCGCTCAGGGCCTTAGCACAGGTGGTAGAGTTCTCGCTGGACACAGCTCAACTCCACAGGCTCAAACTAGTGTCTGACCAACAGCCGTATGCTCTCGACAAACAGCTGAGCGTGTCGCAGCCACAACAGAGGACTCACAACTTCTCCAAAACAGAGACCGAGCCATGTGTGGGATTTGATTTAGCGCCTTGGATACAGCACATACTAGGACCAAGCCTTTTAAACCCTGTACGCTATTGTCTTTCTTTTAAGGAAACAACCACCGCTAAAGTCTGGTCCAAACAGGATAAGGACACAATAGCCTTTTGTTTTGTATCGTCTTCATTTTGCCAGTGGGGCGGATTTTTTTCACAACTAGGCGGCCAAGAGTTTACCTTAACTTGAGATCTGCAGTCCCACCAAAATCTAATTTCTTTGCTCATACACTTTGGCTCAGACCATGTAGGCCATAAGCCGCAAAGAGAAAACCGAAACATCCCCAATACGACAACATTGTATAATCCTATTAAATGTTAATAGCGTTGCTTTTTATTGAAATACTTAAGAGTAATTATTGCAACTCTAGGGGGAGGCATTGAATCCCCCACTGAAGAATTCTCCATTTCCACTCTGCATGCCATTCACATCACTTTCCCTTTTACTGGGTGAGGGGAGAGAGAAAAACACAGGAAGACACGAGAACAATGCAGTGAATACAGTACTTGCTGTCGACGACAGAGCCTGTACAACACATTAGGTAATCTGTTATGACAGGCCTTTATGCGGCCGGTTCCCCTCGACAATGACCCTTTTCACATAGTGTTACGGTACCCCCGTTATGATTACTTTGCCACTTTAATAAAAAGGAAACTTTCTATGGAGAAGCATTGTTGGCGCTTGAGAGTGACTGCAGCCAACAGCACATTTCTCCCTCATGGTCCATGTAAACTGTGCATAAAAGGCTGCAAGAGTTGCACGTTTATTGTAAACTCGGTTTATAGACTGGAAAAACAAATTATCTTTACGACGGCTGTAAAAAAGTTGGATTCGAAAATATTTGGAACACAAGTAGACAATTGACAGGGTGGCTGAGGAGTAACGTTACATGAAAGGGATTACCAGTAATCCGTTACCAGCAAAAATAATGTACTCAGACTACAGAAACTTTTGAAAAACTACATGATTCATTTGAGGTTTACTTTTGAATTCAGAAAGGATGTTTGGGGGGGGGGGGGGGGGAGAATCATTGACACTTCTGTTTTGTCAATGACATTCAAATCAACATTGAAAAAAGGCGCAAGTTTAAGTTTGAGCGAGTCTGACGAGTTTCAGAAGAAAGTTCTTTGTTTCTGGACATTTTGAGCCTGTAATCGAACCCACAAATGCTGATGCTCCAGATACTCAACTAGTCTAAAAGCCAGTTTTATTGCTTCTTTAATCAGAACAACAGTTTTCAGCTGTACTAACATAATTGCAAAAGGGTTTTCTAATGATCAATTAGCCTTCTTAAAATAATAAACTTGGATTAGCTAACACAACGTGCCATTGGAACACAGGAGTGATGGTTGCTGATAATGGGCTTCTGTATGCCTATGTAGATATTGCTTTTTTCAATTTTTTATTTGATCTGCCGTTTCCAGCTACAATAGTCATTTACAACATGAACATTGTCTACACTTTATTTCTGATCAATTTGATGTTATTTTTTTTTTTGCTTATCTTTAAAAAAGCAAGGACATTTCTAAGTGACCCCAAACTTTTGAACGGTAGTGTATAGCCATTGATTCTTGAAGAATATAACTTAAATGCCTCATGAGTTTAGTTCAACTGCTACACTCCATGACAACCCAAAATATAAGCTTGTTTTTCTCCAATGTTTGTAAACATTGTAAATGTAAACAAACACTGTATAGCCTCATAACATTGGTTTTAATCATCATTTTGAGATCATGGATGGTCAGTCCTTGCTTCCATTACTATGTCTATTAACCTGAGTGGTTACATATCTCCAGGCCCATCCCTCAGCTTTTTACCAAAACAGAGGCGGGGCACCCGTTCTATTTCTTGTTTCATCTGTGGATTTGCCTTTTAAACAGCTGCATATTAGCAAGATATCAAAGTGTCACCAACTAAAAGGTAAACAAACAATAGGCCTATAGCAAATGCAGCATATGGCATTCGCTTTTCACATGTAAATAGCACTTTTCAGTAGTGCTCAAAGCATGCCATTCATTTATCAACTCGAGTCCAATCAGTCCTCCATGACAACAAAATAATAAACAGAGTATTATGCCTTTCTGTGTGACATCTTCAGGGAGTGCTGAGAGAGGGTGAATTGATAAGGCCAGGTGGGGTTGTCTGTCTAGCTGGAAACCACTGGGAATGAGAGCAGGGCCAGCCTAACCTTCGACAGCTGCTCTAGCCCGAGAGTGCTGTCTATTTATACAGCACCAGATGGCAGCTGGTGCTTCGCATGCCGACAGACTGTCAGTGACAGGAAGGAATGGGGAGATTTCAGCCGCCCAACCTTTCCGACACACTTATCTACACTCCTATAGCCCAAGGACCAAACAGCCCCCCAGCCCACAGACACATTGCTAGCCTAGCACGCCGAGCGGCCTAGTGATATTAGCAGCTTACGCAGGCTCGCTGAGGCCAGGATCACAAAGGCTATAGAGAGGCTTCTAGAACGTCAGGCCTGAGAGAAAACATGCAAGGCAAGCAATGTTTCATTCAAAGGTTTTGCATAGTTTTGTGACAAGATGGGAAATGTTGGCCCTAACTGCTCAAGTATCTACTCTAGGACAGTGATTACATTGCACAACTTTACAATTAAAACATTAAAAGCTGGAATCCTTAAGAGGTACTGCATGTAACAATTCAACAATGAGCCGTCTCGTTGTCAAATTGACTGGGGCCAGCAAATCTCGTTGTCAAGTGGCGTGGCCCATTGTTGAATTGACAAGAGATTTGCCGGCACCAGCCAATTTGACAACAAGAGATGGTCATTCTTTTGTTGACCAAGAAGAACGCAATTTTGTGTGGGCCAAATAACATTTTTTGGGAAAAAAATATTGTGAAACACTATCATTCCACTATTACTGTTGATATATTAAGGACATTTTCTGAAATTACACTGCAAAAACATTACATATAGCTCCTTTCATTTGTGAAACTGACATGTCCCTTTGGGCTATTACAACAACAAAGTTAGTGCAAACAAACAGTTTTTCCTCACTCGGATATCATTGCACACCTGATAGGACAGCAGAATAGTGGCGCCATTTCCCCTAATGCGGATTTGATCTTTAAAGTAAACCTTAAATTCAACCAGACATTATGAAAATGAAATACATGAAAACTGCACATCAATTTCTAATCATTGAAAAACATCCATAGTAAGCAAATACACATTTGCAAAGCACATGTCGTTTGTACCTTTGTATGACATTATAGAAGATGATAGCTAGGGGATCCTTTTAAAACATGTGGGAGATGTCAGCTGTTTTCACAGCTCAGAGAGGAACACGGTCTCATGGAGGACATCCAAAGTGGATATTATTTCCCACGCCTGCAGGTGCACCCCCTCAAGGAGAAGAGGATATTATTTCCCCCTCAGGTCAAGGCTCATTCCAAACACTTCCTGTGTCCTGTGAGGCTGCCCGAGGTCTACAGTAACACCCTTACAGTAATGTCAGGAGAGTCTGGCATCT
Source organism: Salmo trutta (assembly GCF_901001165.1). NCBI lineage: Eukaryota > Metazoa > Chordata > Actinopteri > Salmoniformes > Salmonidae > Salmo > Salmo trutta. Next base: position 26,843,459 of record NC_042984.1, on the reverse strand, counting down.
ACCGCCCTAAAAATAACATCATTCAAACTATCTTCAAAAGGGCTTAAAAATTAAAGTCAACCAACAGTTAAAGCCCTAGTTTTGACCACACACAAATCATTGAATTTTTTTTGGAGATTTTATCATAATTTTAAACATCTGGTTTAGACTGATAGGCTCTCATTTAAGCCATATTGTCAAAAACATTAACATTGAAAAATTCAGTACTGAAAACAAAAAAAGATGAAAAGAATATTTGTTAAATTAAATGGTTTCAAGGAGTTCTCACAAGCTGTACCTCAAAACTAAACTGGATATGCCAGGAGAGGTGTTGTTCACTCACCAAGACACACTGTACCTCGACTAAAGCTAATACCACTTTAAAATTAGCTCCTTGTCCTGGAAAGAATTCCAGCTGATACAGGTTAAACTGTCCTTCAATGCTGCCCAAGACCAAGGCATACGCTCAATTCCTGAAATTAATTTGAATGTGGGCCAATGGGCATATAGGGATTGCGGTAAATTGTACTCTTCATATTTACGATGGTGGGAACATGACAGGGTGACTGTCTGCTTAGTTTGGATGACTTTTTGGCAGATTTTTTTTTACCACATCAGGAAGTATTTTGACTTTTTCATATTCCTGTAGTCATCTCTAAAATGACCATACATATCTGGCCTTGGAGCTATGGGAACGTCTTAGACATTCCAGAACAGTGATCACAAAGCCATTATGAACGATACAAGGATGGAGATAAATAATTGTAATTCTGGTATTGGATAAATATAACTTGGGGTTCAGTTTTTCAAATGTACACAATCTCAGTTGTTTATTTGTCTTTGTGAAAATACGTCTTCCCCAGATATACTAGTTTTCCCTACACTCTGCACAGCTTTCGGTTGGTTAATCATCATACACTCCACCCACAATACATCACTGTGGGCAGCAGCGCCAGTGTGGTACATGGTTCCTGACATCCAGCGAACACAACATGCGCCCATTTTACAGAGGAGTGACCTGAATTTCTTCAGCTCCTCTGAGAAAAGGCGGACTCTAAAGTGACTTGCTTTATGTAAGCTTCATAATCACAACACTTTGCAAAGGCTTGGATAATGCAGGGAAACGTTTTACAGGGAAGCTACAGTAGTTTTAGTTTCTATAATTGCAGGGAAGATAAACAGGTTGATGGTAAAGGTTAATGTCAGATGACTAAATTTCTTCTCCAGAATCCTCTCTGTGTTCGATGGAAATGACGAACCGCGCGCGTTGTGTGCATGTGTGATCTCAATTAGCTGGAGGGTATTAGCACCGTTTTTTTTAAGGCAGAGGTTCCAGTGAGAGAAGAAAACCGGAGGGAGGTGGAGGAAGATAGTCCATTTATTAATTAAGGATTCAAAAACAACACTTCCTCATCACTCTCTCCCCAATCTCATGAATAATACAAAATAAGCATGGTCCCCACAACCGGGCAGCCCGTGCCTGGACTACAAAGCTCCCCCACTAGTCTCTGCATTCAGCTCTTAGTCTGTGGGAGGAAAAGAAACAAGGTCTGCAAAGAGAACTGTAGTGCTGGTCTGAACTCAGACAAAAACACATTCAGCTGAGAATGTGGGAAAGTTGAGCCATTTTACCAGCCTTAAGTAACGCAGCTAACATCTCGCAAGTCAGAGCGACTCAACCTCAAAACAAATGCACCATTATCTGCTGTTGATTTGTATTTATTATGGATCCCCATTAGCTGCTGCCAGAGCAGCAGCTACTCTTCCTGGGGTCCAGCAAAATGAAGGCAGTTGATTGCATCATCGGGATGGGAAGATGGATATGGGCGAAACTAGTTTTTAGTCAGAGACATTATTCAAAAAAATCTTCTCATTAAATAAAGTGAACATTGGATCAGCATTAATCCAAAGAATTGAATATCATATTTCTGAATATGAATAATTTGAAGGATTCAATGGTAAAATATATTTTTCTCCATAGAGGAGCAATTGACTTTATATGCCTGCATGCTGGATAGACCCCCAGTCTTCACTTGACCAATTTTTTACATTCTTCAAAGCAGACATACTCTTAGAAATGTAAAACAAAATCAACAAAAAAATCCCCAATTTCGTGATTACAATCGTCTCGTCGCCAACGGGCTCGGGAATGGTGAGTCATGCGTCCTCTGAAACAAGTGGCACTTCTTTACACCCGCTCGCTAAACCCGTAAGCCAGCTGCACCAATGTGTAGGAGGAAACGCTGTTCAACTGAAGACCGGAGTCAGCCTGTAGGTGCCTGGCCCACCACAAGGAGTCTCAAGAGCGTGATGAGCCAAGTAAAGCCCCCCCGGCCAAACCCTCCCCTAACCCGGACAACGCTGGGCCAATGGGTCTCCCAGTCGCGGCCGGCTGCGACAGAGCCTTGACTCGAACCAGGATCTCTAGTGGCACAGCTAGCACTGTGATGCTGTGCCTTAGACCACTGCGCCACTCGGGAGGCCCAGCACCTTTTTTCTAAGAGTGTACTGTATATCCCTTCGTTACAAGGGATACTTCCTCTCAAGAGAGCTTCACTTTGAATATGAGTGTGTATCCAGGTTCTCCTTCACTGCAGCCCCCTAAAACTGATGCAAATTCATATCCAATTCTGTTTTGGACCAGCGCATCCCTTAGCCATGCACTTCTTATTATAGTCACATTACATATGCCTACAAGGGTAAGGACATCAGTCCACCTTCCTCATTCCATTCCTAACTCAAACTAAACTGCATCTACAATTCTAAATTGGAGGGATTTGGGTTGTGAGGTAATCTTCAGAGCTCACCCATCTGATTACGGCCATTCTCTCCAGTCATATTAATAAAGCTAATGGATCGTGGCTTTGCTTTATGAGGTGGCTGACAGCCAATAAGAACGCTTCCATCTAGGAGCGGTGTCCAATCAACATCAGTCTTTCACCACCGAAGCGGCGAGGGGCGGGAGACGTGCCGGTCGCAGACAAAAACAAAATCAACAACCTCTAGGGGTCGAGATGGCGAGGACAAAGTGAATATAATCTTTTTGCTCCGCTCTCGTTCTTCGACTCGTTCTTTTCCTCTTCAGCGCGACGGTGTGTGTGCCTCTCGCATTTCAAATCCTGCAGTGCTAACACAAATCCCATCATTTCTGTCTGGGCGCCTGTGTGATGCTGCCTCACGCTCCCCTGCACGTGATTGGTCCTCTGTGCTCATGCACGACTTTCACCGTCTCTGTTGCTGCTACCATGGCTGGATACCCCTTCCCCCATTACCACTCTAGCGCCTTTCCTCACATCCATCATCTTCTGCAAGAAGGAACACAGCTCTCCATTACACACACACACACACACACACACACACACACACACTTGACTCAATTACAGGAGGGAACTGATAGCAAGCTAAAAAACACAGTTGCACACAACCTCAATATTGGAAAATATAATTTTCTAAAAAAGGTGAGAAATATGCAAGCCTCAGTAAAAAAAAAAATATTGGGGTGTAAGCTATGCCAATAAGATACAATATTCCGTGGCCTGGCTGGTCTAGCTGTAATGCCGCTGCCTCAGGCACACGTCCACAATATCGGCAGTCAGAGACGGCCCTAAGGGGCAATTCACTTAGGTTAGGGCTGGCTCTGGCTGCATGTGGGTATGGATGTGGGTACGCAGACACGCGAGCCACAGTGGCCCCTCATGTTGAATTCAGACTTTTTTTGTGGCCCCCACCCCCATCAAAAGTTGCCCATCCCTTGTCTAGGTGGTACTTGTATCATATTTTAGCTAGCACTGTAGCCTTCTAGTTATTTTGACTCAAAAGTTAAAGATTTTGTAGTGTGCATACAGTAGCTGCTTACACCAATCCAATCCTCTTGGATCTCCACAAGTGCATAGTGCGTTGGGGATAGGGGTTCATTTGGGATTAGGCACTAGCCTGCATATTCAAACTCATACCCGTCAAAACTAAACATGATACGTGGTTGGGGGAAAAACACCACAACTTATAAGTTGCAATACCACAACAAGTCAAGCCAGGTCAGCTAGAAAGCTAAAACAGCAACGTCCTGAGAGCAGTTGTTTATCATCTCAACCTTTCTGACCTCTGCCTGGGGAGCAAGTGTACAAGCAGTTATTTATGGTAGGCATACTGCCATGCTCTTCTCAATTGCACTTTTACTTTCCAAATAGTTGTTGATGAAGCAGCATTCAGTGGTAACAGCGAAGTAGCAAAGATTCTATATCAAGGTTCATTTCTTGGCAACGCTTCTTAGATATATGCTAAAAATCAGAGATAAAACACTGATATTTAATGCCTGAATGAGATCCAGGAAGTGTGTGTGTGTGTGTGTGTTACAGTATCTCAGATCAACAAAGGGTTAACAGAGACTGTGTAATGGCTTCCTACAGCCATCACAAGATGTGTTATTGATTCAGATAGGCATGTCTGGTTGCTAGGCAGACGTGACGCATTCCTTCTGCTCACTCAACATCTGCGACGAAGGATTTCCCAGAAACTGGAGCTGCAATGGTTAAAAGGCAGGGAGAAAAACATCATGGCTGACATCATGGACAAAAAAAATAAAATAAAAAGATTTACACCAAAACAAACCACACTCTGGAACTCACTTCAGAACTCAAATAGGATTTCTGTGCTGTCATTATCATCAAAATAATATAGTGAATGTGTATACCATGAAGAGATGGGCTAGTTCACCATCACTGTTGATACAATCACTTTTTGTTGCATGTCAGCAGTCAAGAGCAAAAACTGATGATGGAATGATGAAGTGTTTGAGTGACCTATCCCTGTGCATAATACGCTGCTGGACCATGCTCAAGACTTGGCACAGTATTAACCAAGAACACACACACCATCTGTGTGAACTAACGCTTCTCAAATACGTACTCCGTTAGTACATATTTTGAAGCATGCATCGATGCAAGCTTCAACAGGAAGTATGCAAAGGAATGATGCAACCACGTAAAAAAGGACGCAAAAAGTCAATCAATGGCGGACATCGTTTGAGCTGAAGTCTGATAAAATACACGCCAACTTCAGAATGAAATGTTTCTAATTCACATCTCATATGTTGCTTGACAAAAATATTTTATCTTGATACATTAACTTAATACACAGTGTTAATTTTGGCATGTTAACCTGCCTACATACCGTAGATCGCAAGCCCATAATAAGTCAATAGGGCTAACTACTACTGTTCGCTAGCCAGATAGCCACGAAGACATCTACCTTGCATAACATTCGTTTTATCTGGCCAGTTAGATTATTCCAATTCACATACCTAGCTGATAATTATGAAGTAAAAGGTTTGATTTGTGTATATCTTCGTCTATTGTTGCCATTGTCCTGGCTGAAGAAGGTTCAGTGAATTGGGAGGTGCAGCGTGAGGGAATACAGTAGGGTGCTTTTCAAATGTAATGTTTTATATGTTCTCCACACTCTCGTCCTCACAAGAACTTACTCAAGAGAGGGTCCTCGGAGAATACAGTCAGAGTATGAGAGTGTGGAGCTCGGTAGCAGGCATATTGAGAAACACCCACAGTCTGTCTGCTTCTCATTAGCAGGTCATGTGTGTGTGCGCGTGTCTATTTATCCACCTCTCTCAAATGTGTGTCAGGAATGGGCCTGGGATGGGACACAGCCTAACAATGACAGTATGTAAGCTAACGTATCAGGGGTAAAAGAAACAGCTGAGCGGCCTTTCTTTCTGGCGGGGGGAGGTTGTCTTCTGAACTTTTCAACCAATCCAGTAAATGTGGAGGGGTTAAGATGGAGTATTCCATTGTTACCATCCAAAAGCAGAAGTCGCATTAAATGCTCTCTTTCCATTTCCCCTGAAAACCGGATGCATCCGGTGGTCTCGACCCCGCTGAGGGTGCATGGGAAGAGGTGAGGCAAGGAATGTCACACCCTGAGTGGGTGTGTGTGCACTTGCGAGGAGGAAGATTACTTTGCTGCCAAACCTGGCGACCTCAGGCGAGCTGGAGGATTACACTTCCTAATCAGGTCAATCGTCCTCGTCTGCAGAAAGCTCAATAGCACTATGACCTTCCCTTGGCCAATCTCGCCCGGGCTTAACTTTGACACCTCCTCGTCTCTTTGTGTTGTATCAACCACCCTTAGTTTTCCCCATTCATATAAGTGGAGTGGGTTTTGATTGACGTCTATGTAAGCAAATAGCCATCACAATTTGAGTGTCACTGACGGACGGTGTATCCCAGTCAATGCCTGAAGGGTTTTCTGGAAGGTCAACTTGGACACACACTTAGCTGACCATGGGAAGGGAAATGGTGGTGGAACCAATGCTGTGACCTTACCTTCTACGGTGTATCTATGATGTTTACACCATAAAAATAGAATGACTAGAAAGGACTAAGCCGCTCAGACCACAGCACTGACAGTACACTCAATATGGCCGCCAGTCCGGTACACGCATCAAAGAACCTTGACTAGAATGGGAATGCCCTTCTAGACATACTACTTCTAAGGTTTAAACTGAGAATAATCTCTGATGCAGCGGTACTCAAACTTTTTGAACAGGCACCCCAAATTTTTCAGCAGAATTTCTAGCAATCTCACCCCTGCCAAAATCAAATGAAATTATTAAAAGGGGACATTTTGATTTTTTTACATCAAGAAATTACCTTCAATTAATTTCTCTTATCAAAGTTAAAAGAACCAATAAATACATTAATTCAAACCCAACTATGAATACCACTGCAATAATTCTCTCTCTCCTCTTCACCATGTAGAAGTATGAATGGGCATCAGTGTCTTAACAGCACAATTTGCCAAGGCAGGATATTCTGGGCGCAGCCCTATCCAGAAATCCGGCAGGGGCTTCTGATTAAATTCAATTTTCACAGAACTGCTTGTTGCAATTTCAATGAGGCTCTCTTGTTCAGATATCGGTAAGTGGACTGGAGGCAGGGCATGAAAGGGATAACAAACAGTTGTTTGTGTCGTCTGTTTCCGGAAAGTACCTGCGTAATTGTGCACCCATCTCACTCAGGTGCTTCGCTATATCACGTTTGACATCGTCCGTCTGCTTGAGTTCATTTCCACACAAAGAAAATCATACAATGATGGAAAGACCTGCGTGTGGTCCTTGTTAATGCAGACAGAAAAGAGCTCCAACTTCTTAAATGATAGCCCCAATTTTGTCCCGCACACTGTAATCCTAGATTCAGATCATTCAGGCGAGAAAAAACATCACCCAGATCGCCAGTTGTGTGAGAAACTCGTCATCAAGCGGTCAGACAAGTGAAAATGATGGTCAGTAAAGAGAACTTTAAGCTCGTCTCTCAATTAAAAAAAAAAAAGAAACGTGTCAATACATTGCCCCGTGATAAAAGCGTTACATGGTCGCTGCCCATATCATTGCATAATGCAGAAAATACACGAGAGTTCAGGGGCTTTGCTTTAACAAAGTTAACCATCTTTACTGTAGTGTCCAAAACGTCTTTCAAGCAGTCAGGCATTCCCTTGGCAGTAAGAGCCTCTCGGTGGATGCTGCAGTGTACCCAAGTGGCGTCGGGAGCAACTGCTTGCACGCACGTTACCACTCCACTATGTCTCCCTGTTGTAGCATTTGCGCCATCAGTACAGATACCAACACATCTTGACCACCAAAGTCCATTTGATGTCACAAAGCTGTCCAGTACTTTAAACATATCCTCTCCTGTTGTCCTGGTTTGTAGAAGAGGCTGTCTTCCTTAATTGACCCCCCATAAACGTAACGGCCATATACCAGGAGCTGTGCCAGGCCCGCCACATCTGTTGACTCATCCAGCAGTAACGCATAGAATTCACTGGCTTGTATGTGAAGCACTAATTGTTTCAAAACATCTCCTGCCATGTCACTGATGCGTCGTGAAACAGTGTTGTTTGATGAAGGCATTGTCTGTAGTTTTTTGGGGCCTTTTCCCTCCAGCATTCCCCCAGCCATATCCACGGCAGCAGGAAGAATTAAGTCCTTCACCGTAGTATGGGGCTTGCCTGTCCTAGCCACTCGGTAGCTCATCATATAAGACACTTCTAGCCCCTTCTTATTAAATGGTATCTGTTGCTTTTATACGTCTTACTACTTGAAAGTCATCTTTATTCTCGCTCCAAAAAAAAAAAACTGTGGCTAATTTTTTTAAATTGGCATGTTTTGTTTCTAAATGTCTGCACAAAAGTGAAGGTTTCATCGAGTTGTGAGATAAGTACTTTCGCACATATAACACACTGTGGCTGCGGAAAGGCACTACTCCCAATATAAGTGAACCTCAAATCAATGTTGTTCTCATATATTTGCGCCTCGTCAATGGTCCAACGTCCCTGTCTGTTGTTCGGTGCTTTCCCGGGGGGGGGGGGGGGTTAGTAGCTCTTTGGCTGCATCAGATTCACAACTGTCATTGTCTGTCCTAGCTGGGTTAACAACAAATGTAGAATTACTGATGCTAGCATTGGATGTGCTCGTGGAAGCAGAACTACTTGTGCCAACAGGTGCAGGTTTAGTACTGCTGGTAGGAGCAGTACTACCAGTAGAGCTGGTATGTGTCTCTATGGACACAGGCCTTACTTTTTTTTAACAATTTTCGAGCAAACGGAATGAGCAGCAACTATGTTTGGCTACATACGGACCATTAGTGGAATTCCCGCGAGTGAGTAACGGTTAATGTGATTGGATGTTAATTATTTGACTAGGCTACCTGTATTTGACGTTGTGTTATTTCGCTGAACACTAGACGGGTTTCATTTTATTTTTGGCAGTGAAACAAGGCTACTCAGGCGAGAAAAAAAAAACTCACCCCGTTAGAAAATATAAATGGACTGTTTGAAAATGTGATTTTTTTAAAATTACATTTTATGTGAATCACATTTTTATTTGGCGTACCCCCGACAGCTTTGCGCGTACTACCTGGTGTAGTGTATACATTTGGCTTTACTCAGACAACATACCTGGAATGAGTCAGCTGGCCAATGCTATTTTGAAAGTAAATAGGAGTGTATTTTGAGGGAAGATACTAGTATTTTGACAATATTCTTGCATTCTGCAGTGGCAGAGGATGCACACTAACAGGTACAGAGAACGGTGAGCAGAAACCTGAAGAGTGCATATACAGTGCATTCGGAAAGTATTCAGACCCCTTGACTTTTTCAACATCGTTACATTACAGCCGTATTCTAAAAATATATTAAACTTTTTCCCCCTCAATTCACACACACACACACACACACTACCCCATAATGACAAAGCAAAAACTGATTTAGAATTGTTTTTGCAAATGTATTTACATAAGTATTCAGCCCTTTACTCAGTACTCTGTTGAAGCACCTTTGGCAGGGATTACAGCATTGAGTATTCTTGAGTATGAGGCTATAAGCTTGGCACACCTGTATTTGGGGAGTTTCTCCCATTTCTCTCTGCAGATCCTCTCAAGCTCTTTCAGGTTGGATGGGGAGTGTTGCTGCACAGCTATGTTAAGGTCTTTCCAGAGATGTTTGATCGAGTTCAAGTCCGGGCTCTTGCTGGGCCACTCAAGGACATTCAGAGACTTGTCCCAATGCCACTCCTGCGTTGTCTTGGCTGTGTGCTTAGGGTCGTTGTCTTGTTGGAAGGTGAACCTTCACCCCAGTCTGAGGTCCTGAGCGCTCTGGAGCAGGTTTTCATCAAGGATATCTCTGTACTTTGCTCAGTTCATCTTTTCCTCGATCCTGACAAGTCTCCCAGTCTCTGCCGCTGAAAAACATCCCCACAGCATGATGCTGCCACCACCATTAAAAAAAAGTCAGTTAAGAACAAATTCTTATTTACAATGACAGCCTACCCCGACCAAACCCGAACGACGCTGGGCCAATTGTGCTCTGCTCTTCCAATCACGGCCGGTTGTGATACAGCCTAGAATCGAACCAGGGTCTGTAGTGACGCCTCCAGCACTGCGATGTAGTGCCTTAGACCGCTGTGCCACTCGGATGCCCAAGTGACATAACGCTTGGCATTCAGGTCAAAGAGTTCAATATTGTTTCTCATGGTCTGAGAGTCTTTAGGTGCCTTTTGGCAAACTCCAAGCGGGCTGTCATGTGCCTTTTACTGAGGAGTGGCTTCCGTCCGGCCATTCTACCATAAAGGCCAGATTGGTGGTGTGCTGCAGAGATGGGAGAACCTTCCAGAAGGACAACCATCTCCACAAAGGAACTCCAGAGCTCTGAGTGACCATCAGGTTCTTGCTCACCTTCCTGACCAAGGCCCTTCTCCCACGATTGCTCAGTTTGGCCAGGTGGCCAGTTCTAGGAAGAGTCTTGGTGATTCCAAACTTCTTCCATTTAAGAATGATGGAGGCCAATGTGTTCTTGGGGACCTTCAATGCTGAAATGTTTTGGTATCCTTCCCCAAATCTGTGCCTAGACTCAATCCAGTCTCAGAGCTCTACGGACAATTCCTTCGACCTCATGGCTTGGTTATTGCTCTGACATGCACTGTCAATTGTGGGACCTTATATAGACAAGTGTGTACCTTTCTAAATCATGTTGAATCAATTGAATTGACCACAGGTGGACTCCAATCAAGTTGTAGAAACATCTCAAGGATGATCAATGGAAACAGGATGCACCCGAGTTCAATTTCGAGTCTCATAGCAAAGGGTCTGAATACTTATGTAAATAAGGTATCTGTTTTATTTCTTATAAATTTGCCAACATTTCTAAAAACCTGTTTTCGCTTTGTCCTTATGGGGTATTGTGTGTAGATTGATGATTATTTTTTTATTTTTATTTAATCCATTTTAGAATAAGGCTGTAACAAAATGTGGAAAAAGTCAAGGGGTCTGAATACTTTCCGAATGCACTGTCACGCTCATTGAAAGCAAGTCTAAGAAGCGGTAGATCTGTTCCGTGTGCGCCATTTCTATGCTTCCCATTCTTAAATTTTGTTTTCGCATATTTTACTTTGTTTTGTACACCAGCTTCAAAACAGCTGAAAATATATTTAACAATGGTTTAGATGGAACAATGATTGTCTACGCTATACTTGTTTGTTTTGTCACAAAAACTGAAATTAGGTGAACTTTTAGAATTTTTGCAACCAAGAAATGGTGGAGCGATTTCCGCATAGTGCATCTTGATAGGGATATTGCTAGCATGCTCGTAGATAGCGCAATGACTGGAAGTCTGTGGGTAACGCTAGTTATCATTGGCTCGCAAAACTACCCCTAACTTCCTTCATATATGACACAGAGACATACAAATAATATTCACGCCTCATCTGACTCTGGGGAAGTAGATAAAGGGCATCATTGCCAAAATCCCAAAGTATCCCTTTAAGCACCTTAGACGTGAATCTGGTCATGCACATTTAATAGGTTAGCATTAGCCTAGCCCGCACTGTTAGCCTAGCAATAGCATATCAGAGGACCTTCTTTGCTGCGGCAATCAACCATGTTACACAGTACATTTGTAATCTAACACTGTTAGCCTTGCGATAGCGTAGCAGTGAACCTTCTTTGATACAGCCGCAAACCACCCCGCTACATATATGAGTGATGGGGGGGGGGGGGGGGGGAAATAGAACACATGGCTTACATAACAAGACACATAGACCATTGTGAGCAGCACATCAGGCTCATCATTAAGGGTAGGCTTTAAACTCATGCGATCTGTCCACATACAGTGTGCCAATGCTAGCTAGCGCCGCAGCCCATTTTGTGACATTTCCGGCTAATTACATTGGCAATGGTATGTCTGAGCACAGGTCTCCACTGAAAGAGACCTTGCTTAGTATCACCCCGCTCGCAGAGGCCTTGAATTCATCCCCTGCACATTGTATAATCAGAGGAAAGCAAAGAGGGAGAGTGATGGCACATGCCCTTAATAACACAGACACAAATGAACACACACACACCTTGAGGGAGGGTGGCAGCAGAATGACACCAATAAGGGGAGCATCACAGCCCAGTAAAAAAACACAGCTGCTTTCTCTCAGCAAGCCGACCAGGCTTATCCGTAGACAGACACCCTACTGTAAATCAGGCCTCTCTCCATCCCATTTAAATTACAACGATATCTAAAGGCTAGCAAAAATACAACACAATCGAAGGACATTTTGCTATACACACACACGAAAACAGAGCCTGGATTATTAAAGGTCTCAGAGTAGGAATGATAATCTAGGATCAGATTTTTCCTTTTAGATAATAGTGAATGGACAGGGGTGATCGGGGCACATTATGATCTAAAAGGCTCAACTGATCCTAGATCAGCAGTGCCTCCTACTCTGAAACACTGTGAATACGGCCCAGATGTTTTCAAGTGGGACTTCTGTAAAATACCATAATTTGATGGTGCATTGCAGGAACGAAGTTAATCTTAGCTAAACAATGACATGTCATCCATATACACATGTTGCAGTCTTCAAAACCTGTGCTTCATGTACAACCTCGTAAACAGAAGGAAGGCTTTGTTCAATTGTTCAGTTCTATTCCTTCAGCGCCACAGAGATGATCAAAGAATGCCTTCAATTATGAGAGAAATACCTTCCCAAAACATCAAAGTGTACAGTGGTAGAACATTCCTCTGTGTAATGGCTTTCGAGATTTTCAGGAAGGGGCGCATTATATTAGGTAGTGATAGAAGCATCATTATATAGCCCCAACTCAGTGTTTCCCATACAACAATTGTATAAATAAAATTATAGCATCTTAGGTACATCTTTGTAAGTATTAAGAGGGTTAAATCTCATGTCAACAGTTGATGGATAGGGCATAAGCAGAAATGTTCAGTATATTAATGAAGACTGCAGAGAACCGATCTTCAATGCTTTTTGGCAGAGCTCTTCACACAGCAAAAAAAGGGGTTCTACTAATCTAATATAAGGAATTGTTTTAAGATCATCATACCAAGGATCATTTAGCTATTTGATTTTGAATTTTAGGACCCCTTTAGGCATAAATATTTGATGAAACATTGCATTTGGCCTTAATGCTATTAGCAATGAATAACAGATTCATGCATGGAAAAACAGTCAAAGAAATCAAAAGGAAGTTTGTTGGGTGTCGGTCCTATATCTGAGAGATAAGAAAGAACAGGAAGTGATTTTTTATTTATTTTTAATTTACCCATATTTAACCAATTTGTTTTGGCACTAAACTACTTCCATATATACACTTGCATTCATTTGTTTTTATTAGAGCAAAACAACCGACATACACGCATTTGTGAGAGTCTCACCTTTCGTTAGAGGGGCCATATTAGAGTGTAGCCCAAACTGTTCGGACGCTACAGACGTTTGTGAGAAGAACGATTTTCGGGATGTCTGACGGTCTGACAAACACCGCTGTAGTTCGGCCACCTTCCACCGCAGATGTGGAAGGCTGCCATTGGCGGATGTGGTGGATTGAGACGCAGCCCATGCAAAAAATAGATATCTCTAGCTTAAACAGACAGATTTTGATGGGGATGTTTTCCCCAACGCTAATTAGATTTCCGTGGGGGGGCGGACATCGACTCTAGGGGGTTAACCCAATTTTTCAACTGAATCCATATCCACATTTTTAGGCGGCGGTAGGGAGACTCACCTATACAATGTTAGGGAAACACTGAAGTGACCTACATAAAAGGCATGTTCTCTCATTGGCTGACAGTCTGGACTATTAATGCGTGTGGGCCTGCCTGCCATGGGCAAGACAACATTCTCATTATACCATCTGCAATGGAGTACGGCGCTGCAATCTGTGCATGTGATAGGAAGAGAGGCACGACTGCTGCAGCCTCCCTCTCCCCCTCTGCTACTCTGCTACTCACCCCCCACAAAAAAACATTATACCACAGCTCAGCTACACACCACAAGTCACCTCAAAGTGTCATTGGCCTAATGAAAAAACACCAGGATGTGAAGTAAAAGATTCAGGATTCCGCTAAAAGCTTTCCTTTGGATAGGTTTGGTCCTTAGGAAGTGCAGGCAAGTGTGGCACTGATGGATGCAATCAACGACCAGCTGGTGTGATTGAAATAACACAAATGACTAAAGGCGACAACTGAACTTCAAGGCAAATCAAAACCGGTTCATGGAACAGGTTGAGAAAAGGGTTGTGTTACAGACTCTTAGTACCAGGTCAATATTATAACAAGGCATATGACATGAATGAGATGGCGTTTGTCTCATGAGGGTTTTAATGTGCCATTCAACGACAGGTTTTGGAATAACTATAGTTCACTCAAAAAGTACCTTTTCGTATTTTGTTCATTAGTCCATTGTTAATACAATACCATTTTTATTTGCATTTCAACAGTCAAGTTTTCAAGACCGAGCACTTTCAGTACATAGGGGAAAAAATGTGGATGCGTTTGAGGGAACTATCCCTTTAAAAAAACCTGGTGACCCATAGTCACAAGTGGACATGGTGAATCACTGCCTAAAAACGTCCAAATTGATTTGTTACATTGGATAAATCCAAATGACTATATTACTGAGGAGGAAAAAACATGACAGCGACGTCTCCTTTTCCAAATAGCGCATCTCTATATTCAACATCATAGCGCTATCCTCATTTTCTCTGTGCTAACAGAAATGTGATATTGCTGTGCTGTGCTGTCACTTAGACCTTAGCTTTGGGCAGCACATTAAATATGTCTGTACAACATCCATCTGAATCATTGATTCCCATTATATGCTATTGGATGGGGACAAATTCCATCTGCTGACACAGCAACTGAATAGCAATTAAGGTCATTTTGTTTGTTTCAACCTCAACATCTTGTAGAGAGCGCTTTTCTAAATGACAGGAATGCTTATGGTTGAGCTGGTACCAGCACAGAGGTCCAACTACTCTTTGAAAACAGTTTTGCTTTATATCATAACTGTTGGTTTTCCATATACTGGAACATCCACTTTGATGTTTCATAGTTTGTCTATTTTCTATATATGAACACAGTCCATCATGAGGAATAAATATCCACCTAATATAAAAGAGCATGTTCTCAAAACAGTTCTACTGTCTGTCCTCGAAGGTGCACCAAAAGGCTGGGTGGAGTAGAACTTGTGTTTTCTGGAGTATTCCACGTCAACTCTGGGATGACATAACCACACACTCCAGACCAGTGATAAGCCCTGCTACCAATATCAAATAGTCCCAACTGTGGGACAATGCATAGATGAATAGAAAGAGGGAGAAAGCCCAAAGAGCAGGCTCTGTTTGCATCCCAAATGGCACTCTAGTCCCTACATAGTGCACTACTTTTGACCAGATTCCTATGGGTCCTGGTCAAACGTAGTGCACTATATGGGGAATAAGGTTCCATTAGGGACACAAACTATGTCAGAATGGACCAACTCAGCATTTCTCACACTGAGGCTCCTCAGGCATGCATCTCTTTACAAAGAGGAATTCACTCAGAACAGCTTCCCTTCCCTTTTCAGGCTGTTTCTTTTCAACACTGATGCATTCACTTTGTTCATTCTACTGTTTTCAACCAAGACCCCTAAGGTACAGAGCTGGCTTGGGCATGTGGAAACCAATGTGTCATGAAGCTAGATTTCTATCTGTCAGGTGGTCCAAAACATCATGACGATATCATATGTGTGTGTATGTTTGTGTGTGTGTGTTACTTACTGGTAGAATTGCCTTGCATCTGAATTATGCATTTTGACTCCTTGCTTGTCTCTCTCGAGTTAAAGGGACGAACTCGGACAGCGACTTTCACAGATGCCCCAGACATGGCAGCAGTTTAGGACTTTCACCCAGTACCCAGTAGTATGAATCCAAAAATGACTCTCCTGAAGAAAGAAAAACTATTACTTTACTTTTGAATTACATACAAATTCAATGCATGTTGTCATAAGTAATAAAAAGGGATGATTTGTTAGATTCGATACTAGGGGTAAAATATGTGATAAGGCCACAATGTTGACAAGCTGTTAAATAGCATCACATTTAAATATAATACAAAGCAACTGGAGAAACGGCAACAGAATGTCTCAAGTGGATGTCACTCGTCATTAAAATCTGAAATGTTATGCATCTCTCTCAGATTACAAGTATAGGGCACTAAAGGGTCAAATAACAAAACCTAATTCCCATTATCTCAGTTTGTAGGCCAAATGCTCAGACTAGTTTAGAGGAGCCTACAATATGGCCGACTCATCGCATTGAGGCTACATTACACCGATATGCTACATAAATACATGTCTGAATAAAGACAGTAAGCGGCCTAATAGCCAGGCTGCCTATTAGGCTTAGCTATTAGTCTACATACTGACAATTTCATTAGGATTGTTAGTTTGTACAATCTCTAGAAAAGGGCCTAGCATCGACTAGCAGAAATCTGATGTTTTCACCATGTCCTTGCAGTCAGCCATTTACTAGCCGAGGCATACGCCCATGCAATTCTATCTACCATATTTGGTATATACAAACGCACAGAGACCTGGCTACACATTGAAAAATGTGCAGAAAAAAATATTTTCGAAATTTGAAAAGGGCTAGTGGAAAACATTAGAAATTGTTGCAAAGCATTTGGCAACATATACCAAATGTTTGTAAGATTAAGTGAAACAATGTAGGCCCATTACTAAAACCAGCTGATATCGTACTGTCGAAATCAAACCTAGGGATCTTTCTAGGTCCCTGCCTTTCTAAGGAGTTTTTTCTAGGCACGGGGCTTCTACATCTGCATTGCTTTCTATTTGGGGTTTTAGGATGGGTTTCTGTAAATGCACTTTGTGACATCTGCGGATAAAAATGGCGTTATAAAGACATTTGATTTGAATGGCCTTATATCGCCGTTCGCGAAAATTACTTCACGCGCAGGATATTCGATTTAGGATCATTTGTAACAATACCATCGTGCATAGGTAGTCTATTTGATATCAAATCAGAACAAAGTCTTGAAAACGTTTGCGATCAGAATATAGATTACTACATTAATCTTAAGGAAAAGCAACAACAACAAAAAGTCGCTCGCTCTACAGTAAAAACGGTATGAAATTAAACAGGTAATGTTTAGGCAACTTACTTTTGAAGATCGAAACGAAGACCATAGAAAAGTAGCGAAAACAAATAAGCGTTCAAATTAAGTATAATATTGTTCATCAGAGTATGCTCGCAAAAAATTGGTCAAGCCCACTTTTATGAAAAACACCCATTATAGCAGTGTTTAAGTCTCCACCAGACAGGCTTCCACTGCATTCGTTGCTTCCTTGATGAGGTTATTTTCCAGTTCAGATGAAAAGCGGTCGTATATCTGCACACAAGCAAAAAAAGAACAGATAGAGTACCTTGATTTACTGAAAAGATTACGTCAACTCCCTTTCGACTAGACTGATTGTCAGTTTGATAAGCCAATGAAATCAGACTAATGCATGAGCAATGCGTTGGGGAGCCAATAGAACTCCAAGAAATACGATGGGGCCGTTGCATTTGGTCGTGACGCCATACTGCAGGGTTTCTTACCGCTCCCCGTACCGCTGTCACCGCACTACGAAGGTCTAGACAGGGACCAAAGTGTATAGGCGCCCCCTAACAAGAACTAGTGTAATTACACGGTATTACACAGTAATTCATAGAAATCTTCACAGACATAGATAGACCTTGCCCTACAGACTCAAGCATCTCATGATTTTTCTAATGATTTCACTATAAATCAATTGCATGCGTCTCTGCCCTATCCGATTCTAACAGTCCACAGACATAGGAACTCCAACCACAGATATGAATGATTATTGCCCCTGATCAAGAGTGTGATCCTTGAAAAAAATGTCAAAGGTCATGTCACTGAAACAACATTAACAGCTGTAGTAGTATAGTAGTGAGACAGGCAAACCCTTTTGTTGCAGCTTTTCAGCCTGGAAAGTAAGGCTCCCAACACCTTCAATGCCTGAACGACTGACTATTATAACTTCAATAAATAAATGTTTATTGTACAATTGCATAGTATTTATGTATTTTTGAATAATTGCTGGACAACTCCTGTACCCTGTAATGCTAGTTAATTACCGGTAGTAATAATCAAGGTGTTTACATACCCTGCCTTCCTACTTGTATTTGACAACCAGGCGCATGGGAAGTGTGCGTGAACATTAGTTTGGAATCAAGCCATTGATAAACAATGGTAACTTTCATTCAAAGGAATAAAGCAGTATTTAAGGATGACTGTGCTCAAACTTCTTTGAAAGTAGAGGAAGAGTTTAATACCTTTGCACCTATTTGCATTGACATGCTTCTTTTTTAATTTGTTCCAATTGGAAAACAATTACATTACAGTTACGCATATGAATTCAATAGATCTATATTATCCAAATGTAATATTATGAAGGTCCATTTCTATAGATTAATCAATAAAACAACCCATTTTGCTTAATATAATGAAATAACCGATCCCAGTTGAAAAAGTAATTTCAACACTAGCTGTAAACCTGTGTGCATCATTTATTTCAATTCAAAGTCCTGGATTCCAAAACAGGTATGTGGGTAAAATAAACAAATTCCTGTACAGTTAAAGGTAAAATCCACTCAAACTATATTGGCATTTTTTTCCATTAGTCAATTGTTGATACAGTCCCAAAATGTTTAGCTTATCAGCAGTCAAGTTAAGATATTGGACTATCAAGAAGCAAAGTGTCACTTGCCACGTCATGTTGATGCATTTTGCTGAGTAGAGTTTTCCTTTAAAGGGCTCAGACGCACAAATAACATTTGCTGGCCGAGAGCACTTGGCACCTCAACCTAATTTGCGAACTGATTTTACATATAGAAAAACATTGAGATCAACATTTGGTGAGATGTGTGCGAACCTTAGGTTACAGTTAGCCACTCCCAATTCACTTCCTAACCCTTCCCCTTGGCCCTGACCCTTCGATGTTTGCAAATCCATAAAGTAAAAGCAATATACACTACACAGTTTATACCTTTCCAGACCCTTCAGATCTGCAAACTTCGAAGGTTTAGGGCTAAGGAGAGGGACGGAGCGAATTGGGTCTGGGCATTTAAGTCAGCAACCTGGGTAAGGATTAAGAAACAGTGAGCTTTGAGAGACATCTTGAGGTGGGAGATGTGTTCCTATATCCTGCTGTTTTTCAAATGGTGTTCATGCTACAAAGATGCTTTACATTGTCTTGTGACCGTTCTGCTCCATCGTAAGAGGGTTTGCCATGAGGCGCTTGGGGAGGTTTTGAACTATAGGCCATGCAAACAAAATTTTATTCACTTGAATGTCATCAACAGGGAGACACAACCAAACTAACCAACCATACATCATTTAAACTAATGCTTCACTTACCACTTTCATCAAATTAAGCCCACAATTAGTTTTCGTTTGTCTACAAGACAATCTAGCACGCTCATTTCAAGCTACATTTTTAAATATGTATTCTCATTTCCCAAGCCTCGTCAGCAAACGGCACAAGATGTGTGCATGTTGTGCTGTAAACTGTATGGTTATGATAAACAATATTGTGAATTAGTTCAGCCACTTTCTTTTCAATGTCTTGTTTAAAGTTACCACCAAGACAACCAAAATGTATCCCAATCCTAAATGTATCTGCCCCTTCATAAAGTTGAAATGTAATAATTCAGCTAACAAAGTATACATAATGTTGCTAAACCGAGGGAAAATAAACAATGAATGAAGAAATGCATTCTGCTGCTAAGACCTGTAGGCTGTGACAACTGCTTATCCTTGCAGTGTTACGTATATATGTAGATATATACACAAAGTCATGAGCAAAAACCTTTTA
This sequence comes from Salmo trutta, assembly GCF_901001165.1. Lineage (NCBI taxonomy): Eukaryota > Metazoa > Chordata > Actinopteri > Salmoniformes > Salmonidae > Salmo > Salmo trutta. The sequence goes on along the minus strand of NC_042984.1, from coordinate 26,823,751 downwards.
AAAGTCTTAACTTTATTATGTTTCATTTTAGAGCTAAGGGCCTTCAGATGATGACCCGAAAAAATAAGGATAAAGGGAAGAAAAATAAAATCAGGTTTCATTTATTTCTCTCTTGCGTTTCCCCCCGTTCTTGATGGTATTTACTTCAGGCATGGTGAATTAATGGTGGCAACATCCCTTACTGACGGCGGGGCGGGGGGGGGGGGTTGAAGTTGGGCTGTCATTAGAGGAAACGTCCCTGGCCTTGCTTCTCTCTCATCCATGCCTGGATCCTCTCCTTCAGTTCAGGGACTGTGAATAAAGACAATGACAGAGCAGAATGTGAGCACAAACCCATGGGGACCCATATAGTTAATAAAGTGTGCTAGTAGGACATGTTGCCTAAAAGAAAAGAAAAAAATAAATACTTCAATTCCAACTGTCGAGTGCTGGTCCACTTTATTAATTAATTAATGTTTTTAAGCAAGAGAGTTGAGAAGGGGCGGGGGGCGGCAGGTAGCCTAGTGGTCAGAGCGTTGGACTAGTAACCAAAAGGTTGCAAGATCGAATCCCCGAGCTGACAAGGTAAAAATCTGTCGTTCTGCCCCTGAACAAGGCAGATAACCCACTGTTCCTAGGCAGTCACTGAAAATAAGAATTTGTTCTTAATGCATCCAATCCAAAACGGTTCATGCATATATTATGACAACATTTTGTGATGTTTTTATTTGTTTTGGCCTTCGACAAGGGTTTCTTCAGCAGTTTTTTTTCCACTCAAGGCAAGCCAAAGTCCGGAATCGGTAGTCTACGCCCTTGTCCGTGATTGGTCAACAGTAGCGATTCTTCAATGAAGTGTTTGTTGTCATTCAACGATAGAAGACCCGTTTTCATGCACATTTTTCACTTGAGAAATACTGCACCAAACATTCTCCTCTGCAAAAAGCATCAACTTATGACAATTTATTGAGATATCTTAAATTCATTATTTTGAGGAAGTGTTTTCCGGCTACGGTGTTACATGATGAACAAACAGTACTACTACTGTATTCTCGTTTTTCAATCGAAGGTATTTTAAGGGTGTACGCGAGCACACTCGTTCGGTTCGCCAAGCCTTTAGAAGTCTCAATTTTCATTAAGTAAAATTTGTTTCGGGTGGGTACTTCCTTTTCCTCACATATCAAACTAACATCTTGAACGGCAGGCTATGAGTATAGGGAGTTGCAATTTAAGTAGTTATGACTTTGATACCGGTGTGTGTACACATACGTGACTCCAGCATGCTTTCGTTGAGTGGCTGTCTGTTGAAGGGGTCAGTGGGGGAGTTGAGAAGGTGGCGGAGGATGATGGCTCGGTCCATGATGTTCCCAGAGGGCAATATCACAGGGTCGGTCATTAGGGTGTCCATCAGAGGGTCTGTGGAAACAAACACACACAAATGTAATTTGTATCTTCAATTATGTATTTATTCGCCTTCGTTGCAGCCCTCCCATTTATGCAACATTCGTTTTTTGTGTGGATTAAATGTGATATGCAAAAATAAAAATATAGAAATTTGCCTTGAGCTGTGTAAAAGTATTCCTACCAGGATGTGAGAGAACAATTGTGTCGCATTTGAATGAGGTGTTGATTTTTTTTTTTTTTTTTTTATATATTAATGAAATTCATCAAAAATTGACACACTTTCCTCTCTTCAGACAGTGTTTTTACGCAGTCTGCAAGTATATTTCCATGCATGTGTCTGTATTCTCAAATCAAAGCATAGACTTCTCAGAAACACATGCAAGGAAATCATTAAGAAAATTAAATGAGCTTAAAATTAAATGCTGGGTCCTATCTGATTCAGAAGGGTTGGGTTAAATGTGTAAGACACATTTCAGTTGAATGCAATCAGTTGTACAACTGACTAGGTATCCCCCATTCCCTTATATTGAAATCTTGAGTTTGCTGTCTGAGGGTTTTATACATGTTACACACTTAAAAATAAAACTTGAGGGTTTTCTTTAACCCGGGATAGTAAGTTGACACCTCAGATCCACAGAAGACGCAATCTCAATTGCACGCCACACTGCCCTGTCCCACCTGGACAAAATTAACACCTAAGTGAGAATGCTGTTCATTGACTACAGCTCAGCGTTCAACACCATAGTGCCCTCGAAGCCCATCACTAAGCTAAGGACCATGAGACTAAACACCTCCCTCTGCAACTAGATCTTGGACTTCCTGACGGGCCGCCCCCAGGTGGTAAGGGTCGGCAACAACACATCTGCCACGCTGAACCTCAACACGGGTGCCCCTCAGGGGTGCGTGCTTAGTCCCCTTCTGTACTCCCTGTTCACCCACGAAAGTTTGCCTGACGACAACTGTGGTAAGCCTGATCTCCGACAGATACTCAAAAGGTTCTACAGCTGCACCGTTGAGAGCATCCTGACTGGTATGACAACTGCTCAGCATCCGACTGCAAGGTGCTACAGAGGGTAGTGCGTACAGCCCAGTACATCTGGGCCAAGCTTCTGGCTCTCCAGGACCTCTATACCAGGCGGTGTCAGAGGAAGGCCCTAAAAATGGTCAGACTCCAGTCACCCTAGTCAGACTATTCTCTCTGCTACTGCATGGCAAGACGTACCGGAGTACTTGCATTGACCCCCCCCCCCCCCCCCCCCCTTTTTATGTTGTTGCTGCGCCTCGCTGTTTATCATCTATGCATAATCCCTTTACCCCCTACCTACATGTACATATTACCTTGACTAACCGGTACCCCCGCACATTGACTCAGTACCTGTACCCCCTGTATATAGCCTCGTTATTGTGTTACTCTGTTTATTTAGTCAATATTTTCTTAACTCTCATTGTTCTTAAAACTGCATTGTTGGTTAAGGGCTTGTAAGTAAGTAATTTGCATTAAGGTCTACAACTGTTGTATTTGGCGCATGTGACAAATAAAATGTGATTTGGGTTTGAGTCACACAAAAGGAAGTACGCGGCCTGCATTCCCCTCCCAGAGTATATTAAATCAGTGGTTATTTGATAGCCCAATCTAAGCTGTCTTTGCGTAAAATGTCAGAAATTTAACCACGATAGAGGGTCTTCTCATTACTTTTATGTCCCAATCAAACTGACTTGGGGTCAGCTCTTTATCCAAGTCCTGAAAAAAGTGATGAAAATAATCTGTTTAGAACATTGCAGATAGAAATGTATTGTACAGAACAGACACTGTGCTCTACTAATGTGGCAGAGAGAACAGTGCCCTGCCTGCACAATTCAAGTCTTACTGGGACATTGCATCAAAATGAACATACCGCTGCTGTCAGGGGCAATTAGTAACACAAGAAATAAAGATGTCAAAACACTAGAAAGTGAAGTTTGAACATTGCAAAGTTTGAACACTTGCCTTTAAACTCGTCAGGTGCGTCACTGTAGTCCATTTCGGACTGAGAGTTCCTTGCGACTATCTCCTCCACCTTCTCCGATAGTAGCTTGAATTTTTCAATGGCGATGGTAGACTTGATGCCGGCTTTCGTCATCTTGGAAATAACTTCCTCAAAGAGTTCTTGACTGTACGACCGCTGGAAAGGGGAGAGAAAGAACACCATGTAAGCCTGGGGTGTATTTATTACCACACACCACAGCAAAACGTTTTGCAACGGAAAAACAAACATTTCTTATTGGACAAATTTAGGAAGATCCCGCCCAGTTTTGCACCATTTGCTTCTATTTGGTTCCTAGTGAATAGAATGACATTTTGAAGGAATTATCCCTGAGAGGCTTTGGGATGCGAGTGTGTCATTCTATCAAATGATGACAAAATAGCAGAGGTGCATGGAGATGGCAGCCTCCATGTACTTAACACAACTTCCTTGTTTGCTTAGTCCGCCTTATTGTACATTGCTCTCTGTTACCTTTTTTGTATTGTCATTAGCACACTATATGAACCCAAATTGAAAAACCTCAAAAGTATATTGTTCTCTCCCTCTCTCCCTACTACCCACCCTACCACTCACCCTCTCCCTCCACCTCCCCACCCTCCCTCTCCACCCACAACCCTCCCTCTCAACCCAGCCCCGACCTCCCTCTCCACCCACCCCCGGTGTGTTAAACCATGTTGTGCACTGTTTAAAAACTCAGTGGATAGTGCTAAAATAATGACATCAAAATTCCTCCATCGTTATGACCCTTCACCATTGAGAAGGTCAGCATGGTCTGTACTGAGAGCACAGTCGCTGACAGTACACATTCTCTCCCCAGGATTTGTATTGTAGCTAACTACTACAATATGCCTTGAATTTTGTAATCAAATAAGTATTTTACCCAAACCTGGTATTATGACACACCTTATGTCATGTGTAACCATAAAAATAGAATTACTAGAACTGCTTTTACTTCCTGCTTTACTGCTATGGGTACACTTAATATAGCTGGGCCACCCATCGCAAAACGTGATTAGAATGGGAATGTCCATTCTAGTAATTCTATTTCTGTGTGTGTAACAATCAAGTTGCAGTAAGTTCTGAGTAGTTTTAATGTATTACGTGCTTTATTTAGCAGGGGTTTAGATTAGATGAGAAATGTATTTGTCATGAATGGTCAAAACATTTAAATAATCTTCCTGGTAATACTGTACATCAGTGAAATTATACAGTATAGATAATACATACAGTAGAGCGTGCATACAAAAATGTATTGTGGCCTACTACTACACATACCTGGGTTTAATTACTTAATCATTTCAAATACTTTGACGGTTTGCTTGAGCCTGCCTGGAGTGCCAGATGGGTGAGGTTAGCAGTGTGGGTTTATTCTATTGGTTTATTAAACAAGGCCAGCGACAACAGGCACAGATAAAGTATTTGAATCAATTTCCCAAATGTTTGAAAGCCAGGTGTGCTACTACTACAGTTTACCTGGTCGTCGGCGATGGCCTTGGCAAAGCGGGCACAGTCAAGTTGCAGGTAAATGTCAGTAAGCTGGTCCAGGAGCTTTTTGGGCTCAAAACCATACTTCTCTGGGTTCTCCACCTTCAGGTCCCGGCACTTCGGCCCGCAAAGCTGCTGGAGGTTAAAGTTCAGCATGGCCGCCAGACGAGGCCCCAGCTCCTGGAATGCACAGAACAGGGAGTTAGGTCACAAGGAAAAATATTGTCTGCATCCATGAATAGGAGTGGTTTATGGTTACTGTTGAAGAAGGCTTTATACAGTAATATGTATCACTTTGCCATCCCTCCCATGCTGCTGCACAGTAATGTTCTATTGTTGGCAGAAAAAGAAAGGGAATGATGGCCACCACGTAGTAAACAAAACACTTAGATTTTGTTTTTGTGAGGCTTACTTTTCCCACCATGGCACTCTTGAAGAAAATGGATGAAGGCAGATACCAAGAACAAACAAGTTGGTTTGTTTTCATGTTTTTAAATATTTCTCTCGAAATGCCAAGGCTTTTTAAAATGAAGAATCTTTTTCAAATCAACAAGTGCCTTGATGTAAAAAGTAAGCACACAATACATTTTTCAGTTTACTAAGTGGTTAAGTGGTTACCATCGTTCCTGTTTTTCTGCCAGTCATAGACTACCCTTTTTAAAGAGCACCTCCACGGTCTTCGTTTTTTACCCATTTGAGCACACCAGCAAAAAAAAATATGGTCAATGTTCTATTTGGCTGCTGTGTGGGGGCTGTTGACAACCAGTAAAAGTCATTCTGACCGCATATTTGTCGAATACAACATTTGCAAACTATGTTTTTGCGTCCATTTATCCCTTTATAGACTGGAAAGTATGAGTAAAATATGTTAGATCCCTGGTCAGAGTGGTACTTACGGGCCGGAGGAAGGGCTTCTGGACCTGCTTGGTAAGGATGTGGAACATGTCAACAGTCTCTGTGGCCAGGGCCAGGTAGGAGCGCGACACCCGCTCGTCCTGGGTCAGCTGGGACTGGCGACTCTGCTGCTGCTCCTGAGGGAGAAAGAGTCGTAAGGAATTATAACGGCACTTTGTAACACGTTAATAAGCGCTTTGTAACACGTTCATGTTTTCCCCCCCGGTAATTCTGTACTGACCCTGGGAAGCTGATCCCACTGCTCCTTGTTCTTCATCTCCTCCTGGACCTCGTGGATGCGCTTTAGGGACTCCAGGCTCTCGTCCAGCAGGAAGGTGGTGTCGTTGATCAACATGTTGATGTAGCGCACAAACTGCTTGCCAGAGCTACAGGGGAATAAACAGATGGATTCACTAACTAGGAGGCCTTCGGAAGCAAGTCGAAGTCACACAAACTGAGTCGGAGTACATTTTACATGTAGCATTCAGCATGACCGGACAGTGGGCACCTTTTTAGACCAGGCTATCACCATAGTATTTATCTGATGACAATACCTATTAAGTTTTGATTCTAGCCCACTTACTTGAACTCCTCCAGGAATGTGCCGTGGTGGCCCATGTTCTGCCAGAGGCTCTTGAAGATGGTGCTGATGTGGTAGCGGATGGTGAACTTATCGTAGAACTCGCTGGTGGCACCGGTGTGCTCCACATCTGTGGAAAGGAAGGCACACAAGAGTCAGTTGCATGTGAGAATCAGTGCACTTGACTCCACTCTAATAGCTTTTGCACACTACTGAGTGGAGCCAAGCCGAGCCATACTGTGATGGTGTGTTACACATCCACTATAGTTGATGGAACCATGCTGGAAAGAACAATGTGAAGAAAATATCCAAGCCAGCACAATAAAAAGTTTATGTTCACGCAAAAGTGTTAAAATTGTGCAATGTGTCTAGTTCTGCCCCTCCCGAAATGCTGCACCAAGTAGTCACACCTGTGTAGAACTTCATGAGGGCCGGGACCAACTGTTTGACGGACAGGGGGTGGTTCTCCATCATCTCGGAAAAGCGCTGGGTGCGCAGCTGCACCGCCGGGTTGGTGACAAAAAGCACCTCCACCAGCTTGGCGATCAGGTAGGGGTTCCGGATGTAGTTCTGACTGCAGATGAACACCACCAGAAAAGTGACAATGTCCTGGACGCAGGGCTCATACAGGACCTGAGGGGAATACCTGGCAGGGGATAGAAAGGGGATGCTAAGCGTCAGTCAAAAGCCATTTTCACAGAAGATACCTTTTCAAAAAATACATGTAATTTTATTTGACCCCCCATATATTTAAAGTTTGGGGTCACTTAGAAATGTCATTGTTTTTGAAAGAAAAGCACATTGTGTCCATTAAAATAACACCAAATTGATCATACAGACATTGTTAATGTTGACATTGTTTGTTGTAAATGACTATTGTAGCTGGAAACGGCAGATTTTTTATGGAATATCTACATAGGCGTACAGAGGCCCATTATCAGCAACCATCACTCCTGTGTTCCAATGGCACGTTGTGTTAGCTAATCCAAGTTTATAATTTTAAAAGGCTAATTGATCATTAGAAACTCTTCTGCAATTATGTTAGCACAGCTGAAAACGGTTGTGCTGATTTAAAGCAATAAAACAGCCCTTCTTTAGACTAGTTGAGTATCTGGAGCATCAGCATTTGTGGGTTCGATTACAGGCTCAAAATGTCCAGAAACAAAGAACTTTCTTCTGAAACTCGTCAGTCTATTCTTGTTATGAGAAATGAAGGCTATTCCATGTGAGAAATTACCAAGAAACTGAAGATCTCATACAACGCTGTGTACTACTCCCGTCAGAGAACAGCGCAAACTGGCACTAACCAGAATAGAAAGAGGAGCGGGAGGTCTCGGTGCACAACTGAGCAAGAGGACAAGTATATTAGAGTGTCTAGTTTGAGAAACAGACGCCTCACAAGTCCTCAACTGGCAGCTTCATTAAATAGTAGCCGCAAAACACCAGTCTCAACGTCAACAGTGAAGAGGTGACTCCGGGATGCTGGCCTGCTAGGCAGAGTTGCAAAGAAAAAGCCATATCTCGGACTGGCCAATACAAATAAAAGATTAAGATGGGCAAAAGAACACGCATACTGAACAAAAATAAAGTATTGGTCCCATGTTTCATGAGCTGAAATAAAAGATCCCTGAAATTGTCCATACGCACAAAATGCTTATTTCTCTCAAATTTAGTGCACAAATTTGTTTACGTCCCTGTTAGCGAGCATTTCTCTTTTGCCAAGATAATCCATCCACCTGACAGGTGTGGCATACCAATAAGCTGATTAAACAGCATGATCATTACACTGATGCACCTTCTGCTTTGGACAATAAAAGGCCACTTTAAAACATGAAGTTATCACAACGCCATGCTACAGATGTCTCAAGTTGATGGAGCGTGCAATTGGAATGCTAACTGCAGGAATGTCCACCAGAGCTGTTGCTAGAGAATTTAATGTTGAACGTTAGAGAACTTGGCAAGTGCGTCCAACCACACCAGCCCAGGACTTCCACATCCGACTTCTTCACCTGCAGGATGGTCTGAAATGAGCCACCCGGACAGCTGATGAAACTGGGTTTATACAACTGAAGAATTTCTGCACAAACTGTCAGAAACCATTTCAGGGAAGCTCATCTGCGTGCTCGTCATCCTCACCAGGGTCTTGACCTGACTGCAGTTCGGCATAGTAACCGACTTCTGTGGACAAATGCTGAACTTCGATGGCCACTGGCATGCTGGAGAAGTGTGCTCTTCACGGATGAATCTCGGTTTCAAATGTACCGGGCAGATGCCAGACATTGTGTATTGCGTCGTGTGGGCAAGCTGTTTGCTGATGTCAACGTTGTGAGCAAGGTGGCGGTGGGGTTATGGTATGGGCATGCATAAGCTACGGACAATGAACACAATTGCATTTTATCAATGGCAATTTGAATGCAGAGAGATACCGTGATGAAATTCATCCGCTGCCATTAACTAATGTTTCAGCATGATGATGCACAGCCCCATGTCGCAAGGATCTGTACACAATTTCTGGAAGCTGAAAATGTCAGTTCTTCGATGGCCTGCATACTCACCAGACATGTCACCCATTGAGCCTGTTTGGGATGCTCTGGATCGATGTGTACGACAGCATGTTCCAGTTCCCGCCAATATCCAGCAACTTTGCACAGCCGTTGAAGTGGGACAACATTCCACAGGCCACAATCAACAGCCTGATCAACTCTATGCGAAGGAGATGTGTCGCGCTGCATGAGGCAAATGGTGATCACGCCAGATAATAACTGGTTTTCTGATCCACACCCTTACCTTTTTTTAAAGGTATCTGTTACCAACAGAAGCATATCTGTATTCCCAGTCATGTGAAATCCATAGACTAGGGCCTAATGAATTTATTTCAATTATATGAACTGTGAAATTCTTGAATATTGCGTTTATATTTTTGTTCAGTGTACAATTTTTCAGCAGGTATACCCCCTTTTATACATATTGTATAACTAGCCATTTGGAAGGGGTGTTAAAAACAATTAATCTTTCCTTGATTCCTCGCTACCTCTCTGCTCACCGCCTCCTCAAAACGCATTGATGGAGAAGGTCAGAGGGAAGGGACCTTGGATCCTCTCCTCCAATGCGGTTTAAGAAAAAAGGCGAGGAGAGCGTACGCAAGAATCAAGGGGGAGAGTAATTGAGAAAAACTCAAAGAGGAAGCTTGTCCAGGGATGAAAAGGAGGATGGTCCTCCTCATGTATATATTAATAAAGGAAAGAGAATGGAGAGAGCCAGGAGTTTCTCCAGGTCGGGTCACATAGTCAGGAAATCCTCTTGGCCCTACTCATGCCACATCCCTTTGAAGTTAACATTTTAGGAAACAATTCTCCAAGAAATGTATAAAAGACGGAACTAATCATTTGCTTTAGGTAAAACGGGGTAAATAGACACCAACAATCCCACTCTTGGGTATTTGTCTGGCCTTGTGCAATTACAATCAATCTGTCGACTTACTGCACAACGAAAAGCAGGAACTCGGCCACATCTTCAATGTAAAACTCCGGCAGAGCAGCAAAGCTTTTGGGAATCTCCGGATTCAGCGGTAGACTCATGCTGCAAAGGGAAGGCAGGAATATGAGTTTTTGATCCACTTTATGCATGTCAAACAATAACAAAGCTGAATCTAATATAAACATTTAAATAATATAATTATCAGTTTAGTAAAAAAAGTTGCATCCCTCAGTTTAAAGGAATTGTGCGAGATTTTGGCAACTAAGCCCTTTTTCTACTTACCAATGGATACCATTTTTATGCCTGCATGCAGTATTAAGGCAGTTGCTAACTATAGCTAGTGTAATTGGTAACTAGCTTTAGGACAATGACTGGTTCGCAAAACTACCTTCAACTTCCTTCAAACTGCATGCAGAGACAAACATGGTATCGATGAATTCATCTGACTGGTTAGGTAGAAAAAGGGATTGATTGCTAAAATCTCACACAATCCCTTTAATTATGACAGATATGACGTAAAGTAAGCCATGAACTCATATTGCAGCATTAAAACAGTTCCTGGTTGTGGCAGTGTCTTACTGTGGATAGGCGGGATCCACCATGCGTAGGATGAGCTGAATGACCATACTGTAGAACTGCAGACATCTGCGTAAAAGGTTCTCATCCAGAAGCCCCGCGTCGGCACAGGCTTTGGAGCGCACCAGTTTCTGTCAGGGCCAAAGACCAAAGATAGAAGGGTTTTTGGTGAATATTGTCCTTAACTCATGACGAGTTGAAATTATTTATTTTCTTGTTCGCAACACTAATTTCTGTTTTTTTAAAAATCTAAGAAATTAATCAAAACGGATGATTCGGAAAACAAATATGGCGCGGGATTGGAATAGGAAATCGAGTTTTTACACTTAAAATTTACCAAAACATTATCACCTATGACAAGCAGAACACAAGCAGATGAGAGAGTGGATTAAGTCCTACCAGCCTGAAAACGGTGAGGGGCAGATTAAAAAAATTATAATAATAAAGAAAAATGTCTTAGCGAACCTTGAGCTGGGTTTTGCATCTCTTTAGCATCTCTCGGTGTCGGCTGGCCAGCGGAGAGTCCTTCCACTGGCTCTCACTGTTCTTCAGCTCCTCCACGGTCCTGCCATGCCAACAAAACAGGGTCGCATTCATTAGTACTCAAAACATCTTGCAACGGATAACAAAAACAAGCCTTTCTTAGACAACTTCAGCTTGTCGCTCCCTGTTTCAGTCAATGTTCTTAACGTTGGGAGCCTAGCGAATACACTCCAGCCTTCATATACTCACTAATACACTACATACACACCTTAACACAATGAAATCATCTCCGCTCATAGGCCAATAATGTATCAAATGATCACCAATGAAATGTAACAATGAGCTCCTCACTAATGTATGAACACATTTACATTTTGGAATTTCACTGGTTGATTACCAAATTACATTTATTACAAGTTTTAAAAAACCAAAGCCAATATCTTTTTGGAACTCGGAAGCCAAATCTCTCTGAAAACTCCTTTCTTGAGATGGACATCTAAATTCTATGGTCCCATGTAGAGTTGTCATAGGGTCTGAAAATTGGAGCCCGGTATTACCCAAGCCTGGTGAGCTGAAGCCCCGAGCCCAGGCCTGGTCCAACATCACAGAAATGTAATGAGCCCGAACCCCCCAAAAAACACAGTATTTCTAGAAAACAGCATATTGATTTAAACTGGTGTTGAGGACAATGCGGTGGAGGTGGGCAGCAGTGGAGTGAGGAGACTTGGAAACAGCCCTCGTCTTAGAAATGCGATGAGAGTGGAAAACTCACCTTAGGCCTAGTTATGATCAAGTGAATAACGCAAATATTGGAATAGGTTATAGGCTAATGCAAATGAAGGTATGTATCAAATGGTTTCTTACTGGAACTCCCAAAGTCATATCCAACCATTATAATACATTTAAAGCAATAGCCATGCGTGGCCAGCTTGATATTTCAGCACCGTTTTGATTTGGTCAGCGCCATCAAGCTGCTTTGAGACAAGTGTGGGGACTCGTCGTGATAACAAATCTGAGATTTTCCACAGAATTTCCATTATATTTGGTTACAATTATGCTGGAAAAATGTTAGCTAACTTGAGCCGAGTGCTCATGATCATCTTCAGTCTAGTTTGCTCATATATTGAACAGAAATAATTAAAAACACAGCATGCCACAATTTCAAAGATTTTACTGAGTTACAGTTACTTAAGGAAATAAATTCATTAGGGCCTAATCTATCTATTTCACATGACCAGGCAGGTGGCGGAACCATGAGTGAGCCAGGCCTTGCCAATCAGAATTTGTTTTTCAACACAAAAGGGCTTTATTACAGACAGAAATACTCCTCAGTTTCATCAGCTGTCTGGGTGGCTGGTCTCAGATGATCCCGCAGGTGAAGAAGCCAGATGGAGGTCCTGGGCTGGCATGGCTACACGTGGTCTGCAGTTGTGAGGTCGGTTTGACGTACTGCCAAATTCTCTAAAACGATGTTGAGGCAGCTTATGGTAGAGAAATTAACATTCAATTCTCTGGCAACAGCTCTGGTGGACATTCCTGCAATCAGCATGCCAATTGCGCGCTCTATTAAAACATCTATGGCATTGTGTTTTTTATATTTTTGTTCAGTGTATATCAGCACTGATCAGATCATTTTGCTAGCATGTTATATAGCTTAAGGGGATTTTGCTCTTCAATTCCATAGTAGTCTATACTCCTCGACCAAAAGCCTGATAATCAATCAATGTGACATTGTTTTACTGAATCTCCTTCTGAATATATGGTTAATTGATCTCTGGATGGGAAAATAAGTGGAGGTGGTAGCTCATCTAGCATGTAATAACGTAGCTTAAATCAGGTGTATCATTTTGCTATAGGCAACTCCAAAAGCCTGCAGAGGTTGTGAAATATGAACACGAGCCTCACATGCTTTTGAAAATATAGGATTGCTATTATGTAACGTCGGGCCCTGTCGGGCTGAAAACGACAACTAGTCCCAGGTTGTTTGAGTGGCTGTGGCCACTTGTTCTCATGTGTGTGAGTGTGCATGTACCTGTTGAGCTCGCGGATAGCTCTCAGCCTGCGGATGTAGCGTCGGCAGCCCGGTAGGATGGACAGGTGGTGGGTGTGCAGCGTCAGAAAGAAACACTCTGTGGGGAACTTGGGCTCAGAGAACTTGGAGGGGTCGTTGTCTGTCAACAAAAACAATTTGGACAACAATTAGGAAACTTTCAGGTAGGTGAATGGCACATCCAGTTTGTCTATTTGGCAGGTAATACTAATAATAATAACTACGGTAGATGGTGACTTTGTAATTATCCATGAAATAACTGTGGCCTCCTTCAGATCCTTAAAAGTATTTTTGTGGTAGTTGAAGTTAGAAACGTTTTACTTTAGTGAAATATAGTCAATGTTAAATATATACAAATATCTGGTTTGATTACTTTGATAGACTACTAGATCACATACAACGAGACTACTACACTTTTACTCAAAGAATCAGAAAAGATTTGGCTATCATTTTGGGAGAGAAATATGATGATGAATCTAGTGGAAGACGTTTAAAAGTTTGTTAGTGTTGAAAAATCTAGGCTGGTGTAGTAGAGGGAGTGACTTTTAGAAATAGTTGATCGTAGCCTTCAGTAGAAGTAGTAACCAATTAGTCACAATGTAGTTTTTAGCAGCGGCATGGTTAAGTACGTTACCAGCTCCACAATTCGCTGTGAGCGCATACGGAAGAGTGGGGCTAAATGTAACATGAGTCAATTGTAGGGTTACAGTTGTGGTAAAATGACACCCTACCTCAAAAACGCCATTCCCTCCGCGACCTTTCCCCCCACTGCTACACATTTTTCCAGAGGAAACACTGCTCTACATGCAGTTTGAAGGAAGTTTAAGGTAGCTTCACGGGCATACTAGCTGTTCGTATAGACTTCCATTGGTGGTAATGCTAGTAAGCAACTTCAAACTGCACGCAGAGACATAAAAATGGTATCCATGAGTTCATCTGACTCTAGCTACGTAGAAAAAGGGCTTGATTGGCAAAATCTCGCACTATCCCTTTAAAAGTGTGTCTCAGCAAAAACTTTTTTTTGAGTGGCGGCAACGATTTAGCAGCGGCGGGGCAACACTGAATATGTAGAAATCACTCCGCCATTGCCTGCTTACTAAAAGTAAACAAAAATTTTACTTGAGGAGAGGAAGCATAGAAACAGTGCACATAGAACAGATCTACCGCTTAGACTTGCTTTCAATGTGAATAATAGATTGACAACTAACATTTCTATGTGAATGTGGTCAGGACACACACAAAGCAACTTTAAAAACTCACTATGGAAGTTCAGTTAATAATTGCAACTAAACCACACAAATACTTTAGTTTTTTTCAAATACTTTAACTGCATTTGATTGCGCTTGTCTGGCACAAAAGAACCAATGGAATAGTCCCAAAAGTGCTAACCCCATCCTCGTGACACTCCAGCTTAAGCGTTTGAAAGAAAACAAATACCACATTAACCTAGGTGTGATCAACATAATACATTACACATTATCGTCATTGTTGTTAATATTATGACGTCGACGGTGGTGTCCTCATAGATAAAGAGCAGACAAATTGTTCCATTCGAATGCATAGAGGCTCTGTTATATTATCTACAGTGTCTACTCACACATCTCGCCCAGCCAGGTCTTGAGCTCTTCCATGGTGGCCTTGAGCCGGGTCTCCTCGGGGCTGACATGCAGGCGGCAGTGCGGGTGGAAGATATAATAGGGGTCCACCGTCTCCAGCTTGATCTTCATGCTCAGCTGCTGCAGCACCGACAGGAAGTTGATCATGAAGCCGTCCGTGGACACCAGCTTGTCGTCCGTCTGCGAAAGGATGAGGGGAGAAAGGGAAGATACAAAATAAAGAACAGCTCAATTCAGCTTTTTGTTATTTAAGGAGTGGGGCAGTCACACTTTTCCAGATAGTCTTTCACTGTTCTAACAGGAAAGGTAGGGAGAGAGGGGAGATTATGTGCTAGAATAGCATTGGGTCTATTCAGACTTTGGGGCCAGATATTCTAGTTTGAAATGGTCGCATTAGAAACCCTCAATTCAGACATTTCCTAGATTAATGAATATAGGATAAGATCACTTTACCTGCATCTGGGCTTTCTTCACATTGCGGTTGACCAGAGCTGCCATGTAGTTGAGAGCTACCTCTCTTGTCTCTCCGTTCAGTAGGACGTTGTGGAGGATTTTAAACATTTCACCCTGGCAAAGAAGAACACAAAAAATAATTGTCATGCCAAATTGAGGGAAGTATACTTGGGAAAATGAAAAGCCATGATAGACCCAGTGGAGCGGGACTTACCCGGGCTGATTCCAGGTAGTGCTGCAGGGATTGGCTGACCACGCGAGTGTTCTCTGTGGTGATCGCAGGGCCCGAGAAGTACTTGTCACCAACTTTGGACTGAGGGGGAAAAGACCCCAAACAAATGAAGTCATTTCTTTGCTGGTTAACTTTTTAAGGTATAGGGGGCAGTATTTTCATTTTCGGATGAAAAGCGTGCCCAGAGTAAACTGCCTAATACCTCGGGCCCAGAGTCAAATATTTGCATATTATTGGATAGAAAACACTGAAGTTTCTAAAACTGTTTGAATGATGTCTGTGAGTATAACAGAACTCATATGGCAGGCAAAAACCTGAGAAAGATCCAACCAGGAAGTGGGAAATCTGAGAATTGTAGTTCTTTTGAATCCCTATCGAAACTACAGTGTCTGTGGGGTCACGTTGCACTTCCTAAGGCTTCCATTGGCTGTCAACAGCCTTTAGAAACGCGTTTCATCCTTCTCCTGTTACTGGGCAGAGAATAGTAGCTCAGTCAATGAGTGGACTGCCTACAGACAAAGGACTTGGTGATGCGCGAGCCCGCCAGTGCGCTGTTCCTTCTTTTTCTTCTTGAATGAATACGCTATTGTCCGGTTGGAATATTATCGACGTTTTATCTTAAAAAGACCCTAAGAATTGATTGTAAACAACGTTTGACATGTTTCTACGAACGGTAATGGAACCATTTGACTTTTCGTGTCTGGATTTACGCTCGCCGGTTATGCCTTTGGATAGTGATCTGAACGCACGAACAAAACTGAGGTATTTGGACATAAATATGGAGTATTTCGAACACAAATAACATTTCTTGTGGAAGTAGGAGTCCTGTGAGTGCATTCTGACGAAGATCAGCAAAGGTAAGAGAATATTTATAATACTAATTCTGAGTTTAGTTGACCCCAGAACTTGGCGGGTATCTGTATAGCTTGCTTTGATGGCGAGCTATGTACTCAGAATATTGAAAAATGTGCTTTCTCCGTAAAGCTATTTTAAAATCTGACAGAGGTTAGGTTGCGTTAAGGAGAAGTATATCTATAATTCTTTCAATAACTGTTGTAAATTTTATCAACGTTTGTGATGAGTATTTTTGTAAATTGATGTGCACATTCACCGGAAGTTTTGGTGGGAATACATTTTCTGAACATCACGTGCCAATGTAAAATGGGGTTTTTGGATATAAATATGAACTTTATCGAGCAAAACATAGATGTATTTTGTAACATGAAGTCCTATGAGTGTCATCTGATGAAGATCAAAGGTTAGTGAATATTTTAGCTGTATCTTTGGTTTTTGTGATGCATGTCCCTGCTTGGAAAATGGCTGTGTGGTTTTTCTTGTGAAGTTTATGTCCTAACATAATCTCATTTTATGCTTTCGCCGTAAAGCCTTTTTGAAATCGGACAATGTGGTTAGATTAACGAGAAGTTTATCTTTAAAGTGGTGTAAAAAAGTTGATTGTTTGAGAAAATGAAATTATGAGATTTTTGCGCTTTTGTAATTCGCACCATGCTATTTCACTGGCTGTTGAATAGTATGTCCCGCAGGTGGGACGGTAGCGTCCCACGTAGCCCTGAGAAGTTAACCTGTTAGGGCTAGGGGGCAGTATTTACAAGGCCGGATAAAAACCGTACCCGATTAAATTTGGTTACTACTCCTGCCCAGTAACTAGAATATGCATATAATTATTGGCTTTGGATAGAAAACACCCTAAAGTTTCTAAAACTGTTTGAATGGTGTCTGTGAGTATAACAGAACTCATATGGCAGGCAAAAACCTGAGAAGATTTCATGCAGGAAGTGGCTTGTCTGACAAGGTGTTGTTCTTCTTGCCTCTGTTTATTGAAGACTGAGGATCTTTTCTGTAACGTAACACTTCCTAAGGCTCCCATAGGCTCTCAGAGCCCGGGAAAAAGCTGAACGATATCGAGGCAGCCTCTGGCTGAAACACATTATCGCCTTTGCCAAGTGGCCGATCAGAGGACAAAGGACTTAGGCGCGTGCCCGAGTCGACCCAGTGATATATTTTCTTTCGTCTGTTTACCTAATTGCAGATTCCCGGTCGGAATATTATCGCTTTTTTACGAGAAAAATGGCATAAAAAGTGATTTTAAACAGCGGTTGACATGCTTCGAAGTACGGTAATGAAATATTTAGAAATCTTTTGTCACGAAATGCGCCGTGCGCATGACCCTTATTTACCATTGGGATAGTGTCTTGAACGCACGAACAACGCCGCTGTTGGAACATAACTATGGATTATTTTGGACCAAACCAACATTTGTTATTGAAGTAGAAGTCCTGGGAGTGCATTCTGACGAAGAACAGTAAAGGTAATCAAACTTTTCTAATAGTAAATCAGAGTTTGGTGAAGGCTAAACTTGCTGGGTGTCTAAATAGCTAGCCCTGTGATGCCGGGCTATCTACTTAGAATATTGCAAAATGTGCTTTCACCGAAAAGCTATTTTAAAATCGGACATATCGAGTGCATAGAGGAGTTCTGTATCTATAATTCTTAAAATAATTGTTATGCTTTTTGTGAACGTTTATCGTGAGTAATTTAGTAAATTGTTAGTAAATTCGCCGGAAGTTTGCGGGGGGGTATGCTAGTTCTGAACGTCACATGCTAATGTAAAAAGCTGGTTTTTGATATAAATATGAACTTGATTGAACAAAACATGCATGTATTGTATAACATAATGTCCTAGGTGTGTCATCTGATGAAGATCATCAGAGGTTAGTGCTGCATTTAGCTGTCTTCTGGGTTTTTGTGACATTATATGCTAGCTTGAAAAATGGGTGTCTGATTATTTCTGGCTGGGTACTCTGCTGACATAATCTAATGTTTTGCTTTCGTTGTAAAGCCTTTTTGAAATCGGACAGTGTGGTTAGATTAACGAGAGTCTTGTCTTTAAATAGCTGTAAAATAGTCATATGTTTGAGAAATTGAAGTAATAGCATTTCTAAGGTATTTGAAAATCGCGCCACAGGATTCAACTGGCTGTTACGTAGGTGGGACGATTTGGTGCCACCTGCCCTAGAGAGGTTAACACCCGTCAGCTTAACCCGGAAGCCAGCCGCACCAATGTGTCAGAGGAAACACCGTTCAACTGGCGACCGGGGTCAGCCTGCAGACACACGGCCCACCACAAAGAGTCGCTTGGGCGCGATGAGCCAAGTAAAGCCTCCCCCAGACAAACCCTACCCTAATGACGCTGGGCCAATTGTGCGCCGTCCTACGCGACTCCCGGCCGGTAGTGGAACAGCCCGGGAATGAACACGGGTCTGTAGTAACGCCTCTAGCACTGCGGTGTAGCGCCTTAGACCGCTGCACACTCGGGAGGCCCAAACATGCTTATTTTAATCCATTGTTTGTAAACAATGTAATTGTAAACAAACACTGTATAGCTTCAAACTCCTTTTGATCTCATGGATGGTTAGTTCTTGCATACATAGCTCTGTATGAATTTGAGAGTAGTACATGTCTCCAGAACCATCAAGTGAATGGCACCGGTTGGAATGGAGGCTGTTTTACAGGCTCCTGATTGTGCTTGTTTTTTTTAACTGATCTAAACTTTTTGTACATCGTTTCCAACATCGTTTTCTATGACCGAAAAGACCTTCTAGACATCAGAACAGCCATCATTAACCTCGAGTCGGACGAGGACTTCTACTTCGTCAGACGAGAAAGACATTGATTATCCTGGACTAGGCCCTAATCCCGACACTCGAAGGTGGAGAAGATGGCGCTAGAGAGGCCGGCGCACGGGCACCCTGATGAGACTACGGCGACAAATTAATAAAATTGCATCTACCCTCTGTTCTATTGGTGAATGTGAATTTATGGAGAATAAACTGGAAAAGCTCCGTTCGAGACTATCCTATCAACGGGACATTAACTCTAATATACTATGCTTCTCGGAGTCATGGCTGAACAAGGATAATATACATCTAGTTGGTTTTTCCTATGCATTGGCAGGACAGAACAGCAATGTCCAGTAAGATCGGGTGCTGATCCACCCCCCCCACCAATTTGTTTTTATTTTTAATAAACTTTTTTTTTTTATTGTGTGATGGTGCGTCCATTAACAGCTGGTGTGCGATCTCTAATATTAAGAAAGTCTCGAGGTGCTGCCCGCTTGAGTTAGAATACCTCATTATGAGCCGTAGACCATACCATTCACCAAGAGTTTCTGTATTTTTCGAAGCTGTCTATTTACTACCACAAACCAATACTGGCACAAAGACCGTACTCAACGAGCTATATAGGGCCATAAGCAAATAAGAAAATGCTCATACAGAGGTGGCACTCCTAGTGTCACGTGATTTTAATGCAGGAAAACTGAAATCTGATTTACCTAATTTATACCAGTATGTCACCTGTGTAACTACAGGGATAAAAACTCTAGATCACCTTTACTCCACACACAGCCGTATACAAAGCACTCCCCCGCCCTCCATTTGGCAACTGGGGCCATAACTCTATCCTCCTGATTCCTGCTTACAAGCAAAAACTCAAAAACAGTAAAGTACCAGTGACGAGCTCAATACAGAAGTGGTCCGATGAAGAGGATGCTAAGCTCCAGGACTGTTTTGCTAGCACAGACTGGATGGAATATGTAAGGGATTCATCCGATAGCATTGATGAGTTTACCACATCAGTCACCGACTTCATTAATAAGTGCATCGACGACCATATCCCAACCAGAAGCCATGGATTACAGGCAACATCCACACTGAGCTAAAGGCTAGAGGGCGGCAGGTAGCCTAGCAGTTAAGAGCATTGGGCCAGTAACCGGTCGCTGGTTCAAATCCATGAGCCGACTAGGGGAAGAAAAAAACTTTGATGTGCCCTAATTGATTAAGAGCGTCTGCTTAGTTACTAAAATGGAGAGCTGCTGCTTTCAAGGAGCAGGACACCAATCTGGACACGTATAAGAAATCCTGCTACGTCCTCTGACAAGCCATCAAACAGGCGAAAAGACAAAACACAAATAAGATTGAATCCTACTTCACCAGCTCCGACAATTGTCGGATGTGGCAAAGCTTAAAAATGATCACAGATTACAAAAGGGAAACCAAGCCGAGAGCTGCCCAGTGATGCAAGCCTACCAGACAAGCTAAATGCCTTCTATGCACGCTTTGAGGCAAGCAACACTGAACCATGCGTGAGAGCATCAGCTGTTCCGGACAACTGTGTGACCACGCTCTCCGTAGCCAATGTGAGTAAGACCTTTAAACAGGTCAACATTCACAAGGCAGCAGGGCCAGACGGATTACCAGGACGCATAATCAGAGCATGCACTGACGAGTTGGCAAGTGTCTTCACTTACATGTTCAGCCTCTCCCTGACTGAGTCTAATACCTACATGCTTCAAGCAGACCACCATAGTCCCTGTGCCCAAGGAAGTGAAGGTAACCTGCCTAAATGATTACCGCCCCGTAGCACTCATGTCTGTAGCCATGAAGTGCTTTGAAAGGCTGGTCATGGCTCACATCAACAGCATCCTCCCGGATACCCTAGACACACTCCAATTTGCATACCGCCCAAACAGATCCACAGATGATGCAGTCTCTATTGCACTCCACACTGCCCTTTCCCACCTGGACAAAATGAACACCTACGTGAGAATGCTGTTAATTGACTACAGCTCAGCTTTCAACACCATAGTTCCCACGAAGCTCATCACTAAGCTAAGGACCCTGGGAGTAAACACCTCCCTCTGAAACTGGATCCTGGACTTCCTGACGGGCCGCCCCCAGGTGGTAAGGGTAGGCAACAACACGTCTGCCACGCTGATCCTCAACCCAGGGGCCACTCAGGGGTGCGTGCTTAGTCCCCTCCTGTACTCCCTGTTCACCCACGACTGCGTGGCCAACACCATCATTAAGTTTGCTGACGACAACAGTGCCTGATCACCGACAACGATGAGACAGCCTATAGTGAAGAGGTCCTAGAACAGGCAGTGTGGTGCCAGAACAACAACCTATCCCTTAATGTGATCAAGACAAAGGAGATGATCGTGGATTACAGGAAAAGGCGGGCCAAACAGGCCTCCATTCTCATCAACAGGGCTGCAGTGGAGCAGGTTGAGAGCTTCAAGTTCCTTGGTGTCCACATCACCAACGAACTATCATGGTCCAAACACACCAAGACAGTCGTGAAGAGGGCACGACAAAGCCTATTACCCCTCAGGAGACTGAAAACATTTGGCATAGGTCCCCAGATTCTCAAAAAGTTATACAGCTGCACCATCGAGAGCATCTTGACTGGCTGCATCACCGCTTGGCATGGCAACTGCTCGGCATCCGACCGCAAGGTGCTACAGAGGGTAGTGCGTACGGCCCAGACCTCTATACCAAGCAGTGTCAGCAGAAGGCCCTAAAAATTGTCAAAGACTCCAGCCATCCAAGTCATATACTGTTCTCTCTGCTACCGCACGGCAACATGTACCGGAGCACCAAGTCTGGGAACAAAAGGCACCTGAACAGCTTCTGCACCCATAAATTCTGAACAGTTGCTCTAATGGCTACCCGGACAATTTACATTGACCCCCTTTATTATTTATTTCTTTATCTTAAACTGTTTTGCAGTGACTCCCTTGCAAACTCACTAGACTCTACCAACACACACTACAGTGATACTTCCCCCCACACACATTGTTTGAATTGCTGATTGCATTAGTATGGAAAATGCTAAACTGACCCAGCATCAGTGTCTAGGGGTAACTTCACCCTATTCCCATTACTCACGTCATCCTCTGCAAAGACCGACAGGCTGAAGAAGGCTCCCAGGAAGGAGAGTCTCTGGACCTCTCGGCCAGTCCCCGGGCTCAGAGACTTAGGACACCACAGGGGCAGAGACGTCATCTGGACACACACACACTTTAGTTTAGACAGGCACATACATGAGGTGAGCATTAAATTACTAAGCCATACTTGCTTAAGGAAGTCACCAGTACCACTGGGACCTGGTGAAAAGTAGTGCACTTTAAAGGGTATAGTATCCAATTGGGACGCATCCTTGTTGTCTTCCCATTCCTCGAAAATGTGAGATAGACAAACCTGTCATAAAATAACCAAGCCAAATTCTTCCCTGCTTCTGTAAAGTGGGCCGGCTGAGTCTCGAGCAGAACACTTCACATAAGACAGTGGATGCGTCCCAAATGGCACCCTGTTCAGTGCACTACTTTTGACCAAAACCCTATGGGACCTAGTCAAAAACAGTACACTATATAGGGAATAGGGTGCTCTTTGAGACTTATCCAGTGCTAGAAAAATAACTACTTCTTTCTATGGTGCCAATGGAAACAATGTTTTTCATCTACTGTCTGCAGTTGGTCTAAATCGGGGGGAAAAGGCTTGTGAAATTGTTTTGATGTATTTGTATTTATTATGGGTCCCCACCTGGGGTCCAGCAAAATTCAGGCAGTTATAAAAGTGTTTAACATTACAATACATTCACAACAGATTTCACAACATTAAGTGTGCTCAAGTTTACAGTGGTATCAGTTTAGAAGGAGAAGAACGAGTCAACACCATGGACTACAAGGTGCACTGGAGGAGATTGTTCGCAACCTCAGTAATAGAGCAAGAAAGATATAGGAAAGATGGCTCAATCTCTTCCAACACACTCACCAAATTGCACATGGGGTGAGTCTTCCCAAACTTGATTTCACATAGCTCAGCTAATGCCTGTAGAAAACAAAACACGCTGTAAGTGAACGTTAAATGAACAGCCATCAGAAATAGCCTAATAACATTGACCATGAAATGACCATAGGTTTCGGTCCCCTGGTGTAAACCCCCCCCCCCCCCCAGTCATCGTATGACAGGCGTGACAAGACAAGTTAAAAATGTCCAATCATGTTACCCAGCCTTTAGTTGGAGTAGTTGTAGCCATAGAAAAATAGAATTCCTAGAACAGGTAAAGCCCCTCAGAACACTGCAATTTGTCTGGAACACACGAGTACACTCAATATGGCCACCGGTCCACCAAATCACAGAAACATTGATTTTAATGGGAAATACTCCTTCTACTAAATCTATATCTATGGTTGGAGCCTAAAGGTCAGCTGAAGGTTGATAGGCTCATCACGCTAGCAGAGATTCAGCCTCAAGTCAATCCATTATAAATATGACATCTCAAACGGCCCCCTATAAGTTAGACAGGCTCAGTCACCGGCTGCGAGCCAGCATCTAAAAAGACCACATTAAGACTACGTCCCAAATGGCACATTGCCCTATGGACCCTGGTCAAAAGTAGTGCACTACGTAGGGAATTAGGTGCCATTTGGGACACACCCTTAGCCTGCACCGCAAGCACACATTACTTCTCCGTTGCCACCTTACCATCAGGGGGAATTTGAAGTTGTCACTGTCGAAGGAACATTCCTTCACAGCCAGACCCAGCCCTTGAAGGATTGGAACAAAGATCTGAAATACAGACAACAGGTGAGCAATTTTGAGGATGGCGTTAGTCGATACAGCTAAAAATTGACACGGTGAAACATACAGGACAACTTACTACAACTTTTGTTCCCATTTCACATGGTTATTTTTAACTGTTCGAGCAAATTTTCAAATGTTTTAGAATTTACCATTTCATTGTCAGACTAATAAAACCATGGGTGTATTTCTGTTTGTTAGTCAGTCTGCCTGTCTGTCTGGGTCTACCCCACCTGTCTGAAGACCTCCTCCTCCTGGTAGGTAATGCGGGCCAGCTCCTGGATAAACCCATACGGCAGGTTACGGCACAGCATGTAGGGTACCAGCAAGGACTGCTGCAGAGGACTCCTGAGTGGAAGAGCGGGGAGGAGGATGGCTTTTACTCACAACACCAACAATATATCTGGACTGTGTCACCTGGCTATTCTATTTTAAAATACACTATTTGCTTTCGAGGGAACACTTATATTTTGACAATATTATGCATTCTGCGGTGGCAGAGGATACATACTAACAGGTACAGAGAACGGTGAGAGGAAACGTCAAGAGTGCATACAGGAGTGCATTTGGAAAGTATTCAGGCCCCTCAACTTTTTCCACGTTGTTACGTGACAGCTTTATTCTAAAATGTATTAAATTGTAGTCCCACCCTCTCAATTTACACACAATACCACATAATGACAAAGCAAAAACAGGTTGACATTTTTGCAAATGTATTAAAAATCTATAACAGAAATATCACATTTACATCCAGACCCTTCACTCAGTACTTTGTTGAACCACCTTTGGCAGCGATTACAGCCTCCAGTCGTCTTGGGTATGACGCCACAAGCTTGGCACACCTGTATTTGTGGTGTTTCTCACCTTCTCTGCAGATCCTCTCAAGCTCTGGCAGGTTGGTTGGGTTCAAGTCCGGGCTCTGGCTGGGCCACTCAAGGACATTGAGACTTGTCCCGAAGCCACTCCTGCATTGACTTGGCTGTGTGCTTTGGGTCATTGTCCTGTTGGAAGGTGAACCTTTGTCCCGGTGTGAGGTCCTGAGTGCTCTGGACCGTTCATCTTTCCCTCGATCCCGACTAGTCTCCCATTCCCTGCCACTGAAAAACATCCCCACAACATGATGCTGCCACCACCATGCTTCACCATAGGGATGGTGCCAGGTTTCCTCCAGATGTGACGCTTGGCATTCAGGCCAAAGAGTTCTAACTTGAATCTTGTTTCTCATGGTCTGATTCCTTTAGATGCCTTTTGGCGAACTCCAAGTGGGCTGTCATGTGCCTTTTACTGAGGAAAGGCTTCCGTCTGGAAACTCTACCATAAAGGCCTGATTGATGGAGTGCTGCAGATATGTTTGCCCTTCTGGAAAGTTCTCCCATCTCCACAGAGGAACTCTGGAGCTCTGTCAGAGTGACCATCGAGTTTGGCCGGAAGGCCAGCTCTAGTAAGAGTCTTGGTGATTCCAAACTTATTCCATTTAAGAATGATGGAGGCCACTGTGTTCTTGGGGACCTTCAATGCTGCAGAAATGTTTTGGTACCCTTCCCCAGAGCTGTGCCTCGACACAATCCTGTCTCGGAGCTCAACAGGCAACTACATTATTTTTGCAAATTCATTAAAAAAAACACAATGTCTTAACCTGTTTTCATTATAAGGTCTTGTCTGTAGATGAAATATATATCTTATTTTTATCAATCCATTTTAGAATAAGGCTGTAACATAACAAATGTGGAAAAAGACAAGGGGTCTGAATACTTTCCAAACACACCAATGGTGTACCAGATGCTAGAGTGTGGGTAGAAAAGGTGTGAATGATATGGCAAAATAATGTGGACATGAACTTCAGGAGAAATAGATGAGTTGCTATGGTGATAGGGTTGCTATGGTGATAGATTAGTCGCTCCTGCTAGGGGTGCCGAGAATGCAGAAAAGAGAACAAAAACACGTACACCAGTCTTTCCTCTAGTTAAAAGCAAGGTGAAAGCAAGGTGAAAGCAACATCCAGCCTTTCTGGCATCACAATTGTCAATTGACATGTTCATTACTGCTTTCTTTCACGTGTCCATGGGTGAATATTTGGGCTTAAAAAAGAATAATAATAATAATAATAATAATAATTGCACTTAATTGTTATGAATTTAAATAATAAATACTAAAACTGTAGGCATGGGGCAACAGCGTTAAACATCTAGACCAGGGGCACTAAACTCTTACCCTACAAGGTCTGGTGCCTGCTGGTTCTGTTCTACCTGAATTAATTGCGCAGATAAAATCAGTCCCCGATTAGAGGAGAACAATGAAAAAAAAGTAGTGGAACTGGCTTCAAGGTCTAGAGTTGAGTTTAAGGGATCTAGACACTCCTATCCAATGGTAGGGGAAACACAGAATAATACTGTATTAGGACCACAGTATTGTGAGAGGCGACAGGAAGGTGTCAGGCAGACCTGGGCTGCGTGAGGGCACCCTGAAGGACAAGAACGGCGTGGGAAATACACTGCGAGCGTATGTTGCTGAGGAGCTGGCTGACACTGGGGTGGCTGCAAATCTGAGAAGACAGAGGAGGGAGAAGAACAAGTTAAGCGTGGTGACTAGGGCTGCAAAGGGAGTGTATATTACTGGAAACATTCAAAGTCAACCTGTAAAACTACCAGAATTTTGGTATTGTTAAAGGATTTTATGTCATCTATGAAAAGACATCTAGTGGCCCTTTTGGGACCTTCTGATTATCACAGGTGTCTAGTTATCTCTGGCCCTCTGTGGCCTTATCACATGTAAAATATGAAATAATTAAATAAGACCATTTATAAAACAGAAAATAGAATAACAAACTTGTAAACCATGGTGTTTAATATGAGAGTTTCAGCATAAAAAAAATATATATATATATACACGTGTTCTTTTTACACATTTATTTTACTATGTCAATATATATTTGTTGTCATCAAGCTGTATGGGCATACCTACTCATTCAAGGGTGTTTATTTTTACTATTTTCTAGATTGCAGAATAATAGTGAAGACATCAAACTATCAAATAACACATATGGAATAATGTAGTAACTAAAAAAAAAAGTGTCAAAATATATATCTTTTTTGAGATTCTTCAAAGTAAACACCCTTTGCATTGATGACAGTTTTGCACACGCTTGGCATTCTCTCAACCAGCTTCATGTGGTAGTCACCTGGAATGCATTTCAATTAACAGGTGTGCCTGGTTAAAAGTTAATTTGTGGCATATCTTTACATTAATTTAACAGACATGAAAAGATCCTGAAAATGAGAAATTGCAGTGGAAACACCTTTAAACACAAATGGTGATATAATAACCATCATACTGAAATAAACTTGGAGTCACATAATGATATGGTGTGTGTGGTACTCCCACTATGACTCAGTAAAATATGCAGTTTATTAGGCTACAGATGAAATTATGAACTTCACAGGGTGATGAAAGTGCACTGTGATGAGCTTGATGCACCTTTTCAATAAATATTGAGTGTCTTATTCTGGTGACATGATGAACAATGCTTGACAGCCGTTTGACAAAAAAACTATTTTTGCTCTTAACCATAATCTCATCAAGTAAACTAGCCTACCCGCATTGTATCTGTGAGCTGTTAGCTAGAGCACACGTGCCAAGACCAGAGTAGGCACATTTGGTATTTAAGGCAAAAGTTTGTTACAAAACTTATCGGAGTTGTGATACAAAACATGGAACTTCAGATTTGTATTCGGTATGTGAAAACTTCACGAACATGTACATTTTGTGTGCACTGCGTCATCACAGATATTGATCCACAACAAATCAGTTTGGTGAAAAAAACATTTTCTTTACGCAGATTTTTGAATATTCTAATGAAAATCTGTCACCAATTGGATGGAACCTTAGCTATTGTGAGCGGTATTGTGGTCGGGATTTTTAAATTCAATAAGGTTTTGCCAGATGAGTGTTGGGAGAGGTTTATGTCCATGCGTTTTTTTCAAGTTTATGTCTATGTCTAATATAAACAACAAAAATGTGATAAAAAAAAATAAAGTGTTGCGAATGGCAAATTTGACTTTGCCTCCTCCCAGGGCATTTGTTACAACCAGAGGCCACACTAAGCATAGCTGAAAGGTAAGTATTGTTTGGGGACAATGTGTTACAATGGTGTTTGAATTAGGTTTTTAGCTGCCCTTTTAAAAGGACAAAGATTCCAAATGAGTAGATACGGGTCAAACCTCTGGTGGGCAGCCATGTTTAACAGCATTTCCAGTTTACCTTGGGCGCCTTCCTTTCCTCCATGCCCACACTGTCAAAGCGCTCGATGAGGTAGTTGAGCATCTCTGTCTCCTTGCACGCTTCAATGGTGAACCGGTCACCGCAGGATTCCCAGGCCATTCCCCCTCCGGACACACCCAGACTACACAGAGATAGAGGGGGGGAAATGGGAGAGAAAGTCAAAATGTAACAGGACAACAGGAGAGCAGAACCAGGGCACCTTAAGAAAGAATCCCTGTGGACAAATGTGGTAAATAAGCAACTCTTTCAGTTCCCCTGAAATAAAATGTAAAACGTTAACGAGAGTATAGCAAGGCAGCGTTTCAGCATTGACAAGAATTCTTGAGTCTGAAATCTAACTAAACACCCTCAGATTTTACAAAATTCTTCCAATAATCTCACTCAATAGCAGTTTGAAGCGGGGTCGTGTTCATTAGGGCAGGCAAAACGTTTTGCCACATTTTGCCAGGGAAAACAAAATTGTTTGTTTCTTATTGGACAACTCCAGCAAGTTTCTTGCTCCCGCTCTCTTAGATTCAGTCACATTTTTGAAATTGATGCCTGATGAACACAACCCAGGAATCTCCACTGATCACACCCAAGGGTTCACTGGGGTCTAAGTTAATGCATTGTTAGTCGTCTGTTATCGAAGACAGACCAGTGGGTAACCTGTGAGCAGATTCACAGCCTCAGTCCGCAGGAATATTGTGGATAAGTCTTCTGCCCAAAGCTACTCGACAAAGATTTTTAGTGGAGACTTGAGTGCACAGAACAGGGAACCGAATGTCTTGCGAGAGTGAAAGTGCAAGTTCTCAACCAATCTAACAGATTGTTTATCCAGGCTGCAGGAAGCAGCATTTGCAGCAACAGAAACCATCTGAAGACACAATTAAACCAGTTGTGGTCTTTGGATTTTACCTGAAGATTGTTTGCAGAAAAGTGAAACAGTGGCTTCAAAAACGCACTTGCAAGGGTTATTTGCCTGGTGTTGACAGTCTAAACTCCACTTTGGGTCCTTTCCTCATATTTCAAATGTAGCTAGAGAAATTGGACATCTTAGCTACAGTACATGACAGGCCTAATTCACTGGGAAACTACAATCCTGGCCCAAACTCAGGCTGCTGATTTACAAGGATCCTAGCGCTTGAGTACCAGATATCATTCTCCTACTGCAGTGGTAGCCTAGTCATAATGAATTCTCAATATTTTTGCAAGCAAATATTTCTTTTCGATTTACAGAACTGCAATTCAGACTCTTAGTAGTACCACAAGGATAAGCACCCTGCCTCGATCTGTACTGAAATTGACTACTTCTCTGAGGTTGAGCGTCAACTACAACAGTTGAGGTCGTAAAGCTGCCAGAGTCTACAGCAGGGCGTCAAACATACGGCCCGCGAGTGGTTTGAGTAAAATAATAATTATTATTGACTTTGACACCCCTGGTCTACAGGCTCGACGTTTCTCAGCCTGTTCCTGCAGCAGCAGAGCCGCAACGGTGAAACACTGTCTACGTCCCAAATGGCACTCTATTCCGTTTATAGTGCACTACCTTTGATGGTCAAAATCTGAGCACTACGTAAGGAATAGGGGGCAATTGTGAAATGCAGACTCTGCTGTTAGTGGCTATGCTCGACACACTGCTGAAGCATGCCGGCGATTCTACTGAACACACGCCGTGCAGCGGTGTATACCTGGACCCAAACTGGACCTGCGTAAAATCCTCCTCCTGCTCATCCTCAGGCTCTTCGTCGC
Organism: Salmo trutta; assembly: GCF_901001165.1. NCBI lineage: Eukaryota > Metazoa > Chordata > Actinopteri > Salmoniformes > Salmonidae > Salmo > Salmo trutta. The sequence goes on along the minus strand of NC_042984.1, from coordinate 26,794,048 downwards.
TGCTGTCCTGAGACATATCAGAAAGGGCGAAGAATAGGAGGGATAGGGGGCTGGCAGAGAGGGAGGAAAAGAGGAACGAGGGATAAAGGAGGAGGAGGATGGGGAGACAGATGGAAAAATAGAGACACATGGGTCAGAGATAGGAGAGGATGGGATAGGGAAAGAAGGTGTAACACTGAGGAAAGGATGCAGGAAGGGAGTGATGTGACTAGTTCACCTTCCCTCTGACTTCAGCTGAACCCTGGTTGTGATTCACTGTGGAATAAAAACACCAGACTACTCTCCTAGTGCTGACCTTGTCACAGGTCCATTAATACATTTCATCTGAAGATACACCGAGGACACACAGGCTCCTACAGACAACATTGTCAGAGTACCAAAGCTATGAGATTCACAAAAACAACATGCAGGACAAGCAATGCATTGGCAAGCAAAAGGTCTTTCTCCTCATTTCTCAATGACAGACACACAGACACACAGACACACAGACACACAGACACGAGTATTTGATCCCCTGCAGATTTTGTACGTTTGCCCACTGACAAAGAAATTAGTCTATAATTTTAACGGTAGGTTTATTTGAACAGTGAGAGACAGAAAAACAACAAATAAAACCAGAAAAACGCATGTCAAAAATGTTATAAATTGATTTGCATTTTAATGAGGGAAATAAGTATTTGACCCCTCTCAAATCAGAAAGATTTCTGGCTCCCAGGTGTCTTTTATACAGGTAACGAGCTGAGATTAGGAGCACACTCAAAGGGAGTGCTCCTAATCTCAGCTTGTTACCTGTCCACAGAAACAATCAATCAATCAGATTCCAAACTCTCCACCATGGCCAAGACCAAAGAGCTCTCCAAGGATGTCAGGGACAAGATTGTAGACCTATACAAGGCTGGAATGGGCTACAAGACCATCGCCAAGCAGCTTGGTGAGAAGGTGACAACAGTTGGTGCGATTATTCGCAAATGGAAGAAACACAAAAGAACTGTCAATCTCCCTCGGCCTGGGGCTCCATGCAAGATCTCACCTCGCGGAGTTGCAATGATCATGAGAACGGTGAGAAATCAGCCCAGAACTACACGGGAGGATCTTGTCAATGATCTCAAGGCAGCTGGGACCATAGTCACCAAGAAACAATTGGTAACACTCTACGCCGTGAAGGACTGAAACCCTGCAGCGCCCGCAAGGTCCCCCTGCTCAAGAAAGCACATATACATGCCCGTCTGAAGTTTGCCACTGAACATCTGAACGATTCAGAGGACAACTGGGTGAAAGTGTTGTCAGATGAGACCAAAATTGAGCTCTTTGGCATCAACTCAACTCGCCGTGTTTGGAGGAGGAGGAGGAATGCTGCCTATGACCCCAAGAACACCATCCCCACCGTCAAACATGGAGGTGGAAACATTATGCTTTGGGTGTTTTTCTGCTAAGGGGACAGGACAACTTCACCGCATCAAAGGGACGATGGACGGGGCCATGTACCGTCAAATCTTGGGTGAGAACCTCCTTCCCTCAGCCAGGGCATTGAAAATGGATCGTGGATGGGTATTCCAGCATGACAATGACCCAAAACACACGGCCAAGGCAACAAAGGAGTGGCTCAAGAAGAAGCACATTAAGGTCCTGGAGTGGCCAAGCCAGCCTCCAGACCTTAATCCCATAGAAAATCTGTGGAGGGAGCTGAAGGTTCGAGTTGCCAAATGTCAGCCTCGAAACCTTAATGACTTGGAGAAGATCTGCAAAGAGGAGTGGGACAAAATCCCTCCTGAGATGTGTGCAAACCTGGTGGCCAACTACAAGAAACGTCTGACCTCTGATTGCCAACAAGGGTTTTGCCACCAAGTACTAAGTAATGTTTTGCAGAGCGGTCAAATACTTATTTCCCTCATTAAAATGCAAATCAATTTATAACATTATTGACATGCGTTTTTCTGGATTTGTTTGTTGTTATTCTGTCTCTCACTATTCAAATAAACCTACCATTAAAATTATAGACTGATCATTTCTTTGTCAGTGGGCAAACGTACAAAATCAGCAGGGGATCAAATACTTTTTCCCCCCTAACTGTATATACACACACACACCCAATCAAAAGTTTGGACACCTACTCATTCAAGGGTTTTTCTTTATTTGTACTATTTTCTACATTGTGGAATAATAGTGAAGACATCAAACCTATGAAATAACACATATGGAATCGTGTAGAAACCAAAAGTGTAAAACAAATCAAAATATATTTTATGACATTTTTCAAAGTAGCCACCCTTTGCCTTGATGACAGCTTTGCACTTGTTAAAAGTTACTCTCAACCAGCTTCATGAGGAATGCTTTTCCAACAGTCTTCAAGAAGTTCCCACATATGCTGAGCACTTGTTGGCTGCTTTTCATTCACTCCGCAGTCCAACTCATCCCATATCAATTGGGTTGAGGTCGGGTGATTGTGGAGGCCAGGTCATCTGATACAGCACTCCATCACTCTCCTTCTTGGTCAAATATCCCTTACACAGCCTAGAGGTGTGTTGGGTCATTATCCTGGTGAAAAACAAATTATCGTCCCACTAAGCCCAAACCAGATGGGATATCACTGCAGAATGGCGAGTTAACCAGCATGGCTACGTGTGCCTTGAATTGTAAATAAATCACAGACAGTGTCACCAGCAAAGCACCCCCACACCTCCATGCTTTCATGGTGCGAACCACACATGCAGAGATTATCCGCTCACCTACTCTGCGTCTCACAAAGACAGAGCGGTTGGAGCCAAAAATCTCACATTTGGACTCATCAAAAGGAGAGATTTACACCGGTCTAATGTCCATTGTTTGTGTTTCTTGGCTCAACCAAGTCTTTTCTTCTTATTGGAGTCCTATAGTAGTAGTTTCTTTTCAACAATTTGACCATGAAGGCCTGATTCACGCAGTCTCCTCTGAACAGTGGATGTTGAGATGTGGCTGTTACTTCAACTCTATGAAGCTTTTAATTGAAATGCATTCCAGGTGACTACCTCATGAAGTTGTTTGAGAGAATGCCAAGAGTGTGCAAAGCTGTCATCAAGGCAAAGGTCCTTTGTAGAATCTCAAATATAAAATATATTTTGATTTGTTTACGACATGATTCCATGTGTTATTTCATAGTTTGATGTCTTCACTATTATTCCACAATGTAGAGAATAGTAAAAATAAAGAAAAACTCTAAAATGAGTAATGTCCAAACCTGTATATTATTATTATTATTATTATTATTATTATTATTATTATTATTATTATTATTATTATTATTATAATAATACATTTATTTATTTATTTAAAAGAGGATGATTGTAAATTGTGAAAATCATCAGGGCATTGGAGTTGGTTTGTGGTTGGGAATTATGTGCAAAACACCACCCATATACAGCATGTCCATAATAAGTCAAGCAATAGGCCTACATAAGTAGGCCATTATCATGTAGGCCAAATGTGCAGGGGTTTTTCTGGATCAAAAGGGGTTTAGATGGTGGGCAGGGCATGTCAATGAGCGCGGTCAACCCATCAGCACTGCAAAAAAATGTAGGACACCAACTTGGCAGTATAAAGATTTTTTTTTAACATTTTTAAGCGAATTTCTTGCAATTCTACAAATTTCTCAATGAAGCGGAGCACATTTTTTCGTTTTAAAGCTAATTTCCTGCAATTATATAACTTTTACCATGCAGTGGAGAGAAAATGTTGCAGTTTTAAAGCAAATTTCCTGTGATTCTACACATTTTGCCATGGAGCTGAGGCTGGAGGTAGGGTTAATGTTTTAGTAAGTAGCTTGTTGCGCATCACTCTGTCACACGTGGTTGAGGAGGTACCTCGACGGGATCCGGGTGGCGAGGGCAGCTCCTCGGGCAGCTGATCTGGGTGAGGGGGGTACCAGAGGGAGGGGCATGGAGGTGGGCGGATGAGGACTAGTGGAGGGGAGGGGAACCGACTGGGGGCTAGTTGGTAGTGGTGGGGCTGGGGCCTGGGCCAAAATGATGGGCGGAACCGGGAGACCTTCAGTGATAGGGCCACGTGAAAGCCCAGGGAGGCTAGCCAGTCTGGGGCTGGGGCTAGGGGGGGTGGAGATCCCCAAGGGAGAGGTGACAGAGTAGGGCCGGTAGCGCTGGGAGATGGGCAGAGGGGCGGAAGGGAGGTTGAGAGAGAGCCTAGGGGGGTTGGCCACGGAAGGGGGACTTGGGGCTACCATTGGATGCAGGGATGGGCTGGTGGGGAGAGGTGGAGAGATCATCCTGGCTGCATTCAAAGCCAGCGAGTGCGGACTACACCCGTACAGGCTGTGAACATCGCAAAACAAATGGGTTGACAAATGGGCTACATCTTCCTCTTTTACAATCTTATCAACAGTCAAATAACTAGGTATATAAAACTGTCTTTTTTATTCAATGATACCATGACAGTGCCAGTTAAAAAAAGACAACACTTCCCATTGACTAGGCCTAAATCACACAAAAAGGGAACAATTCCATTTCTGTCAATTTCAATGTAGGAATTTCATTGGATGATGCCATTTTGGACACAACCCTACCGAACTCAGCAAAAAAAGAAACGTCCCTTTCAGGGCCCTGCCTTTCAAATATAATACGTAAAAATCTAAATAACTTCACAGATCTTCATTGTAAAGGGTTTAAACCGTTTCCCATGCTTGTTCAATGAACCATAATAAAAATGTATAAACATGCACCTGTGGAACAGTCGTTAAGACACTAACAGCTTAGACGGTAGGCAATTAAGGTCACAGTTATGAAAACTTAGGACACTAAAGAGGCCTTTCTACTGACTCTGAAAATCACCAAAAGAAAGATGCACGGGGTCCCTGCATGAACGTGAATTCGGCATGCTGCAAGGTGGCATGAGGACTGCAGATGTGGCCAGGGCAATAAATTGCAATCTCCGTACTGTGAGACGCCTAAGACAGCGCTACATGGAGACAGGACGGACAGCTGATCGTCCTCGCAGTGGCAGTCCACGTCTAACACCTGCACAGGATCGGTACATCCAAACAGGTACGGGATGGCAACAACTTCCCGAGTTACACCAGGAACGCACAATCCCTCCATCAGTGCTCAGACTGTCCGCAATAGGCTGAGAGAGGCTGGACTGAGGGCTTGTAGGCCTGTTGACGAGTCGCGGTTTAGTCTCACTGGGGTGATGGTCGGATTCGCGTTTATCGTCGAAGGAATGAGCGTTACACCGAGGCCTGTACTCCAGAGCGAGATCGATTTGAAGGTGGAGGGTCCATCATGGTCTGGGGCGGTGTGTCACAGCATCAGACTGAGCTTGTTGTCATTGCAGGCAATCTCAACGCTGTGCGTTACAGGGAAGACATCCTCCTCCCTCATGCAGGCTCATCCTGACATGACCCTCAACATGACAATGCCACCAGCCATACTGCTCGTTCTGTGCGTGATTTCCTGCAAGACAGGAATGTCAGTGTTCTGCCATGGCCAGCGAAGAGCCCAGATCTCAACCCCATTGAGCACGTCTGGGACCTGTTGGATCAGAGGGTGAGGGCTAGGGCCATTCCCCCCAGAAATGTCCGGGAACTTGCAGGTGCCTTGGTGGAAAAGTGGGGTAACATCTCACACCAAGAACTGGCGCAGTCCATGAGGAGATGCACTTGAGTACTTAATGCAGCTGGTGGCCACACCAGATACTGACAGTTACTTTTGATTTTGACCCTCCCTTTGTTCAGGGACACATTATTCCATTTCTGTTAGTCACGTCTGTGGAACTTGTTCAGTTTATGTCACAGTTGTTGAATCTTGTTATGTTCATACAAATATTTACACATGTTAAGTTTGCTGAAAATAAACGCAGTTGACAGTGAGAAGACTTTTCTTTTTTTGCTGAGTTTATGTGTACCCAGGACTGGGGGCTAGTCGTGGGGCCACTGGGGGGGTACTTGCCTGGACAACGAGCTGGCCCCAAACGAGCCTGCACATGGGGCCATGGGACTGCTGCCCTGGCTGGAGGGCTGGATCAGCGTCAGGTGGTGGTCAAGAGATTTGGCAGCAGCGATTGGCTCGGACGTGGCAGTCAGGCTGGCAAAGGGGTTGTGGACGTGCAACTGGGTGGACATCAGGAGCACCTCCATCAGGATCTGGCCAATCAGGTCTTTGAAGTCAGAGAAGACTGGGAGGAGAAAGAGAAATCCTATAAACATACACTTCATGGATGACTTGTAAACAAATTCATAAATAGTATACATGACAGATTAAAAATGACTGACTACACAAACTGATTTATATTTAATACAAATATTTTGTTCAAATTTCAATAGAAACATTGGGTTAGAAGATTTAAAAAAACAATTACAGCTATTGCATTCAGATGAGGAAATCCTAAACCATAATCTAGGACTCTTTTGCAAAAAGCTATACAATTCAATAAGAACATAGCTACATATGAAATATCATGCATCTTTGCCATACCGTCTTTGAGGCTGCTCTGGTGGAACTCGGCGGCGAGCAAGGGGAGAAAGATGACGTCTCTGTCCTGCTCCTTCCAGGAAACGCGCAGGATCTTACAGATGAGCTGCAGAGCCTGCTCTTCAGAGACATCTGAGTTTTCAGCGGATTCCTGGGACAGATACAGCAATAGTTAGAATTACAAACTAGAGCGGTCATTGCCGTTCAAGAGACTGGTTACCAGGGGGCCATGCTGTGTACCGATAGGCGGCAAAACATTTAAATAAAAATGTCCTTGGGTAAAAGCAGGGTGATTAGGACCCAATGTCTGCTTTTAGTGGTGGAGGGTCCACCCCCAAAAAGTAGCCTATTAACTCAAATGTTGAGAGAAAATTAACGCTAGAATTGCTGCTATTATTTAAAAAAATTGCCATCCAACACTTTTCGGAGGACATACATACATATATATATATATATATATTTTTTTTAATTTTACAGCTTTTCTGCTATATAGACCACCCTCGTTTGGTTTCCACATGCCATATATTTTGATTGTGATGTTTCACATAATTTTAAAAAAACTTTCTAATTGTATTGTATCAACAGATTGAGCTAAAAATTAAAACCTTTCCTACGAGTATTATTATATTAATTATTGACTGACTACGGCTTTCCATAATTGCCCAACACTGCTATTTGTAAGGTTAATTTTAAGTGCATGTTGTGATTTTTTTTAACCATTCCTGAACCTGTGACCAAAAACAAGCTACATAGGGGTAATACCAGAATAAATGATCTATTGATTCTGTCTCTTCGTAGCAAAATCTACAGAGCTGAGATTGTTGTATGCCCCATATACAGTTGAAGTCGGAAATGTACATACAGTTAGGTTGGAGTCATTAAAACTCAGTTTTAATCTGTCTGTAAAAAATTGTTGGAAAAATGACTTGTGTCATGCACAAAGTAGATGTCCTAACCGACTTGCCAAAATTATAGTTTGTTAAAAAGAAATGTGTGGAGGGGTTTAAAAATGAGATTTAATGACTCCAACATAAGTGTATATAAACTTCCCACTTCAACTGATATATACAATTCTGTTGGTAGAAAGAATTGTATATAATAATTTAAATTGAAAAACCAAATGTTGAAGCAAGTGTTGTTTTTGTTTTATCAGCCAGGAGCAAGGTCTTTATATTAAAGTCGAAAATGGCTCTCTGACCATCCAAAATGACCTACTTATTATGACCAAAATTAAGATGTATTTTTTTTTGAGAGTTTTGAATATATTTCCTTTTCTACATTAACAGGAGTATCAAAAGGACATTTATTTTCACGAACACAATGAAACCGCTGAAGTATATGAATCCACTGCTCATTTGGTGAAAAGTATTGATGTACAAAGTCTCCAACAGAAAAAGTGTTTCATTGACTTCCATTCATTTGGCAGATCCTTTTCTTGACAGAGGTCGTGTCTGAAATAGCACCCCATTCCCTATACTGTATCGTGCACTACTTCGAAGTGCTGGTCAAAAGTAGTGCACTATATAGGGAATAGATTAACTGGCTACCCAGATTCTTTGTTCCGGCCAAATGCCACTCCAGGCCCACAAACGTTTCTTCTCTGCAATGAGTGTGGATTTGACTCCATCCCCGACCCCTCTAGAATGTGAACACATTCAGACCGTCTGATTTGTCCCAGAAACCAATGACTTGCGCCAGAGTCATAACACACGTGAATGAAGCGCCGTATTCAAAGTACATAATTGGCTTTGATACGGATTGGTTAGACACGATCCAATCCTTACTTTTTCCCCCACCACAAATTACTTTCAATGATGGCAGATTCAGACTGAAGTATGTAGAGAATGATATAGAAGTGGAATAATTCAGATTGAGCCTTCAGGCATGGGAATAGACGGTGGGTGCCTTTTTAGACACAGCCAAAGTGACTAATTAAAGTACAGCAAGTAAGGGGGTGGAATGGGAGCTCTGCCTACCTTTTCAGCCAGGTCCCTCTTCTCCCTGCGATCACTGTCCTCCACCTCCATGTTCTCTATCCCTGAGTCCACATCCACTTGGGACATGCTGCTGGGCAACACGCACAGAGACAGAGAGGGAGAGAGGAGCAACATAGATAGGGACAACCAATTTATCCCTCCACCAGATCACACAAACAGGCTATCAACTGTACTCCAACTCAAAAAGGACAAAACACACTGTGGCGATGAACAGTTAAAATCAGCTTGTGGCGGTCCTATCGCATGCGCATAGTCTTATTTTCTGTTCATTTCCAGACGATTCTACATGTTGAATCGCCACCATTCATTGACACCCAGCAGTTGATCTCTTACACTTACGTTGCTTATGTGGCCATCCACCGCTTTTAAACGTTTGTCGGCACGGTTTTGTTGTTAAGATGTGCAATTAGCATTCAAGGTAAATTCATAACAGCTAAAATCCGTACGCCTCTGTTGTGCATTTAAGTGCTTTCGTGTTTTGTGCTATTCCCCTTAACTTACAGCTGCAATCTTTATCGGTGAACCTGACACGTTTATTTGCGATATTACAACGGCTCGGACGCCATTGCACATGCGATAGAACAGCAGAGTATTTTTTTATACAATGCTGGATGCTAATTTCCTCAAGACAAAAACAAAACGTGCCTGGGGTGGCCAGTGGCACTGTTTCACCTATCGGAGCTCAGCTTTAACACATATCTTTTTATAACCCACTGCACACATTGTATCTAGTTTTAAACTTTCTAACTTGAGTAGGAATGAAGGGATGCATGTGACATCTATTAAAGCTTTGGGTAAGGAGTTCATAAGGGGTGAATGGAGACACTAAGCACGAGATCAGACAGACCCCGGGCGATAACAATTGAACAGAGCTGAAATGTGATGACTATCATCCTAGCCTCTTCTCTTATGTTGAATTACACTTTGTTTCATTTCTTTGACCATTTTAAACACTTCAAAAGACAACAAATACAATCACTGACGAACACACAAAAAAGTCAGAAGACTTACAGTGGTGAGAGAAAATTTGAACCCTTTAGGATTTTCTACATAAGTTTGAGCTAAAATGTGATCAGATCATCATCTAAGTCCTAATAATAGATAAAGTGAACCTGCTTAAACAAATAAAAACAATTGTACTTATGAATTTCTTTATTGAGCACATTGATCTTAAATTCAATGTATTGGTTGGAAAAAGTATGTGAACCTCTTGATTAATCAGCTTAATTAAATGTATTAAACTTGTCAACCGTGTAGTATTTGGTCCCATATTCCTATTACAAAATCAATTTGCTCAATAAAGAAATGAAAAGGTTGTGTTATTTCTTTAATCAGGTTCACTTATTAGGACTTTGATCACATTTTAAGTCTAATGTATGCAGAAATATAGCAAATCCTAAAGGGTTCACAAACTCTCTCACCACTATTTCCAGTGTGGTCTTCTAAATTGACCTCTTACCCCTAAACACTCCTGTCCTGTAGATCTGAGAGGATTGGGGTAGATAAACATCATGGCAATAGCTTCATCTTGCCTTCGAATCTCCATATTGCTTACACCTCCTAGCCAAACCTCTAAAAACTGGGCTAAGGATCGGTTTTGAATCGACCAGTCCGAGTTGCTCACCTCTTTTCACAGGAGGCTGTGTCAATGTCCATGCTCTGGGATCGGGAAAGACTCTGGGACTGGGTCTCCAGGCTGTTGGAGGGAGAGCTGGAGAGGGAGCTCACTCCCTCGCTGCTCTGACTGCAGTACGCCACCCCTGGGACAGGTACGAAAGGAAGAAAACAAATAAGCAAGGTACACAGGAGGAGACAAAATGGCACCATATTCCCTATATAGTGTACTACCATTGGCCCTGGTCAAAAGTAGTACACTACATAGGGAGTAGGGTGCCATTTGGGACACATCCAAAGAGCTCAGTGTGTGAGGAATACAGTATATTTGACTAGACCTCCATGGCTTTTCTCTGCATATGTACAGTATGTCCATTGGCAACAAGCACTTTTTTGTCAGCTAGCCAAGTTAGGCCACCAGAAATGAACTTGAACACACAGCTGTGTGAGTGTGTGAATTGGAACGCCTGTCTACTCAACAGCTAAGGACAAAGCTGATTAAGGCCCATATCCAATGGCTAAAGAAAGACCAGGAATTACCACCTGACTACAGAACCCTCAACATAATGTGGAAAACCTGGGCCTTGTTCAGCAGGGCATCATTTAGCTGGATAGAAATACGTTGTGTAGAACAGACATGCCCGTGACATGTAAAAAAAAGTATGGCAGCTGGACCACAATGGTGCAGACTGCCTCCGTTGAAAATTAATGTCTTCTGCCTGACTGTAAAAGATATCAAAGCAGTTCATGGACACAGGGTGTTATTGTTAAAGCCTGATGCCAGTGCTGTTTGTTGCACCCTCCTGAACACGACCTTGGTTGTGTTCAATTGGGATGAACAGCTGTAAACTAACAGCATTTTCCACAAAGGTAGGCTAAGCCCTATTTCATTTTTATTTGCTAGCTAAGTTCATGCTGAGATAGAATACCACATGTGGAAATCGGTTTAACAGCTATTGGAAATTAGCTTATGTTTATTGAAAGCCTATATCAAATAATTTTACATTTTGGCAACTTAAAGGTTTTGGGTCTATCATGTTTAAAAATTTAAAATAAAACACTTGAAATTGAGAACAACATCATTACACATTGTGAATCTCATTTAAAGCAATCAGTCAGTCATTAAGGTAGCTTCCTTTGCCAGAGTAGGCTAACCAGTACAAACAATAGGGGAGAGACTATATTCATCCATATCTATGACTCAATAGTATAGGTTCTAGAGTACTGTATGTGTTTGTGAAAGCAGCATTTCTCACACCAATGCCAAATGGGGGGACAGTTTATATCTCCCATGGACTTCAGAGCAAAATCCTAAAATAGGCCATTAACTGCAGAGGCAGTAGGAATTTAATGTTCAAGAATAAGCCCACAATCTGGGAATAGCCTATAGAATGCCACACTGCTTTCCACTCTGACTTCCGCTGGCTGAGAATGTTAGCACTCTCATCTGTGCCCTTAGCTGAACTCAGGCCAAGGCTGGTGCACGAACGGCACAGTGACTGTGCACTTTTCTGGTAAAGGGCACGATGGCAGGTTCGGGAGACTTTGTTTTGCTTGAGACCAAGCTTGTTCATGGTGATTCCATAGCTGGTCACTATTTGTTCGAGGCTACCAGGTTTTCCAAACCACTCAAGATCAACTTAACAAACAAGCCTACTCCAACCGGGCCTATTTTGCATCTGCTCTGAGTCCTGGAACTACTTAAAACCAGACTGCCTACCAAAGTTTCTGAACTTTGGTTCTTTTAAGCCCAACTGAGTGGAAAGTATACATTTGTACATAAGCATGTTCACTCAAGAGGCAGAGTATTTCAGCCTACTAATGCTTCTTACTAGTTAAATAAAGTAACGTCTGAACTTGACCTATAGCCTAATTATGGCCACCTGTGTTTTGTCATTCTCAGCATGAATGGTGAGGCTGAAATGCATCCATGCAGGGCAGATAAGGGAATTTTATTGAAGTGAGCCTTTGACCGCTATTTCATTCACTATAAAGCCAATTAGCCTACAGCAATGCCTTTACAGCAAGCAACAGCCTGCAAGCAATCTGACAAAACTTGTTTAGCTCCCAATGTAGGAGATTGTGAAAACTAGCTACAGAACACACTATAAACATGCTAACAAAAGATTGAGGCTTTGCTGAATGTTTTGGTCATCTTTAAACATTCTGTCTAAGATGTGCTCATACCAGATGCGCCAATAGGAGAGGTGGCGGGGGTGACACTCTGGACATTGAGCCCAAGTGAATGTGAGGCGGCTGGTGGTAGGGGCTGGGGTGTGGCCCCTGAGGTCCCAGGAAGGGGCCAGGGGGGGGTCTCTCTCTGTGGGGACGTCAGGGGAGTGCTGAGGGGGGTGCTGGGCTGGGATGTTTGCCCTCCTGCAAGTCTGGCCAGTCTCCTTCTGCGGATCTGTAATGAACAGAAGCAAGCTAGCTAGTTACCCAATGATGATTCAGTCTACTTAACAGTATAACAGACCAACATGAGACACTGGTTTGATCATTAATCATGGTCAAAGGGATACATTGGGATTTTGGCATTAAAGCCCTTAATCTACTTCCCCAGAGTCAGATGAACTCATGTATACCATAGTTATGTCTCTGCATCCAGTATGAAGGAAGTTGGAGGTAGTTTTGTGAGCCAATGCTAACTAGTGTTAGACTTCCAGTCATTGCACTATGGTATTTACTAGCATGCTAGCAGTTACCATATACTTCGTCATTGTGCAAATGCTAGTTAGCAACTTTCTTCAAACTGCATGCAGAGGGACATAAAAAAAAAACACTGATAGACGATAACATTTATTTAGGTGTTGTTTGCCTACATCTTTGGGAATAATAAAATGACAGCAAGAAGCTAGCTAGCTAACGGCATGTTAATCTGACTTGGGCCCGGTTTCTCAATAGCGATGGAACTTAGGTTAATGAATGTTTTAACAATGCATCTTTCTGACAGCTGCCAAAGATGAAACATCCATTTCCAAAAACACCACGCAGAGACAACGGTCGCTAAGTGTGCCACTGGAGCATGCCGATACTGATATCAGCTTTCTCCATTCAAATCTTTCGGTAGCATTAGAAATATTGCACAATACTGACGACGGATCAGCTCCTAGACAGATATTACCACCTACGGCTGCAAATATTGAGGCAGCTTACTTTAATGCTCAGCGTTGTTGTGGTGCCTGGAGAAGAAATGGCGCGCTGTGTGAAAAAGTCTATGACAAACAGTAACACTGAATGACCTAAAATTACAAATTTCATATTTCTTTTTCACAGTCAGGCCAATCCAAGCTGTACTGTGCAAGTACCGTAATTTCCAGACTATTAAGCACACCTGAATATAAGCCGCACCCACTGAATTTAAAAATATATATTATTTTGAACATAAATAAGCCGCACAAGTCTATAAACCACAGGTGCCTACCGGTACATTGAAACAAATGAAATTTACACAGGCTTTAACGAAACACGGCTTGTAACAAAAAATTTGCAGTAAGCTTTAGTTGTCTTTTTGCACTGAGTCAATTCCTCACGCTGCTGTTTCCAATGTCTTATCATCGACTCATTAAGAGCAAGCTCCCGTGCAGCAGCTCCATTTCCAACAGCCAGATCAATCGCCTTCAACTTGAAAGCTGCATCATATACATTTCTCCGTGTCTTTGCCATGATGAGGGTGACAAAATGACTACCGTAATCAGAATGATGGGAAGTTTGAGATTTAATCTAAACAGTAAACAAAAAAGTTGTTTGACCTTAACCCGTTCGGCAATTTCATTGGTCTAATGAAAGCTTCATGCCGCCAAAAAACTGAGCACGTCACAGAATGTGTTTTTTTGGAGAAAAAAAAATTGAAAGCGGGAAAAATCCATATATTAGCCACGTCATTGTTTAAGCCGCGAGGTTCAAAGCCTGGGAAAAAAAGTTGCGGCTTATAGTCCGGAATTTACGGTAGGCTAATAATAGGCCTACTATTGAAATAGATGAGGCTTTGTCAGAAATTCTCAGGTTTCAGATATTTCAAATGTTTTCGCTCTGTCAGTTTTTAAATAGAAAAACAGCCAAATTGGATGTTCTAGGTCCACAAACAGTGCTTTTAGCACATCAGGAGACCACTTTTGAGGTTAGGGAAAATTCTAAGAAATGTTGAATTTTTTGTGTAGTTACCCTTTAATTCAGGCACCTAGCACTGTTTGGTTGTCTTGTTTCTGTAATGCACATGAGATGGTGTTTACAAAACAAATGGATTGATGCAAATAATCATATCGTTTCTTCCAGGTCGGCATAGGCTACTTTGTAGCTAGTTAACATCTAATGGAGAAGGTTTTTTGAGAAAGGCCTTCTGTTAGCCTTTCAATCTTTTTCCTGTTCCTTAATTGTTTGAAACCTTGACGTTTTCCTTCATGAGGCACATCTTGCTTCAAATAAGCCTATTGCCAAAATCCCCCCATAGAAACGTGGAGGCAAATATTTTATAAAGACTTCCTCTTATGTGCTCTCCTGTTTTATTGGTTTCCAAATCATCTTTCTTTCATTGTCAAGCAGCTAAAGGCATTATCCTAGTCATATTAGCAACCCATGATAGTTATTGCCTCTTTAGATCTCCACTCTTTCTAAATGGATATTTCCATCTCTGTCCATGAGACCGCTTGCATCTGTGGTGCACAAATTGCATTTGGGAACATATGTGAGTAGGCCTACCACCGTGTGCACATTGCTGCACTTAAAATGTGAAGACATAATTGTTGATAAACACTTTAAGCTAAACATTATGATCCGTTCCATCAGCCTTATTGAGTGTATACATCCACTACTTTGATTCGCATCCTAGTGATTAAGTAGTGAGTATACACAATGCCCACAAGAAAAACTACAACACTGCTAATGCTTACCCAATAACAAAACGCACTAAATTACCAATTTGGTACATAACTGCGCACCTGTTACCCTACACATTATGAAATATATTGACAAATTACAAACAGTAGCCGACAAGTAGCAAAATAGAACTCCATTGAAAATGTAATGCATATGATTAAAGTTGGCCTATAGTCTACTAATGATATTTTTATGCAGTCATCTCGGTTTTCATTGGAAACATATCTGTATACATCGCTTGTTTGTATTAATTGCAAAGACATTGGCAACTTTGTATTTGTAGTCAAGTTTGTTCATTAGTTATCGGCGGTCACAGAGAGACGGATAAACCAAGTGATTATATGTTTAGCGGAGTTCTTCTGTGTATAAAGCGACGCGGGAGGGCAAAAAAGCATCTAACGACGCACTTGGCTGTTCTACGAGTGTTGTGAGACAGGTGTTAGATTACGAGCGTTTTAATAATACTAGTTTTGGCAACAAAAGATTTAAGGACGCGCCTACAAAGGTTATAATGATGAATTTAGCGTTAAGAGGCTTTTTGGAAAACGGGCCCTGATTGGTTGCACAATGCCATGGTGGCCTGCTGTGTTATGCTGAGTCGCCTAGCTAGCTAACGTAGCTACCTGCCTTTAGTTAATAGGCTAGCTAGTTACATAGTGTGGGCTAAATAGCCAGTAACGTTACTAATGTATCAAAACATACCCATTAATGGACGTCAAGGTATCCAAACCCTTATAATCGAAAAGGCCAGCGTTAAAATTATGTGTGTTGGCTAGCTAACGTTACTGTTAGATCTCCGGCTTTATGCTTAACGCGTTACTGTAGTGTCACTGACTAGCTAGCTACATTAGCCTTTGAAAGGGTAACGTTAACAACGACGACATGGACTTTTGTCGACACAAATTGGAAAAAACGAATAGTAGTTTTTAGCAACATTACGTCGTTATCTTACCTCGTCGGCACTCAACTCCTCCATCGTTTTCCCTTTATTTTCAGCTAGCTTTACTAATTTTGCCAGCCAGCTAGCTATCTGTTTAATAGAACCAAATGTGCATAGTCTAACTCGTGAAACAAATAGCAATTTGTCTTGATTGCCTCGAAGTAAAAAATAAAAAAAGGGATGCGTGCGTTTCCTCAAATGAGTGCTATCTATTCGAATTATACGAAGAATGAAACAAACACAAAAGTATTATTCATCAAAACCACTGAGGTATGATCAAAACACGAAGGTTGCCATTTTGGATCATGTGTCACGTGACTGGGGACTGACACTTTACAAAGGGAGGTCCCAATACCGGGAGGTCTTACACTATATACAAAAGTATGTGGACACCCCTTCAAATGAGCGGATTCGGCTACTTCAGCCACACCCGTTTCTGTCAGGTGTATAAAATCGAGCAAACAGCCATGCAATCTCCATACCTCAGCCGCGAAGTGGTAGGCCACGCAAGCTCAGAGAACTGGATCACCGAGTGCTGAATCATCTGTCCTCGGTTGCAACACTCACTACCGAGTTCCCAACTGCCTTTGGAAGCAACACCAGCGAAAGAACTGTTCGTCGGGAGCTTCATGAAATGGGTTTCCATGACCGAGCAGCCACACACAAACCTAAGATCACCATGGCAATGCAAAGCGTCGACTGGAATGGTGTAAAGCTCGCCGCCATTGGACTCTGGAGCAGTGGAAACGTGTTCTCTGGAGTGATGAATCATGCTTCACCATCTGGCAGTCCACTGAGGAATCTGGGTTTGGCGGATGCCAGGAGAATGCTACCTGCCCGACTGCATAGTGCCAACTGTTAAGTTTGGTGGAGGAGGAATAATGGTCTGTGGCTGTTTTTCATGGTTCAGGCTAGGCCCCTTAGCTTAGTTCCAGTTGAGGGAAATCTTAACGCTACAGCATACAACAACATTGTAGACGATTCTGTGCTTCCAACTTTGTGGCAACAGTTTGGGGAAGGCCGTTTCCGGTTTCAACATGACGATGCCCTCATGCACAAAGCAATGTCCATACAGAAATGGATTGTCGACTGGCCTGCAAAGAGCCCGGACCTCAACACCATCCAACACCTTTGGGATGAATTGGAATGCCAACTGCGAGCCAGGCCTAATCGGCCAATGTTAGTGCCTGTCCTCACTAATGCTCTTGTGGCTGAATGGAAGCAATTCCCCG
Source organism: Salmo trutta (assembly GCF_901001165.1). Taxonomy (NCBI): domain Eukaryota; kingdom Metazoa; phylum Chordata; class Actinopteri; order Salmoniformes; family Salmonidae; genus Salmo; species Salmo trutta. Next base: position 26,776,935 of record NC_042984.1, on the reverse strand, counting down.
CAGAAATGTTCCAACATCGAGTGGAAAGAATTCCCAGAAGAGTGGAGGCAATTTTAGCAGCAAAGGAGGGACCAACTCCATATTAATGCCCATGATTTTGGAATGAGATGTTCGACGAGCAGAAAATACACATACTTTTGGTCATGTCGTTTATCTGTCAAAATGATACTTGTTTACACTAAACTGTGATAACTTATGTTATTATCTTGGTTAAATTACATTTAGCTGATTAAATTTTTTGGGGAAGGTAGCCTAGGGTCAGAGGCGCAGGCCAGCAACCTCGGTCGTAAATTCAAATCCCAAATCTGGTCTTGCAACCGGTGGGTATCCTATCCCCACATGATCTACAAACTAAATTGTATATAATTACTGGTAACACAGGCTCTTATTGGCAAATCTTTGACTGCTGCTAATACAACAACTAGTCTTGGCAGTCCTCTTTTATTATTATATTCTCGTCCACCTATCCTTGACATGTTCACTGGGACAGGGGTTTTGGAGAAAAAAGTCATAGCCTAGACCAGAGCTCTCCAACTCTGTTCCTAGAGAGCTACCCTACTGTAGGTTTATGCTCCAACCACAGTTGTATCTGACCTGACTCAACTCATCAACCAGCTAATTATTAGAATTTGATAAGCAAGATTAGGGTTGAAGCAAAAACCTATAGGACGGTAGCTCTCCAGGAACAGGGTTGGAGAGTCCTGGCCTAGACATGTCTGCTTCAGGAAGCATTGATCATCTTTTTTTATTTTACCTTTATTTAACCAGGTAAGCTAGTTGAGAACAAGTTCTCATTTACAACTGCGACCTGGCCAAGATAAAGCAAAGCAGTGCGACACAAACAACAACACAGAGTTACACATGGAATAAACAAGCGTACAGTCTATAACACAATAGAAAGGGGGAAAAAAGTCTAAATACAGTGTGCAAATGGCGTGAGGAGGTAAGGCAATAAATAGGCCATAGTAGCGAAGTAATTACAATTTAGCAAATTAACACTGGAGTGATCGATGTGCAAGTAGAAATACTGGTGTGCAAAAGAGCAGAAAAGTAAATTAAAAACAGTATGGGATGAGGTAGGTAGATTGGGTGGGCTATTTACAGATGGGCTATGTACAGCTGCAGCATCGGTTAGCTGCTGAGATAGCTGATGTTTAAAGGTAGTGAGGGAAATATAAGTCTCCAGCTTCAGCGATTTTTGCAATTCGTTCCAGTCATTGGCAGCAGAGAACTGGAAGGAAAGGCGGCCAAAGGAAGTGTTGGCTTTGGGGATGACCAGTGAGATATACCTGCTGGAGCGCGTGCTACGGGTGGGTGTTGTTATCGTGACCAGTGAGCTGAGATAAGCCAGAGCTTTTCCTAGCATAGACTACACCGCTCGTGTCATGTGCGCAAGCGTTGCAAAATAAATGTAGAAATCTGTTATTCAATTATTGCACCCACACTGCTTGCGCGCGTCTGCGTTGCCAAGGGCTAAAATAGAAGGCCTTTCTATTTCTGATGCAGATCGTGCTGCAAGTCCTGCCTCTCCCATCTCCTCATTGGTTTATAGAAGCAGGTACCCACGTGCCATCTCCTCATTGGTTATACCCACGTGGGTGATTGAAAGACGAACTGTGTTGCCGGTCGTCGTGGTAACACTATGAAAGTTTACATGCCAATCACCATATAAGTTCAAAGATGAAAAAGCCTGGAAGGAGGAGAGATGACTAGAAACGATTCGGTTGACCTTTTTATGTGTGGATTAATTGTCGGAGTAGAGGACCTTGTGCATTTCAGGTAAAATAACAACTCAATGTTTATATCCCAGGACAAATTAGCTAGCAACAGCAAGCTTGCTAAATAGGACAAATTATCTAGCAAGTGCAAGCTAACTAGCGAAATTGCCATAAATGTTTAATGTTTTTCAACCTGTCCCCAAATTAATGTTATTGGTTCACAGTTTGTTTTGATATTTTAACCTGCGTGTCGTGATTGTGTTTGGTGTAGGGGGCCAAAATAAATTCATGCACGATGGTGCACGCGCGCAGCCGGTTTGGGAGCCGTGTAAGGGGCTTTGGTGACACAACGGATGGCACTGTGATAGACTGCATCCAGTTTGCTGAGTAGAGTATTGGAAGTTATTTTATAAATGACATCGAAGTCGAGGATTGGTAGGATAGTCAGTTTTACGAGGGTATGTTTGGCGGCGTGATTGAAGGAGGCTTTATTGTGAAATAGGAAGCCGATTCCAGATTTCATTTTGGATTGGAGAAGTTTAATATGAGTCTGGAAGGAGAGTTTACAGTCTAGCCAGATACCTAGGTATTTGTAGTTGTCCACATATTCTCAGTCAGAACCGTCCAGAGTAGTGATGCTAGTCAGGTGGGCGGGTGCGGGCAGCGACCGGTTGAAAAGCATGCATTTGGTTTTACTAGCGTTTTAAGAGCAGTTGGAGGCCATGGAAGGAGTGTTGTATGGCATTGAAGCTCGTTTGGAGGTTAGTTAACAGTGTCCAAAGAAGGGCCAGATGTATACAGAATGGTGTCGTCTGCGTAGAGGTGGATCACCCGCAGTAAGACCGACATCATTGATATATATACAGAGAAAAGTCAGCCCGAGAATTGAACCCTGTGGTACCCCCATAGAGACTGCCAGAGGTCCGGACAACAGGCACTCCGATTTGACACACTGAACTCTGTCTGAGAAGTAGTTGGTGAACCGGGCGAGGCAGTCATTTGAGAAACCAAGGCTGTTGAGTCTGCCGATAAGAACACGGTGATCGACAGAGTCGAAAGCCTTGGCCAGGTCGATGAAGATGGCTGCTTCTTCAGAAGAAGAACATCTTCAGAGAATGTGTAAATCTACACTAAACATACACTGAAACCTTAGGCTGCTGCTTTTCAGCCCTTTTGACTATAGGCTACACATGAGCTCATGCTCAAAATGCAGTGAAAAGAGAGTATTATAAAAGAGTATCATAAAGGCTGTATGATTTATGGAGTCAACTAATTGACAGTGATACATTTCCACATTTGTATTTTTCATCATGTAAAATGCATTTTCCATATTATACAGTCTATGCTTGATATTTTATTCACAAGTTTGTGGCAAGTCTGTTGGAGCTAGGAACACAAGCATTTCACTACACCCGCAATAACATCTGCTAAATATGTGTATGTGACTGATAAAATCTGATTTGAAGTCTTTAGAATTTGTCTTAAAACTGACTTTGTCAGCAAGGCTAATGACTCTGGGAAAATCAAATCCAGTTATGTTTAGATTATTCTCAGCTCCCTACCTTGCCTCATGGCAAGACAGAACAGAGAACACAATTTAACTTTGTGTACCGGTAATACGGCAAAGTCTTCTCCAGTTACTGACTGATATCTGCTAAGATTTCCTAAGCCTTTACAATGTGGAATATAATTTTCTTAAACATCCATATTACAGACCAGGGCTACTCAACTCTTACCCTACGAGGTCTAGAGAATGCTGTTTTTTATTTTACCTGATAATGAATTGCACACACCGGTTGTCCTAGGTCTAAATCAGTCCCTGATTAGAGGGGAACAATTAAAACATGCAGTGGAACTGGTTTCGAGGTCCAGAGTTGACTTTGAGGGTTATAGACCATTATTAATTCAGGTGAGAATTCTCCTCTTAAAAATGTCAACCAAGCCCTGCTGTGTTCTTCTTTTCAAATGATGTACCGCACAATTTTAGAACAATGATCCAATGGTGTCCACTAATGGTCAAAAAGTATAACGTTTTTCATTTGGGACTATCAAATGAACAGTCAAGTAATATTGCCCCAGACAATGCCAGATAATTTACAGCTCTTAGACCTGGGTTTCTTTCCCATATGCTTAGGGTTCGGTTCCTGTTCCCAAGAACTCCAACGTTTCATGCCACAATGACTAACGCCCTGTAGCACTCACATCTGTAATCATGAAGTGTTATGAAAGACTGGTTATGACACATCAACTCTATCATCCCAGACACCCTAAATCCACTCCAATTTGCATACTACCCCAACAGATCCATAGACAACGCAATTGCACTCCACACTGCCCTCACCCACCTAGATAAGAGAATGCTGAGAATGCAAATAGTCTGGGTAGCCATTTGATTAGATGTTCAGGAGTCTTATGGCTTGGGGGTAGAAGCTGTTTAGAAGCCTCTTGGACCTAGACTTGGCGCTCCGGTACTGCTTGTCGTGTGGTAGCAGACAGAACAGTCTATGACTAGGGTGGCTGGTGTCTGACAATTTTTAGGGCCTTCCTCTGACACCACCTGGTATAGAGGTCCTGTATGGCAGGAAGCTTGACCCCGGTGATGTACTGGGCCGTTCGCACTACCCTTTGTAGTGCCTTGCAGTCGGAGGCCGAGCAGTTGCCATACCAGGCAGTGATGCAACCAGTCAGGATGCTCTCGATGGTGCAGCTGTAGAACCTTTTGAGGACCTGAGGACCCGTGCCAAATCTTTTCAGTCTTCTGAGAGGGAATAGGTTTTGTCGTGCCCTCTTCATGACTGTCTTGGTGTGCTTGGACCATGTTAGTTTGTTGGTGATGTGGACACCAAGGAACTTTGAAGCTCTCAACCTGCTCCACTGCAGCCCCGTCGATGAGAATGGGGGCATGCTCAGTCTTCTTTTTCCTGTAGTCCACATTCTTTTTCACTGCTTGGTATGGCAATAAGCACCGCCCTTGATCACATGGCGCTACAGAGGGTGGTGTGGACAGCCCAGTACATCACTGGGGCTGAGCTCCCTGCCATCCAGGACAGCTATATCAGGTGGTGTGAAAGGAAGGACTGGAAAATAGTTAAAGACTCCAGCCTCCCAAGCCATAGACTGTTCTCTCTGCCTCCGCACAGCCAGCGGTACCGGTGCATCTAGTATGACACCAACAGGCTCCTGAACAGCTTCTATCCTGATGCCTAGTCATCTTCCCCTGGTACATATCTACCTCTATCACTCTAGTATCACTGTACATTGTAATTATGGTAACAGAACTGACCCTGTACATAGCTTCTTACTTTCTCGTGTTCTTATTTCTCATGTTTTTGTTCTGTCATTTTATTTTTTGTGCAACATTGATATTGATTACTGCATTGTGGGGTTTGGAGCTTGCCAGAAAGGAAATTCACTGTACTTGTGTACGTGACATTGAAATTTGAAACCTTAAAGTGCATTCCTTCACATTATTTTTGAAAACTTGCTTGCAGACCTGGCCTTCACAGTATAACTCCTGAGAAAAGAGAGTAGGAATATAAGATGCATAAGAGAATGTAGTTTATCCTTCTCTATTCAGAGTCCAATCACAATTCTTCTTCCCAATCTGTTCCCACACCAGCGACTGTATGATACACACAGAGCAAAAAGCATGTTCATCATTTTTGAAAGACTGACCTCGTAGTTTATGTAGGCTAGCTAGAACAAGCTGAATTACACTAATCATTATCACAACTGCTCTTTTAATGGAAACCTCAATATTCTTTGGATGATCTAATCTTTGACCAAAGTGGTTAATGTCAGGTTAGTCTCGCACCTGACTAGAAGGCTGGTCCAGGTCGTTAGGGTGCGTTCCTTCACTAACTTCAACTGCATAATGTTTGTGAAGGAACTCTCACTAATGACCTGGACCAGACCTAGCTGAGCCAGTGCAAGACTTGGGAGTCTGGCTTTGCTAGACTTAAGGTTGCCTGGATCGCACCTTGCAGTGCCTTGTATCTAGCCCGTTGGTAAACTCCTGGTCCACTCTGAAAGAGAAAGTATAGTTGCAGAAGGGGCTGAGGATTTTGATTATGTACAGGTCACCCTGTTACTCGATCACCTCCCACAGCTTTAGCATCTGGGCGATTTTACAAACTGTGGGATCAATACCTGGTGATGGACAGAGTGTAAAAACACATGCTCAGACATACACTGAATATTCCAAACATTAGGAACACCTTCGTAATATTGAGTTGCACCCTGACAAAGGCTTGAAGACACCAGCTGTTACTACCAAACATATTATGAACATGACTAGTCGATACAGTGATTGCTTGTTTGATGTCAGAGATGATAAATTGTACATAATTGAAAATAAATAACCATTTCACCTGTTTTGCTTGGGAACATATGAGATGAGGGTTTGGCCTGAGCTTTCATTCGGTCCTGCTAAATTGAGCACCACCGTAGCTAGGCTAGGTTTTCGATCATTGATCAAGAAACAGAAGTTAATTTCTAGAAATAAGACAAGTCAAGATAGGAAGCGCTTGGCTGCATTGCCTTTGTTGCCAAACAAACAAAAAAAACAAATGAAGGGACATTCTGCAGTTTCAATCAACTCAGTGATTCCGTACAGTGCCTCTACTAACACAATACCCACTCAGGGGTTGCATCTACACTTCAATCAACTATTGTAATACATTTCATGTTATCAGAACAATGCTTATCTGATCAGGAAAGTTGATCGTAAAAAGGAAGACTAACAAAAAGAGTTTCTAATAACCTGTATTTGAAGCAGACAGAATAAGTGTGAAAGGTTGGGATTTCCTCATTATAAGATGGATGTACAGTTTTTTTCTTGGAGACAGCAATGACACTGACAGAAGTGTTCACAAGCTGCAAAACAAAGACAGCGTTTTATTTCTCTCAATACACACCATGCCGTTTGTATGTCACTCTAGCCTACTATATCTGTAAACAGCTTCCATACATACCAACTGCCTTTGCCTGAAGGAATTAGTCAAACACACAAAAGCCCCAGCATTGTTTTTTTTAAAAAAGGTACTCAAGGGTGGACGAGCATGTTAATCACTGCATTGCATTTCAAAATGAAACATTTCTGTAGTTAAGCATCAGCCTCATTGTAAATCAAGGAATTCTCATTTGTACACAAATAATCATGGGTTTCAATCTGTGCTATTATACAGATAAAGTGCTCTACGGACCAGATTGACTGTTAGTGACAGATCAAGGGTTTACATTCTGCCGCTTGGGATTGCCACTACTTGGGTGCTTATACTATTCTACAAAACACAGTGATTCATTTAATCTTTAGCAGATTCACCCATTCTCTGAGGAGATGCCACACAAGAGGCTATTCTAGTGCACTCATTCTAGCACTGGTGAGCAGTCTACTTCAACTGTTACAAAAATATACAAAAACATCTGTGCATTCATTCACAAATCTTCTCTCAAACCAGTAAAAGATAAATGCTTCTACTACGCAGTCTCAAGTAGAGGAGGCTGGTGGAAGGAGCTGTAGGAAGACGGGCTAATTGTAATGGCTAGAAAATAAATTGGAACGGTATCAAACATATGGAAACCACGTTTGACGCCGTTCCATCTATTCCATTCCAATGAGCCAGTAATCCTATAGCTCCTCCCACCGACCTCCAATGGTCTCAAGGCATTCAAGTTGGCAGCAGGCAATATGGCTGGCCACCTCAGCTGGAGGAGGGGCCGGTGTGTCTCTGAAGCGGGGCGAGGACGACGTCAGCGTTCTTCTGCTCACTCTCAGCACTGTACAGGCCGTGCTCCTGGATGTAGCTCACCACCGGGTCCGGCAGTAAGTAGCGGACGGTCTGGCCCCGGCGCAGGGCCCGGCGCACGTGCGTGGCCGAGATCTCGTTGGTCACCCACTCACGGACCACGTGGATGTTCTTGCGGTGCTTCCACAGCACCTCCGATTGGTGGATGAACTTGTGGGCGTCACAGCCGTTGCGGGTGATGCACACCAGGCCATAGCGGCCCACGATCTCAGCAATGTCCTCGTGCTTCCACAGGTTGGGAACGCCAAAGGACTCCAAGACGTCCGCGCCGCACAGGAGTTTCAGCTGAGGACTGTTGTCTAAAGGGTTCATGGACAGATGAAGAATAGTTTATTAACCCATACAAGACTGAAATGTGTCTTCTGCTGTACCGAACCTCTGATATAAACACACAGACTAGAAAGTCTGAAGCAGTGGGTTTAAGTAAGTGGGAATTGCCTGATTTCTGAGAAGGATTTTTTTCATCTTAGGGTTCACCTACACTTAAGAGACAGGTATCATGGAATGTTGCCAGACAATGTCAAAAAGTTGGCCACAATGTTCTGCACTAGTAGAGACAGCCTGTGCCGGTAAAACATGTAACCAGCACCATGTACTTTTAGTTTTTATTACCTCAGGGCAGATCACCTGCTGTTCCACCATACCAGTCTTCAGGTGGAGTGACTAGTTGTCACCAAACCCTATGTGGGTGGTAATGTCCCAGACAGACAGTAGTATTCAACAGTTGCTGGCTCAATGAGTTAGACCATGGTGCTGGCAACAACAGGGTTGTCGGTTTTAGTTTTAATATGACCATTTAAAAAAAACAAGCACACACAACTTGAAAAAGCTATATATGCACGAGTAAAATCGAGGATAACAAAGTCTGGGACTTAATTCCATTGTGGTTGAATTTCCAAATGGGCCAAATAATGAATACATCACTATCAATGTCAACAGTTCTGTAAGTCACTTTGCATTAAAAAAAAGTGTCACTAACATGACCAAAATTCTCATTACTAATCTGAGTGGAATTGATAGTAAGAAACAATATAGCAGCAATGAATCCTGTTGTGTTACCTGCCCTGGGTGTTACACAGCATCCTCCTCTCCAAAGCAGAGCTAGTAGCAACTTCTGGGTAGTAAGAAATGTGTGCATTTGTCTGTGGTCTCGGAATGCTCGTGGAGAATGTTTCTCCTTTTTTACCTCTCCTTGTGTGATACGAGGTTGGATCCTCGAAAGCGTGCATTGTCGCCTCAATCCTCCTCTTCTTTGCAGTGTCCACACAGTCATTGTTCTGTTCCGCTGTCATCAGTTCTTTATAATGATGCCTTAAGTGCACAGACAACAATTCAATTGACACGAGGGAGACAAAGCCCAATGGAACCAAGCAAAGATCATGGGAGACTAGCTTCACTTGTTATTATGGTTACAAAATGTCACAACTAAATGACTTTTTGGGTCGTTCCATTTGATTTCAATAACTTTTTGACCGCAGACCTTTGATTTGAACAAAGCTTGCTATACATACTGTATTTGCCCATGGCAGAAGTAGTCAGAAAGTAACTTTGAGACGTGAATGCTAAAACATTAAGGAGATAGAGTTGCTCAAAGTTGACATTTTGCATACCCCACCCTACCATGAGTGGCGTAGGAAAGTATTCAGACCCCTTTACTTTTCCCACGTTACAAATTGATTAAAGAGTTGTTTTTTCATCAATCTACACACAATACTCCATAATGACGAAGCAAAAACAGGTATTTAGAAATGTTTGCTCATTTATAAAAAAGTTAACTGAAATATCACATTTACATTAGTATTCAGACCCTTTACTCAGTACTTTGTTGAAGCACCTTTGGCAGTGATTACAGCATCGAGTCTTCTTGGGTATGATGCTACAAGCTTGGCACACCTGTATTTGGGGAGTTTCTCCCATTCTTTTCTGGATCTCACTGCATTGTGTGGTTGAAGATGAGTAAAAGGGCATCAAGTGGCAGTTGATCCATCTAGGAAATGTAACTCCTCGCTCTCCTGAGCAAATACCCACCACCACTTACTCTCCTATGTCAGCACCCCGTAGTGATGTAACAGACAAACTACAGACCTTGATGATGAGAGATCTCAGATCACCTTGTCACACCCCAAGCCATAGCCTTCAAGACCTGAACAGATCATTGAAGCCATCATCAGATGCTAGGGCCAAAATCAAAGCTCTCTGCAAACAGGTAGAAGAACTAAAGTATGCCATAGCTGCAATGGTGATCCTGGGTGCTTCATCTAACTCAGACCAGCCACACGTCCAGGGCCGAAGAATAATGAAAACATATTCTGCTATAACTGTGGTGAAGATGGCCACTCTTCCAGGAACTGTCAGAAAAGGAAAGAATGTAGAAGAATTCAACAGACGCTTCATCCATGCTCAAGGAAGATTGGGAAACAGCAGAGGGGGACAGTAAAGGAGCCTACTGTGTCTCCTGTGAAAGTGAATGGGAAAACCCTGTCATGCCATCCTAGACAGTGGCAAGCATCCACCGGCAGTTCTACAAAGACAACACCTCCTTCTCCAGCCTTTAGAAGAGATAACCTTGTGAAAGCAACTACCCTATGACGGCTACATCAGCATCACCATTGAGATCTCCTGTGACGCTGTAAGTGTCCAGCAGCCTATTGAAACTCTTGCCCTTGTCTGTCCTGAGCCCCCCCATGCAGGGAGACCCCTGCATGCTCACTGGGACCAACTCGAACATGTTTGCGGTCTTGGGAAAGCTGTGAGAAGCTTAGGGGCTCCAGTGTCTACCAACAGTCCCCACTGAACCCTCTGTTCTCTGTTGCTTGTGGTGAAAACCACAAGCAACAGAGAAATGCTCAAAAAGGGATGGACCCATCGGATATGTGAGACGAGTGTCAGGGAAGTTCTATACTCTACCTCTGAAGGCAACATCAAGGTTTACATGAAGTTCAACTCTGCTGAGAGGCCCTGCACTGTGTTAGTGGAACCAGCTGAGACGAGTGAGCTGCCAGCTTCTATCCTGAAGATGGCAGCAGCATAACTCTAAGGGTGAAGAACGAAAGCACTCAGGCAGGCACACTTCAACCCAAATCCCAAGATGGCCGAACTGCATCCAGTAGCACACATAGCCCACACAGAAGTCACCAGTAAAGAAACAACCCTGACTTCGGCAACTCTCCAGTTGCCCCACAAATGGAAAGATTGAAAAGGAGACTGAAGGAACGGGCCAAAGTTTTCTTTACACAAATGGGGTGTGGGCTGTGCAAAGGGAGTGGAACACACTCAGACTCATGGATGAAAAACCATTCAGAGAAAGGTGCAGAAGAATGGTGCCTGCTGGTGGAGAAGTCCGGAAACACGTGAGAGAGCGGATGGCAGCGGGAATCATCTGAGTCACGTAGCCCATATGCCTCCCTCATCGTCCACAAGAAAAATGGTCAGGTCAGACGTTGACTATCACACTCTGAACAGAAGAACCATTCCAGACCGGCTACTTTCCAATGCTTAATGGAGAAGGCTGTCGGCGACATGATCCTCTTTGCAGGGCTGGTCTACCTGGATGACCTCATTGTGTTTGGGAAAACCTTGAAGGGACATGAGGAAAGGCAGATGAAGGTCCTGGACTGCCTTAAGGCCTGAGGCTTTCCATCGACAAGTGCCAATTCTGCCAGACCTCAGTGAAATACCTGGGCCACAGTCTCCGACCAAGGTATCGATGCCCTCCCCTCATGGCCCAGACCAGAAAACCTCAAGGCCTTCCTGTCGTTTCTTGGGTTCTGTGGATACTACCGGAGGTAAGTGAAAAGGAAACACTTCTGTTGTCAGATCCCTCCATGAGATTACCAGATGGATATGCCCCCAAGAGAAAAAATGGCAAGCCCACCAGTCCTCCCCCTAGAGTCCTCTACCAGAAGGAGAAGGAGCTGTTTGGAAAACGATGAACAGCAGAGTGTTAGAGAGCCTTCCAGAACATCATCGAACGCCTCACCAGCTCACCTTGGCTGACCCTGAGAAGCTCTACGTCCTCCACATTGACACCAGTCTGAGTGGCCTGGGTGGAGTGCTGTACCAGGAGTACCCTGAGGGATGGAGACCAGTGGCTTATGCAAGCCAGACTTTGTCCAGGACAGAGAAGATCCAGCTCACAAGCTTGAGTTCCTGGGGCTAAAGGGGGCTGTGTCGGACAAGTTTCATGATTATCTGTACGGAGCAAATTTCCTGGTGCACAAGGACAATAACCCCCTCACCTATGTGCAAGCCACCGCCAAGCTGGATGCTACAGGCCAGAGGGGGATGGCCACTCTCGTCAACTACGAGTTCAAGTTGTAGTACAAGCCAGAGCGAGTGAACATTGCCGCTGACGCCCTGTGTATCAACGTATTGCATTCTTCTGAGGTCAAAGGTGTTGGGTCTTGTTGGGAGGCTAAGTTTATTTTGTGAGGAGTGTATGTAACCCCTGGTTACTTTGTTGTTTTTTTAGCACAGACTTACTTATTGTGTACTGACAATTGTTGCATGTGAGACATATTTGGGAGATGGACCAGTTGCTAGGGAACAGTGCGACGTATGAGAGGGAACTACAAGCAATCAACATTTGCTAATTAGTTGTTTCAAGCATTTTAAAAAGTTGTGTAACTCACTGACCAGTGAAAATAGAAAGTAGTATATATGACAAACATTTAGTTGAGGATCCCTGATCACCATGAGTACAGTGAGGGATTTGTTGCTTGTACTTTCTCAGACAGAGGATCAACTGTCATCAACAAGCTACTCTTTCTGTCTCTCAACCGCTATACCGAGAGACAGTGTTAACATGGTCGTGAGTTGTCACTGGTCGTGTTAAAAGAGAGAGGAGTTCAGAGTTTGAGTGGTCCTATTTTAATTGAAGAGGACTGTTTTGTTTTTGTTTCACAAAAGGAACTGAGTCGGGCCGTTCCAGTGTGTTTTATTGGGACAGCCACAGGTCCGTTGACTAGTGGTTTCCATTCACACGCAGCGCCTCGGTCACGCACCAGTAAAGCTTGGAATGGATTCTTGGACACAGAACTGAATTTATTTGGGACTGAGAATTTTTCTTGTTTCTTTTATTGTGTTTAAGGGAGGGGATCCCCATTTTAAAGTATCTATGAGCATTCTGAGGTGTTAAACCCTGGTACTAGGTACAAACTGATATGAACTCCGGTCCTTCAGAAGGGAGGGCCACATTTGGATTTGTGAAATTACTTTGACATGATATGAAAGTAAAGAGATTTATGTTTCTAGATCCGTATCACAATTGAGAATGGATTCACGTTTAGATGGGTTTTTTGGCTGCCAGGGCCAGTCTTGGACCTTAAGGAGTGACAGTAGGATCCTTAAGAGTACATCTTGGCCTAGGTTACCCTGGATAAATGTAATACAAGCGTCTTGCAGTGCAAGTAATGCTCTTTTTTTATTTTTGTATCACACAAACTCGCCAAATCAAAATAGATTTGACAACCCCTCTCAATAACTAAGCTACAGTCTCCACACACAAATGATCAGCACTCACCGCATCACTTTAGCTGTCTCCACCCATTCAGGCTGCTGGCTCTCCCATGCATCTACCTTGATCCAGTCAGAGGTGTCTGTGGCCAGCCTGGCCATATCTACACGGTGACAGGCCTCAATCAGACCCTTCTTCTTATAGCCGTCACCCACTGCAGAGATGATGCCCCTCACAACTATGTACTGTCCTGAGACAAAGAAAGAGGAGTTGGGCCAGCTAATTTTGTGGAGCACACAATGGCAATACAAATTCAGTTAAATACAAAATACTACCACTCTTATTTGACTAGGTCTAGGCCTACTTCTCATAATTTGGAAGCAATGCAAATGTCTGAGGAAGTAGGTCCTAAACTCACAAAACACAACAAAGTAATGATTTACAAATGTATAATCTAAAGAGATATCTACTGCAGCCCTCATCATCCACATAAAACACCCGTTCTGCCAGTCAGTCTGTTAAAGGTCCCAAAAAGCACACACATCCCTGGGTCGCGCGTCTTTTCAGTTCGCTGCAGCTAGCGACTGACAAGCTGCAACAAACACTCAAACTGGACAGTTCTCTCTCAACCTCTTCATTCAAAGACTGAATCATGGACACTACTACTGACAGTTGTGGCTGCTTTGCGTGATGTATTGTTGTCTCTACCTTCTTGCCCAATAACGTTTGTACCATGTTCTGTGCTGCTACCATGTTGTTGTCATGTTGTGTTGTCATGTGTTGCTTCTTTGCCATATAGTTGTCTTAGGTCTCTCTTTATGTAGTGTTCTGTTGTCTCTCGTCGTGGTGTGTGTTTTGTCCTATATTTTGATTTAATTATTTGTAATCCCAGCCCACATCCCCGCAGGAGGGTTTTTGCATTTTGGTAGGCCGTCATTGTAAATAAGAATGTGTTCTTAACTGACTTGCCTAGTTAAATAAAGGTTAAATAAAAAAGACATTTAAAAAAATCTGTTGACAGACAACAAATTATCAGACATACCTGTATCTTCCAGGTAATCCCGTGCCAATTCAAACATACGCAGGTGCATATTGGTTATGGGGTTGAAAGATCCACAAGCCAGCAGAACCACTTTGGTAAGATCTTGAGGCTCCATTGATTACAGTACATAGGAGCTATAAGGACAGTCTAGGCTGAAAGAGAGAAACATACAAAGATATGTTGACAAAGCTGTGTGACAGGGAGAGTTTAGATTTCAAAACTCTTTACTGAATGTGTATATGTTGTGTGGATGTGTCTTGCTCATTGCACAGTTCACTTTTTGACACCTTTGACACATTTCATTTCTTTCTTATATTTTATAGTATTTCAGACAAGATACTAAAAAATGTAAAACTGTAAAGGGGTGAATACTTTTTCAAGGCTCTTTGTACAGCTGTTTGAACAATTCTGTGACTAATCCATTTTGCATTACTTTAAATGTGATAGGCTAAACATGACATATGACTTATGAATAGAATCTAAGCACAACTGTCCCAGCGTCGTCTGAGTTTGGCCTGGGTAGGCCATCATTGTAAATGAGAATTTGTTCTTAACTGACTTGCCTAGTTAAATAAGGGTTAAATAAATAAAATACAAATAAATGAATGAAGCCCATAGATGGAATGTTAGTAGCATAGGTCTATGTATGCCTTACTGTATAAGCTATCAATATGATATCAATCTTATGGGCTTTTGACTTGCAAAAGTGTGCAACCCAAAGAGCTGAGAGATGCACCATCTAACGTTAACCTTGGAATGCCCCAGTGTTGGCAAATTAGCTCAGATTGTCCGTAATGAGGTTCAAACTCACAACCTTTGGGTTGCTAGGCATTCGCTATATTACACTCATCCAGCCACCACGACAAACCACCCTACTTTCGTTGATGCCTTAACATACTAAATGGGAGTTTCTCGAAATTACATGCAGAATAATAAATGCTCCAAGAACAGATTACAACAACTTTTTAACTACTTTACAACTATTTAGCATGTTAGCTAACCCTTTACACGCAACTCATAAACTTAACCCCTAGCCTAGCTAACGTTAGCCATCTAGCTAGAATTCGTAACATACATTTTGCAATTCGCAACATATTGTACGTTTAGGAAATGTTGTTAAATATAACACGAATTGTAATTGGGTGATGGACATCCACAAACTAATACATACCAAACGAAACGTAATGTGTCATACTAAATGGAGTGTCTCGAAATGCTCTGAGACCAGGTTGCAACGACGGGTCTCAAAGCTTCCGCATAACAGGTTCGGTTTGCTCCGAGCCAGAAGTAAACGTCTGTGCCATTTACTCCCTTAAAAAGACATTAGCTTGAAAAACAAGGGAAAAAAACTTAAATTTGTCCCTCTAGAGACACTGTACGCAACAACATACAGTAACACTTCTTCAAAATGTGTCAGACTCAATCTAAGATAAATCAAGAAATGTCATTTATTTTTACTTAAAGGTCTTAGTCGCGCAATTTTAGAGTTAACTAAGACGTTTGGTGCAGTATTTCTCAAGTGACAAAATGTGCAGAAAAACTAGTCTTGTCTTGAACGACAACAAACACTTAATTGAAGAATGACTACTGCTGACCAATCACCGACGAAGGGGCGTAGACTTCGACTTATTTTTTATTTATTTCGCCTTTATTTAACTAGGCTTAAGTCAGTTAAGAACAATTCTTATTTACAATGACGGCCTACCACTGCCAAACCCCAACGATGCTGGGCCAATTGTGCGCCACCCTATGCGACTCCCAATCACAGCCGGTTGTGATACAGCCTGGAATTGAACCAGGGTCTGTAGTGACGCCTCTAGCACTGAGATGCAGTGCCTTAGACCACTGCGCCACTCTGGAGCTTGACTCAAAAAAAGTGGTAAGTGCTATCCGGTATACTTTGGACGTCCATACCATAGACCTAAACCTAACCTCAGCCCCTTCCTTCTTCTTCGGTGGGGTTTAACGGGAAGTCTTCAATACTCCATGGAAATTGAAGGCTATTTCGATCATCTCGCTAAAATAGCCTATTTTGACTAACAAGCCATGGCAATAGACAATAAAACAACCCTGAAAACATTTTTCTTCTATATCATGGCGGTCCCCAAACAATAGTTTAAGTGCATGCCGCCACCTACTGTGCTGGAATGTACGATCAATCATGATCTGCCCAGTTCTGTACTACCATGAAAATAAATTCTAAACCAAATAAATCCCTAACTTCTACGACAACCTCCCCAAAACCCACTCCCCATTAAACTGCATCTATATCATGCTGAAACACTCCACCCTTAGCATTGTTCAGCATGTCAACAACCATTTCAACAGTAACATCTGTTACCCCCAATATTTATTTTGCCATCTCCACAATAACCTTCAACCTGCCATTTCTGCTTTCCACAACCCAAGTTGTACTGATAATCTTATCAATATAATTCATTATCAAAGTGTCCTTTGACACTGCACATTCATGAGCACAAGATTTCTGAACAGGCCTCGAAATCATGCCAGGACCATCAGAAGCACCAGCCCCGACAGTAGACCCACTACAGGTCCACCCATGTATGCTCCATCAGTCCGCACTGTAGTTCTACCAATCTTTTTTATGGTCTCTGCATACGATATCATGACTGATAATCATGACTGATCCTGTATCTCTGAGCCACTCTCTGTACCTGGCATCCACCAAATGCTGCATTGTGTTCTCCCCCACAATTACAGCACTTATCCTTCACACTGCTTCCACATTCACCGTAATCATGTGCGCCTTCACACATCTTTTCTTTCCTTTACACTGAGCAGCTACATGTCCTATTCTTTGGCATTTAAAACACCGCAGCGCATGGGACAAATGATCTAACATTGAAACTAAGGAATCCGATCTGTACTTTTCACGACAAGACTTTCTCAAACCTCAGCATCACTGAACCTTTCACTTCTTTGATCCTCTTTCCTACTGATCAACCTTTTGGCCTCAATCCCTTTGCCTCCCTTCACATTTCCTTGAACATCATCAAATCAAATCAAAATTTGACTTTAATATCATCTGTGAACATAGACATATTGAGACCCCAGTGAGGACTACCCTTAACCTAGCATAAGCACCAGGTACATGGCTTTTAACCTTCATCCCCTTCAATGTTTCTATTTTCAATATATTCCCCTTGTTCCCACACAATATTAACAATCTACCATTTCCAATGAAGCGAACTAATTTCACTTCGCTTACCTCTTTCTCTCCGGCATTAGTTAGTTAGAGTGTAAGTGAGACCATGTGGTCTCATCAAACACAATCACCACTTTCCACTCCAACACATCACTACTCTTGCATCCTACCTTGGCCCTCTTTATGCTTTTTTTACAAGACGATCCACTACTTTCTGTATCATGATCTCCCTTCTTCCTATGTCTTTTCACTACCGACCATTCCGGCCATTGACCCGCATCCTCCTGCTCCATACCATCAGAACTGACACCCATATTGTTCGCATTCTAGCACAGCTGCTGCTTCACCAACTTTCCCTCAATCTCCTCCATTTCATCTGCACTACTTGCCGCCATTTCCTATGAACATTTCTGCAATAGCGAAACAAGACTCAACGATATCAAACAACTCTCACTTGTGATCAAACAATCGGTCTCATTCGTTTCTAGTCGCCTCCTTACACAGTTCAACCGCAAACGTGTCAATCCCTCAATCTTCCCAGATCCCTGAAAACATTCGCTTGAATTTCCCAAGATACAAGGAACCTAACACTAAAATGACTCTTTAAAATGTAATGTACTTCCTGTATTACAATTCGGTCTTTGATTGGAGAGGATTAAAATAGAGACATATGATTGGACAAAAAACAACCGGAAAGGAAAAGGCCGCACCCACGGAATAAGAGTCAAGTCTAGATGGGATTCAGCTTTTGTCAAATGTACGTAAAACATTTTTTGTTGTTGTTGCATTTTAGCTAATCCTAACCATTTTCTAACTGTAACCAACCTTAGACATTAACCTTAGACATTTAACCGGCTACGTAATTTCTCTTAAACCGGCTACGAAAAGTAACGCTGGATCCCTTCTATCCATGACCACGAACAAGAGCTACGTTCACAACTCCCACACTCCCAAATGTTTTTTGACAGTATTTTGGAACACATTTCATGGAGAAGTATTCAAATATATGTTTACCTCTTCCCTAAATTGATTGTGTTGAGACGAGTTATATTGTTGTAACGATCAGGTGAGGATTACTCATTTAATTTTTTCAAGCCAGCAGCTAGACAACTATAGCCACAGGCTACACTACTACACACAAACAAACTGTCCCAGTCAGATGAATCTGGCGGCCAGTGGGAACAAGGTAGCTAACTACAGTAGCTAGCTAATAGCGAATGTTATTGTTCTTGTCAAAGGATAGACCGCTCCATTGTGTTTGTAACTAGGTAGTTAATCCACAAGTGATACATGAAATTGAACTATTTTCTCACTAAATATGATATTTGCAGGGTGGAAGCATGGCTTCTCGTGGCAAATCAGAAACTGGGAAACTAAAACAAAACATGGAGGAGCAACTGGACAGATTGATGCAACAGCTCCAAGATTTGGAAGAGTGCAGGTACTCTCATCATCAGTCACTCCTAACTGTGAACATAATGTGGGTTGTTCCACACACAGAACTAGAATAATTAATTCAGTGTATTATATTTATAAGATTCCACTGAGGAATGTAGCATGGAACTTAGACCACATCTCTCTAGAGTGGATGTTCCACTCACAGAACTAGAATGAGTCATTATATTCATTTTATTTCTAGGATTCCACAAAGTGATACATGTAGTATTAATGGTATTTAGAGCACATCTCTGTACACCCATAGATATTGTTCCTCCATTACCGGGGCTCTCTGTTTATTCTAGAGACGACCTGGAAGAGGAGGAGTACGAGGAGACCAAGAAGGAAACCCTGGAGCAGTTGAATGAGTTCAATGAGTCTCTGAAGAAGATGGTGACAGGCAACATGACACTGGTGGATGAGCTTGGAGGAATGCAACTGGTAGGGACTTTGGATGACCAGGTCTTAGAATGAAATAGAATACTATGAATAGAAATAATATACTTCAAGGATATCAAACTCATTCCATTGGAGGTTTGAGTGTCAGCTGTTTTTTGTTAATTCCTTTAAATGTGTGTCCAATTAAGACCTAGACAACTAGGTGATGGCAGTTCCTAAATAATCAATTATCAATCAAGTACAAGGAAGGAGCGAAAACCCGCAGACACTGCCCTACAGGGAATGAGTTTGACACCCCTGATCTAATGTATCTCTATGGGCCATACACTGTCATATCATAAGAGTGACATAATATTATAACGGGTAATGACAAACCATAATGTTGTCATGATGCATGACATGGGAGAACTGTCTTTTTCTTCATTAGGCAATCCAGGCTGCCATCAGCCAAGCTTTCAAGACCCCCGAGGTGATCCGAATGTTTGCCAAGAAGCAGCCAGGGCAGTTGAGAACCAGATTAGCAGAGGTTGGTCGGAAGCACTGTTCATCCATGTATTTTATGTAAATTATTGTTTGTACATTATTTGATACATTTAATATCAAAAGTAAGCTTTACATTCTAAAACCTGTTCAGTTCATGGAATGCTTTGAGGGCTGGATTTCCTGACACATATTAAGCCTAGTCGTGGACTCAAAAGCATGGTCAATGGAGAATCTCTGTTGAAATAGCTTTTTAATCCAGGACTAAAATGAATCTGTGACTGGGAAACCGCCCCTGAAAGTTTAGCCTAATGGCGTGAAATTCTCTGTAGATGGACCGTGATGTCATGGTGGGGAAACTTTCGAGGGATGTGTACACTCAGCAGAAGTTGGAGATCCTCACTGCCTTGAGAAAACTGGGCGAGAAGGTAAAAGGCCCGTTGTACCAGTGTACTGTGATCCCTTCTTCATGTTGCTTGAACTTGCGATGAATACTGTAAGAGAAAGCGGCATTGAATATTTTGATCATCTGCTATGATGGAATGGTAATTGGTATAACATGTCATGAAAGACTATTAGAAAATGTAACCATCTGGAGTTCAGTAGATTGTATGCTGTTTATGACAGTCATTAACTGTCATTTCATTTAGTGAAATACTATAACAGGTGTCTTATGACTATGGTGTGGATTAATGTTCATTTCTCTTTGTTCTTCCTGCAGCTTACAGTCGAAGATGAGACTTTTCTGGCTGAAAATGTGACCGCAACTCTCAGCCAATTTGAAAAAATCACTGCAGACCTCGGTGAGCTTTAACTCTACTGCACTCTTATTTCTTTTACGTGTTACTATACCATGAGATCCAACCTCAACAAACTACTGTACTTAACCAGCATCTCACTCTTTTCAGGATCAGAAGACAAGATAATGGCTTTAGCTAGTTCTGGTGTGGAGAAAACCAAGGTATAGAGGGTAATCAGGCGTTGTCCAATGTCTACGATTGTGTTTTAACATCAAGTGTTTCCACCCGATAACAGTGCCATAATATTGATAAAGTAATCAATCATGCACTCAGACCGTACCTGCTTTTAAAGAGTAAAGTTAAACTTTTGTACATTTTTTTTTCATTTTCAGATGATTGTAAAACTTGGTATGCATTTGGTACTGGAGTATTTGAGTATTGAGTAGTCTATTTAGAATTTAAACAGTCCATCGGTCATCCTTTTTGTTAAGTGTGGCTCAGACATTTTGAAGGCTTTAAATTCAGTTTTCATACTGATTGTCTTCATGGCTAAATCATTTTGTTTTAGCTCCTGGATTTAATTATTTTTCCTGCATAACTGTTCATGTCAAAATAAATAAATGAACCATTGCAGTGTTAAATATGCAACGCTGGGCTTAAATGTAATTGCATAACACACCAACTTGAACCAGCTCTGATTCTTAAGTGATAGCAGCGTGGAAATGTCAATCTAAAGTCAGTTTACAGTGTACATGCATAATTTTGGATGTGTAGTGTAGTATGTTTGATGTCTGACTACAAAATACAATCATAAGTGGTATAAGTTTCTCTATGACTTTTGTATTCCTAATATAAACTTATATTTCTCAATCTTCTGTCTCATTAAATATAGTAGTGTTTTGTGGCTAAAACACATTTCCATTATTCTATACACTAGTTCTGTTCTTTCAGCACCAGGGGGCACCATGATCAAACATTCCTATTTATAAGCAACACCAGTGCTCTGACTCCCCTGCCAGTCTTATAACTGAGTGGATTTGAACTAGGGAAGCCGGTGGGGCAGGCATGCCCTGCTCGAATGGACCGGTAATCTGCACCGTTCGGTCATATTGTCAAGAATGCAGCATGGTGTATCTTTTTCTTTTCCATAAAATGTAAGTTAGAATAAAAAAAAAAAGTATAATTGGGAAGGCAGATAAAGCATTTTAATCAAAAGTAATCACTTTTGCATGTAGAATCTTACTCATTACTCCACATGGCTGAAGCGGCAGTCGTGGTTTCACAGAGTTCAAAATGAGCCAGGCTGCATCCTTTTCCATGTGTACTTGCACACTTTCTCTTATGTAGAACCATTGTATTGGTGTAATCATTGGCTAGAGAATGTTTCCACCATGGGGAGGTGTGCAAGTGCACACTTAGGAAAAAGGCAAGGGCAGATACAGCAGACCTCAAGTACAGAGAATGACACCAGTCTTAATTAAAAGTGTGAACTCATAGAACAGAACATAATCCAGACACATTTGTACCCTCTCATCCTTTATTTTGTCCACGAGCAAGCATCAACTTCACTACAATTTGCCTTTCAATTGGTAGAAAAGTGAGAGCAGCCCCAACAAGCACAAAAGGAAGCATTCAACAGTTCTGAAAACATTGTCACCTTCCATTTTTGAGCAAAGATAAAAAATAAACCAAAAATGTTTGAGTGGTGTGGACTTGTGAAAACAGACAATCTGAGAATCAGTAGTATACATGTCCCCTCTCCCACTCAAATCTCATAGTTCCACATGTAATATACAGAAAATTGTTGTTTTCATTAGAAGTGATTCATGCAACGTAAACACCCGTTGAATCCCAAAGCTCCTGTATGTCTGCTGGATGGACAGCGACATTCATTCAATTCTATGGAAAGGAAAATGTCCAAGGGGCTGATCAAAAGTATCACAGAACTTGACTTGAGGCCCAAGCTCAACTGACTGGCACAAACAGTTGTAAACTCTGGCCCCTTGGAATGGTGGCTGTTCAGTAGTATGTTTGATTTGTACTTTTCAATAAATAAATAAAATGTTTAAAAAGGGAGATGAGATGTTCAGAATGTTAAATTGACAATGGACTGTGACAAAATGAGCGTGAGAAATTTGGAGAGAATAAGATTATACTCTTGTTCTGGTGAATTTCATGCTGCCCTCAACAACTTTGTCTGCAAACCAGGCAATAATACACTGTTCAAAATTACCGTTCACTATACACAAATAGGTAACTTTTATACCCACATATGCTGCCTAGAGCATTTTAATATTGTACATATTTTTAGAAGTGGATTTCCTCAATATGATGATTCAGTACAATATCTATAGAGGATACAATATGGTCCTACTTTCGCTACACATAAACATAGACACATGACACCTATGTAAAACATTAACTTTTAATAAAACTAGCAGTGGACTATTATTACTAAAAAATTAAATAAAATCACTTCCCCCCAGCTCTGTAAGAAATCTAGCATTAAATAGTTACAAAATAAAAGTTGCCACAACTAAAAGAGCGTGGATGAGTGTTTTGTTAGTTGTGTTAATGCGCTGTGATCGGCAAAAGGCACTCCCAACTTGGGCCAGCTCAAACCTGACCCCCTTATTGGGCCCTAGTCATTTTGAAGGGGAGACTGTTCACCACATTTCGGCAGTTGACCAAAAATAATAAATACATTGGGCCTAACAGAAATGTGATTGAGCGACTCCAGACATATGGTTTTGCTCAAACCCTCAAAAGTTACTTGGAACGGTCTCCAAAAATTGACTTCATATGAAACTTGCAAAGCATAAAATGGTACACTTGTGTTACTTGAGCCATTATGTATTTGGCCTCTAAAAATAGCTTAACATGCAAAGTATAAGACTTCCTTTATAAACCTTTCCAACAGTTGTCCAACTTTGTCATGCCTCACCTTTACTCACTTTACTTTTAAGTTTGACTAAAATTCCCAAAGTCATGCCATAAAACATACTTATGAAAGTTTTGCAGAATGTACATAATTCAATTGGATTCCTAAAACGGTGGAATAACGTTAACCTGTTTGAGGGGTACAACTCCTTTACCGCATGGGGTTTTTGAAGGTATTGAGATGAACAAGCAGTGATTTCTGAGAGGAGATTTAGAGGTTAACATCTGACATCTTTTCAATTAATTGTATAAGTTTTATACTAATACCAGAGGAAAAACAAGTTTACCAAATGTAAACAAATATCTTAGAACAACTCTACAGTACAGTTCCATGTACAATAAAATCTAGTGGTCTACTGCAAAAAAAGATTTCATTTTAAAGATTCAGACAAGGACAAAGAAGATGACATTTTAAAGAGAGTTCTCATATCACAGCAATGTGTCAGCAGTCACATTTATTCACATTTGTTATTATTTGAAGGTTTCAATATCCTTCAAATAAGTAAAACAACTGCAGTGAGAGTGAGACTACGCTTAACTGTAATGAGAAAACCGTTTAAAAATGCATCAAATATATTATTTCAGGTTAAATAGCCATGCCATGAAATAAATCCTTCAAAAAAATGTTTTTTTGCAATGAAGCAGACAAATGTTCTCGCATTTCATTTCTCTTCCAAAGAAGGACAGCAGCCGTGCTATTGAACTGAGCCCTCCTAAAGCTAGACTAACCATACCCCTCAGCTCCGTCTGTACGCTGAGATTCGTTTGTGTTTTTGTTCTAATATTTTTGATGCCACGGCAGGACTGGAATATGCAAGGGCTTTTTAAAAGCTGCAGATGGAGTGTAGTTCTCTGCTGGTCCTAATGTGCTAGCAGAAATATTCATATCTACGCTCAATGTGAATTGATAGCGGAACTGCAGAAGCTGGCTGTTTTCTTAGTACCTTAAGCTACATCGGACTGTGGTTTACTGAACGTGATCATCTTGACCTCAAATTACCTTCTGTACAATAACAGACTAGAATGGGAATTAAATACATTGTCGCCTTGAGTACAGCATTGCCACCTGTGCAAGTCAAGCAAAGTAATAATAATAATAATTTGGTGGGTGCTTATATTTGTCCTATTTCACACGTGAATTGGAAATGTGTTTTTTTGCATATCCCAACTCTCCCTGAGACACCGTCGGCGAGCGGGGTCTCGGCCATGGTCTGACATTATCAACAGCAACCCTGGAGCAATTAAGGTTATGTGCCTTGCTCAAGGGTACATTGACAGATTCATCACCTTGTCGGCTCGGGGATTCAAACTAGCTACCTTTCAGTTATTGGCCCAACGCTCTAACCGCTAGGCTACCTCCCGCCCTTGTATATGTAGCATGTGAAGAGTGTGGCATGTGAGGAGCCGAAAGCAAAATCAACCAGTCCTGTCCCCACTAATCAAAGAAATAACTACCTCCTTGCAAATGAAAAGACAAAATGAGCAACACTTTGCCATAGAAACCTCTGTGTATAGTTCTGGGTCTGGGTTGCTCTTCTTGAAGCGGACATTTTGTACAAGTATGACGGAAGAGCTTTGCCAAAAAATGTGCAACATGCTATAGCCTTTGTGACACAAATATTCTACACGACGTACTGCGTCTTTATAGATATTGGACCCATTTGTTTAGGCCTTCACTAACACATTGACTAATTACATGGTTTCTTCATATTTACAAAATATTAAAAAGCAATTTATTCATCTACACATATGACTTGTTCAAATATCCTCATGCACTAAAAGGAGAAAAATGTAAATATGCGGTCAACGTGTCTGAAACGTCATCTCGTTTCACTCTCCGGACAACAACTCAAGCACGAAGAAGAAAAAAAAAGAAAGTCAAAGCTTTTCTCGTTTAGTGGCAAACAAATCTAAAACAGATGCGCAAGGAATATACATTTTTTTTAAATCATTCTCCATTTTGAAAGCCTTACATCAGTAAAGAACTAAACAAAAGTGCAAGGTTGTTTCCTCACGGTAGCTCAAAACAAAATGCAAATGTTGGCCAAGTCTTCCCGGGAATAAAACATTCAAAATTAAAAAAGTAAGAAATCAGCGATCCGGTGATTACTATACTACACAGAGTACCACCACTAAGATGACGACAGGGAAACCTTGACAATATATAGCTTTTAAGGGGGATTTGTGTTGTTTTTACATCATGGCTCCTCGGTAAGGAATTTGTAAGGGTGTGCCCCCACTGGTTAGGAGGGGTAGTGAGGATGAGAAATTCTATGAGTCGTGTGTTAGCGTATGTATATGAGTGTGTGAGAGAAGAGTGTATCACAAGAGGCTGCTGAGGGGAGAACGGCTCATAATAAATGGCAGGAATGGAGCAAATGGAATGCCGTCAAACACCTGGAAACCATGTGTCTGATACCATTCCACTCCTGCTCCAGTCATTACCACGAGCCCGTTCTCCCCAATTAATGTGGCACCAACCTCCTGTGGTGTGTATGTGTATATGAGTGTGTGTGTTTGCTTGTGTGTGTAAGAATTGTGTGTTTGCATGTGCATGTAAAAATGTATGAGTGTGTGTGTCTGTTAGTAGGTGAGTGTGGAGTCGTCCCACTCCAGCTGCTGCTGTCTGCTGGCACCCTGCTGGTCCTCTGGCTCTCCGGCCTCCTCATCCTCGCTGCTCTCCGACTCAGCACTTGTGATGTCGTCTTCCTCCTCGCCTTCCTCGCTCTCCTCCTCTTCTTCTTCCTCCTCCTCACTGCTGTGCTGGTCCTCATAAGTCTACCAGAGGAAAGAGGGAGAAAAAGGGTCAGTCTTTCACACATTATTAAGTGATTGTGAGAAAGATCTGAAAGAAGTGGACGAACCCGCTCAGCAGCTGCGTAGGCTGTAACCAACACTTATGCTGCTGCCATACTGTTAACTATTATTATTTATCTTGATACCAGTCACTTAATCCTAATCTCCATTCACATGTAAATATCTACCTCAAATACTCCAGTATCCCTGCACATTTGGTATTGGCACTGACCCTTTTTATAGCTTCCTCTTTTTTTATTCTTGTGTTGTCTTTATTATTTCCATATACACACACACACACAGTACCTGTCAAAAGTTTGGACACCTACTCATTCAAGGGTTTTTCTTTATTTTTCTATTTTCTACATTGTAGAATAATAGTAAAGACATAAAAACTATGAAATTACACATATGGAATCATGTAGTGATCAAAAGTGTTAAACAAATTAAAATATATTTTATACTCTTCAAAGTAGCCACCCTTTACCTTGATGACAGCTTTGCACAGTGGTGTAAAGTACTTAAGTAAAAATACTACTTAAGTCATTCTTTTGGGTATCTGTACTTTACTATTTATATTTTTGACTACTTTTACTTCACTACATTCCTAAAGAAAAGTATGTACTTTTTACTCAATACATTTTCCTTGACACCCAAAAGTACTAGTTACATTTTGAATGCTTAGCAGTACAGGAAGAATATCTAATTCACACACTTATCAAGAGAACGTCCCTGGTCATCCCTACTGCCTCCGATCTGGTGGACTCACTAAACACAAATGCTTCCTTTGTAAATTATGTCCGAGTGTTGGAGTTGCCCCTAGCTGTCAAAAAAAGGAATGAAAAAAGGAATGTGTGCCATCTGGTTTGCTAAATATAAGGAATTTGATGTGATAGAATTTACTTTACTCAAGTATGACAATTGAGTACTTTTTCCACCACTGAACTTAAATACATTTAAAATCTGATATTTTTAGTCTTTTATTCAAGTAGTATTTTACTGGGTGACTCACTTTTACTCGAGTCATTTTATATTAAGGTATCTTTACTTTCACTCAAGTATGACAGTTTTTTTATTTTTCCACCTCTGGCTTTGCACACAAATAGATACCTGCACACTGTTGAATACACCCATTGTTTTGCTAAAGGGTTAGTTCAGCAATTTTACATATTAATTCAATCTTTCTTTCCTAACCTTGAAAGCAGTCTACAGACAAGGAAACAAATATATACACATATGTAAAAATAACAGAACTATCCCTTTAAAAGGGGCAATCTGCAGTTGCTTTACCAATTTGGACATATAAATCAATGATACAGTATTTTTATTTTTTAAGAATCAATGAGTAACTTATGAGCTTAGTTCAACTGTCACACCCAATCAGAACCCAAAATATATGCTTGTTTTACGCCGATCTTTGTAACCATTGTAAATTTAAACACTGTATAGCCTCAAAACATATACTGAAGAAAAATAGATGCACATGCAACAATTTCACATTTTTTACTGCGTTACAGTTCATATAAGGAAATCAATCAATTGAAATACATTCATTAGGCCCTAATCTATGGATTTTGCATGATTGGAAATACAGCTGTTGGTCACAAATACCTTTAAAAAAAGGCAGGGGCTTGGGTCAGAAAACCAGTCAGTATCTGGTGTGACCACCATTTACGTCATGCAGCGCGACACATCTCCTTCGCATAGAGTTGATCAGGCTGCTGATTGTGGCCTGTGGAATGTTGTCCCACTCCTCTTCAATGGCTGTGCGAAGTTGCTAGATATTGGCGGGAACTGGAACATGCTGTCGTACACATCGATCCAGAGCATCCCAAACTGGCTCAATGGGTGACATGTCTGGTGAGTATGCAGGCCATGGAAGAACTGGGACATTTCCAGCTTCCAGGAATTGTGTACGGATCCTTGAAACAGCAGATGAATGGCACGACAATGGGCCTCAGGATCAAACAGCTCGCCCACACGACGCCATACACGTGGTCTGCGGTTGTGGGACCGGTTGGACGTACTGCCAAATTCTCTAAAACAACATTGGAGGTGCCGTGTGGTAGAGAAATTAACATTACATTCTCTAGCTACAGCTCTGGTGGACATTCCTGCAGTCAGCATGCTAATTCCACGCTCCCTCAAAACTTGAGACATCTGTGGCATTGTATTGTGTGACAAAACTGCACATTTTGCAGCACAAGGTGCACCTGTGTAATGATCATGCAGCTTAATCAGCTTCTTAATATGCCACACCTTTTAGGTTGGATGGATTATCTTGGCAAAGGAGAAATGCTCACTAACAAGGATGTAAACATATTTGTGCCAAAAAGTTGAGAGAAATAAGCTTTTTGTGCGTTGGGAACATTTCTGGGATTTTCTTTTTTTTTACTTTACATGTTGCTTTTATATTTTTGTTCAGTGTAGTTAAAATGATACGATTGAGACCAAGTATTGTCAGTCCTTGCATCCATTGCTCTGTCTATGCATTTGAGAGTGGTTACATTTCTCCAGGCCCATCCCTCAGCTTTTTACCAAAACAAAGACGAGGTGCCCACTTTGTTATTGTTTCAACTGCGGATTTGCCATTTCAGTGCAAGGCTTTGACCAGAAGGAAACCTTTTTGGAGCATTACAGTGTGCCCGTGAGGTCTATTTGTTTTTGAATGATCTGTTGCTCCATCTCTGTTGGTCTTGTGCGTCTCAGTTGGTAGAGCATTGTGCATGCAACGTCAGGATCGTGGGTTCGATTCCAGCGCACAATTGCATGTTGCTTTGGATAAAAAATGCACACACTACTATATAATTTTTTGTACTTCTATTGGATAAAAAGTGTCTGCTAAATGATTTAATTGATATGATATTACCTCCATGGGGTTGACTGTGATGGTGAGGGCCGAGTCATCCCAGTCCATCTCATTCTCCTTGCCGCCCTCTGTGTCCCTCATGGTGCGCTGGTGGGCTGACCGGATCCGGAACACGCCCAGGATGATCATGAACACCAGGAAGCTGACACACACCACAATGACGATGGTGGCGGCACTGGGGACCACTGGGGACAACACACACAGAGTGTGTATTAGGACAAATGTACGCATGTAAGCTCACACACACACGCACGCACGTATGCCCGCACACACACAAACACACACTATATTCACTTCTAGGGCTGGGTAAGACTTAAAGTCCTACTCTAGTTTCCTTTTCAACTCATTTATCACCTGATTTAACAAAAAAGGCACAGTCAAGGTTTTAAAATCACATTTGACACCCCACCTTTTTAGCATGTCCTTTAATCAATTACTTTACTGTTATTTAGCCTGTCGTTTAATCAATTACTTTACTGTTATTTAGCTCTGTCTTTTAATCAATGTCTTTATATTGTTGTTGTTTGTTTTATGTTCCCATATTTATCCATTTTATTCTTCACGGCTTGTTTACGCTCTCTCTCTTTTACTATGAAGAGTGTTGTGAATTTGTGAATTTAAATTCACTTTAAATAAGCAGGCTGTATCACAACCGGCCGTGATTGGGAGTCCCATAGTGCGGCGCACAATTGGCCCAGCGTCGTCCAGGTTAGGGTTTGGCCAGGGTAGGCCGTCATTGTAAATAAGAATTTGTTCTTAACTGACTTGCCAAGTTAAATTAAGGTTAAATAAATATTGATTTGATTTATGGGGCATGGATAGAAGAGTTGGTGAGAGCTGTTGGGTTTAATGGGATGGTTGTTTTTGGAAAGTTAGATTTTTTTCCCCCACGTTCCACAGGTCACATTTCATTTGCTTACTAAAACTGCATCAGACTACACTGAACAAAAATATAAAACGCAACATGCAACAATTTTACCGAGTTACAGTTCATATAAGGAAATAAATTATTGAAATAAATTCATTAGGCCCTAATCTATGGATTTCACATGACTGGGCAGGGGCGCATCCATAGGCCCACCTATTGGGGAGCCAGGCCCATCCAATCAGAATGACTTATTCTCAACATAAAAAAAGAAAAAAAATGATAGACAGAAATACTCCTCAGGTTCATTAGCTGTCCGGATGTCTGGTCTCAGGCGATCCCGCAGGTGGAGATCCTGGGCTGGTGTGGTTACACGTAGTCTGCGGTCGTGAGGCCGGTTGGACGTACTGCCAAATTCTCTAAAACGACGTTGTTGGCGGCTTATGGTAGAGAAATTAACATTCAATTCTCTGGCAACAGCTCTGGTGGACATTTCTGCAGTCAGCATGCCCATTGCACGCTCCTTCAAAACTTTAGATATCTGTGGCATTGTGTCGTGTGACAAAACTGCACATTTTAGAATGGCCTATTATAGTCCCCAGCACAACGTGCACCTGTGTAATGATCATGCTGTTTAATCAGTTTCTTGATATGCCACAGCTGTCAGGTTGATGGATTATTTTAGCAAAGAAGAAATGCTCACTAACAGGGATGTAAACAAATTTGTGCACAAAATTGAGAAATAAGCTTTTTGTGCATATCTAACAATTCTGGGATCTTTTATTTCAGCTCATGAAACATGAGACCAACACACTCATGTTGCGTTTATATTTTTGTTCAGTATAGGTGCAATCTGTTTGGGAACATGTACCCCAAATATTTCACCTTCTTTATTACTTTACCAAACATACAGTTGAAGTTGGAAGTTTACATACACTGATGCTGGAGTCATTAAAACTCGTTTTTCAACAACTCCACAAATTTATTGTTAACAAACTATAGTTTTGGCAAGTCGGTTAGGACATCTACTTTGTGCATGACACAAGTACTTTTTTCAACAATTGTTTACAGACAGATTATTTCACTTATAAGTCACTGTATCACAATTCCAGTAGGTCAGAAGTTTACATACACAAAGTTGACTGTGACTTTAAACAGCTTGGAAAATTCCAGAAAATGATCGCATGGCTTTAGAAGCTTCTGATAGGCTAATTGACATCATTTGAGTCAATTGGCGGTGTACCTGTGGATGTATTTCAAGGCCTACCTTCAAACTCAGTGCCTCTTTGCTTGACATCATGGGAAAATCAAACGAAATCAGCCAAGACCTCAGAAAAAAAATTGTAGACCTCCACAAGTATGGTTCATTCTTGGGAGCAATTTCAAAACGCCTGAAGGTACCACGTTCATCTGTACAAACAATAGTACGCAAGTATAAACACCATGGGACCACACAGCCGTCATACCGCTCAGGAAGGAGACGCATTCTGTCTCCTAGAGATGAACATACTTTGGTGCGAAAGGTGCAAATCAATCCCAGAACAACAGCAAAGGACCTTGTGAAGATGCTGGAGGAAACCGGTACAAAAGTATCTATATCCACAGTAAAACGAGTCCTATATCGACATAACCTGAAAGGCCGCTCAGCAAGGAAGAAACCACTGCTCCAAAACTGCCATAAAAAAGCCAGACTACGGTTTGCAACTGCATATGGGGAAAAAGATCGTACTTTTTGGAGAAATGTCCTCTGGTCTGATGAAAGAAAAATAGAACTGTTTGGCCATAATCACCATCGTTATGTTTGGAGGAAAAGGGGGGATGCTTGCAAGCTGAAGAACACCACCCCAACCGTGAAGCACGGGGGTGGCAGCATTATGTTGTGGGGGTGCTTTGCTGCAAGAGGGACTGTTGCACTTCACAAAATTGAAAATTATGTGGATATATTGAAGCAACATCTCAAGACATCAGTCAGGAAGTTAAAGCTTGGTCGCAAATGGGTCTTCCAAATGGACAATGACCCCAAGCATACTTCCAAAGTTGTGGCAAAATGGCTTAAGGACAACAAAATCAAGGTATTGGAGTGGCCATCGCAAAGCCCTGACCTCAATCCTATAGATAATTTGTGGGCAGAACTGAAAAAAATGTGTGAGAGCAAGGAGGCCTACAAACCTGACTCAGTTACACCAGCTCTGTCAGGAGGAATGGGCCAAAATTCACCCAACTTATTGTGGGAAGCTTGTGGAAGGCAACTGAAACGTTTGACCCAAGTTAAACAATTTAAAGGCAATGCTACCAAATACTAATTGAGTGTATGTAAACTTCTGACCCACTGGGAATGTGATGAAAGAAATAAAAGCTGAAAAAAAAAATCACTCTACTATTATCCTGACATTTCACATTCTTAAAATAAAGAGTTACACAGTATTGTTGAAACTCACATCCATGAGCTACTTGCTATGGGCATCACCGCTATTAGCTTCACGACTGACATTTGGACCAGCGATGTCAACCTCATGAGCATTAGGAGTCTGACAGCACAGTGGGTCGACAAGGATTTCATACTGAGGATAGCCGTATTGCATGCTCAAAAATGTGCTCGTTCTCATACTGCTGCTGCCCTTTCAATGGCATTTGAGAACATGTTTGACACTTGGAAACATGAACACTCCCAGCTCCATTTGAACAACTGACTCTAGAAATAAGCTCAACTGCGTCTGCAGCAGACGTGATACCCTCTGTCATGGCATTGAAACACCTGCTCAACAAAAATGCTTGGAAAAGTACTCTACTAGTCTGAACAAGCGATTCGGTGGCATTCTCTCTGAGCCTCTTTACTGTGTCGCCACCATGCTCGATGCTAGGTACCAAGGAACGCTACTTCGATGCAGACAAGAAACAGGGTTTACGTGAAATGTTACAGACACAGCTGGACAAGATGGAAACGGACACAGTGACAGTGCGGCCAGAGGAAGAGAGGCCATGGACAGACAGAGCTGAAACTTCACTCCTTGACACTTATGATGAAATCCTGGTTGAGAATGAAACGACTGAACAAATGAACAACGAAACAGCACAGCAAATAAGTGAAATAGGTTTTGATTATGATTTACTGGTAATGGGGATATACGTAAATGCCAAAAAAAATACTTTTTGGTCAGTGTGTGTGTGTTTCAACTATTTAACTGTACTAGAATGCTTAAAAGGCCGCAAAAAAATGTAATATCGGTATTGCTTTTTTTGGCAAGGAAAATATCAGATATCGGTATCAGCCAAAAATGGCTTATCGGTGCATCCCTAATTCTGAGCATATGCAATGTGTGACTTCCACATAACATTACTTCTTCACTTATTTTAGGTTTAAGGAAGTGTGTATGTCGCATTCCTTATCATAGAGCTATGAAAGTAATGTATTAAGATCCAGCTGCTCGAGACAAAATCAGCGATTGCAATGCCATATTGTGCTGTGAAGAAGTCGAGCTGGATAAATGTTTTTCTAAGGACCACCCCTTTGACGTAACATTGCAGTGAAGCAACATAAATCAGTGTAATGATGCAGCCGACCACCAGAGGGAGGCAAATGCACGTTTATTCAACAGAGGACCTTTACATGGTCTTAGGAAGATCTGGATGGCTGACTTATAAAACGGTGGGAAATCAATAAAATAAGTAATGTGAACATACATATATTTTTTAAAGTAATTCTAGTGCCTGATTTCGGGGACTGTCAGCTTGAGAAGATGTATATAGTATTTTACTAAACTCAGTTTCCACATTTTTTCTTCAGTGATTCCCTAACCTACCACAGCGGATCAAAGTTGTCCACTTTGACCAAGATGGACATTCTTCAAGTTGTGTGGTAACCTTGATGGGTGGATTTTGATACAATGCCTGCCATTTTGCCAACCCAAATAGTGTCTATATGTGGGGGTATGTGACACAGCCAGGTTTCCACCTGGTACAACTGGAAAAGTAGCAGCGATTCCCTCAAGTCCATCTCTATGACAATTCAACCAGTCTCCCAGCGTCGGTTAGAAGAGTAGCAGCAACTAAAGCAGGCTTCCCTGCTCCCTCTCTGTGCCTCGATCTCTTTCACCAAGTATATCAATTGTATGATAAAATATGAGGACCACATCAACTGGACATGAGCTCAGATATTTAGTGTGAAGTTGAACTGTTTTTATGCGGTTGTTGATGTTTGTACACTACAATTCAACTCAGCATCTTGGTATTCTGTTTCTGCTAAATGTAATGTACCATTATGTTTATGCCTGTATTCTATATTGTATAATAAAGAGATTTTCTGATAGAAAAACTGTATGGGGATTTCATCATTGTTAGGTTGAAAGAAGAAGAAAAGGATCTACACATTGTAAAGAATCAAAAGCCACTTTTACACACACACGCACACGCACACACACACACGAGGGTGTGGGTGTAAACCCCCTTTGGTCTTTTGTTGCGCTGTCACATTGTGTGATCATAATGGAGGACCGTTGGACCTGGATCCATTTACTAAGTGTCACAGAGTAGAAGTGCTGATCTACGATCAGTTTTGCCTTTTAAGATCATCATGAATCCGATTATTATAGACATCCTAGATCAGCACTCCAACTTTGAGATGCCTGATAAATAAAGGGCCCTGGTGTAATCTCTCAGTCTTGATGGGGTTTTAGTAGAGTATTACGATGCATTGGAGCCAGGTTGTGCGATTACTCTTCCTGACTTTAGCATTGTTACGTCAGACAACTGGCTAATAACAATGTATATCTCCTCTTAGATTTTGAGTGTCCTCTGCCAACCTTCTCTACTCTTATCTGGTCACGAGTACAAAAGTATGTAATAGCCCTGTCATGTAGGCTACATGGTTTATTAAGCACTCTCAGCACTGGAGATTACAACCCTCAAAAAAATACAACAGAAATAAAGGTTGTGCTCAGATTCCTGGCCGTCCAGATGTCGCAGAAGGACCGACGGCACTCAAATGTAATCCCCAAATTAAAAACCAGGCAAGTGATAAATATTTCATGTGTGCCCTACTTTTGGTTAATTTTACTTAAATCTATGGGAAAAGCTCGCACCGGCCTGACCAAGAGGAATTTATTTATTTATTCCAGAGCAAAACATTTAACAGATTGGCTGTTTGATTACGAGGTTGGGATTAACTTTAACAAGAGATGAGTAAAATAATCTACAGCAAGTATTGTGGGAGGAAATGGGGGATCTGGAATTGTCCAATCTAAGATAGGTGTATCATAGAAATAAAAAAGGCAGAGTTTTAGTGTTTCTGGTATTCTAAATCTATTGATTACTATTCATTCCAAAGCAGTGTCTAGGCCACTTCGGGTTGCCACAAAACCGCATTCACCACGTACAGGGAAAAGGGAAGTTTGGATTAATTAAATAAATACAAAATAAATCTATATTTATTTGAATTCAAGCTGTGTATACCTCAGTGTGGACTGAGACAGACTGTTGACATAGCACACCCACTTTTGCAGTTTTGATTAAATAGAAGGCTTGTGTAGATTGAGTGCTTATGATACATATTGGCCAGCTAGCCCAAAGAGGCTAATTATGCTAAAGCTAATGCCTAACAAACTTGATTTACTGTTTAACGGATGCCCCACATCACATTAAATCATTTTTTTGTTTTACATTTTTTTATGATTTATTTGATTCATGTGAATCGATTATTTTAATCTATTATTTTTGACGAAAGGAAGAACTCACTTCTCCATTGTAGTAGTTGGGATACTGTTCAATCGCTGTTCAATTTTCCTAAACTGTTCAATTTAGGAAAAATGATTGGCTGTAGCCTTTCTTTTTGGTTAGGTGACTGCAAAACTTGTTTTGTAGACACTTCAAGTTGACATTGCATCTCAATAGATGTTTGTCAGCCTGCAAAGTAAACACTTCTAAGGTAAGATAAATATGCCTAAACAAGAAAATGTGTGTGCTTGCTTCAGCTGTCTAAAAATATTCATATGGTAGTGGGAGATGTGTTAAATATCAAATTAAAGCTGAATAGAAACTGAAGCAGTTCGTTATAGTAAGAATAGGTCTGATTACTTTAGTAGACTGCAATATATTTCAGTTAACACATAAATTATAAAAAAAATAGCAGAACTATGCCTCTGAGAAATGAACTGGGCCTAAAACTCAGCCGGGACAGGCTTTCAATGGTTATGACACCAATTTAGTTAAGGGGGTCCCAAGACAAAGACTCTGTGGTTCCTGTGACTGTCATCCCACAACCATTATACCAAAAGGCAAACATGTTGTACTAAGGTTGTTCAGTATTTTTACAAGTGGTTCAAGTTTTACTTAATCTTTTCATATATACCATTTTTATTCACACACTCGCCTCACTTGCACAGACAGGCTAATGAGTGAGGTTAGCATTAGTGGTTTACCTGAAGCCTGGTGAGCGTTGACCAGGTTGTGTCCAGACAGGTCCACAGAGGCGTGGTGCACTGGGCTGATGAAATTGGGCTGCACCATGGCATTATTAGCGTGGTCCATGGGGTTGGCTGTGTGGATCACATTGACCTGGCGGTAGGCATATGCATGCACACAAAAAGAGAAAGCGAGAGAGAGAAACAAAATAAAAAGTCCAGAGTTACAGACAGATCACAGAGTCAAAGTGTTAAGTATTAATGAAGCTTATCCATACATTTTTTTTCCTTTTTTTAAACATTGTTACATATTCTTCACTTCACCAATTGTTGTTCATAATTGTTTATATGTCACAAAAGGGTTAATATCCCTAACACAGTGACTAGGGATTATTTTCCATCAGTCTCTATACTGAAGAAGTGACAGCAGTTGCCGTATGGGTGAGGTATAAACAGTAAACGCTCAGTCATACCTCGACCTTGAAGTCGTTGCTGATGTAGCGGCCGTTGAGTTCGGAGCAGAACAGCTTGAACTTCCTGTCAAAGAGAGCCTCTGTGTGCCAGTTCTTGTAGCGAATCAGGTGCAGGACCTGCTCATAGTTGGCCATGGTGTTGACGCCTGGGACATGGAGAGGAGGCTTGTCAAGTACAGATTTAGGGAGGGAAAATGTAGCTAAAGGCAGGTCCGGCACTCATTGTTAGCACAAAGCAGACAGGAGGGTTGATGAAGGATATGTTTTTCATGCATTATGGGGAAAAATGTCTAGCCTAGCCTAGTCTACCATAGCCAAACAGCCTAGTCTAGCTTAGCCTAGCCATCCTAGACCAACCTGTCATGACAAGACCCAGGTTGGAGGAGGTCATCTCCAGGCCGCGCTGCTGGACCTGGGCCTGGTCCACCTCCAAGGTCTCATGCTCTCCGTCCAGCTCATCGCCCAGCGCCGTCACCTCACATGTGTCCAGGTTGTGCATGATCTCCTCCGACACTACCGTCTCTTGAACTGAGAAAAGAGGCGGGAAGAAGATTGATTTAAAAGAAAATCTGTACGTTTGCTGTGGAAATGTATGTGGTAACACTTTCCATGCCAATAAAGCCCTTTGAATTTTGAGAGAATATTGTCACTGTTAAAATGTGAGCTTCTTAACAGAGCTATTGGGGCTTGTTACCCAGAACCAGATTAAGCCTTGTCCTAGACTAAAACATACTTTCAATGGACATTCTCCACTGACGATGCTGGTTACGCTTTATTTTACAGGTGGTATTTACTAAGAAACTATGTGGTAACAATGGATAATAGTAATTTCAAAGAAACCACCTGCTTAATATCAGGAAAATAAAAAGGTAACTATGGAGCTTTTCAGTCCAGGACAGGGCTTAATCTGTGTCTGGGAAACCAGCCCATGATGTCCAGTACATTGTTTATCAACCAGAGGTAATGAGAACAGCAGTGCTGGTAGGCAACAGCGGTAGTAGACCTCTAAGCCCTGTTTTCCCATATGGTTTGTTTTACACAAGGGCACTTTGTCTCTCTCAATCTCTAGATCGCTCGCCCTCCCTTTCTTGCATTCTCTTTCTCCCCTTTCCACATCTCTCTCAGCCTCCCTCCCTAGTTCATTCTCTCTCGCTCTCCCTCTTCTGTTTCTATTTTTTTCCCTCTTCTCTCTAGCACTCCCTGCCTTGTTCTTTATCAGACCAAATAGATGAACAGATGTCGTAGCTGGTCAAATAACCCTCCCATAAAGCTTGAGTAGTAAACAACCCCTCCCTCCTCCCTTCCACAGCTTCCTCCTCCTCCCTCCTACAGCTCCCTCCTCCTCCTCCCTCCCACAGCTCCCTCCTCCTCCCTCCTACAGCTCCCTCCTCCTCCTCCCTCCCACAGCTCCCTCCTCCTCCTCCCTCCTACAGCTCCCTCCTCCTCCTCCCTCCTACAGCTCCCTCCTCCTACAGCTCCCTCCTCCCTCCTACAGCTCCCTCCTCCCTCCTACAGCTCCCTCCTCCTCCCTCCAACAGCTCCCTCCTCCTCCTCCCTCCCACAGCTCCCTCCTCCTCCTCCTCCCTCCTACAGCTCCCTCCTCCTCCTCCCTCCTACAGCTCCCTCCTCCTCCTCCCTCCTACAGCTCCCTCCTCCTCCTCCCTCCCACAGCTCCCTCCTCCTCCTCCCTCCCACAGCTCCCTCCTCCTCCTCCCTCCCACAGCTCCCTCCTCCTCCTCCCTCCTACAGCTCCCTCCTCCAGCTCCCTCCTCCTCCTCCTCCCTCCTACAGCTCCCTCCTCCTCCCTCCCACAGCTCTCTCCTCCTCCCTCCTACAGCTCCCTCCTCCTCCAGCTCCCTCCTCCTCCTCCCTCCCACAGCTCCCTCCTCCTCCTCCCTCCCACAGCTTGCCACTGGTGGCCTAATCCTCTGTGTGTTATCTACTTGTTTCCACTGGGATATATACCAGGGTCTGGCCAATATCAACCCAATTCAATTCAGCCAGTACAATTAATCCCCGTGCATTGGGGTCTCCTCCAGATTTGCCCTTAGGGACACAAGGGCATCTAAAATGAGCATCCATGTCTGCCTGAACCAATATTTCCGATTGAAAGCAATTTGGATCTGCCTAGTCTCTGCAATTGTAGGGAAGAAGAACCACTTTGAGTTCAAATGAAATGCCCTGAACCATGATCTTGGCTGTGGTATTTTCTGTGGATGACTCTGTGCTCCTCCAAATGTATGTGGTGTGTTGTTCGGGGATGTTTTCCCATATGGCTTGTTTTTCCACAAGGGCACTTTGTCTCTTTCAATCTCTGGATCGCTCCCCCTCCCTTTCTTGCATTCTCTTTCTCCTCTTTCTACATCTCTCTCAGCCTCCCTCCTTTATATTTAATCCATTTTACAATAAGGCTGTAATGGAAAAAAAAATGGAAAAAAGTAAAAGGTCTGAATACTTTCCGAAGGCACTGTATCTACAGCCAACCTCTGATCTGTAGACCGCCAATGGTCCCTGGGATGATACAAACAGGTCCCTGAGATGGTTGGCTGACTGACAGTTTGTCAGTTCTCAAGAGCTGGTTTTAATTTAAGGGGATACTTCAAAGAAGAGGGACCGGACCATAGCTTGCTGGTTGAGAAACCTTAAAGGTTTAGAAACATTCCTTAACTGTAAGGTGGTACACAATCTACAGTAAGGGGGTACAATCTATAGAGTGCTTTAAAAAAAAAACATGTTTGGCTCCCCCAAGTTATTCAATTTTTTGAAATTTAAGTTTTGGGTCAAAAAATATTTAAAAAACAACGAATTAAGCAAAAAATTTGTTTAATTGAGGAAATCTGTTCCTAACTAAGTATTCACACAAATAAAAAAAGAGACGTGATCGTGTCTCAATGTATTCGAGGTATGAAATGATTGTATTTCAAAAGAACAATCTCTTTTTGGGCTTACAGTAGTTGTGGTCAATTTCAGTGTACAAATTATCATTATTTTACGTCCCCCCTGACCATTCACCCTGACAAAAATAAGCCCACGGCTGAATCTAGTTGCCTACCCCTGATTTACATTAAGGTGGACCTATTTAAAGTATGGACGTATGATCTACAGTAGGGTGGTACGTCTTAGTACCTGTGGGGTCGTCCTCTGCCCCCTCTGTGGCCTCTGTGGCCTCTGGCTCGGTTTCAGCCTCAACCTCGCGGGTGATGGTGCTGACGATGCGCAGCTCGGGGAACAGAGTCACGCCCTCAGGGCTCTCAAACTCTGCAGCGCCGCGGGCAAAGTGGTCGATGCCACTCAGGCTGATCTTGGGCTCCTCGGGCTGCAGCACCATCACGTATCCCGCCGCTTCCGGTACCAAGATGCACGTCTCCTCATTGAAGCACCTAGCAAGCCAACGGTTTCAGATTAGGTCCATTTCAATTGATATGTCCATTTCAGTCTAATATAAGCAGTATATTAGCCATGACATTCAATTTGGCCTCTTTTATCTTTAAGTATAAACATTTGTTTAGTTTGCATGCAATATGCGAGAAAAATATCCTCTGTCTTTCTAAGTGCATGCAAATATGGCAGGGGACCATTTGATTGGCTATACTGTGAAACTTTAAAACAGTTTGCAGTTCACTTGAAGCAGTCTTTCATTCTTTTCACCTCTATCTTACCATTTTAACTTTCATGTTGAATTCACTTTGGAAAAGGCAGGTACACACTACCCTCCATTTTACCTTTCTATTCAGATGTTTTGATTAAATTCCCTTTGAATAAATAACCTTTTGAATCTTTATTTGAGTGTAAAGCAGCACCTTTTAAACATGTCAGTGATTTACCATTTAAATATCATCATCTTTCACTGACACAAAATGTATAATATCATAAAGCATATATTGGTAAGCCTGGCTAAACAGCCAAACTCAGTAGCCATATTGCTGTCTTATTGTACCAAGTGGTCTGGTGCACAGACACTGTATTATATCATTCAGGGCTGGTTTCCCAGACACAGATCAAGCCTAGTCCTGGACTAAAAAGCATGCTTAATGGAGAATCTCTATACATGTTTTAGTCCAGGGCTAGGCTTAATCTGTGTCTGGGAAACTGACCCAAAGTGTATATGGGGCCAAAGTGTTTATTGATGGCACGGGACACTCACTTGACGGTGGTGGAGACGCGGAGGTGTCGAATGCCGGGGGTGGGGAACTGGCGTGAGTTCAGGTAGGAGATGTGCTGCATGACCTTGTCGAAAGCCTCAATGTCATCGCCTTCCACGGTCAGCGACGACTGGTTGGGGTTGAACGCCACCTGAGAGAGAAGAGGTGATGGCGGCAGAGTGAGCCCCAACTGTTGATTTTCCATGTTAGTCATTTAGCAGACGCTCTTATCCAGAGCAACTTACAGTCATTCACTTTAGTAGGAGAAAAAAGCCACATATCAAAGTCATTGCTAGAAGACTGAAGCCCCTCTTAGGGCTGTACTCATGTTCAATGTACTCTCTTTTAGCCCTTAGTCCCATAACTTCAAGCAAGTTGTATTGTTATAAATGTGACTGTATTAGAGGTACACCAATCCACTGGACTTTGTAGCCCGGTTAAAGGGATAGTTCACTGCTTTGGTTTCGTTTCCCTGGAAGTTTACCAATGCTAACGTTTCAGCATTTGTGGCAGAAATCCCATTCAAGTCATGGGAACGATATTAGCCTTTTTCGCGCATCATGTCGAAATCATCCAAAGTATCAAAAATAGATTGTGAAGCTCACCAAACAGCGCCAGCCACTGCCAGGGAAACTAAAGGCATGGATTGCTGTCATACCTTGTACATAGACTGCTTACATGGTATGTGTAATGTGTAAAAAAAAAAAAATTGTGAACTATCCCTTTAAGGTTAGGAAAGCTGATCCTTGATCTTTACAGAGGGGAAACTTCACCCCAGAGCCCCTCCAGCCCCCCAGGCTATAGCTAGACCTCTCACCTTGACGGCAGAGGCCACCTCCTCAGGCAGCTGCACATCCAGGCCCTCCTTGCAGGTATACAGGCAGTCGATCACCTTCTTGTTTTCCAGCTTTCCCGAACGGATCATCAGGCCGGCTAGATTCCCCCGGAAAAACTGGGACATGCGAGCGTTGCCGCCTGGACCCAGCGAAGAGCGGAGGAGAAAACACACACAGTCAGCCAGGCGTATAAATCTGCAGACTGACCTTTTCTGGGCCAGCGGTTTGAAGCATGCCATCTGAATGTGCAGCAAAGGCCGCGTGACTGGCGCTCTCATGCAAGTTAGTATGTGTGCCCTTAAAAGGCCTGAGAATGGATGACGGATGAGCTGATACAGGCCTCCAGCCAAACATGCACCAATTTGCAGTTTGATGGTGGAAAAAAGAATGGATTGGAGGGGGGGGCATGCTGTCATGGAATCGGTTCAATGTCTTCACTTCAAATGTTATAATCTTACATACATTTTCATACCAATATGTATCCCACCAGGCCATGATGATTCTTGATATTTCAATATAATTTATGTTTTTCAATATACTTTTGCTACAATCGATTGTGAGGAAAATCTTAAATGTGACTTACATCCCAGTTAGCACATTTGGTTCCTTGGAAGCTGAGGGAACGTAAGATTTTGCCTTCCCATTGGTTGTGGGAACGAAGCCATAAGTTTCCTGACGGTAAAACTGACATTTTTTTTTTTTTTTTAAACGTTCTTAGAACAGAAGTAAACATTTTGCCTGTTCTGGGAACATTCCTTTTTAGGTTGCAGGGGGGTTCTGAGAACATTTCACTATGATTCCCTGAAAGTTTTCCTGGGATGTTTAATTAACACTATGAGAATGGAAATTATAGGTTATTTGAAGGTAATTAAATAACAGAACATTCTCTAAAATGTTTTTAATGAAATGTAAAGGTTATTTTTTAATACCTTTACCTGAATGTTTTAATAACACTTTGAATAACACTGCTAGCTTAGTTTGGGATAACTGTTCTGAACTCCAAGCAAAGATGGAAATTAATTTGTTTAGTGCAAACACATTGTTTTATTGCGCGCGGTCACTGAGATTCGAACCTATGAACTTCTGTTCTCCATCCATGGAATTTGTCCACTGTGCCACCAGCATACCATGTTTTTTAAACTCATACAAAGCTGTTAATTTTAGTCTATTCAAACAGGCCCTATTTCAAAGGAAGGAAGCTCTCATTAAGATCAGGTGTGGCCAATTAGTAGCCGCAGCCAACACACCTGAACACATTTAACAAGACAGAGGATAAAGAGTGTTTGGTTGACACAGAGAACAGAATGTACGTTTTTAAATCAACATTCTTAGAACGTTCTCTGAACGTTACAAAGGTTTTCTTGTAGTTTTTAATGGACCATTTTGTTTTACGTTCTCTGAATAATTTGAGAACATGACTTTAAATACAACCATTAGGAACGTTCTAATGGTCAAACCAGTTGGAGAACTTTCCTAGAATATTACCAACATTTAAATTAAATGTAACTATGTTTGAACTTTTTGGAAACATTCTGTTAAAGTAATGAAATACCAAGAAAATAATTTTTTTTTTTTGTCAAGTTCCTTAAATGTGCTGAGAATGTTCCAAAGCCAAGCAACTATCCTGCACCATTCCAGAAAAGTTTGTATGCAACGTCGGCAGTACGTCCAAAATAACCATAAGACAACCATGCTCTCACCAAGCCCTAAGAAACATATGGTTCTCAGATCATTTAGTGCTAGCTGCGATGTATCCTATCAGTTATGGTTCTTGATTTATTGTTAACTCATTTCAATATACTGGTGCATTTCTTGAGGTGAAAATCATAAGCTCGAGGTGAATATTGTGCAGGGACTTGATGCACCCGGTAGTGCATGAAGATGGGTCTGCTGTGGCTGCGTCACTGCAACACAAATCTGGCCTCGCCTCTCTCAAGGTCACATTGTCCTGCAGCCAGCAGCAGAATCGCTGTGTCGCAAGCTGAGCATTGTTGTCATCAGATACTCTGGAGCCGCAGCTCCTTACGCAAGGTCATGCACCGAAATGTTAAACATCTCCAAATACTGCATCGGGTAATAGAGAGCACCGTCTGAAGGCGAAATTGAGAGAATACTGCATTGGCTTATGAATAATAGAAATATCAAAGTGATACAAAAAAAAGCCGTCCAGGAATATGTTGCATCCAGTCTTACGCAGACTGTCTCATGCTAGAAATGTAGAGTTAGAGAATCATTCCTCGTGCAGCTAGAATGTGGAAGACATTCTAGTCGGGGGTGATGATGATGATGATGCCGTTAACAAGATGGACAAATGGCACATTAAGG
Source organism: Salmo trutta (assembly GCF_901001165.1). Taxonomy (NCBI): domain Eukaryota; kingdom Metazoa; phylum Chordata; class Actinopteri; order Salmoniformes; family Salmonidae; genus Salmo; species Salmo trutta. The sequence continues at coordinate 26,733,050 of NC_042984.1, read as the reverse complement.
AGTAAGGGAAAGACTTGAGCAACCTGTGGAAGGCTCAGAGACTGTCTCATTGTCTTTGTCATGTCCTGGGTTGTCTGTAGAGAGTACAGGAGAGAGTTCAGGGAAAGAAAGCAGGGGGTAAGGGATTGAGAATCAGGAGAGGTTGGTTTGATGTTACACATGAACTCATAGTGCATCATCCTGGTAGCAGGGAAAGAGTTAATACTGTATGTACGGTATATCAGAACAATTACATGTACACATTTTAGGCATAAACAAAACAAGGAGAACTACTACCACTGTATATCAATGAAAAAAAATGGAAAGAAAAAAAACGAATTCTCAAACAGAAAGCCTTATTCTAGCATTTTTCCTAAGTAACTATCAATATAAACTCAAAGATCAATACTGGTGTCTTAGCTGATACATTCATTGCCATGTAAGCTAAAGGATGACATCTTAAAACATCCTGATAAGGGATTTATTTTTGTTGTTAAGATAATATCTTAAGACATGCTTTTGTCTGTTTTCACCAACATTCCCGCTGTGTCTTGCCTGGTCCCAGATCTGTTTGAGTTATCATGTCAACTCCAAATGTTTGGTGATAGCACAAACAGATCTGGGACCAGGCTACTTTGTGGCTAGTTTACCTTGCCAGCAGGCCCCGATAGTGAGCTGCATGTCGATCTTGGAGGAGTGCAGGGGGTAGTCTTCGGTGACCAGGAAGGGCTCGAAGGTGGCCCCGTCTACAAAGAGAGCCACGGAGGGGAACTCCACGTTCAGCACGTAGTGGTGCCACTCTTTGTCACACACCTGGAGGGAGAGAGAGAGGAGAAGGGGCAGGAGGTGAAAGTCAACTCTGTCTAAATGAGTCTTTCCTCGCCTCCTTCTCAACCTTATTGTCCTAGGTCCCTCCCTTCTGACTTTCTTCTCCAATACGATTTGAGAATGAGGCAAGGAGAGAAGATGCAAGAAATCAATTAAATATTGACTGGGTTGGAGCCTAGTCGAGGCCATGATGAGGTAGACATGGCAAAGAGCTCATTCTGCATATGTTCTACTACCCTGCTCTCATTCTAGAGTCCTCATAAACATCTTTGTTATGGCAATGACAAAACGGATTGTGCTAATGGACAAACCATTTGGAATTTTGCTATGATTTTGAGAGGCAGCTGAAAATCATTGGTTGTTGTGGGGTTCTGGGACATTCTCACTAGTCAAATCTGGGACAATAAAGTAACTACTACTACAGTCAAACTGTCTTGAGGTGTGGTGTTGAAAAAGGGGCAGTCTTGGTTGTGTCCTGGTGACCAAGCAGACCACGAAAATAAGTGTTTTAATTAATGCTTTGAAGTGTTATCCTCTGCGATCAAATGCAAACGCATCTTGTTTGGTGTATGCATTCGTTTTACCCAAAATTAAATTAAAAGTGTGGCAGCTCACCTGGTCCAGTTTCCAGTGGAACTCCGCTGGTTTGTAGTTCTCCGTCTCTGCGGGGTCCTGACGCAGCAGCAGGATGAGGTGACAGTTGTGGACGTAGAGGGAGTAGTGGTGTCTGTTCATCTCTGTGGGATGGGCACCAGATTAGGGTTAAAGGTAGGTTTGCCAAGCTCCGGTAACGTTCCAATATTCCCAAGTTCTCCAAAAATCCCAGATGGAAGATTCACAGAATCAAAATAGAATGAGCAGAAAATCTGGAATCCTCCAACCATGATTTCAAGAAAACCTGGGAATTTTGGTAAAGTTGCCAGAATTTTGGTCCTATCACGAGAGGACAAATATTGTCTATTGATGTATGGGGTATCAGACCTTGGTACGAATCATAACCCTAATTATTTTCTTTCACATTCCTAAGCTGTGCTCGATTGAGCTTGCCAGGCACAATGGAATAGTCCCAAAAGTGCAAACCCCATCGTACCAGCACTCCAGACAGGCTCAACGGAGTACACCACATGGGGTATGTTTTACAGTGAGTAGAGGGTAGCGTACCGGTCTTGTCCGAGTTACAGAGGATGGTCTCCTTCTCCCTGGCCCCGGGGCCGTGCCTCATCCACACAGAGACGGTGAAGGGCTCCTTCAGGCTGGTGCTCACCACGCCCTCGGGCACCTTTATGGCCTGGGTGCCGTTGAACTCAAACACCTGGTCGCTGTCATGCCCATTGTCTGTGGGCAGACCCACCGTCCAGTTGGCAGAGCTGCTTGGTGCAGGCAGTAATTCCACCGTGCCAGCGCTGGCGCCTGAGAGACACACACACACACACACACACACCCCGAATGCCAGGTTTAGACACAAATACACAATGCTACAGATGAGAAAAGCGATGACTCGTTTTCCCCAGCTAACAATTACATCATGTCAACAAATCAAATCCACTTTGTTCACTGAGGGTAGGTTATTTTGGAATGGACTGCATTACGAGGAATGGATGTTGTTTGGCACATTGCTTGATTAGCAGAGATACATGCTCTGAGCTACAGTATACCATGGTTGTTTTGTTGTAGGTTTAGGGTTTCTCACCACATAGCTTGTGCAGGGACTTCTCAGAGTAGGTGTCTCGGTCGCAGCCCTTTCCGATGTGATTGGTCTCCAGCTCGATGTTGGCCTGGATGGAGGTGATTGGCTCTTCGCAGGTCTCCAAGTGCATGCTGGGGAAAAGGGCCAGACTGCCTGTGCCAGGCTCGTACTCAATCCTCTTGTTGAAACCTGAGAAAGAGAGATGTATAGAGGGAGAGAACGTGAAAGAGAGAAGAGAAATGAGCAACATGTTTAAACGCAACACTACAAATAATGGTATAAGACATTTGCAGTCGATACTCTGTTCATTCATTAGGCAGTGATTCTGAAGCTAGCTAAGAGAGGATAAGCTTGAGGGTTGAACGACTTCTTTCCAATGGTATACTGTAAACTTTAGCCTTAGAGTCCCACACACTAACAGATCCTGAAGCCGTTTGAGAGTTACTGATAGAGTAGGGCCTTTGCTACCTTGCCAGCCGGGCTTGCAGGTGGGCTTAATGTTGATCTTGACCAGCACATCTTCTGAGGCGCGGTTCTTCCCACAGTCGTAGGCAGTCACCGTCAGTTTGTACATGCGCTCTTTGCTGTAGTTCAGCTTCTCTGTGTTCTTGATGAAGCCTGAGTGAAGAAAAAAAATAAAAATAAAGAATTGAGCTGATTTGAGCTTTTCATTGATGGAATGCCAACAGGCTACAGGTGCGCTAAGAACAAAAGTAAACAGTGCTAATCAAAGCCCAACTTCTAAAATCAGATTAGACACGCAAGGGATTATCATAATACAGAGATTGGCATTTCAAGGTGCAAGCCTACACTTCAAAGGCAAAGTGCTGAATAAAAAAAATGACAGACTTACTGTTTGCCGAGATCAATAAAACAATTGGTCTAGGTCAATAAGAATCGCAGCTCTGATCTATTTTTAAGCAGTTTGTTTTTTGGCAGGCGGCAGGGTTGGGAAGCTACGTCGGGGTCCTTACCATCCTTGTCAACAGTGAAGGGCACATCTGGGGTGACGATCTCGTAGCTGCAGATTTGGCTAAACTGGAATGAGCAGTCGGCATCCACTGCCTCCACCTTCAGGATGCTGTCATACTTCTTACCCTCGATGACCGTGGCTTTGTAGGACTTCTCCTTGAACACTGGGGAATACTCGTTGATGTCGTTCACTTGGATGTGGACGGTGGCCCTGGTGGGGTCAAAGTTAAACTGGTGACGACAGACTGACCGACCAAAAAGATACATCCATCACACAAGCTTCTGTGAATAACATTAGTCTCTGCTTACCTGACTAAGTAATCTGTGCAATAACAATTTTTGGATGGCTGTATTGCAGCCAATCACAATTTATCATAATGTTGCATTACAGCTGGATAACTTTGATTATACTAACATAATCAAGGATAGTAAGGAAGGATGACTCAATGTGGGCAAGGGAGACCTCTGAGATTGGAGACAGTACTCATCTTCTTGTCTCAAAAGTAAAAAAGTGTTACACTATTGTATACACCCTTATATTATACTAGGATTATACTAGGGATATTGTGTTTCCATAGCTAGGGCTGACAGTGAGGACTTGTGAAGAGCAGAATCAACCACCAATTAAATTTTTGTTCAATTTAAGGGGCTTTAATGGCATGTGAAACATATGTTTACATTGCCAAAGCATATGAAATACCTCTAAATAATCAAAACAGTTGCTCTGTGAGAAGGTGTTAAAGTTCACAGATAGCCACTGGGGATCCAGGCCCAGCCAATCAGAATTAGTTTTTTCCCACAAAGGGCTTTATTACAGATAGAAATACACCTCAGTTTCATCATCTGTCCGGGTGGCTGGTGTCTGACGATCCCGCGGGTGAAATAGCCGGATGTGGAGCTGCTGGGCTGGCGTGGTTACACGTGGTCTGCGGTCGTGAGGGCGGTTGGACGTACTGCCAATTTCTCTAAAACAACGTTGAGGCGGCTTATGGTAGAGAAATTAACATTCAATTCTCTGGCAACAGCTCTGGTGGACATTCCTGCAGTCAGCATGCCAATTGCACGCTCCCTCAAAAGTTGAGACATCTGTGGCATTGTGTTGTGTGACAAAACTGCACATTTTAGAGTGGCCTTTTAGTGTCCCCAGCACAAGGTGCACCTGTGTAATGATCATGCTGTTTAATCAGCTTCTTGATATTCCGCACCTGTCAGGTGGATGGATTATTTTAGGAAAGGATAAATGCTCACTAACAGGGATATAAACAAATTTGTGCACAAAATATGAAATAAATGTTTGTGCATATGGAACATTTCTGGGATTTTTTTTATTTCAGCACATCAAACACGGGACCAACACTTTATATTTATATTTTTGTTCAGTATAAATGCCAGCTGAAGTGTGGCTCTGGCCCCAACTGAGAGCAGGTCTGCCGAAGCCATGCCCAGTGAGACATGGGTGCGGGCCCGCGTAGATGGACACAGAAAAGTCTGAGCCTTTTGGGTAAAACACTGGGGAAAATCCTGTATGGAAATGCACCATTATTGTGCACATTTTCCTTCCAACCTTTACTTGATTGAATATGTTGGCAATTATCAAATTCATAGACTGCAAGGTGAATTTTGATTGATGGACTCATCGCATCAATCTAATTTTAAAAGGACTGCTGGCACCAGCAGAATGTCCTACCCACACTAAGATAAGGTCATTCGAACAAAATTGAGTCAAGGCGGGAAGAAATTGCACACACTGTGGCACAAGTGTTGACTTTGCAAATTGGTCCCAGTACGGGGCCCTGGGGCACTACGGAGCAGAGTCAGACATACTTGTGAGATTTCTTCATGTTGGCTCCGTCGGGGCCCTCTCCACAGTCATAGGCCTGGATGGTGAAGGTGTGCTCCTTCTGGAGTTCACAGTCCAGCTTGTCCTTAGCTCGAATGACTCCCTCACCCGTGGACTTGTCCAGGACCACTGCCTCAAAGGGAACATTCTGCCCATGGATCCTGAAGCCACAAATCTCACCTGAACAGGTCAAGAATCGAAAAAGTGTTTGTTTAGAAGGGGAAAGTTCCTTGTTGAAGTCTAAAGTCATATTAGTAATAAAACACTATGTATACACAAACTTAAATAAGGAACAGCCAAAGGTTTTGGCAGCCAGGGATTTGTACATTTGGGGGCAGGGGGTGTCTGTGGAGGAAGCCAGAAGCATTGTTGTATGGGTGAGTACTTGAGGGGAGGGGAGGGGGAGTGGGGACATTTAGCATAATAGTGGGCTGACTGATCACATCGCATCCAGTCATGCATGTTGAAACCAATAAATATGTGGACAGGCATTTCACAGGAGTACTTTACATCACAACAATTAAACTAATCAAACCAAACCAAAACGAAGAGGGAGTGCAAAGCCAATATTGGAGCAAGATATTAAAATCGGTGCATTTCACTGTCAGGCTATAAATTACAGGGCTATTTCAGAAGAAAAGAAAGAGTGAACATAGGAAAAAGAAAGGAAACCTAAATCAAAATATTAAACGTTTACAGTAGAAGTAATATGAAACGATTATGATAAAGTGGTCCGGTATCAAATGGCACTAAACCTAATACAGTGAAGAAAAACAAAATTAACAAATTAAAATAATCCATTAAAAGTTCATTTTGGAGTGAAGGAAGTCTTCCTGTGCAATTTTGCCTCACACCCCAAACTATTTAGAAATGAATACAAAATTAAATCATAGAGGATCAAACCAGTACAATAGCAGTAGTCAAACAAAAGTACTGGATGAGAACTGGGGTTAGAAATATCAACTTGCTTGACATCCACATCAAATGACAACTGCAGCCATGCTAATGGTAGAGATTAGTGGTGGAAAAGATGCAACAACAGAAACCTCACAGCAGAGAGAGTTTGCATTAACAACCTCAGCGACTTTGCTTTGAAAATTCGAGAAATTACAAGTTGCCAGTGGTCAAAAATCCTGGTTATTGCGTGAAAATCATCTGTAATATATATTTTTTTAAGTAATACCGACACATTGATTTCAATTTGGTTCTTTTTTGAGAGGCACCAATGATATTGGTGTGCTGTTTATTGTCCATACATAATACTACACTATGACAAAAATGTCATTATCAAATTTAATTTCCCAACATTTAGCATGGGTTCCACTAGGTTGTATTTTCTTAATAAATATTCAACTCAAGGCAGAATTGTTCATTTAAAGTAATTGTCTCAAATTTGCTTTGATATCAGTCTTGGTTGATTGTTCATGATGAATTTGCCAAAATGACAGACATCTTTGAGACCAACTCCTGACTTTAGCACCTTTTCCCTGATTGTGGCTGAAATACTGTTAGGGTCTGCAAACTACAATGGATGTCTCATGCACAGATATTTCTAAGTACACGCAGCCCCACATCACACTTTTCATCCAGTTGTTGTATTTTCCAAAAAATTTGGGGTGAGAGAAAAGTAAAAGTTAAACAAAAACAAATGGGGAGGAGATTAAAGAGCATGGCAGGAGTTTCTGTGTAAAAGTGCGGATGCTAGTTTGCGTTAGTGGGTTAATAATAAAAAAAACTGAGCACAAGACAGGAGAAAGAGCCCATCATCACCTTCTTTGGTGAAGGTCACCTCAAAACTTTCTACAAGAAGGGAGAGAAAATCAACCCAGGTCAGTCAGAAAAGTTGAATTTCAGAGGTTATACAGAGAGGACAAGATACAGTTGAAGTCGGAAGTTTACATACACCTTAGCCAAATACATTTAAACTCAGTTTTTCACAATTCCTGACATTTAATCCTAGTAAAAATTCCCTGTCTTAGGTCAGTTAGGATCACCACTTTATTTTAAGAATGTGAAATGTCACAATATTAGTAGAGAGAATGATTTATTTCAGCTTTTATTTCTTTCATCACATTCCCAGTGGGTCAGAAGTTTACATACACTCAATTAGTATTTGGTAGCATTGCCTTTAAATTGTTTAACTTGGGTCAAACGTTTCAGGTAGGGCTTTGTGATGGCTACTCCAATACCTTGACTTTGTTGTCCTTAAGCCATTTTGCCACTTTGTGCAGTTGCAAACCGTAGTCTGGCTTTTCGCACCAAAGTACGATCATCTCTAGGAGACAGAACACGTCTCCTTCCTGAGCGGTATGGCGGCTGCGTGGTCCCATGGTGTTTATACTTGCGTACTATTGTTTGTACAGATGAACGTGGTACCTTCAGGCATTTGGAAATTGCTCCCAAGGATGAACCAGACTTGTGGAGGTCTACAATGTTTTTTTCTGAGGTCTTGGCTGATTTCTTTTGATTTTCCCATGATGTCAAGCAAAGAGGCACTGAGTTTGAAGGTAGGCCTTGAAATACATCCACAGGTACACCTCCAATTGACTCAAATTATGTCAATTAGCCTATCAGAAGCTTCTAAAGCCATGACATAATTTTCTGGAATTTTCCAAGCTGTTTAAAGGCACTGTCAACTGTGCATGTAAACTTGACCCACTGGAATTGTGATACAGTGAATTATAAGTGAAATAATCTGTCTGTAAACAATTGTTGGAAAAATTACTTGTCATGCACAAAGTAAATGTCCTAACCGACTTGCCAAAACTATAGTTTGTTAACAAGAAATTTGTGGAGTGGTTGAAAAACGAGTTTTAATGACTCCAACCTAAGTGTAAGTAACTGTATATTTACAGTTACTTCCAACTTCAACTGTACATACTTTTGCCATATATGGATACACATTCACATTGAGAGTTTGGAATCAAATTTGACGTGCAAATCAATACACAGCCCAAAAAGCCCTCTTCCTTAGAGGAAAAGTAAGAAGAGGTTACAAAGAAACATTACAGTAAAAGCTTCTACTGCCCAGATTTACCATTTTGCACATGACATGCTAAGAAACAACAATAACCAGCAAAATATTTATGCATTTCATTGGTAGTCTTGGGCGATATACAGTTTATACCGTTTCTTGGGGTATTTCGAAATATCGACGGTATGATTTTCAATACCGTAAAAAAATAATATAATAACTATAAGTTATGTTTAACTAAGGAATCTACGATGAGTCAAATTATATCCAGCTCAGGGCTCCAGCTATGCATTTGGTTTGCTAACTTTCTAGCTATAGTTAGCTAACGGACTTTTGTACATCACGCTGTAACGTACAATTGACCTTAATTTAGGGCCCAAAAAACATAATACTTCCAGGTCAACTGTAATATGAATGCCATTGTAAAGCACAATTTCTCCCCCTTCCAGCAAAATCAATGGCGAGACCTTCATGCTGCCCGTGTCTTCATGACTGAAGAAGGCAATGAGCTCCGTAGGGTCTTTTTAAAAATGGCGGAACGGGGGAGATAAGCCGTGTGGGCAAACAGCTTTTTTCACCCGATCTGTCCAACTTATCACCTCTAAAATGTAAATAAAACACTATAAAGAATTTATATAATGTGTCATTACATACCTATTTGAAGGTTTGTGTCGAATTTGAAAATCAGGTTTTTAGGGCGGCGCTAAAGTTATCTTTAGAAGTAAACAGCGGCTGTCGCGGCTTTTGAGAGTCATGATGGCTTGCAGTGATGATGCAAAAAATGAATGCATTCAGTTGTACAATTGACTAGGTATCCCCCTTACCCTATCCCTGTCTCTTTCTTGTTTTTAATCTGCGAGAGGAGCATTACACCTGGTGGAGACAGGCTGTACGACAGGCTGTACGAATCAGTTGCTTTATGCGTGCCTTACGTTACGGCATGACACAATTTAACGTACAGCGTCAGAGGGGTCGGTTTTTTCAACTTTTCTCCAATACTAATCGGGCCATTTCCATGTCAATCAACGCTTGAATAGAAACGTAGTTCACACCCCAGATTTTGATGCCAACACAGTCTCTTGAATGCTGCGATTGTGCACATTTGTACGGAATGGGGTTAGTCAACAGTAAGTGGCTAGATGACAAGATCAAGCTTCTTGGTTATAGCAGACATTCAATCCCCTCCTGTTGCCTAAATTGTTTTGCTCATCAAAGAAAGAAAGAAAGAAAGATAGATCTTTTTTTTTTAAATAGCACCCCTTGTGTGCACATTTGGTAATACCGTATACCCTGGGATGGTACAGAAACGGTATGAAAATGTGGATAGCGCCCAACGCTAGTTCCTGATGAATGCCATAGAAAACAAAATCATTTAGGATGATACTGTAGCTTACTAGCCTACGTCAGAAGGTTTGGACCCAGTAATAACAATGCAGCATTCATCTCAGCAGACCTGTTAGGAAGTTATGTTACCTTACTACTTACTCATTACTGTGTGGTCTGAATAAAAACGTAGTTCATCAAAACTCTCTTATGCCATTGGCATTAGACTGTACTCACAGAAAATGTGCTACTAAACCAAAAGCTAACATACAGTATTTCAAACTGAGCGTTGAGATACAACTTCACAACTTACTCCTGGGTCAGCTAACATTAGGCCGGTTCTGCTTGGTTGATTGTTTACAACCCGTGTCCCTGGCCTCTCGTGGGGTGAGCTGTCCGTTTATTTTTCACCTAGACAATTAGAAATGGATTTCCCATTAGGGGCTTCTGTTCAGGACCAACCATGCGGTGGAAGCCTTGGGCCTCCCCCCACCCCATGCTCTCCCCAGCCCTAATGACAGCATAGCTGCGACTCGGGAAATTCTACCCACAGCCTACCCTGCGTGCCTTGGCCCTATGCTCTGGCTACAAGCCCCCGACATTTTCTACAAGACCTCATCCCAGCACAATGTGTATTGATTCTAGGCCCATTGACCGGCAATACAAAGGGCATCGATGGCGGACGTCGTAAGAATAGGCCGACACCTGAACTGAGGGACCCGTGACAATGTGAACTCCACAATGGGGTAGTCAAATGATGTTTAGCAGACCAAACGGTGACTTAATTGGTTCTGTGGTAACCCGAATTCTATGTTTTAGGGATATGTGAGAATATGAAATTCACAATGGGGGAGTCAAAGGATGTTTCACAAATATCTTTGACTTAGAGGCTCTTACAGCAGCTGTTCTGACTGCACTCCTGTTTGTTATACTACAGCTCCCTTTCCTGATGTAAACACAGATTTTAGAGAGCTAGGCTAGCTCATCCCCCCTTCAGCAGCAGGAGTTCCTGTCAAGACTAATCACATTTCAAGGAAGATAAATCATACAAAATAACAGGGTAAATGGTATCAATGGTACACTAAGCAGACACAAACAAGCCAGATCAATTCAACTGGCATAAACTCATTGTCTTGGAATAAAATTAGGAATTGATCTCATGTTAAGGCAAAATGTCCATACTACATCATACTCCAATGTCCAGTACAGATGTCCCTAATACTCAGAGTCACATTAGGGAATAAGTAACCCAAATGTTGTTGTGGCCAAATGCTACAGGAGTCCTTGATTGTGTCCCTGTAATGTCGTTCCGGGCTTGGCTATTTCTCTGGCTGCTGTGCTCAGCTTCCCACAGCTTAAAAACCTACCATCGCTGCACCAGTGAACACACCCACACGTACACATATGGACAGACTGACACAGCCACAACGATGCATGCACACACCAATGACGTATGGCACACACCATTCTCACACAGACATTCAAGCTGTGGATCCAGCATCCCTGCACATCCCATCGAGTACAGTGGCACTGCAGTGAACCCTGTTTGTACTTTGCTGGGACACGCTGTCCACTTTCCCTGCCCTCCTCATCAAAGGGGTGAGTGGCGTACAAAGAAGGGCAGCGTGGAGCGCTCCATTGAACTCCAATTTACTACTGTAAGAGGAACCCATCGTTGTGCAATGAATGGGCATTTTGATTCCTCTTCACGTTGAGTTCTCTATTGGGCTGGGTTATGCACCCTGTCATTCAAATCAAATACATTAACAATCTGGAGTAGATGGACCATTTCATTGTGGTCAAGTTCTAGTCTAGAATATAACAGGAACATCATTTGTGGTATTCTTTAGTTGTTTTCTCTGAGGAAAAACGGTACACCCATCTCAGTTGATTAAATACAGTAAATTCACTTAACGTGTGATAGAAAATAAAGGGTCAAGGGCACAACAAGGGACATAGGAGAGTTGTGTAGGGAGTACTGAAGATCACAGAATGAATGGGATGGAGGGGGAAAAAGCCATTCCCAATACCACGGTGCTTTGAACCTCAGCCAAAGTCAATCTCTTGTATGATTACAAAAAAAAAAGTGCCCTAATGCTGCCTTGGCACATATCAGTTTAATTGTGCCTCTCCCCGGAGACGAACATTAAAAGGGAAACTTCTGATTGATCTGGATATGAAAGGATCCTTAGGGTGGATATGGGGACCAGCTGCGGATCACTGTGTGGTAAAAACAAATCTAATATGCAATATCTCCCCTGGCAGATTTGGAAAATAAACTGGGTGGTGCACTTCAAGAAGATTAACGTAGAGTGTATGACTGGACTTTGCAGAAGGAGCACAGATGACATAGCTTGGCCGTAAATTAAAGAGATTAACTTGATGCTTCTTCACATACTACAGAGGTCAAAGTGGGTTTAAGATCATATAGAGACGTCAAGTAAATAGATTCCCTATGAATGCTAACATTGTATCATGTGTAGCTACTGCATCCCCAATTCGCTACTGAAAAGTCTCTGAAGAGCAAAGCAGCATGAGTAATGAGTAATGATAACATCTTTGTGACTGCTCGCTATCAAACCACTGACTTGCAGCATTGTACACTTGGAATGTTGGCAAATGATTCAATCTAATGAATCTGTAATGGTTATATTTGTTCTCCTCGCCTTATGGTACATGAAAGAAGAGAAAAAACAGAATCCATGAACCGAGGGGTTCAGAGAAAATGACCTATCAGGATAGTGTAGAAGAAAAAGCTCCTCTCTCACCTGCGTAGCGCAGCGGGGCGTCTTTGTCCAGGGCGATAAGTGGAGGGTCCAGAAGTACTTTGTCGTCATTTTCTGTTACGATGCCATGATACGTCGTCTCAATCCATGGCTTGTGCTTATTAACTATAGAAGAGAGAAAGAGATACAATTAGCTCCCATGCATTTTCATGAGAAAAACATACAGGGTTTTGAAGCACATGATTCAGGGACAGAGGTAAAAGCCTTAGGGCAAATTAAAAGTAGAGCAGCCTGACCCGATACTTGAAACAATAGGACTACTGTGGGCCGTTCTCCCAATCATCTAGTCCTGAACTGGCATACTTGAAGACATTCCAGTAATTAGCCAGCCTTCAAGCACAGGATTCTCTACACACCTTCAGCTGGGCAGAGATACTGAGAGAGACCGAGACACAGAGATTTCCCTCAGACTACACAGACCCTCAAAGAATTTAGAAACAAATCCAATTTTGATATACTCCCACATTTATTGGGTGACACAGTAGCAATATTTGTGACCTGTTGACACAAGAAAAGGGCAACCAGTGAAGCAAACACCATTGTAAATACAAATTATATTTATGTCTATTTATTTTCCCTTTTGTACTTCAACTGTTTGCAAATTGTTACAAGACGGTACATAGCCAGTAATATAACATTTAAAATGTCTCAGTTCTTTTGAAACATTTGCAAATGTAAAATTTACTGTTCATTTCTGATTGTTTATGCCACTTTTATTTATTAACAATTCAACTTGCTTTGGAAATGTAAACATGTTTCGCATGCCAATAAAGCCCTTTAAATTAAGAGCGCGAGAGCACATAGGGCTCAAACAATGTACCTTAAATTAAAACTTTCACTCAGTCACAAGTTAAAGTCTATAGTTTTAGACTGCACCTTGCCTCCTGGGAGTTTCTACCACCCACCTACACCTCTGTCATGGTCTGGTAAACAAAGCCTGCTCATGCTTGGCTACACAATTCATGTATTTTTCTGAAAGACATCAATGCATACATACACAATTGCGCAAAGGCACTTGCAGCAAATCTAGAGGTGCTGACACAGTTTCTTCCAATTGAAGCCAAATTCTTCAGCAAAGAGCACCAAAGCCAGGTGGGGGTGCACCGCTCATTGCCCGCTTATGAAAAGTAATGGTAGGGGAAACATTGACTCAGCCACACTAAGTGGATGAGGTTTGACAGCATTGTCATCGGGCCAATGACTCCTGCAGCTTGAGTCCCAGCAGAAACTGTGTGGACCAGCAGTCTGGCTCATTAGAGCTTTGTGCTCTAGTCTGTTGGCCCGGGACACGGCCCCAGCTGCAGACAGGATTCACTTTTAGCTGGAGGCTGCAGAAAAAGCTGCAGTGAGTGACACATTTGGGCTGGATTAGAAACCTGTGTTGATGCGAGCAAGGGATAGTGGAATCGCACTCTCAAAGTAAATATGGAGCCACTCCTGAATCAGCAGAGTGACTAGCTCGGTGTTGGTGATATCAACACTGACACCGATGACGGTTGCTGACTCTGACAGAGACATGCATGATAAGAAATACGGTAAGCTGACCAGGCATGTGTTGTCTGTTGGGATCCTGAGAGAGCGGTAATAGATGAATTGATCTGACAGGAAGACGACAAAATAAGGAACTCAAAACGATATACACGGTATATACACGGTACCCCTTGTACAGTGAGGGGAAAAAGTATTTGATCCCCTGCTGATTTTGTACGTTTGCCCACTGACAAAGAAATGAACAGTCTATAATTTTAATGGTAGGTTTATTTAAACAGTGAGAGACAGAATAACAACAAAAAAATCCAGAAAAACATGTCAAAAATGTTATAAAATGATTTGCATTTTAATAAGGGAAATAAGTATTTGACCCCCTCATGACTTAGTACTTGGTGGCAAAACCCTTGTTGGCAATCACAGAGGTCAGACGTTTCTTGTAGTTGGCCACCAGGTTTGCACACATCTCAGGAGGGATTTTGTCCCACTCCTCTTTGCAGATCTTCTCCAAGTCATTAAGGTTTCGAGGCTGACGTTTGGCAACTCGAACCTTCAGCTCCCTCCACAGATTTTCTATGGGATTAAGGTCTGGACACTGGCTAGGCCACTCCAGGACCTTAATGTGCTTCTTCTTGAGCCACTCCTTTGTTGCCTTGGCCGTGTGCTTTGGGTCATTGTCATGCTGGAATACCCATCCACGACCCATTTTCAATGCCCTGGCTGAGGAAATGAGGTTCCACCCAAGATTTGACGGTACATGGCCCCGTCCATCGTCCCTTTGATGCGGTGAAGTTGTCCTGTCCCCTTAGCAGAAAAACACCCCCAAAGCATAATGTTTCCACCTCCATGTTTGACGGTGGGGATGGTGTTCTTGAGGTCATAGGCAGCATTCCTCCTCCTCCAAACATGGCGAGTTGAGTTGATGCCAAAGAGCTCCATTTTGGTCTCATCTGACCACAACCACAACACTTTCACCCAGTTGTCCTCTGAATCATTCAGATGTTCATTGGCAAACTTCAGACAGGCATGTATATGTGCTTTCTTGAGAAGGGGGACCTTGCGGGCGCTGCAGGATTTCAGTCCTTCACGGCGTAGTGTGCTACCAATTGTTTTCTTGGTGACTATGGTCCCAGCTGCCTTGAGATCATTGACAAGATCCTCCCGTGTAGTTCTGGGCTGATTCCTCACCGTTCTCATGATCATTGCAACTCCACGAGGTGAGATCTTGCATGGAGCCCCAGGCTGAGGGAGATTGACAGTTCTTTTGTGTTTCTTCCATTTACGAATAATCGCACCAACTGATGTCACCTTCTCACCAAGCTGCTTGGCGATGGTCTTGTAGCCCATTCCAGCCTTGTGTAGGTCTACAATCTTGTCTCTGACATCCTTGGAGAGCTCTTTGGTCTTGGCCATGGTGGAGAGTTTGGAATCTGATTGATTGCTTCTGTGGACAGGTGTATTTTATACAGGTAACAAACTGAGATTAGAAGCACTCCCTTTAACCTGTTGGGGATAGGGGGCAGTATTTGCACGGCCGGATAAAAAACGTACCCGATTTAATCTGGTTACTACTCCTGCCCAGTAACTAGAATATGCATATAATTGTTTGATTTGGATAGAAAACACCCTAAAGTTTCTAAAACTGCTTGAATGGTGTCTGTGAGTATAACATAACTCATTTGGCAGGCCAAAACCTGAGAAGATTCCAAACAGGAAGCGCTCTCTCTGACCATTTCATGGCCTTCTTGATCATCTCTAACCAAAACAGGGGATCACTGGCATGACGTGACATTTTCTAACGCTCCCATAGGCTCTCAGAAGGCGCCAGAAAGCTGAATGGTGGCTTTGCAGGCCCTGGCTGAAAAACATTAGCGCATTTTGTAAGTGGTCGATCTGAGGACAATGAGACTGAGGCGCGTGCCCGAGCTGACACCAAGTTTACTTTCTCTCTCTTTGAACGAAAACAACCACTCCCGGTCGGAATATTATCGCTTTTTTACGAGAAAAATGGCATAAACATTTATTTTAAACAGCGGTTGACATGCTTCGAAGTACGGTAATGGAATATTTATAATTTTTTTGTCACGAAACGCGTCGGGCGTCACCCTTATTTACCCTTCAGATAGTGTCTTGAACGCACAAACAAAACGCCGCTATTTGGATAGAACTATGGATTATTTGGGACCAAACCAACATTTGTAATTGAAGTAGAAGTCCTGGGAGTGCATTCAGACGAAGAACACCAAAGGTAATCAAACTTTTCTAATAGTAAATCGGAGTTTGGTGAGTACCACACTTTGTGGGTGTCAAAATAGCTAGCCTGTGATGGCTGGGCTATCTACTCAGAATATTGCAAAATGTGCTTTCACCGAAAAGCTATTTTAAAATCGGACATAGCGAGTGCATAAAGGAGTTCTGTATCTATAATTCTTAAAATAATTGTTATGTTTTTTGTGAACGTTTATCGTGAGTAATTTAGTAAATTCACCGGAAGTGTTCGGTGGGAATGCTAGTCACATGCTAATGTAAAACGCTGTTTTTTGATATAAATATGAACTTGATTGAACAAAACATGCATGTATTGTATAACATAATGTCCTAGGATTGTCATCTGATGAAGATCATCAAAAGGTTAGTGCTGCATTTAGCTGTGGTTTGGGTTTATGTGACATTATATGCTAGCTTGAAAAATGGGTGTCTGATTATTTCTGGCTGGGTACTCTGCTGACATAATCTAATGTTTTGCTTTCGTTGTAAAGCCTTTTTGAAATCGGACAGTGTGGTTAGATTAACGAGAGTCTTGTCTTTAAAATGCTGTAAAATAGTCATATGTTTGAGAAATTGAAGTAATAGCATTTCTAAGGTATTTGAATAACGCGCCACGGGATTCCACTGGCTGTTGAGTAGGTGCGTCCCACTGGCCCAGAGAGGTTAACAGCCTCATTCGTCTGGGAAGGCTTTCCACTAGATGTTGGAACATTGCTGCGGGGACTTGGTACCCTTCAGCCACAAGAGCACTAGTGAGGTCGGGCACTGATGTTGGGCGATTAGGCCGGTCTCACAGTCGGCTTTCCAATTCCTCCCAAAGGTGTTTGATGGGAGGGCTCTGTGCAGGTCAGTCAAGTTCTCCCACACTGATCTCGACAAAACATTTCTATATGGACCTCGCTTTGTGCACGGGGGCATTGTCATGCTGAAACTGGAAAGGGCCTTCTCCAAACTGTTGCCACAAAGAATAGTTTAGAATGTCATTGTATGTGGTAGCGTTAAGATTTCCCTCATCTGGAACTAAGGGGCCTAGCCCGAACCATGAAAACAGCCACAGACCATTATTCCTCCTTCACCAAACTTCACATTTGGCACTATGCATTCAGGCAGATAGCGTTCTCCTGGCATCCGCCGAAGCCAGATTCGTCCGTCGGACTGCCAGATGGTGAAACGCGATTCATCGCCCAAGAGAACACATTTCCACTGTGCCAGAGTGCAACAGCGGCGTGCTTTACACCACTCCAGCCAATGCTTGGCATTGCTTATGGTGATCTTCGGCTTGTGTGCGGTTGCTCGGCCATGGAAACCAATTTCATGAAGCTCCCGACGAGCAGTTTTTGTGCTGACATTGCTTCCAGAGGCAGTTTGGAACTCAGTAGTGAGTGTTGCAACTGAGGGCAGACGTTTTTTAAGCGCTACACGCTTCAGCGGTCCTGTTCGGTGAGCTTGTATGGCCTACCACTTCGCGGCTGAGCCGTTGTTGCTCCTAGACATTTCCACTTCACAATAACAGCAGGGCAGCTATAGCAGGGCAGAAATTGGACAAACTGACTTGTTGGAATGATGGCATCCTATGACGGTGCCACATTGAAAGTCACTGAGCTCTTCAGTATGGGCCGATCTACTGTCAATGTTTGTCTATGGAGATTAGAGGTCGACCGATTATGATTTTTCAACGCCGATACCGATTATTGGAGGACCAAAAAAGTCAATACCGATTAATCTGTTGATTTTTTTATTTATTTGTAATAATGACAATTACAACAATACTGAATGAACACTTTTAGTTTAACTTAATATAATACATTAATAAAATCTATTTAGCCTCAAATAAATAATGAAACATGTTCAATATGGTTTAAATAATGCAAAAACAAAGTGTTGGAGAAGAAAGTAAAAGTGCAATATGTGCCATGTAAAAAAGCTAACGTTTAAGTTCCTTGCTCAGAACATGAGAACATATGAAGGCTGGTGGTTCCTTTTAACATGAGTCTTCAATATTCCCAGGCAAGATGTTTTAGGTTGTAGTTATTATAGGAATTATAGGACTATTTCTCTCTATATCACACTATTGTTGTAATTTAATCGCTATCGGCTTTTTTTGGTCCTCCAATAAAATCGGTAAGGGTGTGGAAAATCATAATCGGTCGACCTCTAATACTGACCCATGTTGACTCCAATACTTCCTGCAGTTGTGTCAAATTGGCTGGATGTCCTTTGTTGAGTGTGAAAAACCCAGAAGCATTGCAGTTCTTCATATAAATCAGTACGCCTGGCACCTTCTATCATACATACCCAGTTCAAAAAGGCACATAAATATTTTGTTTTGCCAATTCACCATCTGAATGGCACACATACACAATTCATGTCGCAATTGTCTTAAGGCTTAAAATCCTTTTTTAACCCGTCTCCTCCCCTTCATCTACACTAATAAGTGACATCAATAAGGGATCATAGCTTTCACCTGGATTCACCTGGTCAGTCTGTCATGGAAAGAGTAGGTTTTCTTAATGATCTGTATACACAATGTGTAATCTAAATATATGGCTCTGGGAGACCTAATTGGGTTTTTGAAGGCCGGCAGTGCTGGGCTCTTTCTGTGAATCAGAATGGATGGAGCACCGAAAATGCCTTAACAGCATGTCTCACATGACCTGAAGTGTGGTGGTTGTCTATAGACAGATTACAAGACCAGACTACCTCGATAAGCTGCTTTAAGTCTCCACAGAATCTCAACCCAACAGAGGGATAAAGTTAGGTCACATCCGTGGGCATGCTGCTTTTCCAATGATCAACCACACCATAACTTGGAACAGCCTAATCTTTGAGTGTCCTAACTACATGGAATAACCTTATATATCACAGCACTACGCCATTCTTTCTAGTATGTTTTAAGCACTACTGCTAACAAATGAATTATAGATGTTTTGTGTAAACAACTATAGTGTTTCCCCTGGGTAAACTTATTTTTCACTTCAACAATATAACATCATTTCACTTCATCAGCTGGGCCAGAATGTACAAACCAGCAAGCAATCTACCCTATTTGCCAGCCCACTGGTACAGATACAGCAGAACATGGTCATTCACAAGCTAACCATCTCTGGCAGTGTTATTGAACCTTGTATCAAGTTGCTCTGCAATGTGTGAGAGACATGAGTCATACATGTGAAAGGGGCATGTGGTGATTTACAGTGAGATTATATCCTGGGTTATATCCTGCCTGTTTGGCCCTGTCCGGGGGTTTCATCGGATGGGGCCACAGTGTCTTCTGATCCCTCCTGTCTCAGCCTCCAGTATTTATGCTGCAGTAGTTTTTGTGTCGGGGGGCTAGGGTCAGTCTGTTACATCTGGAGTATTTCTCTTGTCTTATCCGGTGTCCTGTGTGAATTTAAATACGCTCTCTCTAATTCTCTTTCTCTCTTTCTTTCTTTCTCTCTCTCGGAGGACCTGAGCCCTAGGACCATGCCTCAGGACTACCTGGCATGATGACTCCTTGCTGTCCCCAGTCCACCTGGCCGTGCTGCTGCTCCAGTTTCAACTGTTCTGCCTGCGGCTATAGAACCCTGACCTGTTCACCGGACGTGCTTGTTGCACCCTCGACAACTACTATGATTATTATTATTTGACCATGCTGGTCATTTATGAACATTTTAACATCTTGACCATGTTCTGTTATAATATCCACCCGGCACAGCCAGAAGAGGACTGGCCACCCCTCATAGCCTGGTTCCTCTCTAGGTTTCTTCCTAGGTTTTGGCCTTTCTAGGGAGTTTTTCCTAGGGAGTTTTACATAGCCACCGTGCTTCTTTCACATGCATTGCTTGCTGTTTGGGGTTTTAGGCTGGGTTTCTGTACAGCACTTTGAGATATCAGCTGATGTACAAAGGGCTATATAAATACATTTGATTTGATTTAGATGAGATAGTAATTGCCTGAATAAAGAACAAAATACTGAGCATTGCTCACAATCCATCAAACCATCCTACAGCTAGACTGGAGTAAAAAGAAAAGAGATGTTGAGGTTAGGATTTTTTATATTCAGGAGTTGATAGTTACTATTTCAGCCAAGAGTGAGAAGGTCAAAGAAGACTCTTTGCCCTCTAAACAAGTGGAAACCTAAAATGTGGAAACGTTCCCTCTTTTTGAAAACAGGCCATGACTCTCCACGCTATGTCATTGACAACTAGTTTCAATTTCACACACACACACAGCTTCTATAACATTTGCTTAAGGAAAAACAATCCCATTTAAAGTGTGAAATTCAACACATCGTTTTGTTGTATGCCGTGTGAAATTGATGTTAAGCCCCTTAAATCACCTGATTTACTTAAAAGGCACATCCAGGTATGACATGACATGGGACATGTGGGGGGTGGGCCTTTACTCTTTTCTCCTCCATTGTTTGTACAAGCAAGGGGGAGGACGATTACATCAAATTAGACTATTAGAGCAACTCCTCGAATGGCCTATTTCTTGAAGTCTGAATTTTTGTCTAAAAAGGGGGGGTGAACTAATTGATGTAACCTCTGTTTCCTTCCTCCTCATTAGGAAATGCGACTGAGAACAAGATTTGGGTCTTGGGGGTGTGCTTTGATGTGGGTGTCTCTTGAGTGTTCGCACGTGGGAAGCGTTTGCACATTCACTCTGACAAAACAGTACACAGTTACAGTCACTCACCCTTCTAGATAACTTGAAACAGTCTAACTAGGTAATGTGTCTGGAAGTAATGTGTCTAGCTTGCAAGCTAGCCAACTTTTTTCGCCAATTAGCTTCATCCCACTACTGTGGGACCGTGGCACAATTGGTTGGACTTCGGATAGCCCATCTGTGGGGCTAGTAAGGGACCATCAATAAATTATGCAATGTAAATGGAACAATATTTTCATGTTGGACACCTTTTAGTTCATTAAACGCTTTCAATAGTTTATAGTTGGTTTGAGGTTAAGTCATTGAAATTTGAAACTATTGAAAATGTAATATATTGTCCATTGAGTAATTTACGGATGGTCCATAACTAGCCCCAGAGGGATATCCAAAGTCAAACCTAATGTACCACCGGAATTACAATCGTGTTGCGTGTAGCTTCGTGCCAAATTGATGATTACTTGGGTGCTGCCAGCTGTGGGCAGGATTGAAATAAAAACCTAACCCAAGGACAACTGTGGCGTACCTTTTTTTCCATGGCATACTATTTTTTACAATCATCTCGCAAATCTCAGTTTTGGACGAGACTGAGTTTATAACCAAAATTATCCCATTTACACTTTGTAGTAAATTTTGACACTATAATAAATGTTTCAGGCTCATATCGATGCCACATTGGTTGTATATGGCCTGAGAAGTTGGCTTTTCGGTTCAGCTGCACTTTAAGTGTGTGTAAATTACTGTATACTTGAGATATTGTTTTAAAAAAGGAAACATATTAAAATCTCTGGAGTGCGAAATCTGTTGTGCAGTGGCGGTGAAGATCGACGCCATGTGACAGCAAGAACAACATCCAAATTGAGCCCCAATTTGCACAAATGAGGCAGTTATTTCACTTCCTGATCTTAGCTACTAATTGGACCATTTCAAATGATTTGTGTCTGTAGCCTGCTAGCGCTAATGGTTTGTTATTACCACAGAGTTTTAAAACCCAGTTCCAACAGGCCAATACTTCCGGAAAAGTCTTGCCAAGCAGCTTCAACAGACCAGACTGGGGTTTTGGGTTTGGAAAATTAAGGGGAGAAGAGAACAATTATTCCTTAGTTGTTAATAAAAAAAAGGTTAATCTCAACTTCGATACTTTCTACAGACAGCTAACCGGTTAAAGATCACAAGACCTTATGGAGTTTCTCTCATCTTGTGGAGTGTGGAAAGAAAGCCTATTGCATTTTTATTCAGATATCAAATCAAAGTTTGTCACGTGCGCCAAATACAACAGGTATTCACCTAAGAGTGAAATGCTTACTTACAAGCCCTAACCAACAGTACAATTTTTAAGCAAAAGAAAAATAGGTATTAGGTCAACCATAGACAAGTAAAGAAAAACAGTAGCGAGGCTATATACAGGTGGTACCGGTATAGTGTCAATATGCGGGGGCACCGGTTAGTCAGGCTAATTGAGGTAATATGTACATGTACAGCTGAAGTCGGAAGCTTACATACACTTAAGTTGGAGTCATTAAAACTCGTTTTTCAATCACTCCACAAATTTCTTGTTAACAAACTATAGTTTTGGCAAGTCGGTTAAGACATCTACTTTGTGCATGACACAAGTAATTTTGCCAACAATTGTTTACAGACTTACAATTCACTGTATCACAATTCCAGTGGGTCAGAAGTTTAAATACACTAAGTTGACTGTGCCTTTAAACAGATTGGAAAATTCTAGAAAATTATGTCATGACGTTAGAAGCTTCTGATGGGCTAACTGACATCATTTGAGTCAATTGGAGGTGTACCTGTGAATGTATTTCAAGGCTTACCTTCAAACTCAGTGACTCTTCGCTTGACATCATGGGAAAATCAAAAGAAATCAGCCAAGACCTCAGGAAAAAAAAATTGTAGACCTCCACAAGTCTGGTTCATCCTTGGGAGTAATGTCCAAACTCCTGAAGGTACCACATTCATCTGTACAAACAATAGTACGCAAGTATAAACACCATGGGACCACGCAGCTGTCATACTGCTCAGAAAGGAGACGTGTTCTATCTCATAGAAATGAATGTAATTTGGTGCAAAAAGTGCAAATCAATCCCAGAACAATAGCAAGATGCTGGAGGAAACAGGTACAAAAGTGTCTATATCCACAGTAAAACGAGTCCTATATCGACATAACCTGAAAGGCCACTCACCAAGGAAGAAGCCACTGCTCCAAAACCGCCATAAAAAAGCCAGACTACAGTTTGCAACTGCACATGGGGACAAATATCGTACTTTTTAGAGAAATGTCCTCTGGTCTGATGAAACAAAAATAGAACTGTTTGGCCATAATGACCATCGTTATGTTTGGAGAAAAAAGGGGGAGGCAGGCAAGCCGAAGAACACCATCCCAACTGTTAAGCACAGGGGTGGCAGCATCATGTAGTGGGGGGTGCTTTGCTGCAGGAGGGACTGGTGCACTTCACAAAATAGATGGCATCATGAGGTAGGACAATTATGTGGATATATTGAAGCAACATCTCAAGACATCAGTCAGGAAGTAAAAACTTAGTCGCAAATGGGTCTTCCAAATGGACAATGACCCCAAGCATACTTCCAAAGTTGTGGCAAAATGGCTTAAGGACAACAAAGTCAAGGTACTGAAGTGGCCATCACAAAGCCCTGACCTCAATCCTATAGAATATTTGTGGGCAGAACTGAAAAAGCATGTGCGAGCAAGGAGGCCTACAAACCCGACTCAGTTACACCAGCTCTGTCAGGAGGAATGGGCCAAATTTTACCCAACTCATTGTGAGAAGCTTGTAGAAGGCTACCAAAAAACCTTTTACCCAAGTTAACCTCTCTAGGGCAGGTGGCACCAAATCGTCCCACCTACGTAACAGCCAGTTGAATCCTGTGGCGCGATATTCAAATACCTTAGAAATGCTATTACTTCAATTTCTCAAACATATGACTATTTTACAGCATTTTAAAGACAAGACTCTCGTTAATCTAACCACACTGTCCGATTTCAAAAAGGCTTTACAACGAAAGCAAAACATTAGATTATGTCAGCAGAGTACCCAGCCAGAAATAATCAGACACCCATTTTTCAAGCTAGCATATAATGTCACAAAAACCCAGAAGACAGCTAAATGCAGCACTAACCTTTGATGATCTTCATCAGATGACACACCTAGGACATTATGTTATACAATACATGCATGTTTTGTTCAATCAAGTTCATATTTATATGAAAACACAGCTTTTTACATTAGTATGTGACGTTCAGAACTAGCATACCCCCCGCAAACTTCCTGCGAATTTACTAAATTACTCACGATAAACGTTCACAAAAAGCATAACAATTATTTTAAGAATTATAGATACAGAACTCCTCTATGCACTCGATATGTCCGATTTTAAAATAGCTTTTCGGTGAAAGCACATTTTACAATATTCTCAGTAGATAGCCCGGCATCACAGGGCTAGCTATTTAGACACCCAGCAAGTTTAGCCTTCACCAAACTCCGATTTACTATTAGAAAAGTTTGATTACCTTTACTGTTCTTCGTCAGAATGCACTCCCAGGACTTCTACTTCAATAACAAATGTTGGTTTGGTCCAAAATAATCCATAGTTATGTTCCAACAGCGGCGTTTTGTTTGTGCGTTCAAGACACTATCCGAATGGTAAATAAGGGTCACGCGCACGGCACATTTCGTGACAAAAGATTTCTAAATATTTCATTACCGTACTTCGAAGCATGTCAACCGCTGTTTAAAATCAATTTTTATGCCATTTTTCTCGCAAAAAAGCGATAATATTCCGACCGGGAATCTGCAATTAGGTAAACAGACAAAAGAAAATACAGCATGGGGTCGACTCGGGCACGCGCCTAAGCCCTTTGTCCTCTGATCGGCCACTTGGCAAAGGCGATAATGTGTTTCAGCCAGAGGCTACCTCGATATCGTTCAGCTTTTTCCCGGGCTCTGAGAGCCTATGGGAGCCGTAGGAAGTGTCACGTTACAGCTAAGATCCTCACTCTTCAATAAACAGAGACAAGAAGAACGACACCTTGTCAGACAGGCCACTTCCTGCATGAAATCTTCTCAGGTTTTTGCCTGCCATATGAGTTCTGTTATACTCACAGACACCATTCAAACAGTTTTAGAAACTTTAGGGTGTTTTCTATCCAAAGCCAATAATTATATGCATATTCTAGTTACTGGGCAGGAGTAGTAACCAGATTAAATCGGGTACGTTTTTTATCCGGCCGTGTAAATACTGCCCCCTAGCCCTAACAGGTTAAACAATTTAAAGGCAATGCTACCAAAAATGAATTGAGTGTATGTAAACTTCTGACCCACTGGGAATAAGATGAAAGAAATAAAAGCTGAAATAAATCATTCTCTCTACTATTATTCTGACATTTCACATTTTTTAAATAAAGTGGGGATTCTAACTGACCTTTTTACTAGGATTAAATGTCAGGAATTGTGAAAAGCTGAGTTTAAATGTATTTGGCTAAGGTCTATGTAAACTTCCGACTTCAACTGTAGGTATAGTTAAAGTGACTATGCATAGATGATAAACAGAGAGTAGCAGCAGCGTAAAAGAGGGAGGGGGGAGTGGCAGGACACAATGCAAATAGTCTGGTTAG
The DNA here is from genome assembly GCF_901001165.1 of Salmo trutta. Taxonomy (NCBI): domain Eukaryota; kingdom Metazoa; phylum Chordata; class Actinopteri; order Salmoniformes; family Salmonidae; genus Salmo; species Salmo trutta. The sequence continues at coordinate 26,707,616 of NC_042984.1, read as the reverse complement.
CCATTTGATTACCTGTTCAGGAGTCTTATGGCTTGGGGGTAAAAGCTGTTGAGAAGCCTTATGGTCCTAGACTTGGCGCTCCGGTACTGCTTGCCATGTGGTAGCAGAGAGAACAGTCTATGACTGGGGTGCCTGGGGTCTGATAATTTTTAGGGCCTTCCTCTGACACCGCCTGGTGTAGAGGTCCTGGATGGCAGGCAGCTTAGCCCCAGTGATGTACTGGGCCGTTCACACTACCCTCTGAAGTGCCTTGCGGTCGGAGGCCGAGCAGTTGCCGTAACAGGCAGTGATGCAACCAGTCAGGATGCTTTCAATGTTGCAGCTGTACAACCTTTTGAGGATCTGAGGACCCATGCCAAATCTTTTCAGTCTCCTGAGAGGGAATAGGTTTTGTCGTGTCCTCTTCACGACTCCTTGGTGTGCTTGGACCATGTTAGTTTGTTGGTGATGTGGACACCAAGGAACTTGAAGCTCTCAACCAGCTCCACTGCAGCCCCGTCGATGAGAATGGGGGCATGCTCGGTCCTCCTTTTCCTGTAGTCCACAATCATCTCCTTTGTCTTGATCACGATGAGGGATAGGTTGTTATTCTGGCACCACCCGGCTAGGTCTCTGACCTCCTCCCTATAGGCTGTCTCGTCGTTGTCAGTGATCAGGCCTACCACTGTTGTGTCGTCTGCAAACTTAATGATGGCGTTGGAGTCATGCCTGGCCATGTAGTCATGGGTGAACAGGGAGTACAGGAAGGGACTGAGCACCCACCCCTGAGGGGCTCCAGTGTTGAGGATCAGCGTGGCAGATGTGTTGCTACCTACCCTCACCACCTGGGGGCGGCCCGTCAGGAAGTCCAGGATCCAGTTGCAGAGAGAGGTGTTTAGTCCCAGGATCCTTAGCTTAGTGATGAGCTTTGAGGGCACTATGGTGTTGAATGCTGAGCTGTGGTCAGTGACTAGCATTCTCATACAGGTGTTCCTTTTGTCCAGGTGGGAAAGGGCAGTGTGGAGTGCAATAGAGATTGCATCATCTGTGGATCTGTTTGAGCGGTATGCGAATTGGAGTGGGTCTAGGGTTTCTGGGATAATGGTGTTAAATGTGGGCCATTACCAGCCTTTCAAAGCACTTCGTGGCTACGGACGTGAGAATAGTATAAGATATTTTACTCACTTAATCATTGAAAACGGGTGAGCCTGTCTCTTTGACACCAACAGGTCAAACCTCGGATAGAAGGAGAAGAGGGACACTCAATTCGTTTTTCTCAGGCAGCCTGCAACGATATTTAGATTTTGTTGAAGCAAGAGAGAAGCCGGTCTCACATAAGTAGGTAGAATGAAAGGGGATTAACGTCTTCACTGCCATCTGGCTGAGTAATGGTTATTGTCCACTGCTGAACAGCCAGAATGTGGAAAGGCGCATCTCATTAAAAAGAGCGCACAAGCCTTGGTCACAGGACAGTTCCAATAGTTTATCCTCAAGAACCAGTGTCAAGATGTGAGTCTCTTCAGTGCTGGTGAATGGATTATGCATCCACTGCTTTCCCGGGCTTGGATCATATTGTAAAGGAAAGTAATCCTCGAATTTAAGCAGAGTTTGGCTCAGATATAACCCCATCAATTTACGCATCACCGACATCAGCCAGAGTTGAGAAAAGGGGGAACATATCGAAAATGCCTCTATCCACCAATTTCTCCATGCCGAATCAACAAATTTGAAGGGGTGTCCACATACGTGTGTGTGTGTGAGCGCACGCACACACACACACACACACACACACACACACACACACACACACACACACACACACACACACACACAGTGCATTCGGAAAGTATTCAGAACCCTTGACTTTTTCCACATTTGGTTATGTTACAGCTAGGGATGTATATCGGTGAGCATATCGGAATCGGACGATATTAGCTAAAAATGCCAACATCGGCCCGATGTCTAGTTTAACGCCGATGTGCAAAACCAATGTCAAAGCTGACGTGCATACCTATATAACGTAAGTAGATGACGTAATGATGCCACAAAAAAAAGCTGTGCTACACAGAACAAAAGCAGAAAAATAATAAGCGCACACTTCCAACAACTAAACAAGTTCAAGTTGAGCAGTCATTTGAAAGGATAACAACATTTCAGCGAGACAACGCAAAGGCGAAATCCATTAAACGCCAAGATAATGGAATTCATTGCCGTTGACAATCAGCCGTCCTCTGTCATGGATGATGTTTGCTTTCGCAGACAGGTCAAGCCCCCAGTACACACTATTTTTCAGATGTTGCCCTACCGGGGTTACAGTATTGTTGAAACTTACATCTATGAGCTACTTGCTATGGGCGTCACCGCTATTAGCTTCACGACTGACATTTGGACCAGCGATGTCAACCCCATGAGCATTATGAGTCTGACAACACAGTGGGTCGACAAGGATTTCGTACTGAGGGAAGACGTATTGCATGCTCAAAAATGTGCTGGTTCTCATACCAATGCTGCCATTTGAGAACATGTTTGAAACATGAACAGTCCTAGCGCCATTCAAACAACTGACTCGAGAAATAAGCTCATCAACTGTGTCTGCAGCAGACGTGATACCCTCTGTCATGGCATTGAAATGCCTGCTCAACAAAACTGCCGACAGACCGTGGGGTAAAACTTACAAAAGTACTCAAGGCTGTGAACAAGCGATTTGGTGGCATTCTCTCTGAGCCTCTTTACTGTGTCGCCACCATGCTCAATGCTAGGTACAAGGACCGCTACTTCGATGCAGACAAGAAACAGGGTTTACATGAAATGTCAGACACAGCTGGACAAGATCGAAACAGACAGACAGAGCTGAAACTTCACTGCTTGACACGTATGATGAAATCCCAGTTGAGAATGAAACGAATTAACAAATGACCAACGAAACAGCACAGCAAGTAAGTGAAAGAAATAGGTTTTGATTATATTTTACTGGTAATGGGGTACATACATAAATGCCAACAAAATTACTTTTTGGTCAGTGTGGTGTGTGTAACTTTTATTTAAACTAGGCAAGTCAGTTAAGAACAAATTCTCATTTTACAATGACGGCCTACCCTGGCCAACGCTGGGCCAATTGTGCGCCGCCCTATGAGACTCCCAATCACTGCTGGATGTGATACAGCCTGGATTCGAACCAGGGACTGAAGTGACAGCTCTTTCACTGAGATGCAGTGCCTTAGAACGTGTGTTATTCAACTATTTAACTGTACTAGAATGCTTAAAAAGGCCGCAAACATGTTTAATATCGGTATCGGGGTTTTTTGTCAAGGAAAATACCGGATATTGGTATCGGTCAAAAATGTAATATCGGTGCATCCCTAATTGTAATTGTTTTTTTTCCCCTTCATCAATCTACACACAATAACCTATAAGGACAAAACAAAAACAGGTTTTTATTAACTTTTGCAAATGTATTAAAAATAAAAAACAGAAATATCACATTTACATAAGTATTCAGACCCTTTACTTAGTACTTTGTTGAAGCATCTTTGGCAGCGATTACAGCCTTGACTCTTCTTGCGTATGACGCTACAAGCTTGGCACACCTGTATTTGGGGAGTTTCTCCCATTCTTCTCTGCAAATCCTCTTGGCTGTGTGCTTAGGGTCGTTGTCCTGTTGGAAGATGAACCTTCGCACCAGTCTGAGGTCCTGAGCACTCTGTTGCAGGTTTTCATCAAGGAGCTCTCTGTACTTCATCTTTCCCTCGATCCGGACTAGTCTCCCAGTCCCTGCTGCTGAAAAGCATCCCCACAGCATGATGCTGCCACCACCATGTTTCACGGTAGGGATGGTGCCTGGTTTCCTCCAGACATGACGCTTGGCATTCAGGCCAAAGAGTTCAATCTTGGTTTCATCAGACCAGAGAATCTTGTTTCTCATGGTCTGAGAGTCCTCTAGGTGCCTTTTGGCAAACTCTAAGCAGGCTGTCATGTGCCTTTTACTGAGGGGTGGCTTCCGTCTGGCCACTCTACCATAAAGGCCTGATTGGTGGAGTGCTGCAGAGATGGTTGTCCTTTTGGAAGGTTCTCCCTTCTTCTTTTTGCTCTGACATGCACTGTCAACTATGGGACCTTATATAGACAGGTATGTGCCTTTATAAATCATGTCCAATCAATTGATTTTACCACAGGTGGACTAATCAAGTTTAAGAAAAATCTCAAGGATGAACAATGGGGCGGCAGATAGCCGAGTGGTTAGAGCGTTGGACTAGTAACCGAAAGGTTGCAAGATCGAATCCCCGAGCTGACAAGGTAAAAATCTGTCGTTCTGCCCCTGAACAAGGCAGTTAACCCACTGTTCCTAGGCCGTCATTGAAAATACATTTACATTTTTGACATTTTAGTCATTTAGCAGACGCTCTTATCCAGAGCGACTTACAGTAGTGAATACATTTCATAAATGTTTTTTCTTCTTTTTTTTCTCTCCGTACTGGTCCACCGTGGGAATCGAACCCACAACCCTGGCGTTGCAAACAGCATGCTCTACCAACTGAGCCACACGGGACCACAAATAAGAATTTGTTCTTAACTGACTTGCCTAGTTAAATAAAGATAAAATAAAAACAATGGTAACAGGAGGCCCTGGAGCTCAATTTCTAGTTTTTCTAGTCTTATAGCAAAGGGTCAGAATACTAAAAACCTGTTCTCTTCGGCATTAGGGGTATTGTGCATAGATTGATGAGGACAGTTGTTTATTTAATCCATTTTAGAATAAGGCTGTAACATAATTATTTTTGGAAAAAGTCAAGGGGTATGAATACTTTCCGAATGCACTGTATTATGTATGTATATAGTTGTGTGTGTGTATATATAAAACACACACACACACACACACACACACACACACACACACACACACACACACACACACACGCCTATTTTATATATTGAGAGAGAAAACGAGTTTCCTCCGAGGAGCCTCCACTGGTATAAAAGCTTTAACACATGATCTACTCAGCATTTTTCGAAATCTGCTATTCCCCCAAAAAACTGAGTAAACAAGCAGAACCCATGACCAAAACATATTGTCTTACTGTTAGTCAGACTTCTCTAAGTGCTTTGCAAGACAAAGACAATGCAATTGAGGCTAATTAAGTCAAACTAATGGGTCTAGGCCCTAATCATGGAGCCAGACAGATAAGATAATAAAATGGGGGTAAGGAGATGTGGATGGCTTAGAATCATTTAGATATGTGTATGATGTGCATGTGTAGGGGTTAACTCAAAGCCAAGAGCGAGGAGAAATTCAGATCCAAACGGCTTGATGTGGCCTTCTCTCTCACAAAGACAAATCAATTTGCTTGCTTCAGCATTCCAGTGCACACTGGAGCACAACGTATTTGCCCTAGAAAGCATTTCACTGCACCTGCGATAATATGCACAAATCGGTGTACGCAACCAATAAACTTGGATTTGAAATAGCACAGTCACTTCCAGACAAGGCAATAACAGTGGAAAAACAGTCCACTAACCTTAGAGCTTTCTGTGAGCCAATGCGGCTTGTCCCTGTGGACATAGAGAGCCCTTAGGATGAATCCACTTTAAAGCTGCCCCAGCCCACCACTAACGCACCTGTTATGTGTGATTTCAACAATATGTAGAGCCTGCAGTGGACACACACTTGCATATGCAGTGCACAGGACACTACTGTACCTGGTATGCAATCCTGTTACCCATCATGTACAGTAAACCTACAGACATCTAGGCCTAATCCTATAATGGGATGCTCCTGGGCTAATCTCTATTGGTCTTCTTGCATCCTATCTCCTCGCCTCCCTCCCAACCATATTGGAGGAGAAGGTCCCTCGCCTAATGAGTTTCTCTCCAATGTGTTTTTAGATGGAGTTGAGGAGAGATGAGATTATGTGAGGAATCAAGGTGAGATGAATTGACAAAAGAGCCCTGCTTCATTTGTTCACAAGTTCAGCAACTAGCAAGACCCCTAAACAAAGGAGTGAAGGCTCTACGTCAGATAGCCGAGGCGTTTCCCTTCCTATGCAGGTTTCATTGCCTGTTCTGACAAGCAACATTACCTCTAAGCTGCGCACCTCCTCCAGGACTGCCACGCAGAAATGCCATGCCACGTAGTGACACAAGAGATTGAGAACTTCACTGAGATCGCCCCATTAGTTTGCACTATATAGATCAATGTTTTTTCTGTGATCGAATCAACATTATAAAATTAGCCCCTTTTCAATGCAACAAACTGAGTTAGTGATTTTTTTGTAGTGCAGGGACAGCCCACAAGCGGTCAATCAATCACCTGAGGGAATACGCTTTTCAGATTAGTTCAGATCAGAGCGCAGAGCCTCGTGTGTGCACTTGTTTATATATATATATATATATATATATATATATATATATATATATATATATATATATATATATATATATTCTTTGCTAGTTAGCGAGTTATTAGCCCAGTTATAGATAAGTATAGGTCAGCAATGGGGAGTTTAGTTTTTTAAAGTCTCATGCATTGTAGGCTTGCATATACCACATATAGGCTACATCATAGAAATCAAAAGCTATTTCCAAGTGAAAATATTATGGGATTTGCTCTATTGGTTTTGTTGGTAGGCCAACATTATTAAATGTAATGTAGCTTAATATTATCTTCTTCTTGAACTACAGAAAGCTTCATAAAGGTCAAATAATGTGACAGGTGAAATGAAGAACGCAATGTGCTTTAACATATTACACAAGTTGACTGCAGGTATTAACTTAAATACAAACATTAAAATGTATAAAAAAAAGGTGAATAAATAGTTAACAGTATTGAAAAAAAACATTGCTTTTTTAGCGCCCCCTTGTGTACTACGCCTGTAATACTGTAAATCCCGGGATGACAGAAAAACAGTATAATGACATGAAAATCTGGATACCGCCCAACCCTATTAGCTGCTGGCTAGGTTTGAACATGTTTGCAAACAAAATGCACTTCAAAACAGCATCAAAAACTTTCTCTTACCTGAGAAGATTGTCCTTAAATTCCTTAGCATAGCCCACTGGCAAGCTAGTTCGCTACTATTAGCCAACATCTTCAACAAGTCAAGATGAACAATTTTGAAAAGATAGGGCTTGAGTCAGTACAGATGGCCCTTAAAGCAGATCTCGTATCAGATCCTGAGTTAAACCAAATTAGATAGCAATTTAAAAAAGGTATGACTCTGGATCAGGGGATAGCTAAAATCTAGTTTTACATAGTCCGATGATATGTCAAATCAACAGGATTTTTCAACCACAGCTATCCAGCTTCCTGAGCAGTCGGAGGTCGTTCACGAGAACAGGACTTTGAGAAATATGTTGACAAAAATTATTATATACAGGGTTTTATCTGGGGGAAAAAAGGGGGCTTATGTGGTGGGCGTGGTAATAAGCACGGACGTGCCGTCGGTGTGGCTACATTTTAGAGACTAATTTGAGGACCCCTATCTTGGCATTGTAAAGCCATTTTTGAATTTTTAAGCCAATTTACTGCAATTCTACCCATTTCTCCATAGAGCTGAGAAAATATTTATATTTTAAAGCACATTTCCTACAATTCTACATATTTTGCCATGATGCTGAGAGAACATTTTGCAGTTTTAAAGCTAGTTTGTTGCAATTCTATGCATTTTGCCCTGGCTAATGCTGTGTTATTTGCTCAAACGTAACAAAATGAATAATGCTAAACTCATTGTTTTGAGAATTTAAAATTGTCCCCATCTAGCTTTTATTTTGGTGATTGTTGGTTCTCAAAGATTTGGCCTATATTATAGAAAAATATATACAGTACCAGTCAAAAGTTTGGATACACCTACTCATTCAAGGGTTTTTCTTTATTTTAATATTTTCTACATTATAGAATAATTGTGAAGACATCAAAACTAACACATATGGAATCATGTACTAACCAAAAAAAGTATTTAAAAAAATCTAAAATATATTTTATGCATTTGAGATTCTTCAAAGTAGCCACCCTTTGCCTTGATGACAGCTTTGCACACTCTTGCATTTTTTCAACCAGCTTTATGAGGTAGTCACCTGGAATGCATTTCAATTAACAGGTGTGCCTTGTTAAAAGATCATTTGGAATTTCTTTCCTTCTTAATGCGTTTGAGCCCATCACTATTGTTGTGACAAGGTAGGGGTGGTATACAGAAGATTGCCCTATATGGTAAAAGACCAAGTCCATATTATGTCAAGAACAGCTCACATAAGCAAAGAGAAACAACAGTTCATCATTACTTTAAGACATGAAGGTCAGTCAATCACGAAAATGTCAAGAACGTTTCTTCAAGTGCAGTGGCAAAAACCATGAAGCGCTATGATGAAACTGGCTCTCATGAGGACCGCCACAGGAAAGGAAGACCCCGAGTTACCTCTGCTGCAGAGGATAAGTTCATTAGAGTTAACAGCCTCAGAAATTGCAGCCCAAATAAATGCTTCACAGAATTCAAGTAACAGACACATCTCAACATCAACTGTTCAGAGGAGACTGCGTAAATCAGGCCTTCATGGTCGAATTGCTGCAAAGAAACCACTACTAAAGGACACCAATAAGAACAAGAGACTTGCTTGGTTTTTCAACAGGACAATAACCGAAACACCCCTCCTGGCTGTTTAAGGGTTATTTGACCAAGAAGGAGAGTGATGGAGTGCTGCATCAGTTGACCTGGCCTCCACAATCACCGGACCTCAACCCAATTGAGATGGTTTGGGATGAGTTGGAGCGCAGAGTGAAGGAAAAGCAGCCAACACGTGCTCAGCATATGTGGGAACTCCTTCAAGACTGTTGGAAAAGCATTCCAGGTGAAGCTGGTTGAGAGAATGACAGGAGTGTGCAAAGCTGTCATCAAGGTAAAGGGTGGCTACTTTGAAGAATCTCAAATATAGTTTGATTTGTTTAACATTTTTTTGGTTACTACATGATTCCATATGTGTTATTTCATAGTTTTGATATCTTCACTATTATTCTACAATGTAGAAAACAGTCAAAATAAAGAAAAACCCTTGAATGAGTAGGAGTGTCCAAGCTTTTGACTGGTACTGTATACATTTTCTTATCGATACAGTTACAGATCGCAATATATTGTTTGTACAATATTACTTAAATATATAAAACAATTATTTTGCAAGGTAGCGTTAGCTAGCACTGGTCGGCTGTATCTTCGCCATCCTATAGCACATTCTCCATCTTCTTTTTAAATAGTGTTCAAAGTTCTGCACTTTAACTTCCATGACTGATTAAAACACATTTCCTCATGCTCTGTTGTCTGGTTTGATGTACAATATGTAGTGTACAATATGTTTGGAACACAATTTAATCGCAGTATCAAATCACAATAAATATAGAATCGGAACCTAAGTATATGGATATCGTATCGTGATGTCCCTGGAAATTTCCAGCCCTAGTCTTGATACCCCCTAGCGCCGTCACTGTTAGGATAACATGTGCTCCTGGGCCTACACACTCTACATTTGTATACTGCAGTCTAGGGCTGTCCCCGAATAAAAACAAATCTTAGTCGACCGAGTCGTGTGTTTTTTTCCATATATTGATACCCTCTGTTTTTTAATCAAATTAACTATGTGCACTGAGCTTGTCTGATGCTTTAAGCACACCATTCAATGAAGTAATTAAGACACACAAATGACTAGAGGGAGCCAGAGATCAGGACAGCCTAAACAGAAAGACATTTTTTTAAAACCTGTTCCCGACCCTCCTCCACCTCCCGCTTCTGCTGGACTTCACTGATTCTGCTGTTACGCTCCTCAAGTTGCCGGTAATAGGCTACACCAGGGGTAAGAAACCTTTTTCATGTCGAGTGCCAATTTATCTTACCATTTCTGCCAATCTGCATGCCAGTTAGGATTTTCATATGCACATTTTCGTGGAACAGTTTCAGTTATAATAAAGTCTTCGTATCCCAAAATCATTGTCATGTGGTTAATCTAAATTCTATTTAAATCGAAATGAAAATTCTACAAATCTACAAGTATCTTCTATTACCATTGCCAACTATGTAAAAATAGCCTACATAAAGCCAACAAATAAAAAATTTGCAGCCTGATAGTAACCTGACAAAAATAAATATCCTGGGGCCTCCCAAGTGGCGCAGCGGTCTAAGGCGTCACTACAGACTCGGGTTCGATCCCAGGCTGTGTTACAGACGACCGCATCATTAGAGGCGTCACTACAGACTCGGGTTCGATCCCAGGCTGTGTTACAGACGACCGCGACCGGGAGACTCATGAGGCGGTGCACAGCTGGCCCAGTGTCGTGAGGCGGTGCACAGCTGGCCCAATGGGGTGGACAACTTGTCCACCCCATTGGAGCCTGATGAGGGGAGGACGTTTCTTAATAAATGGCTGGAACGGAGTGAATTAAATGGCAACCATGTGTTTAAAACCATTCCACTCATTCCGTTCCAGTAATTACCACGAGGCCGTCCTCCCCAATTAAGGTGCCACCAACCTCCTGTGGATCACATAAATAATGAGAACTGTAAATGACTAATAATAGTATATTGAACGCACTAACAGAAATTGCCATAACCAAACAAACATTGTATATTAGAAATTATGGGAATTAATGGTAAATGTACTACTGGTGACACACCACATGGCCAAAAGTATTGCTTGTCAAACATCTCATTCCAAAATCATGGGCTATAATATGAAGTTGGTCCCCGCTTTTCTGCTATAACAGCCTCCACTCTTCTGAGAAGGCTTTCCACTAGATATTGGAAACTTGCTGCTGGGACTTGCTTCCATTCAGCCACAAGAGCATTACTGAGGTCGGGCACTGATGTTGGGCGATTAGGCCTGGCTCGCAGTTGGCATTCCAATTCATCCTAAAGGTGTTCAATGGGGTTGAGGTCAGGGCTCTGTGCAGGCCAATCAAGTTCGTCCAAACTGATCTCGACAAACCATTTCTGTATGGACCTCGCTTTGTGCACGGACGGGGACATTGTTATGCTGAAACAGGAAAGGGCCTTCCCCAAACTGTCGCCACAAAGTTGGAAGCACAGTATTGTCTAGAATGTTATTGTATGTTGTAGCGTTAAGATTTCCCTTCACTGGAACTAAGGGGCCTAGCCCCAGACCATTATTCTTCATCCACCAAACTTTACAGTTTGCACTATGCATTCGGGCAGGTAGTGTTCTCATGGCATCCGCCAAACAAGATTCATCCGTCAGACTGCCAGATGGTGAAGAGTGATTCATCACTCCAGAGAACGCGTTTCCACTGCTCCAGAGTCCAATGGCGGCAAGCTTTACACCACTCCAGCTAACACTTGGCATTGTGTATGGTGATCTTAGGCTTGTGTGCGGCTGCTCGCCCACGGAAACCAATTTCATGAAGCTCCCGCCGAACGTTGCTTCTGGAGGCAGTTTGGAACTCGGTACTAAGTGTTGCAACTGAGGACAGACCATTTTTACGCGCTGTGCACTTCAGCGGACCCGTTCTCTGAGCTTGCGTGGCCTACCACTTCGCGGCTGAGGCGTTGTTGCTCTTAGACATTTCCACTTCACAATAACAGCACTTACAGTTGACCGGGGCTGCTCTAGCATGGCAGAAATTTGGAGAACTGACTTCTTGGAAAGGTGGCATCCCATGAGGGTGCCACGTTGAAAGTCACTGAGCTCCTCAGTACCGGCCATTCTATTGCCAATGTCTATAGAGATTGCATGGCGGTGTGCTCAATTTTATACATCTATCAGCAATTCACACAATGAAGTTATGAAACAATGAATGCGCACAAAATGGCGAGAGAGAGCTCATTCTGGAGAGAGAAGTGCCTTGTGGATCTTAGCCACATTCCCTTCTTATTGGACTTATGCCATCCCTGCAGCCTCCCAATGGATTAGTCCACTGAGACAGGCGCAAATCAGACAGGTGTTTCATGTGCCATCAATCTATTTGCGACTGCCCGGCAAAACATATATATATATATTGGTCGACCAACAGCCTATCGACCAAACAACCGACCACTCGACTAAATGGGGTCAGCCCTACTGCAGTCTCAACAGAAACACAACATTATTCTAGAGCAAGTCTTTGTCAAGCAACATAGTTCTCAGCACATTTGTTACAACCATGCTGACAATCACACAGTTTGTTTAGAATGAGTGCAACTGGTTTTACAGTAAAATGATAGCTTCTGATCCTATGAATGATAACATTTGGGAAAATGGCATCAGCTGCTGCTCCAAATGTGTTTACATATTAGTAGCTCCCAACACAGAAGTCCTGTACAAAAAGAGGCAGGGCAGTAAAACGTAGGCTATTCAAAAAGGACCACACCAAACCACAGACCTGTTTAGCAGCATTCTCTTTATTGAAAAGATCCCAGTACGGTTTGACCTCTTAACTGTGCTCAAATACTTCCTGTGAGAATTACAGGCCCACTATAGCCCCTGGTAATCCTGCATTACAATGGGACGCCCACACACACTTTACACAAAGTAGTATCACCATGCTAGCTACCAGCGTGACATCTCTACCTCTAACCAGGGAGCTGATGCACTCCCATTATCTCCCTCTGTCACTGCTGAAGTGCTCGGCACGTGTCCATCAGCCTATTGTCCATAGCCTTTACTATTGGCCCAACAGAAGGCCTAAGCAGATAAGATAACGCTGGGCCACCACAGCTTAAGAGGAGAAGTACAGCACAGCTCTCCTGACTGCGGCGTCACCATATCAGATGATCAATCTGTGATGATCAGATGAACTCATATCAGATAGTAATGGAAACTTCTGTGTTTGTTGTGTACTAATGAAACAGGCAGGAGTTGAATTAGGCAGTTGTAGTTGTTGGTGGAGGTATTGGGTAATGCTGCAATCCGATAGCTAACAAATTAGATTTTTCCCATCTAAAAGGAAATGGACTTCCCTTGCATTCCAGCTCAATTGAAACCAACAGCTCTCCCCACAAACTTAGAGCACTCCATGGTATTTGGCTCAAGTGATTCTATAAAAATGGTACGTGTTGAACGCTTATAGAGATGATGCAACCGGGTGCATGTTCAATAAAAACAACCACATATCCCCCTTTGCACCAGCCCTGACTCCTATGTGTGTTGCTTCAAAGACTAAATGCGCCCGCATGCTTCTCAGCCAAAACAGCTCGGAAGAGTTTGTGCATATATTATGATGTTTTTGACTTCAACAAGGGTTCGGGCACACTACATTTTTTCTTGAGGCAAGCCGAAGTCGGTAGCCGAAGTCTACGCACCCTTGTTGACAATTAGTCAACAGTAGGGATTCTTCAATGAAGTGCCTGTAGTCATTCAACGAGAAGACAACTTCTCCTCGTGCACATTTTTTCACTTGAATACTGCATCAAACGTTATAGTCAGATTCAAAATTGCACGACTAAGATCACGACTAAAAAAAATCTATAATGACACTTGAGTAATAGATTAATTATGACTATTTTTAGGGAATGTATACTGGCTATGGCGTCTCAAAATGGACAAACAGTACTATTGCTGCTTTTTTCTTGTTTTTCAAGCGAAGGTCTTTTAAGGGAGTATGCGAGCACACTCGTTCGGTTCGCCAAACTGATGCATGCTGACACCTTTAGTGTTATGCCTAAGGAAAAAAAAGATCTAGTGGAAACACCAGTCAGACAAGGTTGACGAAATGTGATTGGATTCAATTAATCCAAATTCAAGTCGAGGCATGACTTAACCTATAACACGGGGGAGTGGTGAACCTTTGAATTCTATTGACATGGGGTAATCAATGGGCTCAATCTGTCCACAGTCCAAAACATTGGGGGCACACTTCTGTGTTTGCTGTGCTTATTGACAGAAGCCGCCTCCGCCACAGAGCGTCAACTGTTCTGGGGAAGCCGTGGTAGTCTTCACTAGAGCCCTCTGGGCAAACCCAGGTCTCATGGCACCACTCCCTAAATATCCCTGCTCACGCAAAACACAGGAGAGCCTCTCATCAAGCGCCCTAACCACGAAACAACGTTTGTTTGTCCACCGAGCAATCAATCACCCCCCCATCCCTCCACCAATCCACCCTCCACCCCTGCAACAAGGCCCGACCATTATTCTCTGAGAAGGTGGGTGGTGGAGGCATTGAGAGCTTGAATGTAACTCAATCACCTCTCTAAGAGCGAGAGAGACACACACAAGAGGCTATGCAGTGAGCGAGGGAGTGAGAGTTTGCAGGAGTCCGCCCCAGTCCCAGTACAGGACTGCATAGGCCGGTGAGACCTGTGGATGTGTGACTGCAGCAGGTAAATGGGTTCTCTGGTTACCCGTTTCCCAGGACGGCTCCTGGTATTCATGTGTTCAGACACAAAGCTCCAGAGGGCTATATTTCTCCCTAGTAACAAAGAAGCTCTGGGAAGGGTGAGTGATGCCACACCAGATAAGGCAGTGCCTCTGCTTTATGGCTCAAATTACAACCAAACACCTCTGTTTATGTTACAAGGGCCATAAATGGCAACTTGTTGTGGTTTCACCATTACCAAGCACTGGATCCTGGACTTCCAGACGGGCCGCCCCAGGTGGTGAGGGTAGATAGCAACACATCTGCCACGCTGATCCTCAACACTGGAGCTCCCCAGGGGTGCGTGCTCAGTCTCCTCCTGTACTCCCTGTTCACCCACGACTGCATGGCCAGGCACGACTCCAACACCATCATTAAGTTTGCTGACGACACAACAGTGGTAGGCCTGATCACCGACAACGACAGGACAGCCTATAGGGAGGAGGTCAGAGACCTGGCCGGGTGGTGCCAGAATAACAACCTATCCCTCAACGTAACCAAGACTAAGGAGATGATTGTGGACAACAGGAAAAGGAGCACGTCCCCATTCTTATCGACGGGGCTGTAGTGGAGCAGGTTGAGAGCTTCAAATTCCTTGGTGTCCACATCAACAACAAATTACAATGGTCCAAACACACCAAGACAGTCGTGAAGAGGGCACGACAAGGTCTATTCCCCTCAGGAAACTGAAAAGATTTGGCATGGGTCCTGAGATCCTCAAAAGGTTCTATAGCTGCAACATCGAGAGCATCCTGACCGGTTGCATCACTGCCTGGTACGGCAATTGCTCGGCCTCCGACCGCAAGGCACTTCAGAGGGTAGTGCGTACGGCCCAGTACATCACTGGGGCAAAGCTGCCTGCCATCCAGGACCCCTACACCAGGCGGTGTCAGAGGAAGGCACTGAAAATTGTCAAAGACCCCAGCCACCCCAGTCAGACTGTTCTCTCTACTACCGCATGGCAAGCGGTACCGGAGTATCAAGTCTAGGACAAAAAGGATTCTCAACAGTTTTTACCCCCGAGCCATAAGACTCCTGAACAGGTAACCAAATGTTTACCCGGACTATTTGTTGTTTTATTTCTTTACTTACCTACACACACCTTTTTTCCTCACTATTGGTTAGAGCCTGTAAGTAAGCATTTCACTGTAAGGTCTACACCTGTTGTATTCGACGCACGTGACAAATAAACTTTGATTTGATTTGATTTTCAATGTTTCATCATTAGGACACCGTTAAGGATGGTCAGTGACAAGATCAGGAAGCGTCATTTTTTATTTTCATCACGGTCAATATATTTGACGCCTTAGGCTTTCCATTCAGCAATTCATTCTGAAAACCCATTGATTATATTCTTCAATACCATAGGAGTTTCTGTTGGCTTGTTTTATTCCAAAACCCTACATTTCTTGTACTGTGATCAACTGTCATTCAGATGTAGCCTAAAAGTGTTGTAACTGAACCCACATTTCTTGAACGCAGCATCTGCAATTTCAACAGCCTGATCCTGTCACTTTGTTTGGAAAGTTGAGGGATGGGAATGGGGACATGTAAACACTCAAATTCGTAGACAAAGCTACAGATCGGGCCTTTACCATGGCAAATACATTATCTGAATGAAATCAACATTTCATACATTCCCAAACTGCAATATTTATGTTGATCTGTGCATCAGCTGTTCCGCTGTATGTTCTGTGAATGTAGACATAACAACACGGCCAGCTGACCCAGTATGACGAAGAACAATTTAATAATCACAAGTGAATGACCCATTCTTGACAGGTCACTGACTCAATTCAGCTGCCAAAGGGACCAATCGAAAGAAAGTCACCACCAGGCCTACTTAAAGCTGGTTGTCAGTGGTTGTCTTTTTCTCTGGCAAAAAAATGGCACACTGAAGAAAATCGAAATGCTCAAACTATGTACTTTCTGAAGATGAGCTCATCTGCGTATTCTTGGGGGCTTTTAACAGTGACCGCATTGTGACGTTCTCATTCCGACTCTGGGCCCAAAAGCTCTTTGTTCCACTGTGAATTCTATGAATAAATGAGGCAACGATTCAAGAGTTAACTTTGAGACAGGCACCTCATTATAGGGCAAGAATAGTTTTGCAGGGAGGGGGTGAGAAATCCATTCAAGCCATTATCATTATCTTATGGAAAAAAAGTCTAGGAAAAAATGGCTAATGTTTGGTTGTGATCTGAGGGAGATATTCCTGTGATGGAAACCACAGAAAATGGTGAGGTGTGACCATATTCGATATACCATCTGTAAAGCCTACATACAATGAACATGCACTTCAAACTGTAGGCTAATACAGGGATTCTTCCAACAATGTAGTTTGATAATAGATGGCTTTACAAGAAATTGTGTCACAGGGATAGAATTTTGAACAAAATCACATTAGTGGCATTTTCTTGGCCATTTCCCAGCTGAAAGCAATGACATTCAACTAAACTTACAGCCTAGGCCTAGTACAGGAACAAAAAGCTGTGCTCATTAATAGAGTAGAATAACAGTAAATCTCCCTCTCCTTTATATTTCACATTTGACCCATAATGCCATCGATACCAGACAAATTCTGGTTTGCTAGGAAAACAAGACTGTAACCGGATCCTGGTTTTAGTGCTGAACAATGGAACGCAACAAATGTAACAATATTATAGGGGGGGGGGATGTGCCTATTGTTATCTTTACGAGAATCAACAAAATGTTTGGTTTACGACAACAGATTCCTGGTGTATCATGCATTCGTTTGTCACTGACGTTTTGCAGTTCTCTTTTAGCTTATCATTTTGTGATAAGAAGACCAATACTATTAGCACACTTAGACCTAAGGGCTAACCGGCATTTGGTGTTTAAAACAAACTGGCCCCTGAGGTGCACCTGTCCACTGATTTCAAAGACAACTTCAAAAAATATAGAAAATGCATTTTATGTGACAAATACAAGGGTTTACATTTGTCACGTTTACAAAACATGGAATTTGTCTTCCCTCTTACCCTTTGTAATCAAACCAACCTTCTGTATCAGTGCTAGGTCTGTAGACTACATTCCGCGGGCATCAATAAGTTAAATCAACATGTGTCTCCCTCATGAAAGGCAAGCAAAGCAAGCAGCAGGCCTGGACAGCTAGGGAGCACTCGCACATGATTTATAATATAATAATGATATGTGCATTTGTTAACTCCACTGAACAGAAAGCTGGGAACCCAATTTGTTAATTGGATGATGAATGAGCTGCCGAGATATTCTAGCAGCCAGCTTTCTTTGTCTGTGTATAGAGGCTGAGGCCCATGCATCATCGTGCAGAGCTCTGCTCAGGCAGGCCAAGCATTTGACTGGGAGGCATATGGGGAACCATTGACTGGATACACTTTGTGAGGTAACACCAGAAAGCTAGGAAACATCGCACAGTATGAATGTGCCATTATCAATCATAATCTAAACCCATCCAAGCAGGATTCATTCCAATTATGTAAGTGTAAGAATCCTTGAATAAACTATTTTGCTGAGTCAAATGAGTCAAATGATTGAGGAAAGACCAGTCGAAACTCCTGGAGTGCCTCAGAAATTTGAACAGAATATGTTTTTGCGGAAGAGGTACATGTTGTCCCCCAGGCTGACAGACTGGCTATGCTTTGCTTATGCTAACTTAATTTTGGCCACTTAAAATAAGGATGCACCTAAAATTAGGATAGTCCAAGAGATGCTTGCAGATAGAGTAGTGTCTTGGCCCCTATTCAATAACAGCCTGAGTAGGAGTGCTGGTGTAGGATCAGGTTCTCCTTGTCCATATAATCTTAGGAATGATGACCTTAAAAGCCAGTACCTTGTGTTCTCTTTGCATACAGTAGTGACACATTTGAATGTGTGAACCTACTTTACTAATAACGTAACTGGTTACTTGGGCTCCCGAGTGGCGCAGCAGTCTAAGGCACTGCATCTCAGTGCTGGAGGCGTCACGACAGACCCTGGTTTGATTCCAGGCTGTATCACAACCGGCCATGATTGGGAGTCCCATAGGGCAGCGCACAATTGGCCCAGCGTCATCCGGGTTAGGGTTTGGCCAGGGTAGGCCATCATTGTAAATAAGAATTTGTTTTTAACTGACTTGCCTAGTTAAATAAAGGTTCAATAAAAAAATTATAGGATACAGTACCAGGCCTGACATCATTGGATCTCTATGCTTGCCATACCCTGCCAATGCATCATATCCATACAGTGCCTTGCAAAAGTATTCATCCCCCTTGGCGTTTAAACAAAAATAACTTGTTACAAAAAATTCGTAAAAAATAAAAACCTGAAAAGTCGTGCGTGCATATGTATTCACCCCCTTTGCTATGAAGCCCCAAAATAAGATCTGGTGCAACCAATTACCTTCAGAAGTTACATAATTAGTTAAATAAAGTCCACCTGTGTGCAATCTAAGTGTCACATGATCTGTCATACGCTCTCAGTACATACACCTGTTCTGAAAGGCCACAGTCTGCCACACCACTAAGCAAGGGGCACCACCAAGCAAGCGGCACCATGAAGACCAAGGAGCTCTCCAAACAGGTCAGGGACAAAGTTGTGGAGAAGTCCAGATCAGGGTCGGGTTATAAAAAAATATCAGAAACTTTGAACATCCCACGGAACACCATTAAATCCATTATTAAAAAATGGAAAGAATATGGCACCACAACAAACCTGCCAAGAGAGGGCCGCCCACCAAAACTCACAGACCAGGCAAGGAGGGCATTAATCAGAGTGGCAACAAAGAGACAAAGAAACAAAGAGGCAAACCCTGAAGGAGCTGCAAAACTCCACAGCGGAGATTGGAGTATCTGTCCATAGGACCACTTTAAGCCGTACACGCCACAAAGCTGGGCTTTACAGAAGACTGGTCAGAAAAAAAGCCATTGCTTAAAGAAAAAAAATAAGCAAACACGTTTGGTGTTCACCAAAAGGCATGTGGGAGACTCCCCAAACATATGGAAGAAGGTACTCTGGTCAGATGAGACTAAAATTGCGCTTTTTGGTCATCAAGGAAAATGCTATGTCTGGCGCAAACCCAACACCTCTAATCACCCCGAGAACACCATCCTCACAGTGAAGCATGGTGGTGGCGGCATCATGCTGTGGGGATGCCTTTCATCAGCAGGGACTGGGAAGCTGGTCAGAATTGAAGGAATGATGGATGGCGCTAAATAGAGGGAAATTCTTGAGGAAAACCTGTTTGTCTTCCAGAGATTTGAGACTGGGACGGAGGTTCCCCTTCCAGCAGGACAATGACCCTAAGCATACTGCTAAAGCAACACTCGAGTGGTTTAAGGGGAAACATTTAAATGTCTTGGAATTGCCTAGTCAAAGACCAGACCTCAATCCAATTGAAAATGTGTGGTATGACTTAACGATTGCTGTACACCAGCGGAACCCATCCAACTTGAAGGAGCTGGAGCAGTTTTGCCTTGAAGAATGGGCAAAAATCCCAGTGACTAGATGTGCCAAGCTTATAAAGACATACCAAGATTATTGCAGCTGTAATTGCTGCAAAAGGTGTCTCTACAAAGTATTGACTTTGGGGGGTGAATAGTTACGCACGCTCAAGCTAATTTTTTTGTCTTATTTCTTGTTTGTTTCACCAAAAATATTTTACATTTCAAAGTGGTAGGCATGTTGTGTAAATCAAATGATATAAACCCCCCCAAAAATCTATTTTAATTCCAGGTTGTAAGGCAACAAAATAGGAAAAATGCCAAGGGGGGTGAATACTTTCACAAGCCACTGTACATTCAAAACGTGGACACACAAAAACTTCTGAGGATATTTCTAGAATTCAAGAAAGGACCTTCAAGTGGACACAATGGAAACACCTTTGAAACGACAGTGATTAAAAACAAAAATCTATTAATTGAATGAGCAATGTGAATTGTTTTATGGTCTTTTGCAGTGAGAATAGAGCTTGTCATCATCACACAAGCATGCAACAGAACACAATTATTGTTGATGCATTGCATAGAAGCAATTGACCTTTAGACAATAAAGATAAGCTCACAGCAAGATGTGGATTTCACAAGTCGCTTTCCTGATAAGATCTGGGAAGTGAGCAGGTGCACTATCCAAACACAATGGCAAAAGAGAGAGTCATAGACTGCCTGGAACTGGGCTGAAGGTCCTCTATAGCCAAACGTTATAAAAGCATAATCCAAAGAAAAAAAGCAGTATTTACAATGTTTATCATGAGACATAGGCTAATCAATAATCATGGAAGAAAATGCATAGACTACTTTTAGTCTTTTCTAATCATAAAATGTGAAGCACAAACTAGCCTTTAGCTTAATGTATCTATTATTGTCCCAAATACTGTATATAGGCTACTTTGTTATTTGCATGGTATTCAAATCATGTCTAGACTTAGTAAATTAAATGACTTGGTCACCACATGGATAGGTTACAATTTGATGTAATCACGGAAAAGGAGGTTATTGCTTTTCAATGGTGGCCACTTCTCAAGCATCCTCAGCTGCCTGACATGGCAACACAGTTATCACAAAGAACCAGAGTTGCTGGTGGAGCCTTCACTGATTGACATCTTTGGATCTTAAATCGATATGACCCTTGCTAAAAGAATGAAGACGAATATGAACGTTTTCCTATTACTCGGAGCCTGTCGTTTTGAGCTTGAAAATGGGTGTGCCGTGGAAAAAAAGGATACATTTCAATCTCCAGTGTTGCGCCTAACTGCGCATGTTGAGCACCTGCCTTAACATGAAAATTAGGCTACATTTGGAGCGTTCACATTGAGAGGTCACAGGATAAAGGTAGATATGTTCTATACTGAGAGGTCTTCATCTTTCAATATTGAACTGCTGGCGCGACGTGGACTGCCCTGCAGCAAAGGCATTCAGTGTTGGCAAGCTATTTCTTCTTGTGTCTAATCCGTCCATCATATCTTTGGCATTTCAGTGAGGACCGCTGATGCACCTGCAGCATTGTACTACCAGTATAATAGGGATTTTGCTAAGCCTGTGATGATAACGCATTAATTTTTAAACCCAGATACAAATGGTACTTGTGAGAAGGGTCTGCAATGCGTAGTTAACAAGCGACGATCAGACTTTGTGCGCCCGCAGCGTCGGTAAAACTATTAGGCTACCAAATCCAAAATCTGTATTTAAATAAAATTGCCCTAACAATGTGTTTGAGGCATTAAAACATGCACTTAAATCACGGCTTTGGGGTAAAGTAGATTAAAACAGTTGTTTTATCCATGTTACAAGTGCTACGTAGCCTACTTGGCCCGGTTTCCCAAAAGCATTTTATAGCTAAATTCGATGAATTTAACCTTAAGATGCTTTTGGGAAACCGGGCCCTGAAAAATAAAAACAGGTGAATGACGCAGACAAGCGAAAGCCTATAGGCTAACCATAGTATGGGCTCTGATAAGTTAAGGGCTATATGAAATCTAATGCCAACGTGTATGTTTGCAAATTGAATTGTATTTATGCAGATAGGCCTACAATGGAGGGGCACCCAAAATAGCATTGACGTCTGGCAGAGGGGAGAAACAGAAAACAACCTCGTTCATCCATACAGATATAATGGCCCCTCATCATTTCATGATACTAATTAAAAATTAGTGACGATGCAATATGGATAGAATTTAAGTGGGGTTTGATTGCATTTTTTTTTTTATCAAATAGCTACAGTGTTGCGCGATGCACTGACACGGACGAATAGTCTACTTTGTAGTGAGCGACATCCATCCGCTATGGCAATCAGTAGCCTTGTCAGGTTGACCAGATACATCCCTTAGGAATGCCACCATCTGGGTTATTAATTGTAGCCTTTTATAATAAACAATGTGTAGGCAAGACGGAGCATTGGCCTTAATTTTCCTTACATGAAAGGCGTTCGTTCGCCCGAACAGACAGACAACACAGAGATAAACCCTCGTCTTTGGCTTACCTTTAGCTGCCTCCACCGCGCATAATAGTCCGAGGACCAGTCCGACAACGGATGCAAAATGTTTATACCTTCTGATCTGCATCCCAAATTCGAATTACAACACGCGAAAATAAAAACAACCTTCTTATATCCTCGCCTATAATAAAATATATAGCTCTCTCAAGAAAAACTATTTCAGAAGATGTATTCGGCAACCGTGATACTCCTAAAATGGCCGCCCCCAGCGCCGCTTTGCTATTCCCTTCTATCGCCACTCGCTCTCTCGCAGTTTTGCGGACCGATGGCTAGTGACGTCAATACTGTTATTGTGGGAGTGCTTGCAGCTAGTTGAGCACAGACAGTCATACTCAGACAGAGGGCGAGGGCCAAATACTTCTATTGGTAGGATGAGTGACACCCAGGCTGGTGACACAGAGGGGATGTACTGTTGGGTGCTTGTTTTTTTTTTTATTAGGCCTACAATAAGACTTGCTTATATTCTAGTTCCTAATCAATCAATCAAATGTATTTATAAAGCCCTTTTTTACAGCAGCAGGTCACAAAGTGCTTATATAGAAACTCAGCCTAAACCCCCAAATGGCAAGCAATGCAGATGTAGAAGCAATGTTATAGGAAGCTCTGTTTATGATAAATAAAATACAACTGAATAGGGCAGCTGTTACAATAATATGTCTGCTATCTGTGTAAGTAAAGCAGGCCTAAATAAATACACGCACATACACCTGTCTTCACTAATGATCTACTGAGAGGCCATATTCCTTTTCGCAACCTTTCTTTTACCTTTGTGTTCAACCTTTGATGTTTTGTTCACTCCAGAACACAGCAGGTGAACACATCTATCAGCGGGTACCGAGTGGATCTGGCCCCAAATCCTTTGTTCATGTTACTAATACAGACAAATACACAGATGGTTTTCTATTTGAGTTTCCCCCACTACAGAGAGAGAGAGAGCTGACTCTCACACTGCACAACCTTCATCAAAGACACAACATTGATCCATTTCATCCAGGAGCCAACCAGGGGTTGCATCCCAAATGGACCTCTATTCCCTTTATAGTGCACTACTTTTTCACCAGGTCCCATAGGGCTCTGGTCAAAAGTAGTGCTCTATATAGGGAATAGAATGCCATTGAAGACACGAACCAACTCTGATTGCCTGCCCGGTCCTCATCGTCACCAGCTCACCCCACATGACTGGTGTAGATTTTTAATTATAACATGCATGACATGGTGTGATAATAGGTTTCAAAATGACAAAGTTGTGTGTGCTCTATTTAATCAACACGTTCTCTCATATTAAGGTAACACCCTACAGGCAAAGAGGATGTGGTGCAATCAGATAACAATCAGACAAACGACAGCGGAATAAGCACTAAGATAAGGCGTCTCAGTGCTCCAATTGCTTTTGCTGACTACGAATAGAGTAACCTTATTTTTTCCCAGAGGGAACTTCAGTTGTGGCAAGTTGGATAAGATGAACATTAAACAGTAAAATTCATACATAATAGATATACAAGACACATACACATTTCAACATGGTTTTGTATTATTACAGATTAAATATAAGCCGGTTGTGTAATCCTCACAGGGTTAACAAATTAGAATGGGAGACGAAATGACAGGACACCCTCTGTCACACACATTTGAATTGATATCAGGTGTCAACAGGGCTGGTGGAGCAGGATACTTTTAATAACGTAATGTGTTTGAATGAATATGAGCTTAAATTACTGGTTAATTACTATGTTAGTCATGGTTACTCTGTCAGGGGTAGAGTAGCAGTTTGAGATTGCTGTATCCTAACATATTGCAGCAGGACATCAATAATACCACGATACAATTAGCCTAAATCAGAATGTCAGCTAAGCAAAGATACAACTATGTGTTATGATGGTCACTTTCTGTGAAAAGTGGCAATCATCTCAACAGAACTCAAGAGAAAGGTCATACTTGTGCAAAACCACAATTAACTGATGGGTCTATAAACAGGGTCTGTCTATAGTCAGCAGCAGAACCTCAGTACAATGGCTGTTTGTTTCCCCTTTGGCAAGACATGAACTGGATGGGAGAAAGTGGAAGCCTCCCACAGAATGGTCATTGTGAACGCTCTGGTTGGACAGTGGAAGGCAATAGGAGGATTTGGCCAATATGTGTGAGACAACAGTGAAACCACATAGAGGTGTCACTTCCTTCAGTTCACCACACCTACTGCTATGACGTCTCGCTTGGGAATTTTTCAAG
Organism: Salmo trutta; assembly: GCF_901001165.1. Lineage (NCBI taxonomy): Eukaryota > Metazoa > Chordata > Actinopteri > Salmoniformes > Salmonidae > Salmo > Salmo trutta. The sequence continues at coordinate 26,683,126 of NC_042984.1, read as the reverse complement.
CTCGTTGGCGCAGGTCTGGCACTCTTTGTCTCTTAGTGACGAAATGACATCTGAAGATGTGGGATTTCGTTTCCACATCTTTTTTTATTTCACCTTTATTTAACCAGGTAGGTCAGTTGAGAACAAATTCTCATTTACAACTGCGACCTGGCCAAGATAAAGCAAAGCAGTGCGACAAAAACAACAACACAGTTACACATGGGATAAACAAACGTACAGTCAAAAACACAATAGAAAAATCTATGTACAGTGTGTAAAAATGTAGTAAGGTTAGGGAGGTAAGGCAATAAATAGGCCATAGTGGCAAAATAATTACAATTTAGCATTAACAGTGGTGTGATGGATGTGCAGATTATGATGTGCAAGTAGAGATACTGGGGTGCAAAAAAATAAATAACAATATGGGGATGAGGTAGTTGGGTGTGCTATTTACAGATGGGCTGTGTACAGGTACAGTGGTCGGTAAGCTGCTCTGACAGCTGATGCTTAAAGTTAGTGAGGGAGATATACGTCTCCAGCTTCAGTAATATTTTTGCACTTCATTCCAGTCATTGGCAGCAGAGAACTGGAAGGAAAGGTGGCCAAAGTAGGTGTTGGCTTTGGGGATGACCAGTGAAATATACCTGCTGGAGCGCGTGCTACGGGTGGAGGTTGCTATGGAGACCAGTGAACTGAGATAAGGCAGGGCTTTACCTAGCAAAGACTTATCGATGACCTGGAGCCAGTGGGTTTGGCGACGAATATGTAGCGAGGGCCAGCCAACGAGAGTATACAGGTCGCAGTGGTGGGTAGTATATGGGGCTTTGGTGACAAAACGGATGGTACTGTGATAGACTACATCCAATTTGCTGAGTAGAGTGTCGGAGGCTATTTTGTAAATGACATCGCCGAAGTCAAGGATCGGCAGGATAGTCAGTTTTACGAGGGTTTGTTTGGCAGCATGAGTGAAGGAGGCTTTGTTGAGAAATAGGAAGCCGATTCTAGATTTCATTTTGGATTGGAGATGCTTAATGTGAGTCTGGAAGGAGAGTTTACAGTCTAACCAGACACCTAGGTATTTTTAGTTGTCCACATATTCTACCCATATTAGTCTAGCTTTGTAGACATAGCACATCGCCAATCTATCTCTCTTTAAGAAGTCATGGGGCCCATTTTAGACAGAATTAAATAAAAGGTCAATCTGCGTCTGGTATCTCAATTTTTGTACTTTCAATTCAATGATGTAGACCCATTGATTCTTGAAGAATATAATACCTCATGAGCTTAGTTCAACTGTAGTACCTCATCAGAACCTTAAACATTGGTGGGGTGCCTGCATTGTTATTGATTGAACTGCAGATTGCCCTTTTAATTAAGAACAATATTTCTCTATGATTTGGGACTCCTCATGGTCATGTTTGAGGCAACTTTTTTGATGATTGTGTGAAATTCATTGTTGTCATTAGTAGAAGCTCTGTTTTTCAAAGATTCATTATTTCCTAACACAACTCGTCAAATCTGACTTTGGAATTCACCCCTCATAGAAGGCCACAGACATGGATTTAAGGATTAGATTTATAAAGTTATTAGGGTGAATGGAGGTCACTCACATACCCCTCCTAGCTGCTCCCCTCATTTCTCATGTCAAATGCCACCTCAGTCTATTTGCCTCTACTCTCTCTGCTTCAATTTTCACACCCTGCCATTTGCCAATAATATTCATGTCTGTCAAAAGATTATTGCGATTGACGACCGTACTGTGACTTGGGCTGGGAGAGGAGCGATAATTATAAATGTTATATTTTCACAGATAGATAATACATATAACAGGATGTTAAAAACATTATATTGTTGCATGTTATCGTCACCATCCCTGAGTCAGCCAGTAATGAGTGTGTTTGAAACATCCCTGCAGGCTGCTGGGCAGCAATCATAGTGGGTGGTTGGCAACAGACACAGCATGGGAAGCTTTGTGTTATCACAGGAATCAAAGCATTTGTGACCAATAGACAACACTGCCTTTACAATATTTTCTCTGTGTGTTATATTGCTTATGTCTACTCACAACATCCTACATTATAATGACAATTCGGCATTCAATGGATCTACTGGATGTCTGTGAGGAGCCTAATTATTTGTTCCAGTTCTTTTCTCTATGGTCATTAATGGGGAATGTATAATGACAGTATGAGGCATTGATAACAATCGTTTGAAGCTTGTCTTTGGATTGGGAAAGCTTTACTTCCCTGAGTGCTTGATGGAATATTAATGCCAAAAAGATGAATTGACAATTTGTTTGTCAGCGGCTCTTCACCCTATTTTTTACTTATATAAAAGTAGCGCAAGAAAGAAATGGTCATGAGATTATGATTTTGCTTACCAATATATACAGTATATATTTATATAGTTTTTAGTTTTGGCACTTATTTCATATCTAGCTTGAACATACAAAACTATTGATCCTTATAATGGACATAAGAATTCGTTGCCCGAATTCGTTGCCGTTGCATATCTATCTTGATAAATAAAAATGTATCAATGTATTGTCATTGTTTCAAAATACTTCAAATTTTGGTCTTGGTCAGGATTTCCCTTTAACTTTGGCTCCATGAATACATTTTCAAAATTATTAAACTTCATTTTAGGAATCCTGGATGTTATTCATTTCCCTCAAATTAAATATTTAAGTCCTTGAGTTAAACGTACGGGAACCTGCCTGGAAACATATCAACCAGACAGTTGAAGCTGAGCAAGTACCTTTCAGTAGCTTTGCTGGCAGTCTTATTCATGCATATCCTACTCTACAGGGAGCATTTAAAACGTATCCCCCATATCCTCTTTCTAAACCTACCTTTCAATTATCTTTCAACCTGTGCTGTCGCTCAAGGTCATTTAACCCAGGGGTTCTCAAACCTTTTGGGGCCGGGGACCCCTTTTTTTCTAATAGCAAATTTGACAGGGACACCGTCATATTTAGAACACAACTCGAGTGAGATAAAATAGCAAACATGGAGTTTTACTATGACCAACCAACTGAACCAAGTTTCGCGCCCTGTGAAGGCTGCAGCAATAAATATTTTAAGTCCCACCTCTTGGCATTGGAGATAAAATTGAACAGTTTTGCCATTTTACATGTTTTTGCGAGGCAGAGAGAACATTGCAGCTTTAAAGCTTAAAATTACAGTGCAATTATGTAAAAAAAAAAAGATTTTTGGGGAATACAAATACAATACCAATATCCCTGTGAGCCTCCCAGGTCATATGTTGCCCTGGATTAAGAACATACAGATTAACAATATTACTTTGTATTGTAATTTATTGTATTACACCCTCTAAACTTATGCCATGGATCCCTTATCCAAAATGTGTTTAATCTGTTGTTGTTCAAATATATATACTGTATATAAAAAAAAATATATTTTGAGATCTGGCTGCAGTACCTCCGTGGACCCCTGACCCCACTTTGAGAACCCCTGATTTAACCATTGAGCTTCCAACTCCTGTAGCTTAACTGTACCCTTCTCTTCATCAGCCCACTCTGAAAGACCCTATGTGTTAATTTTTTAAATATTTTTTTTACCCCTTTTTCTCCCCAATTTCGTGGTATCCAATTGGTAGTTACAGTCTTGTCTCATCGCTGCAAGTCCCGTATGGACTTGGGAGATGCGAAGGTCGAGAGCCGTGCATCCTCCAAAACACAACCCAACCAAGCCGCACTGCTTCTTGACACAATGCCCACTTAACCCAGAAGCCAGCTGCACCAATGTGTCGGAGGAAACACCGTACACCTGGCAACCGTGTCAGCGTGCACTGCGCCAGGCCCGACACAGGAGTCGCTAGTGCACGATGGCACAAGGACATCCCTGTCGGCCAAACCCTCCCTTAAACCGGACGATGCTGGGCCAATTGTGCGCCACCCCATGGGTTTCCCGGTGGCGGCCAGCTGCGACAGAGCCTGGACTCGAATCCAGAATCGCTAGTGGCACAGCTAGCACTGCGATACAGTGCCTTAGACCACTGCGCCCCTCGGGAGGCTCTGACCCTGTGTGTTTCTATGGAAATGTTCAATGCCAAATACCAATGAATTCTGATGCTTGTTAAAACAAAGACTTTTGCAGTTTGTTTCAAGAGATAGGGAAGCAATGTATTATTGTTGTGCAATGTGTTGTGCAATGTTGTGTGGTAGCATGCTTTACACCCATTTGGTTTCATTCTAAATAAAGTGACCATATTTGGTCTTTGTTTTAGAATAGTTTAACTTAAACAGAAGTGTGCCTCTTATGTGGCGCTGAATATAAAGTACGTTGCTTGGCAGTGGAAAAACCCTTGAATTCTGAGTGGAACAACTCAATGGCAGCCATCTTGTTTCAGCAGCCTACAGGTCCTTTTGTTACTCATAGGTTCGAGCACTAAAACACATGGCATGAGTGGGAACCTGATAGATGGGGCTGGCTGTGGCTTTCAATCCAATCAATCCAGCCAACTACATAAACATTTATGTTTAGCTGTATTTGATCACTCTTTCTGATATTAGTGTAAAAGTTACCTCACATATAGGTTTTATACTGTTAAAGCACATATTTCTTCGATTAATTTAGAAATGACATTGGGAGGAGGGGAAACTTGCCTTTGTGTATCTCTCTGTAATCTGAAGTGGGAATTCCCACAGATGGGCACCATGTTAGTATCAGCTACCACATTTAGATTTTAAAGCACAGTAAGAGTACATTTCTTTGATTAATTTCCTGTCGAAATTACTTTGGCGGGGGGGGGACTCGCCTTTGTTCCTCTCTGTAGTACGAAGTGGGAATTCCCGCAGATGGGCAGCATGTTGTGTTGGTGCCATGTTTTTGATTGTCCTGTTTAAAGACCTTGACCCATGACCTTCACAGAAAGACACCTCTGACACGTAGTGGGGAGAGTTCACACTCAATAGGTCAAACGCTCACCTCCGCTTTATTACACTGAGGATGTGGGGATGGGATTTCTGACATCGCTGTCACCTCGTTTCCCATAATTCATCTGTGATTGGTGGCCTTTCGGGACCCCTTTTCAAACTCCTTTTCCTTTTTAAGATTAGGGCCTGGGGATGGCTGCTCAATGGCTGGAATCGTTACGGAAGAACGTGTTGAAAAAATAAGGCAACACACAAAAACAATCAAAAATCACATAAGTCGTCCACCCATGTGCACACTTTTATGTATATACACAGACATGTTTGCACTACACGCACGCACGCACTCAAGCATGGAAGCACGCACACGCGCACACACACACACCGAATGAAACAATGAATAGGGGGGCGAAAACTCAAGAGATCTGGCCACCCAAGACTAACAGTCCCAAAGTTCCGGCATTTCATCTGTGATTGAGATCTGCTTCCATGTGTTGGTGTATTTATGAGGAAAGCTGCTGTCCAGACAGGGGAAGTGAGCAATCTGCTCCCTTATTACCCTTGAACCAAGACTCATATGGCAAGTGGGTGATATTAAAAAGGATGAGAAAAAATAAAAAAGGATTGGAGTGAGGCCAGCTTCCTCCGCCTTCCTGTGTGAGGTGGGTGTGTGGGGAAGAGAGAGAGAGAGAAAGAGCGCTGAACCAAACCTCAGGGCTGGTGAGCTGCAAAATGTTTTGCAATGGAAAATGATCATAAGCATTTATTTTTTATTTCTTAAGTCCTCCCTGTTTCAGACTATTTTCTCCTGCATGCCTAATGAACACAACCCAGGGTTTTCTCTGTCCACCAGGTCAGGATGAAGTGCTGAGTACCTATGTAGTTAATTTCCACTCGGCTAGGCTGAGTCACTGGTCAAACCTGCCCTCGTGGTCAGCTCATGGTCAGCCAGTCTGGTCAATAATTGGTTATGTAACTTCCACAGGCTATTATAGAAAAATTCAATGTTAAAAAAACGATTGTTTACGAAACCTAGTGGAAGTGTACTGTCTACCTGTGCACCTTATCACTGTATATCTCCATTACTAACACAATATTAGAACAAAGCATACTTACTGGAATAATGGGGCAAAAGATAGTCGGGTATTTACAGTGTCCAAAAATCTGATTCAACATGATAGAGAGCCATACGTAAAATAAAGTGCTATCTTGCCTGTAACAAAAATGTAAAATATTCATTATCCTACACATTATCATATGAGTCACATACTAAATGATAATGCTCATGCATGTTTTATGTCTCAAAAGTTGACTCAACATGCATGGCATTTAGCAGATGTGCTATATCAGCGACTAATTTTCACAGAAGAAACGTGATACATTGCTCTAATAATAATAGTCATAATAACACGGACAAACTAACACCTCGGCATAACACATAGCAGTGGCAATGCTCATGGGAGCCCACGAGAGAGAGGCAGCCACATGGCCAACACAGTGAGAAGAAGCTCTAGGCCCGTATTCACAGTTTCTCAGAAACTGGATCAGTTCTGCCTTTTAGATCACAAAGCATGATATTTCATGGACGGTGGGGAACTGATCCTAGATCAGCACTGCTACTCTGAGACACTTGATACATATGGTATGGCCTCTGTATTGGTGTGGGACACACCGCTAACTTTGTAAATCACAGATTATTGCACGACTACAAACATTATCCCGATACTGCAATATTGCATGTCATGTGCATTGATGTCAAGTTTATTCATATGTAAGCAGATGCTCATGCTCAAGTCTTCTGTAAACTGAGGAATAATATAGGGCAATAAAATCCGTATTTCATTTGGTCTAGTACACACACACAGGCATCAAGATGTGTCACAGTTACCCATTCATCTGCTATAGTAATGCTGGTTGAAGTCGTAACTGTAATTCTATTTCCTTAAATTCTCAAATCTATTTTTGACGAGTTGGGGGTTATCGCTGCACTTGGAGGAACACAGTGTGAAAACGTTTTTTTACAACACCATGAAATCTTTACAGACTTCAAAGTTCACTGGCTCTTGGACCCTAAATGACTGAGTAGAGTAATGTTGCCACTAGACTGACCTTAGCCGTTAGTGGGGAAAATACTAAACTGACCTAAGGTTAGGATTGGGAGAGGGGAAGCTGATCCTAGATGTGTACCTAGGGGAAACTTCCCCCTGGACCTTAAACGACACCCATATCCTCAGGCCCTCCACTTAAAATTAGACAGCAGCTGTTCCAGGATTATCTTATTCTGAGACAGATTCCTAAAATACCCGTCCAGAATTATCTGGGGGTCAACACAGAGAGGAGGAACGAAGCTGGAAGCATTTTGGGAAGTGGGTGGGTAAATGCCTATTTTGAACTGTGAAGAGCCCAGCATGGTGACATGGTGGTGGTGGTAGTAGTGGTGGTGGGTAAGTGTGTGTGGATGCGCATGGTAGGTATGTGTGTATGTATGTGTTTGGGTGTGTTATCGCTACAAAGTCCCCTGACAGGCAGGCCTGAACAAACAACCTATTTCTGAGCCGGGTGGAAAACACAGAGACACACATACACACTTACCCTCCTGTCGATCTGAAAGTGACATGGGTATTCTACAAACAACCACTGTGGAACAACTCTGCCACCAATTCCATAGACTTGTATTTCATTTCATGGTTATACATTTCCTTCAATACATTTTGTCATTTTCAAACAATCCCTTCATACTATCCTATCCTATTAAGTCTCTACGCATTGACATCCTGATTCATTTTGATGACATTTTCAACACTGGGCCAGTGCTGTAAAAATGTGACTGAGCAAAGACTATTTGTGGAACGTCAGTGCGTTTTTAATGAGAGTGAGCTTGTGTTCTGGGAGATATGTTGTATTATTGATGTGTGCTAGCTCATTCACTGAGCTCATTTCTCTGTGTCTCCACAGGGGAATGGAAACATTCACCTACAGCCTGGCTGACAGCCTTAGGAGTTGAATATGCACACAGAGAGAGAGAGCGAGACATGGAGAGAGAGACAGAGAGCGAGATCATTAACAAAAAAACTGAGCAAACTAGAATGCTATTTGGCCCTAAACAGAGAGTACACAGTGGCAGAATACCTGACCACTGTGACTGACCCAAAATTAAGGAAAGCTTTGACTATATACAGAATCAATGAGCATAGCCTTGCTATTGAGAGGCCGTCGTAGGCAGACCTGGTTCTCAAGAGAAGACAGGCTATGTGCACACTGCCCACAAAATGAGGAGGAAACTGAGCTGCACTTCCTAACCTCCTGCCAAATGTATGACCATATTAGAGACACATATTTCCTTCAGAATACACAGACCCACAAAGAATTTGAAAACCAATCACATTTTGATAAGTATTCAGACCCCTTCACTTTTTCCACATTTTGTTATGTTACAACCTTATTCTAAAATTGATTAAATGTTTTTTTCCCCATCATTAATCCTAAATTTTCCTCATCAATCTACACTCAATACCCCTTTTAACAGTGGTCCCATGTGGCTCAGTTGGTAGAGCATGGCACTTACAACGCCAGGGTTATGGGTTTGATTCCCACAGGGGACCAGTACAAACAAATATAAAAATGTATGCACTCACTACTGTAACAGGCTGACTACACCGCTCTCGTTGCGTGTGCGAGCGTTGCAAAATATATTTAGAAATCTATGTTATTCAAATATTGCGCCAACGAGCATCTGCGTTGCCAAGGGCTAAAATAGAAATCAATTCTATTTCTGATGCAGATCGCGCTGCAAGTCCTGCCTCTCCCATCTCCTCATTGGTTTATAGAAGCAGGTACCCACGTGCCATTTCCTCATTGGTTATACCCACGTGGGTGACTGAAAGACAAACGAGGTCGGTGGCGGCAATGCACCTAATTTATGAAAGTTACCAATCGCAATATAAAGTCCAGAGAAGAAAAGGCCTGGAAGGAGGAGAGATGACTAGAAATGATTCGGTTGACCGTTTTATGTGTGGATTCATTGTCGGAGTAGAGGACCTTGTGCATTTCAGGTAAAATAACAACTCAATGTTTATATCCCAGGACAAATTAGCTAGCAACAGCAAGCTATCTAAATAGGACAAATTAACTAGCAAGTGAGAGCTAGCTAGCTAAATTGCCATACATGTTTAATGCTTTTCAACCTGTCCCCAAATTAATGTGATCGGTTCAGAGTTTGTTTTGATATTTTAACCTGCGTGTCGTGATTGTGTTTGGTGTGTGGGGACAAAATGCCTTTATGCACGATGGAGCACGATGGCGCATGCGTGCAGCCGGTTTGGGTTCCGTGTAAGTCGCTCTGGCTAAGTGTCTGCTAAAATGTGAAAAATGACAAACCAAAAACACATGTGGCAGCGATTACAGCCGCGAGTCTTCTTGGGTATGACGCTACAAGCTTGGCACACCTGTATTTGGGGAGTTTCTCCCATTCTTCTCTGCAGAGCTTCTCAAGCTCTGTCAGGTTGGATGGGAGCGTCATTGCACAGCTATTTTCATGTCTCTCCAGAGATGTTTGATCGTGGTTCAAGTCTGGGCACTGGCTGGGCCACTCAAAGACATTCAGAGACTTGCCACTCCTGCGTTGTCTTGGCTGTGTGGTCATTGTCCTGTTGGAAGGTGAACCTTTGTCCCAGTCTGAGGTCCTGAGTGCTCTGGAGTAGGTTTTCATCAAGGATCTTTCTGTACTTTGCTCCGTTCATCTTTGCCTTGATCCTGACTAGTCTCCCAGTCCCTGCCGCTGAAAAACATCCCCACAGCATGATGCTGCCACCACCATGCATCACTGTAGGGATGGTATTGGCCAGGTGAAAGGACTCTGCCTGGTTTCCTCCAGACGTGACGTTTTCCATTCAATCTTGGTTTCATCAGATCAGAGAATCTTGTTTCTCATGGTCTGAGAGTCCTTTAGGTGCCTTTTGGAAAACTCCAAGTGGGCTGTCATGAGCCTTTTACTGAGGAGTGGCTTCTGTCTGGCCACTCTACCATAAATGGTCTGAGAGTCCTTTAGGTGCCTTTTGGAAAACTCCAAGTGGGCTGTCATGAGCCTTTTACTGAGGAGTGGCTTCTGTCTGGCCACTCTACCATTGGTAGAGTGCTGCAGAGATGGCTGTCCTTCTGGAAGGTTCTACCATTTCCACAGAGGAACTCTGGAGCTCTGTCAGAGTGACCATTGGGTTCTTGGTCACCTCCCTGACCTCATAGCAAAGGGAAAACAGAATGTAAAAAAGGTATGTTTTTTATTTGTAATACATATGCAAAAAAAAACTGTTTTTGCTTTGTCATTATGGGGTATTGTATGTAGATTGATTATTTTATAGATTGACTATTTTAGGATAAGGCTGTAACGTAACAAAATGTGGAGAAAGTGAAGAGGTTTGAATAATTTCCGAATGCACTGTATCTTTTGGGGGAAATACCACGGTGTGCCATCACAGCAGCAAGATGTATGACCTGTTGCCACAAGGGCAACCAGTGAAGAACAAACACCATTGTAAATACAGCCCATATTTATGTTTATTTATTTTCACTTTTGTACTTTAACTATTTGCACATCGTTACAACTCTGTATATAGCCATAATATAACATTTGAAAATGTCTCTATTCCTTTGGAACTTTTGTGAGTGTAATGTCTACTGTTTATTTCACTTTTGTTTATTATCTATTTCACTTGCTTTGGCAATGTAATATTGTTTCCCATGCCAATAAAGCCCTTTGAATTGAATTGAATTGAGAGAGAGAGAGAGAGAGAGAGAGGGTGAGAGAGAGAGAGAGAGAGAGAGGGGGTAGGCCGGGAGAGACAGAGTGCAGGATCCAATACAGGGGAGGAAGAAGGAAAGAGAGACTGGGGGAGATGTACTACAAGAATACAGATAGAGGGGGTGAGAGCGAAAGGGGGGATGGGAGAGAGATATAGAGATACAGAGAGGTGGGGAATGAGGGTGGATTAGAACGAGAGGTGAGATAGATACAGAGAGAGATGGGAGTGAGGGAGGGTGGATTAGAACGAGAGGTGAGATAGATACAGAGAGAGATGGGAGTGAGGGAGGGTGGATTAGAACGAGAGGTGAGATAGATACAGAGAGAGATGGGAGTGAGGGAGGGTGGATTAGAACGAGAGGTGAGATAGATACAGAGAGAGATGGGAGTGAGGGTGGATTAGAACGAGAGGTGAGATAGATACAGAGAGAGATGGGAGTGAGGGAGGGAGGGTGGATTAGAACGAGAGGTGAGATAGATACAGAGAGAGATGGGAGTGAGGGTGGATTAGAACGAGAGGTGAGATAGATACAGAGAGAGATGGGAGTGAGGGAGGGAGGGTGGATTAGAACGAGAGGTGAGATAGATACAGAGAGAGATGGGAGTGAGGGAGGGAGGGTGGATTAGAACGAGAGGTGAGATAGATACAGAGAGAGATGGGAGTGAGGGAGGGAGGGTGGATTAGAACGAGAGGTGAGATAGATACAGAGAGAGATGGGAGTGAGGGCGGGAGGGTGGATTAGAACGAGAGGTGAGATAGATACAGAGAGAGATGGGAGTGAGGGAGAGATGAGCTACCGCTAGCTGAGGATCAATAATTAAAAGGTTATGTGGAGAGAGAAAGAGTAAGAGAGAGAGAAAGAGAGAGAATGATAGAGGGAGAGGCTGCTGTTGCTAACAGGAGCATGCTGGTATGTTGTCCTTAAAGGGGCAAAAATAACAAGAGTTGATAGACGACTTCAACACTAATGCTTTAATCTGCCATTAGAATGTTGCCATCAAAATCCCTCTTTAAATAATCATCATTGTCACATCTTCTCCTGGTCCTCCGGTGTACATCGCAGCCAGAATACTATCCACCGGTCCTGGGATTCATCATTACGCACACCTGGCACTCATCATTATGCACACCTGTTAATCATTATGATTCACACCTGGACTTAGTTACCTTAATCATTTCCTACCCTTTATATGTCACTCTTGTGTTTTCTCACCAGTTGGTATTATTCTTATGTACTAGCGTTTAACCACATGGATTTGTCTTGTTCCTGGTTTTATTAAACACTTCACCTGCTTCCCGACTTACAGCTCCATTATTACAGAATACCAACTCAAACTATGGAAGCAGCAGGAAAGTCGGATAGCTCTTAGACAGTTGACGAACAAGGGTACCTTCTACGTCAACACCATGACCAACTGACTCAACTGGGGATGGCCATGGAAGAGGTTCTCTGCAGCGTCTTGAACACCCCCGGGAGACGTTGCAGCCCAGCATCGGAGGATACTCTAGAGCCAGTCTACCCAGCGCAATGGCCCATTCAGCAACCCGCTAAGGTCAGCGACGCCGTCTATCCCTCCCGGAGAAATACGACGGTACACCATCCAAATACCGTGGCTTCCTCCTTTAGTGCTTCCTTTATTTTTCACACCAGTTGGGAGCCTCCACCATGAGGGGTCTAAGGTTGCCATGGTTAATTCTCTACTGACCGGACGGCATTGGAATGGGCTACGGCTGTCTGGGAGAGAGGAGAGGAGGAGCTAGATTCTTGTGAGGGGTTCATGGCTCTGTTTTAATGCATTTTTGATCATCCCATTGAGGGAAGTGAGTGTCTGCTACAGCAGGGGAATCAGACGGCTGCTGAGTATGTGTTCACCTTCCGGACAGTAGCAGCTTCCAGTGGATGGAATGAGTCGGCGCTTCGCACGCTATTTTGAAAAGGTCTGCGCAAGGAGGTCCAGACAGAACTGGCCTGTCGAGACGACAAGGGTCAGCCTTGTAGGCTGGTGTGGTCTCCAGCAGCTGACGAGGCCTTTTGTCTCCAAGGGGCGTTTCACCTCCGCCTTCTTGCTAAAACACCCAGATCCCATGCTACCTTCTGTGGTTGAGGTAGATGCATCTGAGGTGGGCGTGGGGTTTTGTCACAACCCATTGAAATTGTATCCTTGTACTTTTTTTTTCTCCAAGAAACTGTCCTCTGCAGAGGAATTACGACGTCGGCGATCGGGAGCTCCTGGTGGTGAAGTTGACATTAAAGAAGAGTGGAGACACTAGCTGGAGGGTGCAAAGGAACCATTTGTCATCCTCACCGACCATCGGAACCTAGAGTACATACGGACAGCGAGGAGACTGAATCCGCACCAAGCCAGGTGGGCACTTTTCTTCACCAGGTTTGACTTCACGCTGGCCTATCGTCCAGGTTCTAAGAACATCAAGGCTGATGCTCTGTCCCTTATCTACGATTCGGGAGAGGTTCCTGTCCAGAGGGCACCCATAATCCCATCCTCCCGAGTTGTGGGTCCAGTGGTTTGGGACGTAGATGTGGACATCCACCAGAATCTAGAGAGGGAACCCGCACTCCAGAATTGTCCGCCCGAGTGCATCTATGTTCCCACAGGGATAAGGGACCGGCTGCTGACCTGGGCACACACAGTTGTCATCACTGGACATCCAGGTATTTCTCACACCATCTACTCCATCGCTGAGAAGTACTGGTGGCCTACCTTGGTGCAGGATGTCACTCGGTATGTCCACTCCTGTTCCGTATGTGCTCAAACCAAGTCCCCCCCCCCCCCCGGAATTCTCCAGCAGGGAAGCTCCTGCCACTTACCGTGCTTGGTCACATCTATTCATTGACTGACTGATTTTTTTCTTTTTTTCCCCCTCTGTTTCACCACCATTCTGGTGGTAGTGGATAGATTTTCCAAGTCATGTCGCTTAATCCCTCTTCCTGCTCTCCAGGTCGCTGAGGAACTCCAGCAGGTCTTCTGGCATTATGGCCTTCCGGAGGACTTCATCTCCGACCATGGCCCCCAATTCACATCACGAGTTGAGGGTTTTCTTGGAGAAGCTCGGGGTCAAGGTCAGCCTCACTTCCGAATATCGGCCTCAGTCCAACGGGCAGGTTGAGAGGATGAACCGGGAGGTTCCTGAGGAGTTACTGTCAGGACCGGTAGGGTGAGTGGGCATAATTCCTTCCCTGGGCAGAGTATGCCCAGAACTCCCTATGTCACTCCTCCACTGGGTTGACCCCTTTCCCGTGTGTTTTGGGTTTCCAGCCGGCCCTGGCCCCGTGGACCCCGGGCCAGACTGCAGCTCCTGCAGTAGATGAGTGGTTCCGGCACGCAGCAGAGGTGTGGAGCGACGCGAACGTGAGACTCCAGCGTGCTGTTCATCGTCAGAAGGAACAGGCAGACCACCACCGCAGTGAGACCCCTGTGTTCCATCCTGGGGACTTCGTCTGGCTCTCTACCACGAACCTCCTACTCCACCTGCCCTGCAAGGAACTGAGACCCTGGTTTGTGGGGCCGTTCAAGGCTATCCGGAGGGTCAACGAGATGACGTACAGGTAACAACTACCCAGTCACTATTGTATGTCTCCCTTCTCAGGCCGGTGGTTCCTGGTCCCCTCGCTGATACTGTCCCCCACGACCCCCCCCCCCCCCCCCCCCCCCCCCCCCCCCGGACTTTGAGGGGGGTCCGGCATACGCTGTCAGATCCCTACTGGACTCCCAACGTTGTGGGGGTTGGCTCCAGTATCTGGTGGACTGGGAGGGGTATGGCCCAGAGGAGCGGTGTTGGGTTCCGGTGGAGGACATTCTGGACCCCAACATCCGTGATTTCCACCTTCACTGCCCGGATCGACCTGCTCCTTGTCCTCGGTCATCCCTCTGGTTGGCATCGTCCTGCGGCTGGAGCCGCGCATCAGTGGGGGTACTGTCACATCTTTTCCTGCTCCTCCCCTCCGGCGTATGACGTCGCCAGAATACTGACCACCGGTCCTGGGATTCATTACACACACCTGTTAATCATTATGATTCACACCTGGACTTCATTACTTTCATCATTTCCTCTCCTTTATGTCACTTATGTTTTCTCACCAGTTGGTATTATCCTTGTGTACCGGCATTTAGCCACACGGATTTGTCTTGTTCCTGGTTTTCTTTTAATAAACATTTCACCTGCTTCCCAACTCACAACTCCGTTATTACAATCATGTTGGGCCATAATAGGGTATTTCAACAAATGCTAATGCACTGTGCTTTTATTCAGGCAAAACTGCAATCCAATACAAAGAACAATATTTGCCCCCTCACACTGAGAATAGTCATTGGATAAATGTAATATTCATGATTTAACACACATTGTTTTGAAATGAATTAATCATTAACTAAACATTGCCTAGTGATTAAAATCGTTGGGCCAGTAGTTGAAGGTCGCTGGTTTGAATCCTTGACCCGACTAGGTGAGAAATCTGTTCACCCTTGAGCAAGGCACTTAACCCTAATTGCTCCTGTAAGTCACTCTGGATAAGAGCGTCTGTTAAATGTAAGAGCGTCTGTTAAATGAGGAGAAGCTGATCCTGTAACTGTACCTTTGGAAACTTCACCCCGGACCTAGGAAGCAGCAATAGTCTTGTACAGTCAATGGCTCTCACTATGATGGATGATACCCTGCTAGGTCAGCCTGAGAATGCTGAGTCATTCAGAGCATTCCCATTATTCAGTAGCAGTCTTCTCAGGCCTTACTGCATGCCCAAATTAGTCTACGGTCCACAATTAGCTCTACTGTAATCTTCTCTTGGTCACAGTACCTTATCCTGTTTCAACGGTCTGACACGATTGTAAAATGTGTCTTGCGAGTTTTATCTGAAAGCAAGTCATGGATACGGGTTAGGGTTCTCATGTCCTGGATAAATTGAGTTTGAGGTAATGTCGGAAGTGCCAAGCTTGAAGCTCTTCGGCCTTCACTGAAGTGGCTCTTGGGCTGTTTAGCCTTAATCTCACACAGTAATCAATGCAGCTTTGAACTCCAATTTAGTCACTTTCAATATTCAATGGCAGAGCATCTTTCACCCTGACGATTTCCTCACAGGAGGAATTTGCCAACTTTAAGGTGTTCTGTTTTGAAGTCCTATTAAGGTCTTAAAGGCTCCAAGTGCATTACAGTTTGGTACTATTTTCTAAACTCTTAGTGCCAAACTGGTAACACTTGTAACGCAGCCAGTCTTACATTCAAAACCTTTCATTCTGCATTCACCACACAACTGTTTACTGTGAAATGAGTACAGTACCAGTCAAAAGTTTGAATACACCTTATTCAATGGTTTTTCTTTATTTTTACTATTTTCTACATTGTAGAAAAATAGTGAAGACATCTCAACTATGAAATAACACATGGAATCATGTAGAAACCAAGGAGAGTGATGCATCAGATGACCTGGCCTCCACAATCACCTGACCTCAACCCAATTGAAATGGTTTGGGATGAGTTGGACCCCAGAGGGAAAGAATAACAGCCAACAAGTGCTCAGCATATGTGGGAACTCCTTCAAGACTGTTAGAAAAGCATTGCAGGTGGTTGAGAGAATGCCAAGAGTGTGCAAAACCTGCCATCAAGGCAAAGGGTGGCTACTTTGAAGAATCTCAAATTAAAAAAAATATTTTTATTTTAACACTTTCTTGGTTACTACATGATTCCATATATGTTATTTCATAGTTTTGATGTCTTCACTATTATTCTACAATGTAGAAAATAGTCAAAATAAAGAAAAACCCTTGAGTAAAGTGTCCAAACTTTTGACTGGTACTGTACATTGGTTTAATCACCAAAACACAATTTAATGATATCTTCTCAATTGACTTGTTTTGACAAGCAGTTAATCCAATAGCAAAAAATGCAAGATGTATGTTTTGAAATTTCCCTTTGAAGTGCTTAAAGTAATATGCTACAATACTGTACATTACACTGTTCACCAGGGTTGGGGAGTAAAGGATTACATGTATCCGTTACATGTAATGGATGACAAAAAACGGTATCTGTAATTCGTTACGTTACCAGCAAAAATATTGTAATTTGATTACACTTTTGAAAAACGGATTACTTCGAGGATTACTTTTAAATTCAGAAAGGATATTTGCGGAAAAAAATCATTAACACTTCTCTGTTTTCCCAATGACATTCAAATTTAAGTTTGTTCCACATGAGCGAGTCTGATCACAAGTCAAAGACCACTTTAATGACAAACAAAATGTGTTTGATGGATCGCGGAAAGAAAGCAGGAATAGGTTTTTGTAGGCTACAGTCCAAGCTATGTCTTCCAATGGTGCGACAGCTGTCATCCAAAGATTATACAGCTTGTATAAACGCTTGGAGGTAAGGATGACAGCAGCGGTGTAGTCTACGACAATGCGTATACCACGTAATATTGAGATCTACATAGCGCATTGATGTGAATCATACTGCTGCTTTCTCACTTAGCTATTTGCGCCTTACGGATTGTAGTTGTTGTGGATGGCTGTTCACAAATCTAGATGTGTATTTGAACCCAATAATGGTTGAATTCAAGAAGTTTAAGATGCCTATAAATTATTATTTTTTTAAACCTGTGGACAGCCAGTGAAAATGCGCTCTTGCATCTCAGTTTATGGAATTAAAGTGGGGCTTTTATTGCTCAATCTAATTCATGCTGATAAAAAACAAAATCTATAGGTCTAATGGACATATGCTCAAACTCACACACTTTGGATAGATTTAATGGGGCAATCTGTAGTTGCTACATACATTTTTAAACTTATAAATTATATATATATCCATTGATTCTTGAAGAATATAACTAATAAATGCCTCATGAGTTTAGTTCAACTGTCACACTCCATGACAACCCAAAATATACTGCTCAAAAAAATAAAGGGAACACTTACATTTTTACATTTTAGTCATTTAGCAGACGCTCTTATCCAGAGCGACTTACATAAACAACACATCCTAGATCTGAATGAATGAAATAATCTTATTAAATACTTTTTTATTTACATAGTTGAATGTGCTGACAACAAAATCACACAAAAATAATCAATGGCAATCCAATTTATCAACCCATGGAGGTCTGGATTTGGAGTCACACTCAAAATTAAAGTGGAAAACCACACTACAGGCTGATCCAACTTTGATGTAATGTCCTTAAAACAAGTCAAAATGAGGCTCAGTAGTGTGTGTGGCCTCCACGTGCCTGTATGACCTCCCTACAACGCCTGGGCATGCTCCTGATGAGGTGGCGGATGGTCTCCTGAGGGATCTCCTCCCAGACCTGGACTAAAGCATCCGCCAACTCCTGGACAGTCTGTGGTGCACCGTGGCGTTGGTGGATGGAGCGAGACATGATGTCCCAGATGTGCTCAATTGGATTCAGGTCTGGGGAACGGGCAGGCCAGTCCATAGCATCAATGCCTTCCTCTTGCAGGAACTGCTGACACACTCCAGCCACATGAGGTCTAGCATTGTCTTGCATTAGGAGGAACCCAGGGCCAGCCGTACCAGTATATGGTCTCACAAGGGGTCTGAGGATCTCATCTCGGTACCTAATGGCAGTCAGGCTACCTCTGGCGAGCACATGGAGGGCTGTGCGGCCCCCCAAAGAAATGCCACCCCACACCATGACTGACCCACCGCCAAACCGGTCATGCTGGAGGATGTTGCAGGCTGCAGAACGTTCTCCACGGCATCTCCAGACTCTGTCACGTGCTCAGTGTGAACCTGCTTTCATCTGTGAAGAGCACAGGGCACCAGTGGCGAATTTGCCAATCTTGGTGTTCTCTGGCAAATGTCAAACGTCCTGCACGGTGTTGGGCTGTAAGGCCAACCCCCATCTGTGGACGTCGGGCCCTCATACCACCCTCATGGAGTCTGTTTCTGACCGTTTGAGCAGACACATGCACATTTGTGGCCTGCTGGAGGTCATTTTGCAGGGCTCTGGCAGTGCTTCTCCTGCTCCTCCTTGCACAAAGGCGGAGGTAGCGGTCCTGCTGCTGGGTTGTTGCCCTCCTACGGCCTCCTCCACGTCTCCTGATGTACTGGCCTGTCTCCTGGTAGCGCCTCCATGCTCTGGACACTACGCTGACAGACACAGCAAACCTTCTTGCCACAGCTCGCATTGATGTGCCATCCTGGATGAGCTGCACTACCTGAGCCACTTGTGTGGGTTGTAGACTCCGTCTCATGCTACCACTAGAGTGAAAGCACCGCCAGCATTCAAAAGTGACCAAAACATCAGCCAGGAAGCATAGGAACTGAGAAGTGGTCTGTGGTCCCCACCTGCAGAACCACTCCTTTATTGGGGGTGTCTTGCTAATTGCCTATAATTTCCACCTGTTGTCTATTCCATTTGCACAACAGCATGTGCAATTTATTGTCAATCAGTGTTGCTTCCTAAGTGGACAGTTTGATTTCACAAGTGTGATTGACTTGGAGTTACATTGTGTCGTTTAAGTGTTCCCTTTATTTTTTTGAGCAGTGTATAAGCTCCAATTTTCTCCAATGTTTGTAAACATTGTAAATGTAAACATGGCCTCATAACATGGTAAAAACAATCATTTTGATATCATGGATGGTCAGTCCTTATATCATAGCTCTGTCTATTAATCTGAGAGTGATTACATTTCTCCAGGCCCATCCCTCAGCTTTTTACCAAAACAGAGGTGGGGCATCTGTTTTTTTATTGTTTCATCTGTGGATTTACCCTTTAAACAGCTGCATATTATCAAGATATCAAAGTGTCACCAACTAAAAGGTAAACAATAGGCCTATTGCAAATGCAGCATATGGCAATCATTTTTCACATGGAAATAGCACTTTTCAGTAGTGCTAAAAGCATGCCATTCCATGAGCGCAGCATTTAATTTTGAACTCGAATCAATGAGCCCAATCAGTCCTCCATGACAACAAAATCCTAAACAACAGAGTAGGGCTGGCTAATAAGTCCCTAGTTTTGGGGTTATGCTCAGATAAAACAATATGGTTAATCTATACTTCCATATTTCCAAGTCCTATTCTTGAAGACCAAGGGGTACAACATTTATTGGAATGACAGGAATTCTGATAGACTTTGGTTTTTAATGTAAAGATAAAATGTAATCGTATTATTATATGTAGTAGAACGCGATGGGTTAGAAGAAGCCTCCATAACCAACCCAAAAAGTAAAATATAACATTCATAAACTCAGCAAAAAAATAAACGTCCTCTCACTGTCAACTGCGTTTATTTTGAGCAAACTTAACATGTGTAAATATTTGTATGAACATAACAAGATTCAACAACTGAGACATAAACTGAACAAGTTCCACAGACATGTGACTAACAGAAATGGAATAGTGTGTCCCTGAACAAAGGGGGGGTCAAAATCAAAAGTCCAGTGAGGGAAAAAAGTATTTGATCCCCTGCTGATTTTGTACGTTTGCACACTGACAAAGAAATGATCAGTCTATAATTTTAATGGTAGGTTTATTTGAACAGTGAGAGACAGAATAACAACAAAAAAATCCAGAAAAACGCATGTCAAAAATGTTATAAATTGATCTGCATTTTAAATGAGGGAAATAAGTATTTGACCCCCTCTCAATCAGAAAGATTTCTGGCTCCCAGGTGTCTTTTATACAGGTAACGAGCTGAGATTAGGAGCACACTCTTAAAGGGAGTGCTCCTAATCTTAGTTTGTTACCTGTATAAAATACACCTGTCCACAGAAGCAATCAATCAGATTCCAAACTCTCCACCATGGCCAAGACCAAAGAGCTCTCCAAGGATGTCAGGGACAAGATTGTAGACCTACACAAGGCTGGAATGGGCTACAAGACCATCGCCAAGCAGCTTGGTGAGAAGGTGACAACAGTTGGTGCGATTATTCGCAAATGGAAGAAACACAAAAGAACTGTCAATCTCCCTCGGCCTGGGGCTCCATGCAAGATCTCACCTCGTGGAGTTGCAATGATCATGAGAACGGTGAGGAATCAGCCCAGAACTACACGGGAGGATCTTGTCAATGATCTCAAGGCAGCTGGGATCATAGTCACCAAGAAAACAATTGGTAGCACACTACGCCGTGAAGGACTGAAATCCTGCAGCGCCCGCAAGGTCCCCCTGCTCAAGAAAGCACATATACATGCCTGTCTGAAGTTTGCCAATGAACACCTGAATGATTCAGAGGACAACTGGGTGAAAGTGTTGTGGTCAGATGAGACCAAAATGGAGCTCTTTGGCATCAACTCAACTCGCCGTGTTTGGAGGAGGAGGAATGCTGCCTATGACCCTAAGAACACCATCCCCACCGTTAAACATGGAGGTGGAAACCTTTGGGGGTGTTTTTCTGCTAAGGGGACAGGACAACTTCACCGCATTAAAGGGACGATGGATGGGGCCATGTACCGTCAAATCTTGGGTGAGAACCTCCTTCCCTCAGCCAGGGCATTGAAAATGGGTCGTGGATGGGTATTCCAGCATGACAATGACCCAAAACACACGGCCAAGGCAACAAAGGAGTGGCTCAAGAAGAAGCACATTAAGGTCCTGGAGTGGCCTAGCCAGTCTCCAGACCTTAATCCCATAGAAAATCTGTGGAGGGAGCTGAAGGTTCGAGTTGCCAAACATCAGCCTCGAAACCTTAATGACTTGGAGAAGATCTGCAAAGAGGAGTGGGACAAAATCCCTCCTGAAATGTGTGCAAACCTGGTGGCCAACTACAAGAAACGTCTGACCTCTGTGATTGCCAACAAGGGTTTTGCCACCAAGTACTAAGTTATGTTTTGCAGAGGGATCAAATACTTATTTCCCTCATTAAAATGCAAATCATTTTATAACATTCTTGACATGCATTTTTCTGGATTTTTTTGTTGTTATTCTGTCTCTCACTGTTCAAATAAACCTACCTGTCACGTCCTGACCAGCAGAGGGAGTGTTGTTTAGTATTGGTCAGGACGTGGCAGAGGTTGTGTGTTGTATGTAGTTTCTAGTTGTTCTGTTGCTGTGTTAGTCTGTGTGACTCCCGATCAGGAACAGCTGGATATCGTTGTTCCTGATTGGGAGTCATATATTAGGTGTGTGTTTTTCTCTTGGGGTTGTGGGTTGTTTTCGTTAGCACTGCTATTTTTGTAAGTATAGCCTGTTAGCCTGTCTTGAGTCGTTCTTGTTTATTGTTTTTCTGTGTTTGCTTGATTCTTTACCATTAAAAGATGAGTATTCACATCCCGCCTGCGATTTGGTCATCAATACCCAACGACAGCCGTTACACTACCATTAAAATTATAGACTGATCATTTCTTTGTCAGTGGGCAAACGTACAAAATCAGCAGGGGATCAAATACTTTTTTCCCTCACTGTAACTGTCAGTTTCTGGTGTTAAGTACTGCAGTGCATCTCCTCCTCATGGACTGCACCAGATTTGCCTGTTCTTGCTGTGAGATGTTACCCCACTCTTCCACCAAGGCACTTGCACGTTCCCGGACATTTCTGGGGGGAATGGCCCTATCCCTCACCCTCCGATCCAACAGGTCCCAGACGTGCTCAATGGGATTGAGATCCGGGCTCTTCGCTGGCCATGGCAGAACACTGACATTCCTGTCTTACAGGAAATCACGCACAGAACGAGCAGTATGGCTGGTGGCATTGTCATGCTGGAGAGTCATGTCAGGATGAGCCTGCAGGAAGGGTACCACATGAGGGAGGAGGATGTCTTCCCTGTAACGCACAGTGTTGAGATGGCCTGCAATGACAACAAGCTCAGTCCCATGATGCTGTGACACACCGCCCCAGACCATGACGGATCCTCCACTTCCAAATTGATCCCGCTCCAGAGTACAGGCCTTGGTGTAACGCTCATTCCTTCAACGATAAACGCGAATCCGACCATCACCCCGGTGAGACAAAACCACAACTCGTCAGTGAAGAGCACTTTTTGCCAGTCCTGTCTTGTCCAGCGACGGTGGGTTTGTGCCCATAGGCAACGTTGTTGCTGGTGATGTCTGGTGAGGACCTGCCTTACAACAGGCCTACAAGCCCTCTGTCCAGCCTCTCTCAGCCTATTGCAGAGAGTCTGAGCACTGATAGATGGATTGTGCGTTCCTGGTGTAACTCGGGCAGTTGTTGTTGCCATCCTGTACCTGTCCCGCAGGTGTGATGCTTGGATGTACCGATCCTGTGCAGGTGTTGTTACACGTGGTCTGCCACTGCAAGGACGATCAGCTGTCCGTCCTGTCTCCCTGTAGCAATGTCTTAGGCGTCTCACAGTACGGACATTGCAATTTCTTGCCCTGGCCACATCTGCAGTCCTCATGCCTCCTTGCAGCATGCCTAAGGTACGTTCACGCAGATGAGCAGGGACCCTGGGCATCTTTCTTTTGGTGTTTTTCAGAGTCAGTAGAAAGGCCTCTTTAGTGTCCTAAGTTTTCATAACTGTGACCTTAATTGCCTACCGTCTGTAGTCTGTGTCTTAACAACCGTTCCACAGGTGCATGTTTATTAATTGTTTATGGTTCATTGAACAAGTATGGGAAACAGTGTTTAAACCCTTTACAATGAAGATCTGTGAAGTTATTTGGATTTTTACGAATTATCTTTGAAAGACAGGATCCTGAAAAAGGGCCGTTCATTTTTTTGCTGAGTTTATATGGCTAGCTATGTCAACTTTAACATTGATTTATCTTGCAATAGATGTCGTTCAATTGGTAACACATTTTTGTCTTCTAACGTAATCAGATTACATTACTGAGTTTGGGTAATCCAAAACTTATGTTACTGATTAGAATTATGGACAATTAAAAAGTAATTGTAACAGATTACATTTAGAAAGTAACCTACCCAACCCTGCTGTTCACATTAGGCTACACACTTGCATTACCCATCAAAATTGACTGAAAATATAATTTCTATCCCATTGTGTTCATTGAAGACATCTTTGACAATCGTTGATGCAAAATAGAAAGGTATTGTTCAGATATAATTACACTACAGTTGTACTGTAATTAAATTAATTGAATTAAATAAACATTACGTTTAGCAGGCACTAGTTTGCATCAAGCCTGTCTTGAGCATTTGGACATAGGTTCTCATCGACACAGTAAGTCCGCGCTCGTGAATTATTACCAACACATTGACTGTTCAACTCACGGAAATGCGATGCTTGACTACTGATACACACCTTTTTTCGAAACGAGTATAAGGCCCTCTCTCGCCCTCCTTTGGAAAATCTTACCATGACTCCATTTTGCTTCTCCACGCCTACAAACAGAATCAAGAGGGAAGTTCCGGTGATCAGGTGTGTACACCGTTGATCCGACCATTCAGAATCCGAAGACTATTTTGATCACATAGACTGGAATATGTTCCGGGTCACCTCTGGGGATAACATCAATGAATATGCCAACTCAGTCACCGGACTCATAAAAAAAAATGCATAGATGATGTGATACCGATAATGTCTTTCAAAACGTACCCAAATCAAAAACAACGTGGATTGATGGCAGTCTTGTAGCGAAGCTGGAGAGAGATGCAGATCATAAACACGGCAAGTTGACCATGGACAGTAGTATTGTTAAACAGAACAAATGGATTACGGAAAGAAAGACAGCCACATCGCAGACACCAACGCCGCCCTACTGGACGAGCTAAACACCTTTTTCTCACACTTCAAGCACAACGACTACTCTGAGCTGCCGAGGAGAGTCCCTGTGGACAATGAGGATCACGTACTTACGGTCTCCACGGAGGACGTATGTAACTCATTCAAATGTGTTAACCCTCGCAGGGCTGCCGGCCCAGACAGCATCCCTAGCCTCGCCCTCAGAGCATGTGCAGACCAGCTAGCTGTTGTTTTCTGACATTTCTAATCTCTCTCTAGCTCAGGCCACTATCTCCACCTACTTCAAAATGTCCACTATCATCCCAGTGCCCAAGAAAGGGAAAGTAACTGAACTGAATGACTACGACCGTAGCACTCACCTCAGTCATCATGAAGTGCTTCGAGAGGCTAGTCAAAGATCACACTACCTCCTCCCTCCTCGACACACTCGACCCTCTCCAATTCCCTTACCGCCCTGACCAATCCGCTGACCACACAATCGCCATTGCACTGCACACTGCCCTCACCCACCTGGACAAAAGGAATGCATATGTGAGGATGCTGTTCATCGACTATAGCTCGACCTTTAATACCATAGAGCCCTCTAAGCTCACCACAAAGCTCTCAGCCCTGGGTCTGAACTCCTCCCTATGCAACTGGGTCCTGGACTTCCTGACAGGCCGCCCCCAGGTGGTGAAGGTAGGCAACATTACCTCCACGACACTGATTTCTCAACACGGGGGCCCCACAAGGGTGCATTCTCAGTCCACTCTTGTACTCCCTGTATACCCACGACTGCGTGGCCTCACACAGTTCCAACTCCATCATCAAGTTCGCTGATGACACGACAGTAGTAGCTCTGATTACCAACAACAACGAAACAGCCAACGGGGAGGAGGTAGGCACTCTGATGGCATGGTGCCAGATAAACAACCTCTCCCTCAACTTCAGCAAAACAAAGGAGCTGATTGTAGACTTCAGGAGGAAACAGGCTGGGCACGCCCCCATCTTCATCAACAGGGCCGCCGTGGAGAAGGACAAAAACTTCAAGTTCCTCTGAGTACACATCTCAGAGCAGCTGAAATGGTCAAGCCACACAGCTACCGTGGTAAAGAAGGCACGGCAGTGACTCTTCAACCTTAGGATGCTGAAGAAATTTGGTCTGTCCCAGAGGGCCATCACAGTGTTTTACAGGAGCACCATCGAGAGCATACTGTTGGGCTGCGTCACAGCCTGGTATGGCAACTGCACTGCTGTGGACCGGAAAGTGCTACAGAGGGTGGTACAAATGCACCATTGGGTGCACACTGACTGTCCTCCAGGACACATACAACACCAGGTGTCACAGGAAGGCCAAGAAGATAATCACCTCAGCCACCCGAGCAATGGCCTGTTCTCCCTGCTTGCATCACTAAGAAGCGGGTAGTACAGGACCATCATGGCAAAAACTGGAAGACTGGCCAAGAGCTTCTACCCCCAGACCATCAGGCTTCTGAATAGCCACCACTAGTATATTATGGTATTACAGTACTGTATTAGCCAATGCAATTGTGAAACCCCAGCAACCTAAGTCTATGTAAACTTCCGACTTCAACTGTATGCGGATGACTCAACACTATACACGTCAGCTACTACAGCGAGTGAGATTACTACAACACTTAACAAAGAGCTGCAGTCAGTTTCAGAATGGGTGGCAAAAAAAATAATTGTCTTTAATATTTAAAAAACTAAAATCATTGTATTTGAGACAAATCATTCACTAAACCCTAAACCTCAACCAAATCTTGTAATGAATAATGTGGAAATGTAGCAAGTTGAAGTGACAAAAACTGCATGGAATAACCCTGGATTGTAAACTGTCATGGTCAAAACATGTTGAGCAACACTAGATAAGATGGGGAGAAGTCTGTCCATAATAAAGCGCTGCTCTGCCTTTATTACAACAGGGCAGGTCCTACAGGCCCTAGCTTTGTTGCATCTGGACTACTGTCTAGTCGTGTGGTCAGGTGCCACAAAGAAGAAAATTCCAATTGGCTCAGACCAGGGCAGCACGGCTGGCCCTTAAATGTACATGGGTAGCTAACATTAATAATATGCATGTCAATCTCTTTTTTACCTTTATTTAACTAGGCAAGTCAGTTAAGAACAAATTCTTATTTTCAATGACGGCCTAGGAACAGTGGGTTAACTGCCTTGTTCAGGGGCAGAACGACAGATTTTTACCTTGTCAGCTCGGAGATTCAATCTTGCAACCTTGCGGTTACTAATCCAACGCTCTAACCACTAGGCTACCTGCCGCTCTCATGGCTGAAAGTAGAGGAGCAATTGACTTCATCGCTACTTGTTTTTGTAAGAAGTATTGACATGTTGAATGCACTGAGCTGTCGGTTTAAACTACTAGCACACTGCTCGCACACTCATGCATACCCCACAAGACATGGCACCAGAGGTCTCTTCACAATCCCCAAGTCCAGAACAGACTATGGGAGGCGCACTGTACTACATAGAGCCATGACTACATGGAACTCTATTCCACATCAGGTAACTGATGCAAGCAGTAGAATCGGATACATTTTTAAAATTAAAATACACCTTATGGAACAGCAGGGACTATGAAGAGACATACGCATACACATACACATGCTAATACACGCACTCTAGAAACACATGGATTTTGTATTATAGATATGTGGTAGTAGAGTAGTCGACAGTAGAGTAGTTGACCAGTGCCTCCCCTTCTTGGTAAAGCAACAAGGTTACTAACATTGGAGCGGTTCAGCATCTAAAGAGATTTCTGTCACCCACTCAGCTCCCATCTGCTTCTCCTATCCAACACCAAGCTTCTCTGATGCATCCATTTGCAAATCCACTGCCACTGATCCTGAGCAGCAGCCCATGCTGACCAACAGACAAGAGTAGTGGGTTTCCTGTAAATAGCCTACCTTTGGATTTAAACAAAGGGTTTATTTATCCCTTGAACGCAATACATATATTAGGATATATATTAATACATACTTTGTCATTCTTCCTCCTTAACCCTCACCCCTCCCCTAGTCACGTCTCATCCCTGCACTAGTCACGTCTCACCCCTCCCCTAGTCACGTCTCATCCCTCCCCTAGTCACGTCTCACCCCTCCCCTAGTCACGTCTCATCCCTCCCCTAGTCACGTCTCATCCCTCCCCTAGTCACGTCTCACCCCTCCCCTAGTCACGTCTCATCCCTCCCCTAGTCACGTCTCACCCCTCCCCTAGTCACGTCTCATCCCTCCCCTAGTCACGTCTCATCCCTCCCCTAGTCACGTCTCATCCCTCCCCTAGTCACGTCTCACCCCTCCCCTAGTCACGTCTCACCCCTCCCCTAGTCACGTCTCATCCCTGCACTAGTCACGTCTCACCCCTGCACTAGTCACGTCTCACCCCTCCCCTAGTCACGTCTCACCACTCCCCTAGTCACGTCTCACCCCTCCCCTAGTCACGTCTCACCCCTCCCCTAGTCACGTCTCACCCCTCCCCTAGTCACGTCTCACCCCTCCCCTAGTCACGTCTCACCCCTCCCCTAGTCACGTCTCATCCCTCCCCTAGTCACGTCTCACCCCTCCCCTAGTCACGTCTCACCCCTCCCCTAGTCACGTCTCACCCTCCCTAGTCACTCTCACCCCCCCCCTAGTCACGTCTCACCCCTCCCCTAGTCACGTCTCACCCCTCCCCTAGTCACGTCTCACCCTCCCCTAGTCACGTCTCACCCCTCCCCTAGTCACGTCTCATCCCTGCACTAGTCACGTCTCATCCCTCCCCTAGTCACGTCTCACCCCTCCCCTAGTCACGTGTCACCCCTCCCCTAGTCACGTCTCACCCCTCCCCTAGTCACGTCTCATCCCTGCACTAGTCAAACATTACGTTTCTGCCACTCTTGTTGATCACACATTTCACAGAGAATTTCTAGGCTTTAGCTCAACAGGCTAACACAGTATTTTGGCGCACAGAGGCGCAGGAGACCTGGGTTTGAACCAAGTCAGTTACACTATGGCTGTGTTTGACCAATCAGATCAGTGCTAAAAAAGATGTGATGTTAAAAGATCTGATGTGATTGTTCAAAAGACCAATTAGTGGAAAAAATACCAGAATTGGGCTGTCTGTGTATTTTTTATTTAACCTTTATTTAACTAGGCAAGTCAGTTAAGAACAAATTCTTATTTACAATGACGGCCTACACTGGCCAAATCCAGACGACGCTGGTCCAATTGTGCACCGCCCTATGGGACTCCCAATCACAGCCAGTTGTGATACAGCCTGGATATGAACCAGGGTATCTGTAGTGACGCATCTAGCACTGAGATGCATTGCCTTAGACCACTGCGCCACTCGGGAGCCCTAAACGTGTAAACACAGACTGTGCTCACTCAGAAGGATGCATTAAACATTAAAATTCATCAATCTATTTGACAAAGATGCCAAGTAAGACTAGCAAAATAATCTTTCCATCTTAACAGATGAGATCAACTTGCTAGAATCAGTCTGGAATAATTTCTCATGCCTTTCCTTTACAATTATAAGAAAAGCAGCACCAAATCAACAGATGCTGACCCAGAGGTTCAACTTATGTCTAGATCCTTTCTACAGAGATATCCACTTCCTCACAGTAAGGCAGACAGCTACAGAATGTGAACCACCTAAACTACAGATGGCATCTCCATACAGCCTTTCTCCCACACAAACTGTATCAAGATACCTGCGGAAGTGGGAAGACGACGATGGCAATAAATCCAGCCAAAGTGGGAGGCAATGAGTGGAAAGATTGTAGGTGGACAGGTTTGTTAATCGTCAGCATATTGTGGAAATGATAGTCTGTCAAAGCCGGATAAAATGAGAGTTGTATTGTAAGAGCTTACTGTATGTGGCTAGCCAGATGTCTGTATTCTTCAATAGCCTGTAGAAATATCAATCACATTTATTGTATAAAGCGCTTTTTACATCAGCAGTTGTCACAAAGTGCTAAATAGCACGCTGGCACCTCTATAACAGGCATGCTTCTGATACTAGGGGCGAGGTGGTACTCAGAGATAACTAATTAAAGTACGTTGCCTTTTAGATGGCATGATATCTTTCCATCGAATGATAACATTACAGCAGTAGAATAAATGTTGTGTGTAAAGGCCCAATGCAACCATTTTATATGAATCATTTCTGGGTAACAATTAAGTACCTTACAGTAATAGTAAGCCAATCAGTATTCAGGGCTCGAACCACCCAGTTTATAATGAAGCTTAAAACATGGTTTATCACTGTTATCGAGGTGTGGATATTGATCATGTGGAATATATTACCTGAATGTGTTTGTATACCTTTTCATACTTTTATTGAAGTTGATTGTCAATTATGTAATTGGTATGGTTTGTGATGCATTCTGGGTAAGGGGTGTCCTATTTAAAAACAGAACGCAAAAAGATTACTTCTCTGGTTGACAATGGCCTATGTGGCATCGATATTAGACAGAAAATTGACCAAAAAAAAAAGTCAAAGTCAGTATATTCCCAAAAAGTTTTGTGAGATTTGTGTAACTGAGGTTGTGTAATAAATGTAGTAAATGTTTGTCTAATATCGATGCCACGTTGCCACATAGTTCGCATGGAACAATTCTGGGATTTTATTTTTTTCAGGTCATGGGACCAACACTTTACATGTTGTGTTTCTATATATCTGTTAAATGGTTATTTAAATTAATGACATATGCATTGATTTTGTATATGTTTCTGAAGTAAATCAAAAAAATTTATGTAGATGGCATGGTATAGAAGGGTCCAGACCCCTTTTTTTTGTTTTGGCTTGTATTTTGTTTTTTTAATTATTATTATTTGGGAAGTATTTGGGTGTTTTTGAAGATTTTGTTCATGTCTTTTGCGTGCGCTGATACTGCACAATGAGCAATGAGGAAGTGAATCACGGCTGGGTTAAGTTTCTCAAAAACAATCCAAGTCACAAAAACACTTACATCAATAGAAATTTACTTCAGAAATATGACAATTCTTCTTTAATAGGTTTAGGTGTAGCTAAATAGGTTTAAACTATCCACAATAACTCACAATAACAACATTTGGGGGTGATTCTGTGACAGTGTAAGCCTAGCTTGTTCTGTTCCAAATCAAGTGGCAGGTTTAGGTTAAGGTGGCCATTAGGCTGAACTACAGACTCTTGATTGTGGCTTACGATGCACAAAAGAGGGTTGTGGCTTAGTGATGTAAAAAGAGGCCAAACTTGTCTCAGCAAAACACAGAGAGAGATCGTGAAAGAGAGAGAAGAGAGTCATCTATAAGCCATGAGGCTCCAGGTGGACTAGAGTGTATCTGCAGTGCTTTGTGAGAGAGGCGTGAGTATAATTTTGCATGTCCTCTACCAATACGCCTCTTCTTTGGTGTATACAGTAGCTGTCTAACTCCTGGCTTATTTCAATAAATGTTGAGTCATAAGTGGGTGGGAGGCCAGCCTCACTCACTTCTTCAAGTGCAGCGCCTCTGCTTTGAGCTACCTCTGCTTTTAAGATGAAAGAGGAGTGAGTCTTTTCCATTTAATCTCTAATTGATATCCAGAGCTTCCTCACAAATTCCAGGGGTGGTGGGATTTCTCTTTGCGGATGTGTCAAGAGTACAAAACTTAGAATACACAGTAAGAACTGTCATTCCTCCTAAGAACTCACCCCTCCCCTAGTCATGTCTCAACCCTGCACTAGTCAAGTGTTGCCAGGATGCAGTGGTGATGGAAGGGTGGGAGAGGTGAAATCCTTGAGTAATGCAGGG
The DNA here is from genome assembly GCF_901001165.1 of Salmo trutta. Taxonomy (NCBI): domain Eukaryota; kingdom Metazoa; phylum Chordata; class Actinopteri; order Salmoniformes; family Salmonidae; genus Salmo; species Salmo trutta. Next base: position 26,652,060 of record NC_042984.1, on the reverse strand, counting down.
CTGAGGGTTGAAGGGGGAAGAGTGACGCTTGACTAGTGCAGGATTGAGACATGGCTGGGGTGAGGTCTGAGGAGGAAAGTTCCTAATATTTGTTGCGTAGGTGTGACTTTGGCTGTTTAAAGGATAAATAAACCCTTTGTTTAATTCCAAAGGTAGAGTACTTAAGCAATAAGGCCCGAGGGGTTGTGTGTGGTATATTGGCCATTATAAACCGGGAAGTTTGGGTCCTGGATGCTGATTGGCTAAAACCCTTTCAGCCATGTGTATATCAGACAATATACCACGGGCAAAAATACTTGTTTACTGTTCTGGTTACAGCCCTTAGTCATGGTATATTGGCCATATACCACAAACCCTCAAGGTGCCTTATTGCTATTTCAAATAACCCACTAATGAAAAGCATTTACCTTTCCTAGAATTACATTAGAATCCAGTCTACATTCTTGTGAATTATGGTAAGTTTCTTCTAACTTTCCATTTTGATGTTACCATCCTTGCATTTGGTTGATCTTCCATGATAATGTAACAACTGGAACTGTGTTCTTCGTAGTTTAGTCCTTGTGACAATCAATATAAAATAAAAGCTTGTACAGTGCATTCGGGAAGTATTCAGACCCCCATTTTGTTACGTTACAGCCTTATTCTAAAATGGATTCAATATTTTTTTCCTCATCTACACAAAATTCCCCATAATGACAAATCAAAAATATATATTTACATTTTTTTGCATGTATTAAAAATTCAACATATCACATTTACATAAGTATTTAGACCCTTTATACAGTACTTTGTTGAAGCACCTTTGGCAGCGATTACAGCCTCAAGTTTTCTTGGGTATGACGCTGCAAGCTTGGCACACCTATATTTGGGGAGTTTCTCCTATTCTTCTCTGCAGATCCTCTCAAGCTCTGTCAGGTTGGATGAGGAGCGTCGCTGCACAGCTATTGTCAGGTCTCTCCAGAGATGTTCGATCGGGTTCAAGTCCGCGCTCTGGCTAGGCCACTCAAGGACATTCAGAGACTTGTCCCGAAGCGACTCCTGCTTTGTCTTGGCTGTGTGCTTAGGGTTGCTGTCCTGTTGGAAGATAGTATTCAGGCCAAAGAGTTCAATCTTGGTATAATCAGATCAGAGAATCTTGTTTCTCATGGTCTGAGAGTCTTTAGGTGACTTTTGGCAAACTCTAAGCGGGCTGTCATGTGCCTTTTACTGAGGAGTGGCTTCCTTCTGGCCACTCTACCATAAAGGCCTGATTGGTGGAGTGCTGCAGGGATGGTTGTCCTTCTGGAAGGTTCTCCCATCTCCACAGAGGAACTCTGGAGCTCTGTCAGAGTGACCATCGGGTTCTAGGTCACCTCCCTGAACAAGGCCCTTCTCCCCTGATTGCTCACTTTGGCCGGGCGGACAGCTCTAGGAAGTCTTGGTGGTTCCAAACTTCTTCCATTTAAGAATGATGGAGGCCACTGTGTTCTTGGGGACGTTCAATGTGCAGAAATGTTTTGGTACCCTTCCCCAGATCTGTGCCTCAACACAATCCTGTCTCTTCGCTCTATGGACAATTCCTTCGACCTCATGGCTTGGCTTTTCCTCTGACATGCACTGTCAATTGTGGGACCTTATATAGACAGGTGAGTGCCTTTCCAAATCATGTCCAGTCAATTGAATTTACCCCAGGTGGACTCAAATCAAGTTGTAGAAACATCAAGGATGGTCAATGGAAACAGGACGCACCGGAGCTCAATTTCAAATTTCATACAAAGGGTCTGAATACTTATGTAAATAAGGTATTTCATTAAAAAAATATATTTATAAATTTCTTATATATTTGCAAACATTTCTAAAAAAACTGTTTTCGCCTTGTCATTGCGGGGTATTGTGTGTAGAGTGATGAGGAAAAATATGTATTCAATACATTTTAGAATAAGGCTGTAATGTAACAAAATGCACTGTATTTTTGACATGGTCTGATCTACAACAAGTGGTCCATTGTCATAGGTAGAGTCAGGGGTTTGACTTAGTCTCAGCTATTGGGCCTATTAGAGGTTCTTCACCAATTTCCTACTGTATATATAGTAAACCCTGGATTGCTGATCCCATTTTAAAATGTGTGAGGACAGTAACAGTATTATTTTGCTTGTATGTTTAGCTCACATAATATAATTTAAAAAGTATGCATTAAGGTGTCTGTAATAGAATAAACATGGAAAAACAAATGTGGACATTAATAAATTAATTTCTAATAATTATTATATTAATTATTATATTATATTAATTTCTACCTTCCCAAATATTTTTAACAGTGGGTGTGCCAAGATGGAGGCTTGGTGGCTTCAAAACAGCAACCCCTGTTAGTCCTCTAGTGTACATATAAATAATTGGTATTCACAAAAATACCTTTGCCTATACATATTACTGCAATGTAAACTTGCGAACTTGTCACGTCTTGACTGCTACCGCTGGAGGTAGCGCACGCCACTCAAACTCCATTGTTCCTTCTCCTCATCCAAGGACCCTCACATAACCCGTCCTCGTTCCCACTCTCAGCTCAGCATTTAATATTCACCAACAGCTGCCGTTTTATTCCCAGAATCAGTTCTCTTGAAATCACAGGATTTTGATACATCTGTGAAAGATGGCACAGGAACAGTGAACAGATGTTCGTCATTAGCAGAGGAAAAACATGCCACCGATCCTCAAACATCTTCGGCAATTACCACCTGATAGCTACCCTTAAGAGGCTGTGACTATTTTGAGAGCTAACTCTTGATCGAAGTAGAGGGAAGCTATTACTGTTGTCATTATTCCAGGTGTACTGTATTTCACAAAATGATACCAAAGGAACTTGCTGTCATCCCTGTTTTACATAAAGTGAGTAGACCCAAAAGAGAATGATATATAATACCTTTAATTTAACTAGGCAAGTCAGTTAAGAACAAATTAATATTTACATTGACGGCCTACCCCGACCAAACTCTAACCCGGAGGACTCTGGGCTAATTGTGCGCCGCCCTATGGCAGAGGTTCTTTTCGCTAACTTGTGGCAAACAGGTGTGCCCTTAACCGATATGGCTTCTTGTGAATAACAATGTATGTAAATAGACTGCCAGACTAAATGATGAGAAATGACTGCCAAATGATCATGGTAAGGAAAATGAAGAACAATTTGCGACAGTATTGTATAATTACTTACATACAGCCAGTGAGGGGAACGATTTATAACGTTTATCAAGTATGCATATCTGTATACAAGCCACATTATTGTATGGGGCAGCAGGTAACCTAGTGGTTAAGGGTGTTGGGCCAGTAACCAACATGTTGTTGGTTGAAATCCCCGAGCCGACTAGGTGAAAAATCTGTGGATGTGCCCTTGAGCAAGGCACTTAATCCTAATTGCTCCTGTAAGTCTCTCTGGATAAGAGTGTCTGCTAAATGGCTAAAATGTACAACTGTTGTATGTATCAGATTGAACAGCATCATTCTACTTATCTGACCGCAACTGTAAAGGAAGAGTTCAAAAGACAAGAAGATGTAACCCTTATTTATCAAGGTTCTACTGAGTGTGATAAGCCGATTGTACTTGTTTTTAAATGTCCCTTTCTCACTCTGGGGTGTAGTTACCCCTAGGTACGGATCTAGGATCAGCTTCACCTCCCCCAATCCTAACCATAAACAGTGGGAAGAATTCAAAACTGACCTAAGATTAGTGTCTATTAGTGTCCCACTTTCTCATCACCGAAAGGAAATAGGTCAATCTTCTGCCTAATTTCATAGACTGAAAGGTTGATATGTAGGCAGAGCGCTACTAAAGGTAGTGTTCACAAAACAACGTCTGCAATGATGAGATGAAATAAGTCTTCGGTTTTTTAAATTCCTTTAATGGTTCAGTTGGTATAGGATTTGGAAGCATTTAGTCAGCAGCCATACAGCAAGAACCAACTAATCGATGTCAACAGAGAAATACAAAGGCAACACAAAATAACTCAAACGACAACTAGGCAAAGACAGGTCATCACATTGAAAGATACACAGCTCTAGTCATACTGAACAGCATGCTGAAAAAATCTGATTTGTAGAATTTTTAACAGAGGACATCACACGCATGCACGCACTCACACACGCACACACAAAGATAAAAAATGAAGGCTGTTGGTCAACTATGACAGGTATAGTATATACTAAGATACCTTTGCATTGTTGTCTTTAAGAGGAAAGCAAAACAATGCACAGAGAAATTAGGTTCAAGAAAGTTTTAAAACAAGAGTAAACATTAAAAAGGACAAACTTTTGTCATAGGCGGATACTGTAACTGTTTGTTGGCGATGTATGTAGCCATGATCGCTGAGGAAATTTGATCCTGAAATTATTGCCAACAGGATAACATGGATTACACTTTCTTTTTTTTTTTAATAGCTGACTATTTTTCTAAAATGTTTTTTAAAGAGCTAGTAGCGTCCATAAACTTTGAGAATGTACAAGCAATGGTCATTGTGGCACGGCTTTCAAGACCCTCCCAGATCTACTTCAAATGTACACTGTTAACCACAAGGCAGGCATGCTTGGTTTCAAAACATCAAGACACAATTGTTTAAGTTAAGCGAGTTAACAAAAAGTACTTACACACATTAAATATAGAGTATGTTACTACAAAAAAAACTGAGTCGGATTGAAAAAAAACTACAAATATTCGATTGAATTGAAAGATTCCAGTTGCAATCAACGAACACAGAAAACGGATCGGTATTGTTTACAGCGCGTCAATTGCTGAAGGGTATAAGGAGGCAGTAAAAACACGGTAGTTTCTTTTGCGAGTATTCACCATGTTTCTAGTAGCTCCATGGGTGTGGTTCTGTTGATATAATTACATTAGTGTGAGTCAAGAGTAACCTTTGTCCAATCTAAAGAGTGACAAGATCATGCTCTTGGATACTTTTTGATAAGATTAGGCGTTTTGATCCGTGTAGACTTTCTAAACAATAGTTTGGGAGAGAGTCAATTCTATCAATAATAAATTAGAACTACGCTAGGTCCCTCGTCAGGCACCTTTTAAAAATCAGAATGTTACATTTATTTTACAGATAAAAAAAAATAAAATAATAATTGGCACAATCAATTCATTATTATTGTATTTTCCCTCTAATATCTGTACAATAAAAAAGGTTATATAATTTCACAATAACCCCAAGACCTTGTTTGCTTGGGGAAAGGCCATCTGCACCTATGTATACTGTGTGTGTTTGTGCTAGTCTCATTGATTCTAATGTCCCGAATGGGAAGCCAAGTTGACATCTCAACAGCCTATTGTTCAAATCAACAATAAGCAGGAAGAAGTACAATTGGTTTGAAAGAATATGAAAACCATTAAACACGTTTTTAACCTTTCCACCTACAGGGATCCTGTGTACAGTTAAAAAAAAAAAGAAAAAAAAAGATTCACCCAAAGAAAGTAATGAATTATCTTCCCGCAAGGTCATTAGTTAAAACACTCACGCTTCTCTCTTTCATTTGACGGAAAAATAATGTCCTTGGTCAGTTCTACCATTGAGTAGAGCAGATACGAAACAACACTGCCCGATAAGAAAAAAAAAAAAAGACAAATAGACAAGGTTTGCATTCACACAATTTGTAAGTGTTTTCATCGACTTGCTCGACACCAAGGCCCTAACCCATGGTAATGCATACCTACTGTGGCTGGGGCAATGGTGTATCCGTTTGAATGGGAAGGAGGCTGGATGAAAGGGAGGGGGAGAGAGAAAGGTAACCAACACCCAGTGATCCTTCCCACCCTCCTTCCATCCATCACAGGTGCCCATCCGCTCCCCAGAAACTCAACAGTGTTGTGTCGGTCGGTGGAGTTTGGGTTGCCGTAGACGATGGGGGAGTGCCCCAGGGTCACTGCCGCCGGTCTTCGGTTTCTTGTCGTGAAAAAGCCATCACCACATCCTCCGCACCTGGTGACCCACATCCACAAACAGAGGTCAGTAGATATCAACAACAGACTCCATCTAGATATTCCTTCCACCTACACAGGTCCTATTAGATATGTGAATAAAACATTTCGTAATCATAAGCATAACTGAATCTACATTACATTTCAATAAACTCTGTTTTTAGGTGGAATTTCTTGAAATCTTTGCTTGTATGAATGAATAGTATATCTATTCTTATTGTTTACTTTCTGACTTTGAGCTCATGTTGGGTGTGCCCTTGACTTAATTGATGTCATCATGACTGAGTGTGGTGAGGTTAAATACGGTGAATCACCAAAGCGACAGCACACACTACACTATATAACCGTGCCACAAGACTTCCACATCGCACATGGAATAGCAAAGTCTCTCGACATCACTTGGTTTAGGGATAGGTAAATGCATCTAGGTATTCCAAACTACTGCCATGTTCCCTACAGTCCAGAGGCACAGTCTTCTCAATCACACAACTCAAAATCAAGGTCTCCCTAGGAGTACCCAGCTGCAGACATAATCCAGTCCTGCGTCCTGCCCTGATAAGCAATACATCTGAGGCCTTAAACGACCCTTCCATCCACATCTCTATTCCAACCCAAACTGCAGGAGGCATGGAATACCTGTGGAGAGCTAACGCTAGAGTCCAGCTGGCGTAGCCAATCTCACTAAGCCATGAGAAATCATAGCGAAGAAAGAAGACCAATGCTGTGCTACAGTATATAGGTACCAAAAGACAGACAAATGCAGGGATCACTGGTGTACATTGGGAGGTCTGGCTTGTCTTCCCTTTGTATTCTATTTACTTCTATCAAGTTGAGGGTTAATCAATACCAATCCCAGATTACAAGTTTTGCCGTGCCAAAGTTAACAAAGAGAACATGCCAGGGTGTGGAGTTGGGAGAAAACGACTGAAAACCAAACTCTACACCAAAACCTCAGTCTGGGCACCTTCAGACCGCCCTGGCCATTTTCCACGAAGTTACAGAGAAACATTTTTGAGTTAAAGCATGATCTGATTGTAGCGTATTCTGTAACCTTTAGCTATTCAAAAATAGACTTTGCTTACATTAGTAACCTTCATCATATTTGCATTTATTTCGAAAAGGTTTAACTTTCCTAGATGTAGGCTGAATAGGTTTGATGGTAACAAAAGGAATATTGCCCAGTCATACTTGAATGCCAACATCAGAGGAGGCAGAGCTGCCACACTTGCAACTGATGGATGGTAAGCATTTTTAAATTGATGGTAGATGATTTGAATTGCCAGTAAATGCTGGTCTTGTTTCAGGTTTTACCAACCCGATTTGTCAAGCACTATCAGAATGCAAACATCATCAAAACCCATTTTAACACGTTTTTGAAAGTGGAGAGGTTTCTTTTTTCGCAACTTTGTTATAAAAAGTAACATTGCTTGTTAGATTTAATTATTACAGGGGGAAATGAAAGTAGGTCACACAGACTGCTTCCATATCTATTTGGCTCATAGAGCGGACCCTTTTCAGAAGATCGTGCGCAGACACAACCAGGCGTAGACTCGGTGTTCAGTTTGGTTGTTTCTAAAGAGGAGATCATTTGGATTTTTCTATGGTGCTCTTGGGTCGGCATAATCTAAATAAGTGAGAGACTGGGGAAGGATCTTTTTATTTTTGGACTTGCTCTTCCTTTCAGGTTCCCAGTCCCCTAGAGATCTCATCCAATGAGGATGTGGCAAAGAACACCCCTATGCTACAAAATGGCCCTGCCAGGGAAGGAGAACGAGACGCGGCACATCAGAGGAAATAAATGGCACAAATCCTGACTGAATTTGAATGTGGCACACATCTTGACAAATTTCATTAAAAAAAATATTGAGCTGATATGCTTCTCCACTTCACATGAAATGGACTTGGCCCATAAAATGGTAAAATTCAATTGACACATAAAATGTTAAAAAGCTCATAAAAATGGCATACACAGTAATCATACAAGTATCAAATAAATGCAATAATACAATAAACATTGTAAGGTGCAGGGAGAAGACCACAGAGAAGGTAATATTCAAGTGTTATTATTCTTCTTATTTTTAAAATACGTTATGGGGAGGGAAAAAAGTGTTGAATTTAGGGCTGACCCCATTTAGTCAACTGGTCGACTGTTTGGTTGATAGGCTATTGGTCGACTGTGATTTTTTGTCAAGAAGTAGCAAATATATAATTTTTTTCATGGCCCAGGAGACACCTGTCTGATTATCCTGTCTCAGTGGACTAAACCATTGCGGAGGCCGCGGGGATGGCACAGTCCATTAAGGAGGAGAGTGTTGCTAAGCTGCACAAGGCACTTCTCTCTCCAGAATGAGCTCTCCCCCGCCACTTTGTGCACATTCATTGTTTTATAACTTCATTGTGTGAATTGTTTTCCCTTTGACTGTTAGCATCTATCAATTCCCCATTACATATATCACCAGTAGAATACTTACCGTTAACTCACATCATTTCTAATCTACAATGTTTGTTTGGTTAAGGTATATATTTTTGTTAATCCATTTAATATATTATTATTCCAGTCATTTACCTTTATTATTGTTGGACTGGACACAGTTTGCAGAGCTCACAACTTATGCTACACGTTTTGGTTTATTTCATTCCATTAACGAGTTGTCAATTTATTCATTGTGTTTTAAGGAAGTAAGGATGTGCACCGGATTACGCGTAGAAGTAGGCCTAGGCTACCTGGCCTGCGCGCAAATGTAGGCCTATAAATGTGCCCATTTAGGGATGTCTGATAGTATTTGATTGTCTTAACTCACCACCATTAATGAGCTTTGTAGCTTCTCAAAGTACTTTTTTCACCTCAAACAGCTGTCTGTCATTCTCAATGGATGTAAAAACTATGTATTTAAATATTTTCAACTCTCTCCCTTTCAATAACCACTTGGCAAGAAAGTGAAAACTGTAATTCTCTGATCCAGTGGAGGGGCGTAGGTATGGGTTGGCCTAGGTGGACACAGGCCCACCCACTGTGGAGCCAGGCCCTGCCAGGCACACCCAATCAGAATGATAATACATCTATTTGTCATAAAATACCAGATTTTATTTGTTGGCTTTATGTAGGCTATTTTTACATAGTTGTTACTTTTAGATTTGTATCATTTTAAATGTAGATTTCTACAGTTTATATTAACCAGATGACAATTATTTTGCGATACGAAGACTATGAAACTGTTCCATAAAAATGTGCATTTGAAAATCATAACTGGCATGCAGATCGGTAGAAATGGTAAGATAAATTAGCACTCGACATGAAAAAGGTTGCCGGCCCCTGGTGTAGCGTATTACCGGCATCTACAAAGGGCAGCGGGAGGTGGTGGTTCGGGAAGAAGTTTTTTTTCTTCTGGCCATCTTGATCTGGCTCCCTTTTGAGTCATTAGTGTATCTTAATTATTTAATCAAACAGTGTGCTTAAAGCATCAGACAAGCTCAGTGGACATAGTTGATTTGTTAAAACACATAGGGTACTGTATGTCTATATTGAAAAATGCTGAACTTAAAATTTAGATCAATCAATTGGTAAAAAGAACGGACGACTCTCAGTCAACCAATATTTTTGTTGTTGTCAGGGACAGCCCTAGTAGAATTTCAGGGAATAAGCTAAAAATTTCAACATTTTCTCTGACATGGCAAGATGTGTAGAATTGCAGAAAATGTGTTTTAAAACAGCTACATTGTCACTGCGGCCAACAGGAGGGCCTCTAAAATACTTGGTCAGTGACCGCACCATTGGCCACGCCCCGCTACGCCCATCACCTAAGCCCCATTTTGATACAGAAAAATCCCTGATCTTGTGGTTGCATAAGGGAGCTTGCTCTTGCGTAACGGGCAGCTCAGACTGAGCACGTGTCTAGCACAAGGACTCGAGCAGGCAGACCAGCAGAAAGGCTCAGAATAAACTGACAGAGATACAGGGCCGACGGCCATTAGAGTGGAACACACCACTGGACTACTGATGAACTGAAGCATGAGGGGACCTGCTTTATAGGAGCCCTCTGTTTCGCAGTCATAATGTGTGGGCCGCACCCTGCTGCACAGTCAACACACACGCTCCCTTGCAGTGTCACGCAAGCGCTAGCCGACAGGATAGAAACGTCAGGCCCTAGGAGCCGTTGCCTAGCGACCGAGTCAAATCAGATTGTATCACTGCCCGGCAGGCTGTTACCGCCTATGAGCAAACAGCTGCTGGCTAACGTTTGCTCCAATCCTGCTCCCTCCCTCCTCATCTCTCACTGATCCCCCGCCTCAGCCTGTTCTCTCTCCTCATCTGCCAAATAAGCACCGGGGAATAGATCTGTTCATCATATTCTAATACGTGTAAATAACAGCAACTGAGCCATCTGATTTCTCTGTCATAAATACATACAAATGTGTATGGTGGCTAACTGTTCATACACTAGGCCTATATAGTGTATATATGTGTGTGTGTATATATATATATATATATATATATATATATATATATATATATATATATATATATATATAGTCTATCTATCTATATATATAGTGTTAGGATAGATATATATATATATATATATATGATAGATATATACACTATATATATATATATATATATATATATATATATATAGTGTATATTATCATATATATGATATATATATATATATCTATCATATATATATCTATATATATATATATATCTATCATATATCTATATATATATATATATATCTATCATATATATATATATATCTATCATATATATATATATATATATATCTATCATATATATATATATATATATATCTATCATATATATATATATATCTATCATATATATATCATATCTATATCATATCTATATCCTCTCTCACTCACTCACTCACTCACTCACACACTCACTCACACACTCACTCACACACTCACACACTCACTCACTCACACACTCACTCACTCACTCACTCACTCACTCACTCACTCACTCACACACTCACACACTCACACACTCACACACACACATATATATATACACACATACATACATAAACGTATGTGGACACCCCTTTAAATTAATGGATTCAGCTATTTCAGCCACACCTGTTGCTGATAGGTGTATAAAATCGAGCACACAGCCATGCAATCGCCATAGACAAATATTGGTAATAGAATGGCCTTACTGAAGAGCTCAGTGACTTTCAACGTGGCACCGTCATAGGGTGCCACCTTTCCGACAAGTCAATTCGTCACATTTCTGCCCTGCTAGAGCTGTCCCGGTCAACTGTAAGTGCTGTTATTGTGAAGTGGAAACGTCTAGGAGCAACAACCGCTCAGCTGCGATGTGGTAGGCCACACAAGCTCACAGACCGGGACCTCTGAGTGCTGAAGCGTGTAAAAATCAAGTTCCAAACTGCCTCCGGAAGCAACGTCAGCACAAGAACTGTTTGTCGGGAGCTTCATGTAATGGGTTTCCTTGGCCGAGCAGACGCACACAAATCTAAGATCACCATGCGCAATGCCAAGCGTCAGCTGGGAGTGGTGTAAAGCTTGCTGCCTCAAGTGAAGAATCCCGCTTCACCATCTGGCAGTCCAATAGACAAATCTGGGTTTGGGAGATGCCAGGAGAACGCTACCTGCCCGGATGCATAGTGCCAACTGTAAAGTTTGGTGGAGGAGGAATAATGGTCTGGGGCTGTTTTTCATGGTTCTTAGTTCCAGTGAAGGCAAATCTAAACACTACAACATACAATGACATTCTAGACGACTCTGTGCTTCCAACTTTGTGGCAACAGTTTGGGGAAAGGCCTTTCCTGTTTCAGCACAATCCCCCGTACACAAAGTGAGGTCCATACAGAAATGGTTTGTTGAGATCAATGTGAAAGAACTTGACTGGCCTGCATAGAGCCCTGACCTCAACCCCATCGAACGCCTTTGGGATGAATTGGAACACCGACTGCGAGCCAGGCCTAATCGCCCAACATCAGTGCCCAACCTCCATATCAATGCCCATGATTTTGTAATGAGATGTTCAACAAGCAGGTGTCCACATACTTTTGGTCATGTAGTGTACTTGCTCTGAAGACTATGAAAGAATGGGAAAAGATTGGATAAGGTGTAGGCTAATCAATTTGACATATATCTTACATTGATTTATCTAACAAAATAATAAAGATATTACATGTTTCTAAATGTAAAGTTAAATATAGAGTTATGATCAGCGAATGGAGGGACAGTGTTTCCTCAGTCTCTCTCTCCTTCCCCCTACTTTCTCTCTCATAAGATGGCATCTGCCCAGTGTCAGGTGTTCAATGCTAGCTACTAGATGACCATCCCCACTGGGTCCGTCCTTGGAAACAGGCCTGTTCTGAAAGCACCTGCAGGCTGTGACCTCCTTCCCAACATACGTCAACATTTGTCAGAGACAAAACAAAGCGTGCCACACATCAAAAAGGTTACTACAGCCCAGAGCAAGAATAAATAAAAACATAATTTTTAACCAAATGTACAAACGTAATATCGATTGAAGTTAGAGCTCTTAAGAAACATATTGCAGTTAGAGTGCAGTATGCTGCAATTACTGTGTCGAAAATACCACAGTCGACTGCAGTTACTGCATTTCTACTGCTGTTTCTAAACGGAAATGTTTTTTCTAACGGAGATGGCGCAATGTTTTAGTTGACGTCTTGCTGGTCAGAGTGACAGACAGGGCTCAAACCCAGGTCTCCTGTGCACCACCAGACTGTATTTATTTGGTGCTTATTTTTGTCCTATTTTACACAAGTGTGTATTAATAAGCATGTGTGAATTGGAAATAGTTATTTTTGAACTAGCTCCCTTTCAGTTACTGGCCCAACGCTCTAACCGCTAGGCTACCTCCCGCCCTTGTATATGTAGCATGTGAAGAGTGTGGCATGTGAGGAGCCGAAAGCAAAATCAACCAGTCCTGTCCCCACTAAGCAAAGAAATAACTACCTCCTTGCAAATGAAAAGACAAAATGAGCAACACTTTGCCATAGAAACCTCTGTGTACAGTTCTGGGTCTGGGTTGCTCTTCTTGAAGCGGACATTTTGTACAAGTATGACGGAAGAGCTTTGCCAAAAAATGTGTAACATGCTATAGCCTTTGTGACACAAATATTCTACACGACGTACTGCGTCTTTATAGATATTGGACCCATTTGTTTAGGCCTTCACTAACACATTGACTAATTACATGGTTTCTTCATGGTTTCTTCATGGTTTCTTCTTTACAAAATATTAAAAAGCAATTTATTCATCTACACATATGACTTGTTCAAATATCCTCATGCTCTAAAAGGAGAAACATTTTAATATGCGGTCTACGTGTCTGATATGTAATCTCGTTTCCCTCTCCGGACTACAACTCAAGCACAGCCCATGTTAGCCCACTAAGCTCAAGCATTAGCTGAAGGAGTTTCCAGGTCTCAAGCAAGTGTTACTCATCACGCAAGCGTGGTTCACCAAACCACCTTGTTACATGAGGTCGCAGACAGGCTGACCAAATCATGATTGTGTTATTAGTGCAGAGAGATAACAATCTGTGCAGGCCGAGAGGATAAAGACATGGAATCCTGCGCAGAAACTCCAGTGGGGTTAAGAGGCGTTGAGATAGGGGCTTGCATGTGGTCGGTAGGTAATACACCACACCCACGGTAGCCATTTTCTCATCGCATGCAATAAGGCCCGAGGTGGTGTGGTATATGGTCAATATACCATGGTTAAGGGCTGCTCTTATGCGCATGCTGGATACAGCCCTTAGCCGTGGTATATTTTCCATATGCCACGAGGTGCCTTATCGCTATTATAACCTGGTTACCAACGTAATTAGAACAGTAAAAACAAATGTTTTGTTATACTCGTGGTATATTTAAGCAATAAGGCAAGAGGGGGTGTGGTATATGGCCAATATACCACCACTAAGGGCTGTTCTAATTACGAGGAGGTGTGGTATATGGCCAATATACCACCGCTAAGGGCTCCAGCCAATCAGCATCCAGGACCCAAACTACCCAGTTTATAATGGAGTATAGAGTTGTTATTTATTGCAATATTGAATGGGGCAACTCCTTGCAGTAATTTACTTCCCCCAGGCTGGCTATTTTGTGTCAGAATGCTCACCATACTTGGAGACTTCTGCTTGCTTCTACACCTGCATTGCTTGCTGTTTGGGGTTTTAGGCTGGGTTTCTGTACAGCACTTTGAGATATCAGCTGATGTAAGAAGGGCTTTATAAATAAATTTGATGGAGACTAGATTTATTGCAATATTGAGGAAACTCTCTTTGTATCATTAAGGGTAGTCATTTGGTGGTGGCTCACACTAAGTGAAAATCCTCAATTTTTAAGTCTTAATACCAGCAAAAAGGTCTGATGCGTCCACACTCAAAAAGATGTTGCATAAAGCTCACTTCCTAAAACAATACAAGAAATTGGTCTGAAGACCAAGATGAAGAATTGCATTCTTGCTATTGGTTACTGGATTACAGTTTATCCTGGTCCATGGACTACAGTCAGGGTAAAGAACTATAACTCTAAGGTCTAAAATAACGAACTAAGCTGCTCATTAAGACGGCATGGGTTGCGTTCAGTAGAGCCAAACGGGAAAACAGTATGGAAACGGGGGAGGTAGGTTTACTACCTTTTTTTATCTTTATTTAACTAGGCAAGTCAGTTAAGAACAAATTCTTATTTTCAATGACGGGCTAGGAACAAAACCCATCTAATAAGAATGCTCCTTTCCTGACTAAAAGTATTTTCAGCCTTTTGCGTCAAATGACCGTGAATCTGGCTCCAAATGATTGTTACTTTCTAGGTTAACGGTCATGTTAGCCCTTAAAGCTTTGACTCAGGACAAAATAACTACATATACACAGCACACAGTCTTCATCCACCAGCTTCCGCTCTGAGACAGAATATCATCAGTGTTTCAGAGTTTCATCTGAAAAAAATTCACAGCATCAGCGTCAGGAGCAACGTTCCTCTCAGGCCTGATTAAAATAGCATAACATCCTATTTTGCATATATGCTAATCTGCCAATTAAAACCACCTGAAATGCAAATTCATTGACCCAGTCGCTAAAAGAAACATGACTAGCCGCATATGCACCAGTTCCCTCTTACCTCTGACAGTGCATGCTCTGAAATAAATGTGATGATTTCTAATCAAGATCTCTCTGTTTAGGCAATATTTCCAAACCGAGCATGACAAAGAGTGAAAAGCATTACGATGCCCGAGACACTCACAAATGCATTCCAGTGCACTTGTCTAGAAAATTCTCACATACAAGCTTGCTTGATGCACATCAAAGGATATGAGTGAGAGAGTGAGAGTGAGAGAGAGAGAGAGAGAGAGAGAGAGAGAGAGTAGACTATCAGGCAAACAGAGGCCTCACTCTGTGACAGTGTCCTATTCTGCTGCCGCTGGCATCCATTCACAAACAGTTCACTGTTGCCTGTTCAAAACTTGCTTTCCTTTATGCCGTTCTCATTAACGCCAGCAGCAAAACCATTTCAGTCTTTGGGAGAAACACTTCAGAACTGCATGACACCAATCTCACAGTCCCTATCATGAATCTGTAGTTGTATAGAAACCGAATAGTGCATCTTGTTCATGATACAACTGCTTGGGGTGGTAAGATGAAGACCAGTCGTCAATATAAAAATCACACAATATAACAGAAAAAAGTGTTTCATGGTGAACACAAAGCTTCACTTTATACATAAAGCTGTCTACAGGCTATGTCAAGCTTGAGCATCTCTTTATAAAGGACCAAGGAGGAACATTTTCCTACCAATACCCCCCTTGTATCACCAAACCCACAACATGATGTACCTACAACAGCAAACTACAGTACTAAATGCTAATAATTCACAAAATGTTTTGATGCTAATTTGCTTCATAAGGTCTCCATTGTGTCCTCTGGAGTCTAACTCTACTTTCCGAGCTCTCTTTGGATCAATAAGTCCATGACTGACATATGACTCCGTCACTGCAGGACAGTCCTAGACTCACCCCTGAGAGTTCATATCAAACCCCCTGCAGTCAGCAGGTTTCAGACCAGCACCAAAGACCTCATCCTTTTTCAGCTTCAGCTTTCAGTAGCTGGGAAGACGGAGTCGGTTTTACTATGCAGTCAGTAAGACACCTTTGGCTCTTTGGATGAAGTCCACCTGACCTTTACAAGTAATCTAGTTGTATGTAGTCCTATGCAGTTTTACATTAGCCCAGTGGTACAGAGAAATCTAGGATAATGCATTATCCATCATTCTTATGGTAACCTAGTAAGTACTGTAGCTATATAGGCCTACATGAGGTGGGATGAAATGAAGATAGCTACAAGATGTACCGTATATATAAAATGGCACTCGGCCACCAAACCAAGCATGCCAAGAAAGAATATTTGAAGTCATGTTTTATTTTTTTTGCCAAAATATAGCCATCCCTCTTTAACCTGTACAAAACATCTACACCGTTAATGTACGAGGACATTCTCTGCTACTCATCTACCAATGTAGTAATGTGTCCCAATGGGGCTTTGGCCTGAACTATAACTGGGAGATGAGGCAGACAAAAACAACCTCCCTCTTGGAGATGCTGTCACATATGGCCTGTATCTGTATTGTACTCTATTGGTAAGTAGGTCAACAGCTTGGTAGGACAGTTATGACATAGCAGAACCTTCACAAAGCATCAGCAGTGCTGGAGGAAAATAGCTTTTACAAAGTGCAACCATCTACTAGTTAAAGGAATAGTTCACCCAAAGTACATGTTGGTTTCCTTACCCTGGATCTCCTAGGTATTGATAGCAACAAGATTTTCCTTTTTGAGGAATAATTGGGTGCTTAATTACATTTGTCCATACAACTCTGGACTTCCTTCTTAAAATGATATATCGGAGCCGCCACACATGAAAGCAGCCTTGTAGCGTTTATCTAGTGTGATCTTTGGGCTCTGGGGGATATTCGTAAAAGTGATTAAGCCACTATTCTTAGTGGTTATCGCTGCTCTTCCTAATCCCAGTCCTTAAAACAACTCCTAAATGACTAATAATTCATCATACTCAGTGGGTGGCATGCTGCCAATTGACTAACTCTGAATCCCAAATGGCATCCTATTCCCTATATAGTGCACTATTTTTCATCAGAACACTATGGGTCCTGGTGAAAAATAGTGCACTATGTAGGGAATAGGGTGCCATTTGGGACTTAACCTAAATATACGGCTCGTGTGCACCTTTGACGAGTCATACTAGTGTATAATTGATGAGGCTCGGCTCTTCCCTGAACGAGGACTGCATTATGGACACAGTACGGCTCCCAGATTGAGCTCTGCAAGCTGTAAATTCAAGGGCAAAAAGGGACATATTGCACAGTAAGGCTCCATACACAGGCCTATTGAGTCCTCTATACACACACACACACACACACACACACACACACACACACACACACACACACACACACAGTTGAAGTCGGATGTTTACATACACCTTAGCCAAATACATTTAAACTCAGTTTTTCACAATTCCTGACATTTAATCCTAGTAAAAAGTCCCTGTCTTAGGTCAGTTAGGATCACCACTTTATTTTAAAAATGTGAAATGTCAGAATAATAGTAGAGAGAATGATTAACTTCAGCTTTTATTTATTTCACCACATTCCCAGTGGGTCAGAAGTTTACATACACTCAATTAGTATTTGGTAGCATTGCCTTTAAATTGTTTAACTTGGGTCAAACGTTTCTGTAAGCCTTCCACAAGCTTCCCAAAATAAGTTGGGTGAATTTTGGCCGATTCCTCCTGACAGAGCTGATGTAACTGAGTCAGGTTTGTAGGCCTCCTTGCTCACACACGCCTTTTCAGTTCTGCCAACAAATGTTCTATAGGATTGAGGTCAGGGCTGTGATGGCCACTCCAATACCTTGATTTTGTTGTCCTTAAGCCATTTTGCCACAACCTTGGAAGTATGCTTGGGGTCAATGTCCAAGCTTTAACTTCCTGACTGATGTCTTGAGATGTTTCTTCAACATATCCACATAATTTTCCTTTGTCATGATGCCATCTATTTTGTGAAGTGCACCAGTCCCTACTGCAGCAAAGCACCCCCGCAACATGATGCTGCCACCCCCGTGCTTCACGGTTGGGATGGTGTTCTTCCGCTTGCAAGCCTCCCCCTTTTTCCTCCAAACATAACGATGGTCATTATAGCCAAACAGTTCTATTTTTGTTTCATCAGACCAGAGGACATTTCTCCAAAAAGTACGATCTTTGTCCCCATGAGCAGTTGCAAACCGTAGTTTCGATTTTTATGGTGGTTTTGGAGCAGTGAATTCTTCCTTGCCGAGCGGCCTTTCAGGTTATGTCGATATAGGACTCATTTTACTGTGGATATTAGAGGTCGACCGATTAATCGGAATGGCCGATTAATTAGGGCCGATTTCAAGTTTTCATAACAATCGGAAATCTGTATTTTTGGACGCCGATTTGGCCGATTAATTTGTATTTATTTTTTACCTATATTTAACTAGGCAAGTCAGTTAAGAACACATTCTTATTTTCAATGATGGCCTAGGAACGGTGGGTTAACTGCCTTGTTCAGGGGCAGAACGATAGATTTTTACCTTGTCAGCTCAGGGATTCAATCTTGCAACCTTACGGTTAACTAGTCCAACGCTAACCACCTGCTTTACATTGCACTCCACGTGGAGCCTGCCTGTTATGCGAATGCAGTAAGAAGCCAAGGTAAGTTGCTAGCTAGCATTAAACTTATCTTATAAAAAACAATAAATCAATCATAATCACTAGTTAACTACACATGGTTGATGATATTACTAGTTTATCTAGCCTGTCCTGCGTTGCATATAATCGCTTAGGTACACGTTGCTCCAACCATAAACAGCAATGCCTTTCTTAAAATCAATACACAAGTATATATTTTTAAACCTGCATATTTAGTTAATATTGCCTGCTAACATGAATTTCTTTTAACTAGGGAAAATGTGTCACTTCTCTTGCAAACAGTGTCAGGGTATATGCAGCAGTTTGGGCCGCCTGGCTCGTTGCGAACTGTGAAGACTATTTCTTCCTAACAAAGACAGCCGACTTCGCCAAACGGGGGATGATTTAACAAAAGCGCATTTGCGAAAAAAGCACAATCGTTGCACGACTGTACCTAACCATAAACATCAATGCCTTTCTTAAAATCAATACACAGAGGTATATATTTTTAAACCTGCATATTTAGCTAAAAGAAATCCAGGTTAGCAGGCAATATTAACCAGGTGAAATTGTATCATTTTGCGTTCATTGCACGCAGTCAGGGTATATGCAACAGTTTGGGCCACCTGGCTCGTTGCGAACTAATTTGCCAGAATTTTACATAATTATGACATAACATTGAAGGTTGTGCAATGTAGCCTTCCCTGTAGCTCAGTTGGTAGAGCATGGTGTTTGCAATGCCAGGGTTGTGGGTTCGATTCCCACGGGGGGCCAGCACAGAAAAAAAAATGTGTGAAATTAAATTAAATGTATGCATTCACTACTGTAAGTTGCTCTGGATAAGAGCGTCTGCTAAATGACTAAAATGTAAAAAAATGTAAATGTAACAGCAATAATGTTTTGTTTTCGAGATGATAGTTTCCGGATTCTACCATATTAATGACCTAAGGCTCGTATTTCTGTGTGTTATTATGTTATAATTAAGTCTATGATTTGATAGAGCAGTCTGACTGAGCTATGGTAGGCACCAGCAGGCTCGTAAGCATTCATTCAAAATAGCACTTTCGTGCGTTTTGCCAGCAGCCCTTCGCAATGCATTGTGCTGTTTATGACTTCAAGCCTATCAACTCCCAAGATTAGGCTGGTGTAACCGATGTGAAATGGCTAGCTAGTTAGCCGGGTGCGCGTTAATAGCGTTTCAAACGTCACTCGCTCTGAGACTTGGAGTAGTTGTTTCCCTTGCTCTACATGGGTAACAATGCTTCGAGGGTGGCTGTTGTCGATGTGTTCCTGGTTCGAGCCCAGGTAGGAGCGAGGAGAGGGACGGAAGCTATACTGTTACACTGGCAATACTAAAGTGCCTATAAGAACATCCAATAGTCAAAGGTATATGAAATACAAATCGTAGAGAGAGAAATAGTCCTATAATTCCTATAATAACTACAACCTAAAACATCTTACCTGGGAATATTGAATACTCATGTTAAAAGGAACCACCAGCTTTCATATGTTCTCATGTTCTGAGCAAGGAACTTAAACGTTAGCTTTTTTACATGGCACATATTGCACTTTTACTTTCTTCTCCAACACTTTGTTTTTGCATTATTTAAACCAAATTGAACACGTTTCATTATTTATTTGAGGCTAAATTGATTTTATTGATGTATTACATTAAGTTAAAATAAGTGTTCATTCAGTATTGTTGTAATTGTCATTATTACAAATAAATTAAAAAGGGGAGAAAAAAAACGTCTGATTAATCGGTACCGGCTTTTTTGGTCATCCAATAATCAGTATCGGTGTTGAAAAATCATAAATCGGTCGACCTCTAGTGGATATAGATATTTTTGTACCCGTTTCCTCCAGCATCTTCACAAGGTCCTTTGCTGTTGTTCTGGGACTGATTTGCACCTTTCGCACCAAAGTACGTTCATCTCTAGGAGACAGAACGCGTCTCCTTCCTGAGCGGTATGATGGCTGCGTGGTCCCATGGTGTTTATACTTGCGTACTATTGTTTGTACAGATGAACGTGGTACCTTCATGCGTTTGGAAATTGCTCCCAAGGATGAACCAGACTTGTGGAGGTCTGCAATATTTTTCTGAGGTCATTTTCTGGAATTTTCCAAGCTATTTAAAGGCACAGTCAGTTGAAATAAATGAATTAGGCCCTAACTTATGGATTTCACATGACTGGGCAGGGGTGCAGCCATGGGTGGGCCTTGGAGGGCACAGGCCCACATACTTGGCAGCCAGGCCCACATACTTGGCAGCCAGGCCCACATACTGGGGAGCCAGGCCCAGCCAATCAGAATGAGTTTTTCCCCTTAAAAGGGCTTTATTACAGACAGACGATCCTGCAGGTGAAGAAGCCGGATGTAAGGGTCCTGGGCTGGCATGGTTACACGTGGTCTGCGGTTGTGAGGCCGGTTGGACGTACTGCCAAATTCTTTTAAAATGACAATGGAGGCAGCTTATGGTAGAGAAATTAACATTCAATTATCTGGCAACAGCTCTGGTGGACATTCCTGCAGTCAACATGCCAATTGCACGCTCCCTCAAAACTTGAGACATCTGTAACATTATGTTGTGACAAAACTGCACATTTTAGAGAGGCCTTTTATTGCCCCCAGCACAAGGTGCACCTGTGTAATGACCATGCTGTTTTATCAGCTTCTTGATATGCCACACTTGTCAGGTGGATGGATTATCTTGGCAAAGGAGAAGTGCTCACTAACAGGGATATAAAGAAATGTGGGTACAAATGTTGAGATAAATAAGCTTTTTCTGCGTCTGTAAAATTTCTGGGATTTTTTTCAAATGTATTTTTCATGAAACCAACACTTTACATGTTGCTTTTATATTCATGTTGAGTGATGCTGGCATATGTTGACTCCAATGCTTCCCACAGTTGTGTCAAGTTGGCTGGATGTCCTTTGGGTGGTGAACCATTCTTGATACACACAGGAAACTGTTGAGCATAAAAAAATCCAGCAGCGTTGTAGTACTTGACACACCCAAACCGGTGCACCTGGCACCTACTACCTTACCCCGCTCAAAGGCACCGAAATCTTTTGTCTTACCCATTGACACCTAAATCTTTTGTCTTGCCCATTCACCCTCAATGGCACACATACACAATCCACGTCTCAAGGCTTAAAAATACTTATTTAACCCATCTCCTCCTCTTCATCAATAAGGGATAATAGCTTTCACCTGGATTCATCTGGTCAGTCTGTCATGGAAAGAGCAGGTGTGCCTAATGTTTTGTGCTCTCAGTGTATACATTTGTTTAATTTTGGCAACATCACTGCAGTTGACCCCGACTTTGAATACCACTGGTCTAGTACAATGCTGCTTCCCAATACATCATATAAACCAGATTATCTTTTCACAATAGTCTAGTCCATAAAATCACTCCTCTCCAGCAAACAGCAACCACCCAGACAGAGGGAGGAAGATAACATTCTATTATTTCAGGTACGGTGTCACAGGCAATTTTCTCTGGTTGCCACTGCTGGCCTGTGGCAATAATAAAATATGTGGATAAACTAGGCCCAAGACCCAGCAGGGTCACGGAAGAAGGACAGCAGGGGCTATCAAGGCTCCAGTCACAACCCGTTTTGGGATTGAGCCTGGAAGGCAACTGATAAGTCTGGTCGAATCAAGAGGACCTCATCAATGCATTTGTTTGCTCCTTGTAGTACAGGCACCAGCAGGCAGTGACGTCCATCAACCAACCAAGTCCTTATTTCTATTGACTTGGCGCCCTCTTGTGTTGATGTGTGTACCGGCAAGAGCGAGAGAGGCTCCATTACGTCTTGCGCCTTGCTGAGCGACTCATGTACAGTGGATATTACTTTATTCCACCAATTAAGTGTCTACAAACAATTTCACCAAATGTGTGCTTGGCAGGGAATAATGACACCTCTGAGTCACTGACAGCTCCACCCAGACAACCTGTTGGTCTGGTGAGTAATCCATCAGGGTTGGTAGACCAGAGGACACGGGTGTGTTCACTAAGGTGAAACGTTTACAACATTGCAGATGATGTAACCAAACAGAAATTCCAGTTCCACGTGACAGACAATAAAATCTGTTCTACATAATGCTGTTCTATCTGCTGTGTGTATGGGTGTGGCCCTTACCCTGGTCTATGTTGTGCTGTGGTAGCTGACTCATCTGAGCGTTGACCACGCCTGCGTAATTCCGTAGAAACGCCTCCTCACTCGGCGTCAGCTGAGAAACAATTCATTAATAATGTATTAATTTTTTTTAATAATAATTTTTTAACCCCTTTTTCTCCCCAATCTTGTCTCATCCCTGCAATTCCCCAATGGGCTCGGGATAGGAAAAGGTAGAGTCATGCATCCTCCGAAACATGACCCGCCTAAGCGCGCTTCTTTACACCTGCTCGCTTAACCCGGAAGCCAGCTGCACCAATGTGTTTGAGGAAACACCGTTCAACTGACGACCAAAGTCATCCTGCAGGTGCCCGGCCCGCCACAAGGAGTCGCTAGAGCGTGATGAGCCAAGTATAGCTCCCCCGGCCAAACCCTCCCCTAACCTGGATGACGCTGAGCCAATTGTACACCGCCCTATGGGACTCCCGGTCACGGCCGGTAATGACACTGCCTGAGAACGAACCCCAGGCTGTAGTGAAGCCAGACATAAAAATGAATCAATTATTTATAACCACAAGAGCTTTGAAATTGACAATGCACCAAATATCTATGCTAATAATACAATATATGGGTATACGTACATTTGATCCCATCTTCTTCAGCATGAGCAGGACCCGCACCTTTTGCTGGACGTACATCTCTTCAGGAGACTTCCCTGGGGCCTCCTCACGGTTCATCCCCCCTGCTCCTGTAGCTCTGAGACACAAAGTACATTTTTAGAAAGTAAAAGCCATCCTCCAGCTATTTTTTTTACTTTCCTGTTGAAAAGCGATATCCCAAGAATAAATAAAGTAATGTAAACTCACTTAAGTGTTTTCTTAGAAAGCTGCAAACTACAAGGAGTAGTTCATTCAAGGAGTTGGGCTAGTGGTCTGATGTAATGCTGACCCCCCGATTTAAAACCACTGAGAGCGGGTCAATGATGGTGCTGAAAGTCAAGGCCTATCCTGGGCTAACGCTGAATCCCAACTGACACTCTATGCCCTACATAGTGCACTATCGTGTGGCTCAGTTGGTAGAGCATGGTGTTTACAACGCCAGGGTTGTGCGTTCGATTCCCACGGGGGACCAGAACGGAATATTTTTTGAAATGTATGCATTCACTACTGTAAGTCGCTCTGGATAAGAGCGTCTGCTAAACGACTAAAATGTAAAAAAAAAAGTAAATGTATGTAGGGAATAGGGTTCCGTTTAGGATGCATCCTAAGTCAGTGCAGGTTGGTACGTCACAGTAGAAACAGCTCTCATTAATATTGCATGGGAGTTTTCACAGAGCTCCCTTTCTCGCCCCTGCTTGCTCCCTCCATCGCTCCCTCTGTTACTAATGACCTATTTTCACAGTCAATCTGCGGAGAGATGGGAAGGAAAGAGAGGCGATAAAAAGCCCTTCTAATGCTAATGACAGAAGGGATAGGTTCCTTTGTGACAGGCTGCTGCCGATCACAAGATTTGTTGTTGTCGAATTTGATTTCCTTCTCGGGGTGCACCAATAAATATTTCCATATTTTCCCAAAAAAGCCTAAAGCCGTTTTCCACAGAGTGGAATACTGAAAAGGAAAGTAAAAAGTGGGATAACCAAGAAGAGGAAGATGAATCCTTTACTAATAAATTCCCCAGGGCTGGGTATCACAGGAGAATCCTATGGGAGACACTGTCTGATAGGGTTTCTTTCACATTTGTTGGGCCTCTTCCTATACAAAGGGCTGCTAACACATGTTGACAGGCTGTTTGATTTAATCGAAAACCTGGACCAGCCCCCTTTTTTAGAAGGATGCTGTGACTGCCGTTAGCTGGGGTGTTATTGAGGGGGACAGACAGACATTGGTCAGACATTGGTCACCTGACCTTAGTTCTATGTGGATAATTTCTATACGGTGGGTTGATTTTATACTCTCTTAGCTGCATGCTACAAGCAAGCAAAAGGCCCACATTAATTTGTATTTAACTAGGCAGTGGGTTAACTGCCTTGTTCAGGGGCAGAATGACAGATTTTTACCTTGTCAGCTCGGGGATTCGATCTAGCAACCTTTCGGTTACTGGCCCAACGCTCTAACCACTAGGCTACCTACACACTAAAAACCGAAGATATCTATGATGCAGTGCAACATAAACAAAAAGTGTCAATAGAAGCTCTTCATATTGACAGAGAGAGATGGATAGACAGAGAGCCTGCTTTTTACAGGACACAAAGTGTGAAGAACATTAAAGACGTACACGTTTGGGAAAAATGGGGTTGGGATGGTAGCTCAGAGCCTTAGTGGTGACATGGTGACTCCACACAAATGGGTCAGCCAGGACTCTGGGAAGGCAGAGGCCTAACAGCCGACGACGCGCAACGCATGATAAAAACACAGACATCAATATGTCAAATCACATCAAAGTTTATTGGTAGCATACGCATATGTTATATACAGTAGCTCCAACAGTGCAGTAATCCCTAGCAAAAAAACAACACATACATAATTCAGAAAAATAAATAAGTAATATAGGATGAACCATGAATAGAATACAGTATATACACTGAACAAAAATATAAATGCAACAATTTCAAAAAACGTACTGAGTTACAGTTAATACAAGGAAATCAGTCAATTTAAATAAATTAATTAGGCCCTAATCTATGGATTTCACATGACTGGGCAGGGGCTTTATTACAGAAAGAAATACTCCTAGGCTTGATATGCCACACCTGTCAGGCGGATGGATTATCGTAGCAAAGGAGAAATGCTCACTAACAGGGATGTAAACAAATTTGTGCAATTTTTGGGGGGGAAATAAGCTATCTCTGTGCTTGGAAAATGTTGGGGATCTGTTTTTTTGGCTCATGAAACCAACACTTTGTATACTGAACAAAAATATAAATGCAACATGTCTTGAGGGAAAAAAGTATTTGATCCCCTGCTGATTTTGTACGTTTGCCCACTGATAAAAGAAATGATCAGTCTATAATTTTAATGGTAGGTTTATTTGAACAGTGAGAGACAGAATAACAACAAAAAAATCCTGAAAAATGCATGTCAAAAATGTTATAAAATGATTTGCATTTTAATGAGGGAAATAAGTATTTGACCCCTCTGCAAAACATTACTTAGTACTTGGTGGCAAAACCCTTGTTGGCAATCACAGAGGTCAGACGTTTCTTGTAGTTGGCCACCAGGTTTGCACACATCTCAGGAGGGATTTTGTCCCACTCCTCTTTGCAGATCTTCTCCAAGTCATTAAGGTTTTGAGGCTGACGTTTCGCAACTCAAACCTTCAGCTCCCTCCACAGATTTTCTATTGGATTAAGGTCTGGAGACTGGCTAAGCCACTCCAGGACCTTAATGTGATTGTTCTTGAGCCACTCCTTTGTTGCCTTGGCCATGTGTTTTGGGTCATTGTCATGCTAGAATACCCATCCACGACCCATTTTCAATGCCCTGGCTCAGGGAAGGAGGTTCTCACCCAAGATTTGACGGTACATGGCCCCGTCCATCGTCCCTTTGATGCGGTGAAGTTGTCCTGTCCCCTTAGCAGAAAAACACCCCCAAAGCATAATGTTTCCACCTCCATGTTTGACGGTGGGGATGGTGTTCTTGGGATCACAGGCAGCATTCCTCCTCCTCCAAACACGGCGAGTTGAGTTGATGCCAAAGAGCTCCGTTTTGGTCTCATCTGAGCACAACACCTTTACCCAGTTGTCCTCTGAATCATTCAGATGTTCATTGGCAAACTTCAGATGGGCATGTATATGTGCTTTCTTGAGCAGGGGGACCTTGCGGGCGCTGCAGGATTTCAGTCCTTCACGGCGTAGTGTGTTACGAATTGTTTTCTTGGTGACTATGGTCCAAGCTGCCTTGAGATCATTGACAAGATCCTCCCGTGTAGTTCTGGGCTGATTCCTCACCGTTCTCATGATCATTGCAACTCCACGAGGTGAGATCTTGCATGGAGCCCCAGGCCGAGGGAGATTGACAGTTCTTTTGTGTTTCTTCCATTTGCGAATAATCGCACCAACTGTTGTCACCTTCTCACCAAGCTGCTTGGCGATGGTCTTGTAGCCCATTCCAGCCTTGTGTAGGTCTACAATCTTGTCCCTGACATCCTTGGAGAGATCTTTAGTCTTGGCCATGGTGGAGAGTTTGGAATCTTATTGATTGATTGCTTCTGTGGACAGGTGTCTTTTATACAGGTAACAAGCTGAGATTAGGAGCACTCCCTTTATTGATTGAGAGGGGGTCAAATACTTATTTCCCTCATTAAAATGCTAATCATTTTATAACATTTTTGACATGCGTTTTTCTGGATTTTTTTTGTTGTTATTCTGTCTCTCACTGTTCAAATAAACCTACCATTAAAATTATAGACTGATCATATCTTTGTCATTGGGCAAACGTACAAAATCAGCAGGGGATCAAATACTTTTTTCCCTCACTGTACATATAAAGTGGGTGAAATAGTATGTAAACATTATTACTGACCAGTGTTCAATGACTATGTATACACAGGGCAGTAGTCTAAGGTGCAGGGTAGAGAACCGGGTGGTAGCCGGATAGAACAGTGACTAAGGTTCAGGGCAAGGTACTGGGTGGAGGTCTCAATCTGTTGAAGCTTGTGAGGGTCTTGGGGGCCAAACTAATTTTTTCCAGCCTCCTGAGGATGAAAAGGCATTGTTGCACCTTCTTCACCACGCTGTCTGTGTGAAAGAACCATTTCAGGTAGTCAGTGACGTGCACGCTGAGGAACTTGAAGCTTTTGACCCTCTCCACTGCGGCCCCGTCAATGTGGATGAGGGCGTGCTCTCTCTGGTGTGTCCTGTAGTGCACAATCAGCTCTTTTGTTTTGTTGACGTTGAGATTATTTTCCTGGCTCCACCCCGCCAGGGCTCTCACCTCCTCCCTATAGGCTGTCTCATTGTTGTTGATAATCAGGCCTACCACTGTTGTGTCGTCAGCAAACTTGATGATTGAGTTGGAGACGTACGTGGCCACGCAGTCATGGGAGAACAGGAAGGGGCTGAGTACGCACCCGTGTGGGGCCCATGTTGAGGATCAGCGTGACGGAGGTGTTTTTGTTGCCTACTTTCACCACATGGGGGCGGCCCTTCAAGAAGTCCAGGACCCAGTTACACAGGGAGCTTGAGGGCACTATGGTGTTGAAGGCTGAGCTGTAGTCAATGAAGAGCATTCTTAAATACTTATTTCTCTTCGCCAGATGGAATAGGGTAGTGTGCAGTGCAATGGCGATTGCGTCGTCCGTTGATCTGGGGCGATATATTCATTGTAGTGGGTCTAGGGTGTCGGGTAAGGTGGAGGTGATACTGTCCTTAACTAGCCTTAAAAAGCACTTCATGATGACAGAAGTGAGTTCTACGGAGCGATAGTCATTTAGTTCAGTTCCCTTCGGTTTCTTCGGTACAGGAACAATGGTGGAAATCTTGAAGCAATTGGGATACGGAGAGATTGAATATATCTGTAACCACTCCAGCCAGCTGGTCTGCACACGCTGTCTGAGCCAGCAGCCTTGCGAGGGTTAACACGCTTAAATGACTTACTCACGCCAGCCATGGTGCAAGAGCGTCAGGGACCCGCGTCGGCGGATTAATGTTTTTTTTTCTCCTTGAAGCGGGCGAAGAGGGTGTTTAGTTTGTCCGGAAGCAAGGCCTTGGTAACCGCGACGTGGTTGTCTTTCCCTTTATAATCTGTAATTGTCTGGAGCCTTTAAAAAAAATAAAGGAGAGCCGCACAAACTAGGAGCTCAGATGCAAAAATGCAATGTCCAACATTTCGACAGACAAGCTGTCTTCATCAGGGTATAATAACAAACACTGCAGGGTGACTCGTTTATATCGTGTCAAAAGACACACACAGGTGTCTAATCATGCCCGGGTGTGGCCTGATATCATTAGCTAATTCTCATATATTAAAATAGCATACAAAAAACAAATGGATAGCGTACGATCATAGATACAACTTGGCTATATAAGCCTACAAACATTTACAATAGCAAAATCACAATAATCACAAGAATGGCTTCAGATCAAAGTCTATGAGATTTCAAAACCATAACTCGAGACTGTCAACGAATACAATAAAGAGTTGCTGATTGAGTGAGTTCATAAGTTTACTCAGCACTATCAACACTTTTATAAGCCATAAAATGCGTGTTCTCCCTACTTCCACTTGTGCTACAACCAGCACTGCAGCTACAATGAATGAGTAGGAAAGTGTATTGATAGGCTTACGTTGTTATTATTGGGACTTTTTTTATATCAAGTAATATTTCACTTTCTCTGGTCATAGGAGTAACAACATGAATTTTGGCATAATGCAGAAATAATGAGGTGCGACTTGATTTACGCCACCAGCTGGATGACAATTCCCCTTGCCGCTAATTGTCAGCAGAGGAAAGGTAGAGCGGAGGGATGCTGAGAAGCGGACCCTCAGTCTGCTGTTCTCTCCTTCCTCTGAGACGGACCATCAGATGCAGGCATCATCAGCCCAGTAAAAAATATATAGAAATGCTAATTATTTAAATGTATGATCACTCAGCTGTGCTTCAAGTAATACAACAACTGATCTATTACCGGTGTAACCATATTGCCTACCTCACGTTTTGAAATTAACATTTTTAAAAAGAGGTCTGAGAAGAACAATGCATTTGCAGTGTAATTCAAGCAAAGCCAATGAGATGATAATGTATTGGGCCTATAGCCTACTGAACAAACCCCATCGCTACAGTAATGTTTTAATAGGTTAATGTTGCTTAGTCTTATGTTTTTAAAGTAATGTTGAAAAAAATCTGAGCGGTAGCTATCGGCTTGCATTTTGACTCAGTGATATTGACTCTGGTGACCACAGCCCTATTTTATTTTATATATATTTTGATTTAACTGGTTCCTTGATCTGATCTATAGGCTATGCTTTAAAGTAGCCTACATTGCATTGATAAGCAAATATAATCTCAGCAACTGTTCAAACAATAAACCAAACATTGTAGCCTTATTAGAACCCCCCCAAAAATATTGGTAAAAGCAGCTGCGAGATATGCTTTTTTTCCTGTGACAAAAACATGACATTCGGCATATTAAACTGGGATAAAGTTGTAGGTTACACTGGCAAGTAAAGAATATGGCCAGGGTACATTTAATTATAAATCTGATCAATGCACATTGGGGAGATGTGGGAAGCTAAAAGTCTAGCTCTTTTGCTGTTTTTAACTAGCAAGCAAGCTGCTAGCGGTGTAGCCTACAGCAAACTGGCAGGCACAAAACGAGGTAATATAAAACAAACATTCATTACATGTAACTACACTGAAGAAGAAAAAAAAAATGGTGCAACATGCAACAATTTCTAAGTTACAGTTCATATATGGAAAAGAGTCAATTGAAATAAATTAGGCCCTAATCTATGGATTTCACATGACTGGAAATACAGATATGCATCTGTTGGTCACAGAGCAGGTAAGGGCGTGGATCAGAAAACCAGTCAGTGCCTGGTGTGACCACCATTTGTCTCATGTAGTGCGACATCTCCTTAGCATTGAGTTGATCTGGCTGTTGACTGCGGCCTGTGGAATGTTGTCCCACTCCTCTTCAAAGGCTGTGCGAAGTTGCTGGTTATTGGGGGAAACTGGAACACGCTATTGTACACGTCAATCCAGAGCATCCCAAAAATGCACAATGGGTGACATGTCTGGTGAGTACTCAGGCCATGGAAGAACTGGGCCATTTTCTAGAATTGTGTACAGATCCTTGCGACATGAGGCCATGAATTATCATGATGAAACATGAGGCGATGGCGGCGGATGACAACGGGCCTCAGGATCTCGTCATGATATCTCTATGCCTTCAAATTGCCATCGATAAAATGTAATTGTGTTCGTTGTCTATAGCTTATGCCTGCCCATACCATAACCCCACCATGGGGCACTCTGTTCACAACGTTGACAATAGCAAACCGTTCGCCCACATGACACCATACATTCTGTCTGCTATCTACCCGGTACAGTTGAAACCGGGATTAACCTGGGAAGAGCACACTTCTCCAGCCTGCCAATGGCCATCGAAGGTGAGCATTTTCCCACTGAAGTCAGTTGCGACTCCTAACTGCAGTCAGGTCAAGACCCTGGTGAGGACGACGAGCACGCAGATGAGCTTCCCTGAGACGGTTTCTGACAGTTTGTACAGAGATTCTTTGGTTGTGCAAACCCACAGTTTCATCAGCTGCCTGGGTGGCTGGTCTCTGACAATCCTGCTGGTGAAGAAGCCGGATGTGGAGGTCCTGGGCTGGCATGGTTACACGTGGACTGTGGTTGTGAGGCAGGTTGGACGTACTGACAAATAATCTAAAATGGCAATGGAGGCGGCTTATGGTAGAGAAATTAACATTCAATTCTCTGGCAACAGCTCTGGTGGACATTCCTGCAGTCAGCATACCAATTGCACGCTCCCTCAAAACTTGAGACATCGGTGGCATTGTGTTGTGACAAAACTGCACAATTTAGAGTGGCCTTTTATTGTCCCCAGCTCAAGGTGCACCTGTGTAATGTTCATGCTGTTTAAATAAGCTTATTGATGTGCTACATGCATCAGGTGGGTGGATTATCTTGGCAAAGGAGAAATGTTCACTAACAGGGATGTAAACAAATTTGTGCACAAAATCATATGGGAAATTTCAGGGAACTTTTATTTCAGTTTATGAAACATGGGACCAACACTACATGTTGTGTATATATTGTTGTTCAGTACATTATTAAAATATGCAGTTGGTTTTCATTGGAATGAGCTAACAATGGTGCTGTTTTAAATGGGATTCTTCTTTGCTTTTACCACAAACATTAAGAAAACAACAAGAAAATCTCTGCTAGCAGATACCCATAGACTGTTCGTCTGACTCTGGGGGAAGTAGATAAAGGCCCTCATTTCGAAAATCCCGAAGCATCCCTTTAATGGACAGGCTAATTCTGTGGTAAATGAACACTGATCCACAAGGGGTGCTCAGAGCAACGGGGTTAATAACCCAGCCAGACGCAATCAAACGCTGCTTTAGGCCCAAACTAATCCTTGTCTCAGCCTCTGTTTGGGCTCT
The DNA here is from genome assembly GCF_901001165.1 of Salmo trutta. Lineage (NCBI taxonomy): Eukaryota > Metazoa > Chordata > Actinopteri > Salmoniformes > Salmonidae > Salmo > Salmo trutta. The sequence goes on along the minus strand of NC_042984.1, from coordinate 26,620,127 downwards.
TGTCAGTGTTGCCATGTTTTGCAGCACGGAGCAGGCAGGCACTCCAGGAGGCTAGCTGTCTGAGACGTACTGGGCAGCGCTGTTAAATCTCAGCTTAATATCAGGGATCCTAACAACAATAACAGTAGTTGCGTCTCAAATAGCACCTTATTTCCTATATAGTGCACTACTTTCAACCAGGGCCCATAGGGCGGTGGTCAAAAGTAGTGCACTATGTAGGGAATAGTGTGGCATTTGGGACACAACCAGTGCCATCTGAAGTCTGGACTGTCTATAGAACAGGGATGTGACATTTGAAATAAGTCGCTACAAGCAGAGCAGCCTAAATGCGTCATAAACAGAGGAATTGCTTCAAGATCCATTTGCGATTATCCACCAAGCATCTTCTGCATGCATGCGTGACTGCGTTTGTGTGAGAGAGACAAAAACACAGCTACTCAGGAGCTTTCTGACACTGCCTACTCCCCTTACACTCAACCCTTAGCTGCCAGGGATCACAGCCAGGGATTAGTGTGCAATAGGATAGGCCTTCGCATGTGACGGGGTCAGGAAGGCCACAGGGCTCCACGGTGCAGCGTCCCAATGATGACAAATAGGAGCCCTTTCCACACATCATGTCTGTCCGTTTAACCTGTTATTAAAGTCACTCGCAATGTCTGATTGTTCAGAAATAGTATGCTTGTACAGTGGGCCTGGGATAGAAGCCAAATAGGAGTGATAGAATTTGACTTGGGAATTGGCATTGAGTGAAGTTCGGAATCATTCAATAAACCAAATCATGTTGTAGACAGAGTTGATGGGCAGAAATGGCTTAGCTTGAATTCTCTGAGTTATCTTAGACCTAAGTCCATCTCATAAGCAATGTGTCAGAAACCAAAGTCCTGCATGCACACTGGCAGCTTGATTGCCAACATCAAGGCCGTTCTCTGCGGCCGAGCAGGTCCAGGCATGGACCAGTAACACATTCACATAGGGCCTAGGCCCTACGGGCCTCTCTTCCATTTGGGAAGTGAACAGAGCTGCAGGTCAATTCCAATTGATCAGATAACTTCTCATGAAAACGTTCTCTTAAAATCAGCACTTGATCACCAACTCCTGCTTGCTGTAACAATCCCTTCTATGGTTGTGAAAACAAGCCCTACGTAGCACATCAAGGAAATTGCTTTCATAAAATGCAGGCTTGTTTTGAAAAAGGACCTCAACTGGAGAGGGTCATACGATGTAGGCCTGGCTGTGGAGGGCTCCATCTAGCCCAGGGATGGGCAACTTTGATGGGGGTGGGGGAGTACAAAAATACTGAACTCTTCATGAGGGGCCGCAGTGGCGTGGGTCTGCGTACCCACATCCCCACCCGCAAGCAAAAATTTTCGCGGCCCCCCTCGTGACAGCGAAGAGGAACATTATACGTTTTAAAGTACATTTCCTGCAATTCTGCACATTTTGCCATGTGGCGTAGAGAAAATGTGACAGTTTTAAAGCAAGTTTGCTGCAATTCTACACATTTTGCTATGGGGCAGAGAAGATTTTGCAATTTTATAACTAATTTCATGCAATTCTACTCATTTTGTCATGGGGCGGAGAGAAAAATGTGCCGTTCTTAATATAGTAACCAATGATCAGTGGACCCCACCCCGGTCGATAACTCAACCATGCTACTAGTTTAGATAGTTGGCCCCTAGACTAACTTACCAATCTAAAACAAAAATGCTGATTGAGTGACTGCTGATGCACAACCAAATTTCAAAATAGCACCTTGTGTATTCTAACTCTCAACAGTAAGTTGAAACCCCGACTGAGTTCCACGCAAAAAAAGATATACATATTGTTTCTTTGTTTGGTGAAATTGGTCTGCGGCCTACAAAAGGGGGGGCCGCATGCGGCACATGAGCCACCGATTGCCCATCCCTGATCTAGGCTACTGTATATCTGCAGCAGGCTGCTTTTGTGACTACTGGCTAGGCTACCTCTTCACATTTGCAGTCCAACAACAATGGCTACAGTATTTGAAGACAATGGTGATGAACTGGATTGTGAAAATATGATTGATAAGTAGGTCATGTCTTGTTATCACCATGTGAGGCGTGAATTAATATAATTCTATAAAATGATATCATTATGACTAAGTCTGTGTTGATAAGCTAAGTGGAAGGGCCTACAAACAGCAGCAAACTAGAAATATTGTGTCAACTTGACTAATTAATGTGACTGTGTCAATTAACCTGAGTAAAAATTTGCCTGCCCCTTTTCCATGATTGCTTTTTGATTTGATTTATTAGGATCCCCATTAGCAGACGCCAATGGCGACAGCTAGTCTTACTGGGGTCCGACACATAACGAAAAATACATCACAGACAAAATACTTTACAATTTCCATACATGTAAAAACATCAACATGTAGTGTCTGTGCATCTACCAGTTACACATACATCAGTACATACTACATACACACAAGTTGGTCTTCATCAAATAAAGAATTTCAGAGACGAAGTAGGGCTACTGCATTACGAAATACACTGCAAAGCTTTTTCCTCTTGCTCAACACAACCTCTAAGGAATTGAGACAGAAGTGGCAGCAGTAATCTGGTCCCACTGGGACAAGGCTGTGAGATCTGAAAGAGCCAAAGCTGTCTGGCACCTATTAAACAATGATATAGATAAATAATAAAATAATTTCTGCAATCAGTGCCACCTCTACAAAAGGAATGGCATAGGCTATTACTGCCATGGTAAGATCTAGGCTGATACTACCAGTATTAGAGAAGACATTTTAGGGGGAAATGACAGCAACAGGACAATTTGAACCAACCACACAGTTACACTGAAAAGGCATCTGCTGCATACAGTCTACTAGGTCCAAGCATCATCCTCCTAGTTCAGTACTTTCAGCAAGTCCAACACCTTATGGTGGTGGACGGAGGCCACTGTCCATTTTACACTAGGTTTGGTGTTGTATGTACGAGTAGCCTACTTGTACTTGATAACAGCACCTGCCCTGGCATAATGAGGAGAGGGAGGGCAGGGCAAGGGTCCTAATCTGGTTCCAAACCCCAGACACACAGGGGAATGTGCAGACTAAGAGAGCCATACGGTTCAACCAAGTTCACACATTTCCAAGAGAATCTCAAGCCCCTGTCCGTAGCCTGCCCTAACACCCACTCCCTACACCACTCGTCAATGCTCCACTGCAGGCAATATGCCAGCTTCACAGCTGAATGTGTTGTCAGCCATCTGCCAGTTGGGGAAATAAGACCTTGCAAGGCTGAGCACAATGCTCTCATGGGTGTGGAGAGAGACTAAAATAGCCTACAGAAGTCAATGTGATGAGGTTTTAGAAGTAGAAGAGGTAGCCTAGCTAGGTAGAGCGCTTTATTTTTAAATGCACCAACAAAACATTATTACTGTTGGCTATTATATTATTGAAAATAATGTAGGAAAGTGGAAAAAGGACAATTTCATTTATAACAATAGGGTTGACTGTATATATACAAATAGGTTGAGCATTAAAGTCAGTAACTCTTATTATTTTAATTATGTTGCAAATATAACAACTCACACCCAACACATCCCTAGTTTTTGTTCGATATCAGGACGTATATCACCGATAACGTTACGTCCGGAATGTTGAAACATTCAAACAATAAGCTACAACAGACGAGGCGAAGCGAGAGGGTTTACTCTGCCCAAAATCTGTCCACGAAAAATAGACCACGAAGTGAGTCAACAAAAAATGCAATTGCTAATTTGCTACGTGAGGCTTATTTGATAGAATATATCTCCTCAATATAATAGATCATCTTTGACTATAAGAAATGTTAAGAGGAAATCACAGAAAACTCCTAAGCTCCATTTTCCTGACAGGGATAACGTAAATGTTTTGTACACATGGTATTGAGTGTAAAACGAACACTACAATGGTTATAGCTAGCTATTAGTTACTTGGTTGTTACTGTTGCAGCATACCAAGTGTAACATTGTAGCTTGTTAGCGAGCTAGCCAGCAATCACTCAACGCCGTTTCCTGTCTCCCAGTATAGCTTGGTCGGTTGCTATTAACTGACGAACTCGTGGATCGTTGCAAATCCCCTCATGCAAACCAGGACTGAAAGCATTGGAAATATATTACGAAACCCACACTACTTACTAACGTGCAAACTTTACATATGTCTGTAACAGCAGAGCTTCCCTTTGCCACTAAATAATGCTAACAGCACTAGGCTCGAGACAAAAGCCTTGTGAATGAAGTTCCTATGCTATGGGGGGTGCAATTCCATCCAGGTACCGCTAGCCGATTGTAAGTATTCAACGGAGTAAATGCAATATTTCTAACAATACAACGTCCCCCAAACTCGGAGGAGAATTACCCGACGTCAGAACATTTTACATTTGAGCTTACCCCTCCTGGTCCAGTTTTCCTTTCTTCTGTGTTTTATTTTAATGGTGTGTTGTTTTACGAAGGCGTCCTGTTCCGGGGTCACATCCCTCCAGTTGGGAATCTAGTGTAAACCCTCCAGTTGGAGCTGCGTGGTGGAGCTGTTTTACTTCCAGGCGACCACTAGGGGAGCCGTCCGCCCAAAATGTCATTTTGTGACTGACTTTTGTAAATGCATAATTTTGTTATTTACGTTTAAGTAATTTATAGACAGCTTAGTTGACGTCATGACAACTATGCGCAAGCTTCAATGGGGAAGAAGGCCGTGTGTTGTGATTCTGGATGGCAAGATAGATAGCGACAAGCTGTCATGTCAGCTAGTTGGGGGTTCAGCAGCAAAGCTGATGAAACCCTATTGTATTTATTGCCATTTATTATTATACTGGTTCCGTCAATTTGGTAAAAAAAAATCTAATTCCCGTGAATTTTGCATGATGGTCAAGGACCATGGGACACACCCTCTCATGCGATGTCAATTGGCCACATGGTGGTGCTATAACAAACAATTGAAAATGCAAACTTTGAAAGCGAACGCCCCTCATGCTGTGTGTCCTACAGTCATGATTTTCGGTACATAGGTCCCTCTGCTCACAAGGAACACATTTGCTATAGGACCAATAAGGTCTACCATGAAGGATTTTCCGCCATTTAGAATTGTGTGAAAAATATTCAAAATGCTATTCCTCTAGCACCGAATGACGGATCTGCACAAAACCTGATATATAGTATCTATAGACCAAGGTCTCGCAACGCAATATTTTCCAGGCTAACATCTCAAACGACATGACTGCTATTGATCAATAAACATTCACGTGGGCGTGGTCTGAAACATAAATGTATATAAATCAGATATGGATTTTCGTATTGTAACAAAACTTGGTACAAAAGTTCCAAACACTGAAGACTCAAAATAAGCTGGCACATTCAGATGGACCACATGGTGGCGCTATAAAGGGCACATGTTTATAACTCTTGGTCAATTTGACTCAGGAATAACTTTGGCACACATGCTCAGGGATGTGTCTAGCTAACCTGTAAACTATAGTTCAGTTTGGCTGCATGGTGGCGCAGTTGGACAGAAAAAAACATTTGTGCAAGCTCATTGGCTTATAGTGGCCATATTGTTTCAGCTAGTCTTGGAAAATATTGTGTTTTAAGATGTGCATCCATTGATGCGATGCACAAAATGTGTCACTCAGTCCAGCGGTTCTGGAGAAGATATTTAAAGTAGTCAATATCATACAAAATAGTCAAAAATACATCAAAAGCATATTGCATGATCAGTTTGATTTTGAGTTCTGATATTGGCCAAGTGTGGTTAGCAGCACAGAAGTAGCTCATCATAGGGTGATGTCCAATTTGTCCTAATGGTGGCACAGTAGGCCCACAGCTGAATCCCAGAATTGCAGCTTTATTTTATATCTTGTTCTTGATTAGATACCATACTTGTTTTGATGTGTTTTGATTGATGTCACGTCTGTGCTAATATGGCTAAAATTCGCAAACTAGGTAACCAACAACGGTAACGATGTATGGGAGAGACAAGTGCTCAAGTGCAAATGTATTTCTGTTTTCAATAAACCTTGGAGACAAAATATAATTTTCATGTCAACAATCAAAGCCAACCCTGTCGGTTTTGCCCAATAGTTTTACATGCAATGGTTTTGTTGCTAAACAACCAACCCGTCTATAGGGATGTGGATATTTTTAAGGACGGTTTATTTCTAAAGAACGGATGAGGATTATTATAGAGGTCAATAATAGTAATTGGCCTACACAAGGTACACTGTCCCCTTTTTATTTCACAAACTTGATTCCACACGGTTTAAACAAATGAGCAAATGCCAAATGAAAAACAAAGGCCCTCCCTCCTTCAAGTCTACAGTGTATTTGTGTTGAGTTGAAAGACCCATAAAGCGCATTAACTTGAATAGGTATAACACAGTATGTTTGAGTCTATCACTTGAACTTCATGATGGTAAAACATTGATTAATAGTATTACACATTCAGATAATTGATTCAGGTAGTTCAAAAGCAGGGATACATTTCCAGCCAATCCAGTATACTTGCGAGCACAAGGTTAATGGGAAATTAACTATGGTTCTCAAATTCCTATTTTTTTTCAGAATAAGTCTATGCACATGTTCAGAGCCCTTGTCATAAATACAAATATATTTGATCATAAAACGATGCTGCAATTAAAAGCTTGAAATGATGATGACAATAATATTGATGATAATGATGGCAGTAATAATAATAAAAGACACGGTCATGTATTTCACAGCACATAAAGATTATCAATAGCGAAAACCAAAAAGGCACATATGCCTAACAAAGACATCTTGCTCCACACTGGCCTTTAAAAATATATGGGTATTCTGGAAATATGGGTATTCTGGAACACCCTTAAAGCAGTTCTCTCCAACCCTGTTCCTGGAGAGCTACACTCCTGTAGGTATTTAATCCAACCCGTTGCAGGAGATTAGGGTTGGAGAAAAAAACTACAGGACGGTAGTTTTTAAAGGATCACTTTACTCAAAAATGATTGGTAATTTATTCATTATTCCACTGTTAAAGGTCCAATGCAGATGTTTTTATCTCAATATCAATCCTTTCTGGGTAACAATTAAATACCTTACTGTGATTGTTTTCAATTAAAGTAGTCAAAAATAAACAAAAATTGCTTCTTAGCAAAGTGCAATTTCTCAAGAAAGAATTTTGTTAGGACTGTCTGGGAATGGGGCGGTAAAAACGGAAAACTAGATGTTATTGGCAGAGAAATTTGGACTAATTAACCTGGTGATGTCACCAGGCAGGCCAAAATGCCATCCCACCATAACAGGCTGACATTTCAGGTGGTCTTTTCAAACTAGAAGGGAATTTTCATAATTTTCCCAGTGTTATTCCAACCTCAGTGTGAAAATATATTTCAAATCTTGTTTTTGACTACACCCCCCCCAAATGGTGCATGTCAGCAGTCAAGTTTCCAAGATAAACGCATACATCACAGTTTTTACTCTGTACTGAAAGTGCTCCATCTTGAAAAGTTGACTGCTGACATGCAAATACAAGAGATGGGATTGTGGACTAATGAACAAAATACTAAAACATAGTAATTTATTAAAATATCCATTTAACTGGCTATATTAACATTCAGTGCAGATATTACTGAGCAGGTTAAGCAATGGAATGCATATAAAAGCTCTTCTTCAATTCATGCTTTTCAGTGTTCCACACAGCAATGCCCTATGTTTTACAATTCCCCCTTGTTTGCAATCTGCAACAACAGAAAATACATGGACATACAAGATAAATCAATTAAATAGGCACCAGTGTTCAATAGCAACTCTTCCTCCCCACACACACACATTCTATGGTTAAAACAATCATTAGTGGATTCTGTCCACAGTATACTCTGATCAGGAGAGAATAGATACAGAATGCATAATTCAATGACAAATGTACATTAATACAGTAATATCATGGTTTGTTTTCACAGAACATCAGTCACTCTACACAGCATTGGGCACAGTATTGACACAGCAATTTGAGATGAGAGCGATAAATCCCGCTAGGTATGTACAGTATTCTTTTCTAGAATAATTTTCTCAAGCATAAAAGTAAAAGGCATAGATAGGCACATAGGTCAGGACTGCCACTGGGGACAACATACAGTGCATATCTGAAAGCTAAAACATACAGAACCGTCCCTGCATTTTCTTCAAGGTATTGTAGATCAATTCAACTGATCTATCATGAGAATCTACCCTACATCATTTCACAGCATGTAGCAGGTAGCTTATGTATAATGACACCACATAGAGACATTTAAGAGCGACAATTGAGATAAAGAGCTATGGCTTATTATACATTTATTATAGACTCAAACTTGTGGTCTTGGTCTGAAGAACTGCTCAAGATCACTTGGTCCAGGGATCACTGTCCAAGTTTTCGGCTTGAGTCCTGGCACCAGTGTATGGGTCTGGGTCTCGCGTAATAGTCTCTGACAAGACCGTATGAATATCAACTCCTGAGTTAAATAGCCAAGTAGCAGTGACTTAAAATCCTGGCCGGCAAAACGTCTTGCTTTACTTATGTAGGAGCAGGGCTGGAATGCAATGTTGAAGGAAATATACTCTTAACTCCATCTCTGTTACAAACAACAGACTGGGGTATCTCATTCCACAAGGTATAAAACATCCCAGATGGCAAAATCTCATACATACACAATAGACAAATAAGGCCGTATTCCATAACATTATCATGGCAAAACCTAAAAAGTACCTTTACAAAGAAAGCTTGATTCTTTGTACAAAAACCTTTAACACACTTTCAAGATTTTAAATACAGTGAGCACCGAAAGTATTGGGACAGTGACAAATTGTTTCATTTTTGGCTCTGTACTCCAGCACTTTGGATTTGAAATTAGGCAATGACTATAAGGTTAAAGTGCAGACTGTCATCCAGCACTTTGGATTTGAAATTATACAATGACTACGAGGTTAAAGTGCAGACTGTCTGCTTTAATTTGAGGGTATTTTCATCCATATTGAACTGTTTAGAAATTACAGTATTTTCTATATATAGTCCCCCAATTTTAAGGGACAAACCGTATTGGGACAAATTCACTTGTGTATTTAAGTAGTAAAAAAAAAAGTATTTGGTCCCATATTCATAGCACACAATGACAACATCAAGCTTGTGACTCTACACATTTGTTGGAGGCCCTTGCTGTTTGTTTTGGTTGTGTTTCAGATTATTTTGTGCCCAATAGAAATTGATGGTAAATAATGTAGAGTGATTTTGGAGTCACTTTTATTGTAAATAAGAATAGTGTTTCTAAACACTTCTACATTAATGTGGATTGCTACCATGATTACTGATAATTCTGAATGAATCATGAATAATGATGAGTGAGAAATTTACAGATGCACAAATATCAGCCCCCCAAATACATTATTTCCCATTCATTTCTAATAGGGGCACAAAATAATCTGAAACACAACAAAAACAAACAGCAAATGCATCCAACCAATTTGTAGTCACAGCGTGCTACGAATATGGGACCGACTACTTCACTTTTTACTACTTAAATACACAAGTTAATTTGTCCCAATACTTTCGGGTCCCCTAAAATGGGGGGACTATTTACAAAAGTGCTGTAATTTCTAATATATGGATGAAGATACCCTCAAATTAAAGCTGACAGTATGCGCTTTAACTTCAGTCATTGTATCATTTCAAATCCAAAGTGCTGGAGTACAGAGCCAAAACAGCAAAACAACGTGTCACTGTATCAATACTTTTGGAGCTCACTGTACAGCAGAGGATATATTTCAAATGAAAATAATAACATTCAAAAGTAAAAAAATAAAAAAATAAATCATAGAATGAATGTAAACCGCATGAAACACTTGAGGTCCTACGTACCTCTCTCTGGCCTGGTCATTTAAGTATTTTCACTGCAAACAACTTATCAAGTCATTTAATCAATGGCATCATCATTACTCAATCTCCTATTACAGTATTTCACATATAATTTAACTCCTCTCTCTTACTACTCTCCTGACAATATGTTGATACATTGTTTCATTAGGCATTATTACGTTGTTTGCTCCCAATTTGGTTTGAGATCGTCACTTTCAGGGCGCTGTTCATGTGGTGATAGGTCTGGTTGACACGGGGCGTGCCCACGTGCAAATGATTTTCAACGCTGTACTGTCTGTACGATACAGTAACAATGGCAATTACTCCCGATGAAATGTGACTGTCAACAAGTACTTGCAGTTTTGCATCAGTTCATAAACCATAAGCATGACTGCCAGTCAGGTGTAAACATCTGTAAAACATTGCCAAATGCTCTTATTTTACGACAAAGACTTCAGTGCATTTTCATTCCATTTGGCTCCATCAGCTGAAAACCCTGATCAGATCGACAAATCAGGGGTATTAAGGTTCAGAACGCTTCTCCGGACAGTGGCTTTTATTCAAAGTCTGCTATCTTTGGCTAGGGAGTGCATCATCCAGTTCACCTTGGTCTTCCAGCTCTCTCTCAGAGCTTCGTTAAACTTCACTTTGAAATTCTTCAGCGCTTCTTCCTCCGATTTCCCCAAAGCCAATGAGTCCTTAGAAAAGGGTGAGACAAGAACAACAATATCAGAAGGATGATGGATGTGCCTTTACCATTAAAAACAACTCACATTACTATATTGGTAATCATCATCAATATTAATTTCATGATCATTAGATTATCATCATCATTGTTAGCAAGGTCCCTGCCACCACCACCCTAAACAATCACTATCATTGAGGTCCTTGCAACCAACATCAACATTATCATCAATCGCACTAGTCATCGACATCATCACCATCATTAGTAGCTGCAGACGTATCCTTGTAACCATCACCAAATCATAACCATATTTTGAAAAGGACACTGATCTCAGGTGTAGGACCTTGCATAGACGTTATCTGACTACTGTGGCTAAAACGAGAGGAACTAACAAGTGTAAAATAACATAAATCATTGTGTGTGTAGGAGTGATGTACTACAGTATGCATAATGCTCCGTTCAACATATCCGGCAATAAAAGGAGGCGCTCCTCTCACCTTTAGGTACTGGATGTCCTTGAAGGAGCTCAGCTCAGGCAGTCCGGCTGCTTTCATCATGGCAAACAGGTTAACAAACAGAGTCCCATTGCGACACAAGATCTTATAGGCCTGCTCACAGCACTCTCTGAACCTGTTGGTGGCACAATACGAAAGGTACCAATCCATTATCATGGAGCTTCAGGATCACCGTAAAATAAGTATGCATGGTTATATAAGTACGTATAAGTAAAAGTATTCACAGTTGGGTGCTAACAAATCACCAACAATATGAGATTGACAAATACATTAAGATGACTGGATGTGCCCCCTATAGTCTCTGATTTGGAGTAAAAACAAAACGAATGGAATTATATGACTACGGTGACAGATTCGTAAAACATCATTATATTTCTTTCTCTTTTATTTTTTATCTTGGCACAACTCTATATTAACAGAGACAATACAGTGTTGGATATGAACAATATATAATACAATATAAATACAATACGATATAATACTATATAACATAATATATGCCATTTAGCAGACGGTTTTATCCAAAGAGCCTGACAGTCATGCGTGCATACATTTTTCGTATGGTTGGCCACAGCGGGAATTGAACACACGATAGGAGATGGATTGATTTCATGTTTTACCGTTCAAACTTCTCACTGTTGTTGGTCCTCCCTTGTTGGATGACGTGGACAAAGTCATACGTCAGAATAAAAGGCACACGTTCCCTGTTGATCCCAAATTTGCTCTTGAAGTTTCCCAGAAAGTGCCCAAAGTCAATGTGGAACAGCTAAAAGAGGAAAAAAAGAGGGAAGTCAAGCAGGAGATTAACAGAAGTTTTCCACACCATCCAAACATTATTATGAAACATCATTATTCGAGATTCCCATTGTAGCTGCAGGCAAATGAGGTCTTAAAAATGGATCAGATTAAATATGTTGGTAACACAAGCATAATAACTTATGAGCAACCCATTAAATGTAGAATAAACTGGAAGATCTCCGCTTGAGACTATCCTACCAACGGGACATTAAAGAATGTAATATCTTGTTTCACCGAGTCGTGGCTGAACGACGACGCAGATAATATTCAGTTGGCTGGGTTGTCCGTGCATTGACAGAACAGGTACGTGTGTCTATTTGTCAATAACATTTGGTGCGCGATTTCTAATATTAAGGAGGTCTCGAGGTATTGCTCGCCTGAGGTAGACCACACTATCTACCATATTTTTTATAGCCGTCTATTTACCACCACAAACGGATGTTGGCACTAAGACTGCACTCAACGAGCTGTATAAGGCCATAAGAAAACAATAAAATGCTCATCCAGAAGCGAGCACTCCTAGTAGTCAGGGACTTTAATGCAAGCAAACTTAAATCCGTTTTACCTCATTTCTACCAGCATGTGCAACCAGAGGAAAACAAACTCTAGACCACCTTTACTCCACACACAGAGACACATACAAAGCTCTCCCTTGCCCTCCATTTGGCAAATCTGACCATAATTCTATCCTGATTCCTGCTTACAAGAAAAAACGAAAGCAGGAAGTACCAGTGAGATGGTTTGGGATGAGTTGGACCACAGAGTGAAGGAAAAGCAGCCAACAAGTGCTCAGCATATCTGGAAACTCCTTCAAGACTGTTGGAAAGGCATTCCAGGTAAAGTTGGTTGAGAGAATGCCAAGAGTGTGCAAAGCTGTCATCAAGGCAAAGGGTGGCTACTTTGAAGAATTTAAAATATAAAATATATTTAGATTTGTTCAACACTTTTTTGGTTACTACATGATTCCATATATGTTATTTCATTGTTTTGACATCTTTTCTACAACGTAAAAAATAATAAAAATAAAGAAAAACCCTGGAATGAGTAGGTGTGTCCAAACTTTTGACTGGTACTGTATGTTTTGATTTTTAATACATTGTATGGCTGCATGATGCGATTAATGATGAATAGAAAAAAGTCGCTTTAATGGCATGAACTCTGCTCTGTTTTTTTGTGCAGTCTATAGACACTACATCAGTCATTCATTCACAATTTGACAAGGACTTGATAATGCCTAGAATTTCACGGCAGCATCCCCTTTGTGTGGCCGTAATGCACCTTAAAAAAAAATCGATGCCTTTTGCGGCCAGTGACCGTTGTGCCCTTCTCCCTGAGTGCTGCGTACTCCATCATGTGATCAGATCTTTCTCACAGGCTACAAGTGAAGAGACACATTGGGGTTGCAACTACGCACGTGCTTATTCAATTCTGAGGTGCATAGAGAAATTGAAAGAACTGTCCACATTTACTTTTCGTCAGCCAACAAGATGAGTAGGCCCTAACGAACAGCAAAAGCACTAGCAATCTACTATCCCCATAGCACAAAAATCAAACTTTTCTATTCTGTGCAATAAATAAATATTCCAAACAGTCTGGGACAGTTGTGGGATGCGATAGATCCCAAATTAATTCAACCACTAGCATCCAAAAAACTTTTTTATGCAATGTGGCTGACGCAACAGATCAGAACGTTTAGCTCAAAATATTGATAAACTATTAGACTATATCTTAAAATTACAAGAGCAGCAATGCGCACATGGTAGTCAGCTATAAGCGCAAATGTTGCATTAGCGGAAAACACCATTATCAAAAGTCACTGCAAATGCAATTATACATGTAATGCTAATATTATAAAGGTGCATTTTTATGGTGAAAATGATCTTCCCCAAACTTGAAACTCAGCGCTGTTTATCTATACCAGTTAGGCTTGTAAAACCGATTCATATGCTTAATTTTAAGAAGTTGTGGCCATTTAGTTGTGATACAAACCTCATTAAAACATATAGGCCTATGGGCTAGGCCACATGAGGTGTGCGACAATGATTACAAAAAGTAAAAAAATAAATAAATACATTGTTTCTTATGCTGGGCATCATTCACAAGTGATAATATATAATTCACAATTGATAGGCTAATATTGTCACCTATCAGACTATTCTTGATTTCATCTTGTCTTCACATATACTAAATAATATATGTGTGAAATTTGTTTTGATTTAGAATGGACCATTATCATGCACCTGTATCGAAACAGGGGCAGCGAAAAAAATACATGTCATCTATGCACTTAAGTAGCGAATGGAGGACGATTTTCCCCGTAGTTTATTTTCATGCCAGCCAGGTAGGCTATACTCCTGTTGTAAATATAAGCAATGTGCTTAGTATTAGGAAAGTTGAGAAATAAATATAGTAGGCCTAGCCTATAGAAAGCTGATGGGATCCTCGTCTTTTTATTAGCGGCCATCACTCTGTTTTCTCCCGCAATTGCATAGCCTATAGAAATGTTGCGCAATGGACTCTCATGAAGTATTTGATTAGATTTTCAAATACATTTGCATTGATGTCAGCGTGATTAGAGGGACAATTGAGTGCAGAGTAACAGGCAGTTAAGCAAGTTTGGTAGGGTACTAATGACCAGCAGCAGCATTAGAGTTTGGAGAAGCCTAATTACCATGACTAAATGATCATGTGGAATTTGACTGCCTTCGTGACTCATGACCGCTGGTGTGTCGGTAATGTGGTCACAGCAACAGCCCTAAGCATCGGTCCCCAGATCCTCAAAAAGTTCTACAGCTGCACCATCGAAAGCATCCTGATCGGTTGCATCACCGCCTGGTATGGCAACTGCTCAGCATCCAAACGTAAGGTGCTACAGAGGGTAGTGCGTACGGCCCAGTACATCACTGGGGCCAAACTTCCTGCCATCCAGGACCTATATACTAGGCGGTGTCAGAGGAATTGTCAGACTCCAGTCACCCAAGTCATAGATTGTTCTCTCTGTTACCGCACGGCAAGCGGGACCGCAGCGCCAAGTCTAGGCTCCTTAACAGCTTCTACCCCCAAACTATAAGGCTGCTGAACAATTAACAAAATGGCCACCTGGACTATTTACATTGACTCCCCCCTTTCATTTTACACTGATGCTACTTGCTGTTTATTATCTATGCATTGTCACTTTCCCTAACTACATGTACAAATTACCTCGACTAACCTGTACCCACGCACATTGACTCAGTACCAGTATATATAGCCTCGGTATTGTTATTTTATTGTGTTAATTTTGATTTTATTTTTTACTTTAGCTTATTTAGTAAATATTTTCTTTACTCTATTTCTTGAACTGCATTGTTGGTTAAGTGCTTGTAAGTAAGCATTTAACAAATACCTGTTGTCTTTGGTGCATGTCACAAATAACATTTGATTTGATTTTTTAAATGCTTTATAGATTATGATGAATTATATAAATTCTTATTAAGTGGCTAGTTTGCATCATCTGTCTTCATTAAAACCACTGCAAAGGTTTTGCCTTCAAACTTTGTTTTTAACAGTGGTGTGAAGTACTTACAGTTGAAGTCGGAAGTTTACATACACTTAGGTTGGACTCATTCAAACTTTTTTTTCAACCACTCCACAAATTTCTTGTTAACAAACTATAGTTTTGGCAAGTCGGTTAGGACATCTACAAGTCATTTTTTCAACAATTGTTTACATACAGATTATTTCACTTATAATTCACTGTATCACAATTCCAGTGGGTCAGAAGTTTACATACACTAAGTTGACTGTGCCTTTAAACAGCTTGGAAAATTCCAGAAAATTATGTCATGGCTTTAGAAGCTTCTGATAGGCTAATTGACATAATTTGAGTCAATTGGAGGTGTACCTGTGGATGTATTTCAAGGCCTACCTTCAAACTCAGTGCCTATTTGCTTGACATCATGGGAAAATCAAAAGAAATCAGCCAAGACCTCAGAAAAAAAATTGTAGACCTCCACGTCTGGTTCATCCTTGGGAGATATTTCTAAACGCCTGAAGGTACCACATTCATCTGTACAAACAATAGTACGCAAGTATAAACACCATGGGACCACGCAGCCGTCATACCGCTCAGGAAGGAGACGCGTTCTGTCACCTACAGATGAACGTACTTTAATGCGAAAGGTGCAAATCAATCCCAGAACAACAGCAATGAACCTTGTGAAGATGCTGGAGGAAACGGGTACAAAAGTATCCATATCCACAGTAAAACGAGTCCTATATCGACATAACCTGAAAGGCCACTCAGCAAGGAAGAAGTCACTGCTCCAAAACCGCCATAAAAAAGCCAGACTACGATTTGCAACTGCACATGGGGACAAAGATCATACTTTTTGGGAGAAATGGTCTGATGAAACAAAAATAGAACTGTTTGGCCATAATGACCATCGTTATGTTTGGAGGAAAAAAGGGGAGTCTTGTAAGCCGAAGAACACCAGCACGGAGGTCGCAGCATCATCTTGTGGGGGTGCTTTGCTGCAGGAGGGACTGGTGCACTTCACAAAATAGATGGCATCATGAGGAAAGAAAATGATGTGGATATATTGATGCAACATCTCAAGACATTAGTCAGGAAGTTAAAGCTTGATCGCAAATGGGTCTTCCAAATGGACAATGACCCCAAGCATACTTCCAAAGTTGTGGCAAAATGGCTTAAGGACAACGAAGTCAAGGTATTGGAGTGGCCATCACAAAGCCCTGACCTCAATCCTGTAGAAAATTTGTGGGCAGAACTGAAAAAGTGTGTGAGAGCAAGGAGGCCTACAAACCTGACTCAGTTACACCAGCTCTGTCAGGAGGAATGGGCCAAAATTCACCCAACTTATTGTGGGAAGCTTGTGGAAGGCTACCCAAAACGTTTGACCCAAGTTGAACAATTTAAAAGGCAATGCTACCAAATACTAATTGAGTGTATGTAAACTTCTGACCCACTGGGAATGTGATGAAATAAAAGCTGAAATAAATCATTCTCTTTACTATTATACTGACATTTCACATTCTTAAAATAAAGTGGTGATCGTAACTGACCTAAAACAGGGAATTGTTACTAGGATTAAATGTCAGGAATTGGGAAAAACTGAGTTTAAATGTATTTGGCTAAGGTGTGTGTAAACTTCCGACTTCAACTGTAAGTACTACTTAAGTAGTTTTTGGGGGTATCTGTACTTTATTATTTATATTTTAGACAACTTTTACTCCACTATATTCCTTAAAATAATGTACCTTTTACTCCATACATTTTCCCTGACACCTAAAAGTACTTATTACATTTATAATGCTCAACCAGGACAGAATTAGGGCATCTATCAATATAACATTTTGTCATCCCTACTGCCACAAACACTACTGTGTTTGTAAATTATGTCTGAGTGTTGGAGTGTGCCTGTCTGTCCATTTTTTTAAATAATAAGATAATCGTGCCGTCTGGTTTGCTTAATATAAGGAATCTCATGTATAGCATTTACTTTTACGCAAGTATGACGATTGAGTACTTTTTCTACCACTGTACTTAAGTACATTTAAAACCAGATACCTTGGGACTTTTACTGAAGTAGTATTTTACTGGGTAACTTTCACTTGAGTCATTTTCTGTTAAGGTATCTTTATTTTTACTCAAGATTGACATTTGAGTACTTTTTCCACCACTGGTTTTGAATGACGACGTTCTGGCATGTCTGCCTCGTGATTGATTCCTTTTTCAAAGTTACTAAGAGAGTCTGTCATTGATCCAAGACCATAGTCACTGCTGTTGCCAAGTGTTGTGTTTTCAATGACAATTAGCATTGCTGTGTGTTGTAAGATGTGTCACTTTGTGGTAGAACTAACTACTACGCATATGTATCTATCCATCCAAAAGTATGTGGACACCCCTTCAAATGAGTGGATCTGGCTATTTCAGCCACACCCGTTGCAGACAGGTGTATAAAATCAAGCATACAGCCATGCAATCTCCATAGACAAACATTGGCAGTAGAATGGCCTTACTGTGACTTTCAACGTGGCACCGTTATAGCATGCCACCATTCCAACAAGTCTGTTCGTCAAATGTCTGCCCTGCTAGGGCTGCCCTGGTCAACTGTAAATGCTGTTATTGTGAAGTATAAACGTATAGGAGCAACAACGGCTCAGCCTCAAAGTGGTAGGCTACACAAGCTCACAGAACGGGACCGCCGAGTGCTGAAGCGCTTAGCACGTAAAAATCGTCTGTCTTCGTTTGCAACACTCACTACAGAGTTCCAAACTTTCTCTGGAAGCAACGTCAGCACAAGAACTGTTCGTCAGGAGCTTCATGAAATGGGTCTCCATGGCCGAGGAGCCACACACAACCCTAAGATCACCACCCGCAATGCCAGGTGTCGGCTGGAGTGGTGTAAAGCTTGCCACCATTGGACTTTGGAGCAGTGGAAACAGGTTCTCTGGAGTGATGAATCACGCGCTTCACCATCTGGCAGTCCGACGGACGAATCTGGGTTTAGCGGATGCCAGGAGAACGCTACCTGCCCGAATGCAATCCTAATGCTACAGCATACAATGACATTATAGACGACTCTGTGCTTCCAACTTTGTGGCAACAGTTTGGGGATGGCCCTTTCATGTTTCAGCATGGCAATGCCCCTGTACACAAATCGAGGTCCATACAGAAATGTTTTTTCGAGATCAGTGTTTAACAACTTGACTGGCCTGCACAGAGCCCCGGACCTCAACCCCATCGAACACCTTTGGGACGAATTGGAAGTCCGACTGCGAGCCAGGCCTAATTGGCCAACATTAGTGCCCAACCTCACTAAAGCCCGTGGCTGAATGGAAGCAAGTCCCTGCAGCGATGTTCCAACATGTAGTGGAAAGCCTTTCAAGAAGAGTTGGAGGCTGTTATAGCAGTAAAGCGGGGACCAACTCCATATTAATGCCCATGATTTTGGAATGAGATGTTTGACGAGCAGGTGTCCACATACTTTTGGTCATCTATCGATCCATCCACCTATCACATGTAGTAGAGTCAGTATCATAGTTTTTGAGAGGCCAAATGTGATTATTTTGACTTACTGGCATTTCCATTGTCTGTCTAAGAATAAGTGTTTATCGGTTTACTTTATGAATGATTCATTGTGTAAGATAAAAAAAACTAAACATTTTTGTTTCTTAGGTATAAACAATGAGTTCTATTCCTACTAGGAATACCCACTCTAACCAGACTTATACAAATTATCAAGATTCTACACAAAAAAAAAAGGAAATCCTGTGCATCTCACCTGCCCAGTCTCCTTGATCATGATATTGTCGTTGTGGCGATCTCCGATACCCAACACGTAAGTGGCTACACAGTAACCAGCACATGATAGTGTGAACTCCTCAATGGCCTGGTCAAGTTTATCCCTGCTGACAAAATAGATGAGAGAGAGAGGAGAGACCACATGGGATCAGTTTGCTTTCTCCACACTTTCTTTTATCCCTTCCTCCATTGAATGTTATATCTCTTTACCTTTCTCTCACATTCCCAAGTCACATTTCCCCCTCTCTCTCTCAATATAGGTGAGGCGTGAGGCAGGTTTTTCTCACAGCTCTATTAAATATTTGCAGAGAATTTTCGGAGGGTGACAGATGATTGCCAGCCATGTTACAACACGGTCCTGTCTAGACGTCTATTGGGTTCACTATGTTAAACTATTACAGCTATTCCCCACTCCATTCTAACCAAGAGGCTTTAACACTTTGCAGCTTCTGTGTGATATGGAGCTGTTTTTCCAGCCCTTGCTCTGCACCCACCCAACATTACTTATATGACGCCAATAGTTTCTACATTATTTAAAGGTTTAGCTTGTCTGTCGAAACATTGGTTATTAGGTTATTCAATTATTGCATCTGAGCTCCTAGAGTGTGGGGCTCTTCTTTTCTTTTTCAAGTGTTCTACTCCTCTAGCCAGTACCTCTCCTAAACAGGTGTTCCACTCCGCTAGCCAGCACCTCTCCTAAACAGGTGTTCCACTCCGCTAGCCAGCACCTCTCCTAAACAGGTGTTCCACTCTGCTAGCCAGCACCTCTCCTAAACAGGTGTTCTACTCCGCTAGCCAGCACCTCTCCTAAACAGGTGTTCTACTCCGCTAGCCAGCACCTCACCTAAACAGGTGTTCCACTCCGCTAGCCAGCACCTCACCTAAACAGGTGTTCTACTCCGCTAGCCAGCACCTCTCCTAACCAGGTGTTCTACTCCGCTAGCCAGCACCTCTCCTAACCAGGTGTTCTACTCCGCTAGCCAGCACCTCTCCTAACCAGGTGTTCTACTCCGCTAGCCAGCACCTCTCCTAACCAGGTGTTCTACTCCGCTAGCCAGCACCTCTCCTAAACAGGTGTTCTACTCCGCTAGCCAGCACCTCTCCTAACCAGGTGTTCTACTCCGCTAGCCAGCACCTCTCCTAACCAGGTGTTCTACTCCGCTAGCCAGCACCTCTCCTAACCAGGTGTTCTACTCCGCTAGCCAGCACCTCTCCTAACCAGGTGTTCTACTCCGCTAGCCAGCGTAATTCCATCGATTAGCTTCTTGGGGGAAATGTATGAGAAAAGACACTAATGAGACTCCACCCCACTAAATGGAAACTGTGAGCCAACAAATTGGGCCAAATGTCCCCTTCCCTTCCGAAATTCAAAAGACAAATACACCTGAATACACCTGCAAAATCGTGATTTGTCTAAATGATAAGTGACAAACATCTGCGCACTGTAAAAAAAGTTCCTTGTTAGTCGTCGCCTCCCACAGTCTGTTGACAGACGCTACCATACTATCCGGTGTTACGTCCATCTGTCCATGAGAGATTAGGATTGAAATCCCGCCAGTCAGCATCAAAGGCAACTGCAAAAACGCTCTCACAACTAGCCAGTATGATTGTCTTGGATTTATATGTTTAAACAGCTAATAAACTCAGAGCTGGTGCAATTCACCTCTAAGGTCAAATCATAGGTCCAGTTTAGTATGTTTGAGAGCTACCCTATCTGTAATTCATTTTTTCTAAGATATACACTACCGGTAAAATGTTTTAGAACACCTAATCATTCAAGGGTTTTTCTTTACTTTGACTATTTTCTACATTGTAGAATAATGAAACTATGAAATAACACATATGGAACCAAAAAAGTGTTAAACAAATCTAAATATATTTTATATTTGAGATTCTTCAAATAGCCACCCTTTGCCAAGAGTGTGCAAAGCTGTCATCAAGGCATTCTCTCAACTAGCTTCACCTGGAATGCTTTTCCATCAGTCTTGAAAGAGTTCCCACATAGGCTGAGCACTTGTTGGCTGCTTTTCCTTCACTCTATGGTCCAACTCATCCCAAACCATCCAAATTTGGTTGAGGTCGGGGGTTTGTGGAGGCCAGGTCATCTGATGCAGCACTCCATCACCATCCTTCTTGGTTAATTAGCCCTTACACAGCCTGGAGGTGTGTTGGGTCAATGATAGTCCCACTAAGCCCAAACCAGATGGAACGGCGTATCGTTGCAGAATGCTGTGGTAGCCATGCTTGTTAAGTGTGCCTTGAGTTTTAAATAAATCACAGACAGTGTCACCAGTAATGCAACCCCCACACCATAACACCTCCTCCTCCATGCTTTACGGTGGGAAATACCCATGCGGAGATCATCCGTTCACCCACACCGCGTCTCACAAAGACCCGGCGGTTGGAACAAAAAATCTCAAATTTGGACTCTAGACCAAAGGACAATTTTCAACCGCTCGTGTTTCTTCGCCCAAGCAAGTCTCTTCTTCTTATTGGTGTCCTTTAGTAGTGGTTTCTTTGCAGCAATTGGACCATGAAAGCCTAATTCACACAGTCTCCTCTGAACAGTTGATATTGTTATGTGTCTGTTACTTGAACTCTATGAAGCATTTATTTGGGCTGCAATTTCTGAGGCTGTTAACTGTAATGAAATTATCCTCTGCAACATAGGTAACTCTGGGTCTTCCATTCCTGTGGCGGTCCTCATGAGAGCCAGTTTCATCATAGCACTTGATAGTTTTTGCAACTGCACTTGAAGAAACTTTAAAAGTTCTTGAAATGATCCATATTGACTGACTTCCATGTCTTAAAAAAATGATGGACTGTCATTTCTCTTTGCTTATTTGAGCTGTTCTTGCCATAATATGGACTTGGTCTTTTACCAAATAGGGCTATCTTCTGTATGCCCCCCTACCTTGTCACAACACAACTGATTGGCTCAAATGCATTAAGAAGGAAAGACATTCCACAAATTAACTTTTAAGAAGGCACACCTGTTAATTGAAATGCATTCCAGATGACTACCTCATGAAGCTGGTTGAGAGAATGCCAAGAGTGTGCAAAGCTGTCATCAAGGCAAAGGATGGCTATTTGAAGAATCTCAAATATAAAATAGATTAACACTTTTTTATTTAGTACATTCCATATGTGTTATTTCATAGTTTTGATGTCTTCACTATTATTCTACAATGTAGAAAATATTACAAATAAAGAAAAATTATTGAATAAGTAGGTGTTCTAAAACCTTTGACCGGTAGTGTAGTTGAAGATATTTTCAGATTACACTAACTATACCAAACATTAGGAAGACCTTCCTAATAAACTCCCCCCCTAAAAGCTTCACTTTCACCTGGTCAGTCTATATAATGGAAATAGCAGGTGTTCTTAATGTTTTGTATACTCAGTGTATATATTTTGCCCTCAGAAAAGCCTCAAATCGTCGGGGCATGGACACTACAAGGTGTCAAAAGCGTTCTACAGGGATGCTGGCCCATGTTGACTCCAATGCTTCCCACAGTTGTGTCAAGTTGGCTGGATACCCTTTGGGTGGTGGAAAATTCTTGATACACACGGGAAACTGTTGGGTGTGAAAAACCCAGCAGCTTTGCAGTTCTTGACACAAACCGGTGCGGCTGGCACCTACTACCATACCCCGTTCAAAGGCACTTAAATCTGTTGTCTTGCCCATTCACCCTCTGAATGGCACACAATTCATGTCTCAATCGTAGTAAGGCTTAAAAATCCTTCTTTAACCTGTCTCCTCCCCTTAATTTACACTGATTAAAGTGGATTTAACAAGTGACATCAATAAGGGATCATAGCTTTCACCTGGATTCATCTGGTCAGTCTGTCATGAAAGAGCAGGTGTTCTTAATGTTTTGTATACTCAGTGTATATTGAACATATAGAGATAGTGGATGACAGTCGGAAAAGATAGAGAGAGGTTGTGTCAAAGGGCAGTAGGCTGGATACAAGCCCATGCCGTCACCGAAGACATGACTGCTAGACCAGTGTCTCTGTCACACTTACTCTGGGTTCTTGGATTTAAGCCAGTTGAGCAGGGCATCTTTGTTGAAGGCAGCGGTAGCGGCACTGTTGCTGTTGTTGCGCTGGATGTTGGCGATGGTGTCTGAGTTTTTCACCACCTCGATGAGGCCTGTCTTGTTCCCGGTGGAGAGGCAGCCGTAGGGGATCATCCTTACAGAGACAGTAGAAAAAGTTAATTCATAAAGCATTATAAGGCCTATTATATGCTTATAACAAGTAATAACGCATAACTGTATGCATTTTTACATTTACATTTTAGTCATTTAGCAGACACTCTTATCCAGAGCGACTTACAGTAGTGAATGCATACATTTCATACATATCATACATTTTTTTTTTCTGTGCTGGCCCCCCGTGGGAATCGAACCCACAACCCTGGTGTTGTAAACACCATGCTCTACCAACTGAGCTACAGGGAAGGCTAAGTATGCCCTAAGTACATTGTTAGAAAACCATCATATCAATTTTCCCCGAACCTGTTCCCAGTAGGACCGTTTGACTGCAACGTCACCTACTGAATTCCAATCTAGGTTTCTTGCGTGCCACAAGCAAAACCCTAGGTATTAGCTTACGGGGCTAATGCAGGTCTTCAATGGGTCTCAAGCAAGGTTACTCATCCTGTAAGTGTGGTTCACCGAACCCACCTCTGTTATACAACTAGCTCCACTGCTAAGCAGGGTTGGAACCAGTTCATGAAACAAAACCGTAAAACAGAAAAATAATTCAATTTTTCAAGGAACAGAATCAGAACCATGAATGATAGTGGTCTATACTGTTCTGGAACAGAACCATTATTTTAAAAGCATGGGCACCGGTTAATAATGTTATTTTACGTTACAGGATTTTTTTCCAGTCCCACAAAAAACGCAACAAAAGCACCAATGCAAAGCCCTCCCCTCTGTCAATCAGAAACTTTTTCCAGTGTCTGCCTGCCAGCTGAAAATCTTTGCCAGTGTATGTGTAGGCTACCTGCCCCTCACCCTCCGAAGCATAGCTGTAGCCTACTTACATTACAAGCATGATTCAGAAAATAGGGAGAGATTTTTTATTAGAGAAGAATGGATTAACTTTTTCAATGCTAGTTCAGGATAATATAATTATCACATTTCACATTGGATTTATTAACTACAAAAAGGTAAGATGTGTTTTTAATTCTGGTGCCGCTCTGCACACACAAGCTAGCTAGCTTCAATGATAAACCAACTCTGAAGTCATTAAAAGTTCCTACATAGAAGCCACTCCTCCGTAGGTATAACTCTGTGGGCCTAATTTAGATAATGCATGTTATCACAAGTTGCCCAGTGCTTCAAGCCAAGCTGCCTCTTCCACTCTTCTCTCGCTTGTCTTTCCATCACAAATGTAAATAACTCACTGAGCTACAACTTTCCCGCTCCATAGCAAGCTTTTCTATCCACAAAGTAATTTAATGTCGAGCTAAATGTTAAAAATAAATAAATAAATAAAAAAAGGATTTTAAAAGGAACGATTAAAAAACAGTACTTTTTTTTGGTTGGAACCAGTTGAGAACTTTATTTTGCTGGTCGGAACAGTGAAACGGAACAAAAAAAAATAATGGTTCTGTTCAGAACGAAACGATTGGAAAATAATTTTGGTTCCAACCCCTGCTACTAACACATACCTTAGATCCAGTCCCTCTTTCTTCCAAAGGATTTCCATCAGCTGGATCATTTGGAGGGTCAGCATGTCTTGTCGGAGATCTGAAAGGATAGAGGTTATGTCAGGGTAAAGGTACATTTATATCCAACCGAAATGGGATGAAAATCCCAGATGCAGACTCCACAGAATTTTCCCCAGGTGGCCAGACTAACAATTTAGGCCAGTATGATTAATGGTCCCGATGGCATGCGCGCAAAATTAGCACGATAAAAGGTCGGTCTGAAGAGAAATAGTTAATAACTTTAATTTAAAAGTGACAGTACCTAATATTCTTGCATTGGACCAATATAAATGCGACATAACTCAATACACACAAATTGATGGGGGATAACACCGCAAATGATTAATCTATGAACAAGTGTTTATTTGTTGCATCTTTAACTGCATGGCCATAAATTAGGTAAATACAGTAGTAAAAGGGTATAGAAGAACAGAATAACTTGAATTTCTTGAAGGGATCTTCTTTTTGGAGTGGTTCAGAAAATAAAGAAATAAACATAGTAGTTTGGGGATACACACAGTAGACCTAGCTACTAGGCTGACAGGATGACGATAGCACAACATAAAAAAGCAAACTTTAAAAATAGTGCTACTCTCCATGGTGTTGGCTGACCGGTGTCTCTGATCTTAGATGAGGAAGATATCTGATATTCTGTATGGCGCAGCGGGCTGTGCATAGCCTAGGCTACAGACATAAGGCTAGCAGATAGGCAGCTAATTAACCTAGCTTGCTACATTGACGGAACTTGGAGATAATCTGGAGGGTCCGGGGTGAGTCTCTTTAGCTCTCCAGTTCTATGGAATTGCCCATGAAGCCAGTAGTGGTTCTTCTCCTCGACATTAGTCCCGATGCCCCTGGTTCTCTCAATCTGGATACTGCTTGCATCCTGCATCTCCATGGATACCACCAAGGATGCACTTGAGATGCGCAAACAAAGCTACCAAACAGCACTTAAACAGTGCTAAATGTGTGTCCAGTAGTTGACTAACACACTCCCACGAAGAGGACAGTCATACATACAGTACATATAATATGACAATAGTTAAGGCGACATACAGAACCAACACCACCGGTCACCATTACAGTGCCCCCCAAAAAATGCAAATAAAAAATATAACCTAAAAAAGTGTTTATGTATCATGTGGAATCCCCTGTGTTATTTGGATTTCTCACCATCTCCGTTCTTGAAGATTATGCCCACAGCGTCCCCCTGCACCCATTTGTTCTTGTACATGAGCCACAGGGGCTTCATCTTGGAGTCCATGAACTTGCATCTGTCCGCACTGCAACATCAAGCAAATTTGTTGACACTGGGAGAAGACTTCTCCCTATATAATATCATTTTAACCATTTGTAGGAAAAAAATAAAATACACAACATAGTCATTTCTAACACATAATTAATTAAAAGATGCTGAATGTAGCTATCAGTGCCCTTAAAACACGGAGGTGCATGATGTTTCCGTGTGTGTGTGCATTCCTGGGTGTCTGTCTGCGTCTGTGTGTGCGTGCCTGCATCTCTGTGTGTCAGGTACCCACCAAATCTCTGAGAGCTTGATGCTGGGATTGAGCGGGGACAGCAGGTATGAGAGGGCCTCCATGTAGGCCTCCTGTTTGATACACAGCTTCATGTCGTCTGTCATCTGCTGGCGTGACGTCTTCTGCCAGCCCGACTTCACAAAGTCATTCAGAGCCTTCATCTTGTTCAGAGCCTCGTTCTGCACAGAGAGAAGAGGAGGAGGGAGTACTGATAACGTTTTGGGATAGTACAGTGAGATACAGAAGATCGGGAGTTGGGATATAAAGAGGGGCACACACTGAAGAAATGTAAGGGCAAAGACAGCAGAGGCCGAGGTGAGACTAGTAGCGTTATGTGTGTGTTGGGGGGGGGTGATTGGTTATAATGCATTGATTGCTGCTAACCACATCATTCTTTGTGTTCTGGGCTCAAAACTGTATTGTTTAATTGTTGCACCTACTGGTTGGTAATTTCAAATGGGAAGAAACCCAGTAGGGGAGACTGGGCAATTGTAACAGCGGGCAATAGTAACATCTTGACTTTCTCCAAACATAAACAAGCTAGAGATGAAACTCACACAGTACATGCTCATTTAGGTAATTGCCCTGCTTGAAAAGTTTCAGCAAAATATCTCACTATTTACACATTTCATGAGCAAATGTTTGTTTTTTAGGGGTGAATGTAGTTTTTTAGGTGTGAATGTAGTTTGTTTTCCACCGGTTGTATTGTTCTTATGCTGTCCTGAGCATTAATGTCCAAAAACTCAAACTAGCAACATTTTCATCACTATATGTTGGCTAAACATTGGCATGATTGACATGTGTCAGTATTGTTGTCTATTGCTAGGCACATGAGGTTTTGTCATGGCTGCTGGGTTGGGGGTAATTGTAACACAGTGTTAAAATGATCCTGAGCCAAGCAGCAACATTATGAAAACAAATTATTTTTACTTTAAGGTTGTATGAATTATACATTAACTATACAAGTACTAACTTTAAATAGCCTTGGGGTCCTGTACAGTGCCAAATAAGTTGTTAACAGATATATTCTGGACACCATCAGACATTTCAGATGTTTTGAGAGGTACCGAATGGCCATGCACACTGTTACTGTAAATATTGGTTACGTACATAGAAATACTTCTATTTCTTGCAAAAATGTTACATATAGTAGGTCTATAATATGATCATTCATAAACATGATTTTTATACAAGTTAAGTGAATTTATTTTGTTTGGTTTTTTAGGTGTTACATTTGACCCCACCTACTGTTACAATTGCCACTGGCAGGGCGGCAAATGTAACATCCGGACTTTTCGGATTAAAATCAATATTGTGATCAGACCGTCTTATATACAGACCTATAAATGGGATGAATGATTAGCAGACAGATGTACGTTTCTCATATAAAAACATTAGTGGCTTAGTTCGAGTGGTCTCTGAGCAATAAAGTCAAATACAAAACATGTTACAATTGCCCCCAGTCTCCCCTAGTCCTCTACACATGCTATTTCTAAGGAATCTGGCCATTGTACAAAAGACATTGTCAAATATCATTGCCAGATGTCTAAGAATTAACAAGTATATAGTCTCAAGGTGTGCTCACCTGTTTCCATAAGCTCTTGATGTGATAGATGTTGCCCCTGCAGTAAGCCTCTAGAATCAGGCCGAACCGCAGACTGACCGAGGATACGTGCATTTCTGACCTGGAGTGAGGACAAAGGCTTCTGTCACAACTTCTACCAACACCACCTTAGTGTTCAATTCATATACAGAGTTATAGTGCTTGTTCCACACGCGTGCACACAGCCAGGTGCGCACACACATGGCTGGTCCGGGCCGTTCTGACCCCCTAGACGAGACAAAAAAAATGTTTTCCTACCTCCTAAGGGTAAGGTGACTAGACAACAGGATATAAGATAAACAGAGTAGCAGCAGCTTGTATGTGAGTGGGTGTGCATAAATGTATGTGCATATTATGTGTGAGTGAGCAGAGTGTGTGTGTGATTTTCCGGGCCTTCCTTCCACACCACCTGATATAGCTGTCCTGGATGGCAGGGAGCTTGGCCCCAGTGATGTACTGGCCTGTCCACATCACCATCTGTAGCGCCATGCGATCGAGGGTGGTACTATTGCCATACCAGGCAGTGATGCAGCCAGTCAAAATGATCTCAATGGTACAGCTGTATAACTTGTTGAGGATTTGAGGGACCCATGACAAACGTTTTCAACCTCCTGAGGAGGAAGAGGTGCTGTCGCTCCCTCTTCACGATGTGCATGTGTGTTAGGACCATTTTAAGTCTTTAGGGATTTGGACACCGAGGAACTTGAAGTTCTCGACCTGCTCCACTGCAGCCTCGTTAATGTGGATGGGAGCGTGCTCGCCCCTTCGTTTCCTGTAGTCCACGATCAGCTCCTTGGTCTTACTGACGTTGAGGGAGAGGTTGTTGCTCTGGCACCACACTGCCAGGTCTCTGACCTCCTCCCTGTAGGACTGCCGGTGATCAGGCCTACCGTCATCATGCTGTCAGCTTGATGATGGTGTTGGAGTCAGGCGTGGCCACACAGTCGTGGGTGAACAGGGAGTACAGGAGGGCACTAAGCACACACCCCTGTGGGGCCCCAGTGTTGAGGGTCAGCGTGGCGGAGGTAATGTTGCCACCCTCACCACCTGGGGTTGGCACGTCAGAAAGTCCAGGATCTAGTTGCAGAGGGATGTGTTCAGACCCAGAGTCCTCCTTAGCTTGGTGACGAGCTTGGAGGGGACAATAGTGTTGAACGCTGAGCTGTAGTCAATGAACAGCATTCTCACATAGGTATTCTTATCTAGGTGGGTGAGGGCAGTGTGGAGAGCAATTGAGATTGCATCATCTATGGATGTTTTGGGGCGGTATGCAAATTGCAGTGGGGTGTCTGGGATGGTGAAGTTAATGTGTGCCATAACCAGCCATTCAAAGCACTTCATGATTACAGAAGTGAATGCTACAGGTCTGTAGTCAATATGGCATGTTCTTGGGGACAGGAATGATGGTGGTCATCTTAAAACATGTGGAGATTACAGACTAGGACAATGAGAGGTTGAAAACTACCGTGAATATGCCTGCCAGCTATTCTGCGCATGCTCTGAGAACGCACCCTGCTATACAGTCGGGCCCCACGGCCTTGACGTGATTAAAGACCCTTTTCACGTCGGCCTCGGAGAGCGAGATCACCCAGTCCTCTGGGTCTGTGACGACACTCCCACCCGGCACGATGTTGTTGTTATCATGTAAAAATGCAGTGAGTTCGTCTGGCAGAGAAGCATTGTTGGGCAGATCACGGTTGGGTTACTTTGTAAACCGTAATGGACTGTAGCCCCTGCCATGTTCGCAGGTGCCGGAGCCTGTGTAATATGATTCCAACTTACTCCTATATTGTCCTTTGTTCGTCAGATGACTCTGCAGAGGTCATTGCGAGACTTATCGTACTTATTCCTGTCCTCGGCCGTAGACTCATGGTTGTCTACTATAGCTCTGTGTGTGGTAGCCCTGTCTTTTAGTTTAGCGCCAACCTCAGTGTTAATCCAGGGCTTTTGATTGGGGAAGCAGCGAACCCTCACCGTGGGGACAACGTCGCCGATGCATTTTCTAATGAAGCCAGTGATGGAGGTGGTTAGCTCGTCAATGTTAACGAGCGGAGTATCTAAACATATTCCGATCAGCGCTAGCAAAGCAGTCCTGTAGCATAATCTATGATTCTGGTGACCATTTCTCAACAGAGTGATTCCCAGGTACTTCCTGTTTGAGTTTCTACATGTAAACAGGAAGCAGGAGTACAGAGTTATGATCTGATTTGCCGAATGTCAGACGAGGGAGGGTCTTTAATGCTAGTGGCGTTGGAGACGTGTTGATGGAAGTTGGGCATCATATGTCTTAGTGACATGAAATTAAAATGGGTTGACACTTCCTGCGACTATTTAAGCTCTGAATATCAGCTACCCAACTTTATCAGGAGGCTTTCTCCTGAGCCTATTTTCAATGTGTTTACACAGCAATGTGTTTTCTTTTCCGCTATGATCAGCTCGTCAAAAATTGACCGATACAAACTTGAAACCACTGATCATAACAATTTAGCCCACAGGATTTAACTAATAGACAGCAGTTGTGAGTAGCCGGATTACATTTCATACTGTCCATTTTACACTGATCGGTCCTGTTTTTAGGATATGTTGTTCTCTCACACACTCTCTCCCACTCTCTCTCTCTCCCACTCTCTCTCTCGCACGCACGCACACACACTTACTTGAGATGCCAGAAGAGGAAGTGACCTATCCTCTTGTTGGAGAGGGCTCTCTCTAGCAGGAAAGTAGCAAGGTCACAGTCCAGGTAAGACTCATACTTCAGAACCTGAACCAACTGCAGCAAGTACTGGAGCAGCTCCTCATCTCTGTTGGGAGGGAGATTAAACAGTCATTAAACAGATTAAACAGAGTCATTTACAGCAACATTTTCACAATGTTGTGAAAACAATTCTTTTTTTTGCCAGCTGTATATAGTCTTTGAGCAACCAAGTCATTGACGGGCATCCAGTATGGTTGGAACTTCTAAAAAACAATTCTTAACATTGATTTCTCACCATTGTTAAAGTGGTACCACTTGTTTTGATTTTTAATTTGTATCACTTGTTTGTATTTCAGGAGAAAAAAAAACTGTACATCCCTACATAATCAAGTCACTTTTTTTCTGGAGTTTGAGTACCTATCAAAATGAAAAGCAGAAAAGAGGCCATGGCGAACGCCAAAGGATAGCTCTCTAGTCACCTAGGGCTGGTTTCCCAGACATGGATTGAGCTCAGTCCTGGAATAAAAAGCACTTTCCATGAGAATTCTCCATTGAACATGCTTTTTAGTCAAGGACTAGGCTTAAAGCTGCAATATCTAACTTTTTGGGGGACCCGACCAAATTCACATAAAAATATATGTTATAGATCTGTCATTGTCATTAAAAGCAAATGTAAGAAGCGGTAGATCTGTTCTGTGTGTGCTATTTCTATACTTCTTACGTTTAGTTTTTGTGTCTTTTACTTTTGGATTTGTACACCAGCTTCAAACAGATGAAAATACAATATTTTTGGTTATGGAAAATATATTTCACAGCGGTTTAGATTCTCTACACTATGCTTGTTTTGTCACATAAACTGAGGCGATCTATTCACATTTTTTTGAAACCAGGAAATGGCGGAGCGATTTCTGCATAGTGCATCTTTAATCTGTGTCTGGGAAACTACCCCTAAGGTTACAATACCTCAGCTTCCTTAGGCATCTGATGGTGAAGGAGCGGACCATTGGGTCAGGGAAACTGTAGTCCAGCAGCTCCAGGGCATGGAGAGCAGGGAGGTCCGGCCATTTCTGCAGAAATGCCACCATCTGGACACAATGGCACAGGTCAGGTTTTTTGACATTGAACCTACTGGAACTTTAAATTAATTTTCAGTATACATGAGCATTGCTAATGCATACTGAAGGCATGAATCAATTTGAACATGATAATGGAAAATAATTACATATTTAATAATTGCAAAAACAGCTGCACTATGAACTAATGCACTGCATATGTATCGCAAGGTAACTAAATCTCTGGTTCAACCAGAG
Organism: Salmo trutta; assembly: GCF_901001165.1. NCBI lineage: Eukaryota > Metazoa > Chordata > Actinopteri > Salmoniformes > Salmonidae > Salmo > Salmo trutta. The sequence continues at coordinate 26,588,096 of NC_042984.1, read as the reverse complement.
ATCTCTGGTTCAAGAAAAGTTACATCATACTGGTAACTGCCAAAATAATGGAAACACTTTAGTAGATGAGGGATACAAAGTATATTGAAAGTAGGTTCTTCCACACAGGTGTGGTTCTTGAGTTAATTAAGTAATTAACATCCCTTCATGCTTAGGGTCATGTAAAAAGAATGCTGGGCAGACCATTATTTTGGTTACCATGGCTATGCCCCAATAGGATGACAATGCCCCAAACCACAGGGCACGAGTGGTCACTGAATGGTTTGATGAGCATGAAAACAATGTAAACAATATGCCATGGCCGTCTCAGTCACTAGTTCTCAAATCAATTAAGCACATATTGGAGATTCTCGAGCGGCGCCTGAGACAGCATTTTCCACCACCATCAATAAATGGCGGAAGAATGGTGTCGCATTCCTGCAAGAGTTCCAGACACTTGTATAATCTATGCCAAGGTGCTGTGATGCTATTCTGGCTCGTGTTGGCCCAACGCCCTATTTAGACACTTTATGTTGGTGTCTCCCTTATTTTGGAAGTTACCTTTTAAGTCGAGATGCAGATGATAATTTCACTTGCATTGCGTTAACTCACACCTCAGTTGTCTTTGCGAGAGGAAAGTGTCCTACCTGTGCTACATCCTCGTGCTTATTCCATTTTGTGATGAGGAGAAGTTTGGACAGACTCTCTGGGTAGCGCTCCCGCACCACACCGCGTAGCTTCCACAGAAGCTCTTTCTCGTCCTCAAAGAACTCTGTGTAGTTCTTATTGTCTACTATTTCCTTTAGCTTCATATGCTGGGCAGCACAATACAAAGATAATAGGGAAGGGGTTGAGTGAACATACTGTAGATCTGTAGGTACTAGAATGGTCATTTCTTAGTAATGAATCTATGCTTTGATGTAAAAGTATAATAGGAAAAAACACTGGTAATTGTGAGGAACATAATTGATACGTAATGGTCTTGATAATGAATTCAAAGTTCAAACATACAATAAGATAATACAAATAATAAATGGTTTATGCGTTTTAAAAGTTGAATGTGGTTTTCAAAGGATTACTTTAATGTAATCTTATACATTTCAAACAAACAATAGAGAGTCCCTTACCTCCACCTTGGTGGCTATAACCTTCCCTCCATTTTTTTCTAGGTCCCTCAACTGAAAATAGGAGGAACATACAAATGTGTAGATATCTTAATATAGCTCTAAAAATACAATTTCTAATGTCTAATTTCATAAAATCTACAGTGAGATCTAATATAGATTTGTTTTATATGTACAGTACAAGATGGTTACAAGTGTAACGGTTACAAATGTATGAGGTTGGTTACAAATGTACAATGTCTACTATTGAAACGTGTGTGCAGTATAAGGTGTACCTTGTCGAAATGGGGGTAGTAGAGAGGGTGAGGTCGGATATTGGGGAAGCGAATGAGGAGTCCTGCTGCACTATCAACGTTGGGATTTTTCTCCACTGTGCCCATTGGATTCAAGAGGTCGCCTTTATCATCTGTGAGGCCAAATTAAACCGAAAAAAACATATTCAGCTATTAGCTAAATCAATGTGTTAAAACTGCATTCAGCAGTAGAAACAATAAAGCGTTCTCCCCACTAGTGTGCGATGGGGCTGGAGGAATGTAACAATTCTCAAATTAATAGACAGAGCTATGAATGCAAGGACTGACCATCCATGATATTAACATTGCATTTACCTTGTTTACAAAGAAATTGGGGTTCTGTAGGGGTATGACAGTTGAACTAAACTCAAATAGGAACATATCAATAATTTGGATGTAACAACTGCTAACTGGATGTACCAACTGCTGATTGCTCCTTTAATGCTCCAAGCCTTAGTGGCTGGAAGCCTTGTATTTTTTGTCCTTGCATGGGGCAAATATCTAAAGCCCAGATTGTAAAATAAATAGAATACAAATATAACACAAAGGGAGTTATTATGGGGCCAAATCCCGAACTGAATGGCCCATAGGTGATGATATGATGAGCACTTCAAAGTCAAAAGCGCAGCCCCACCACTTCGTTTGACGTAGAGCTTTGAAAGTCTGTACCAAAGTGTTTCTCAGCATTTGGCAAAACATTTGCCTCAAGGACATATGACCTCCAACATATCTGATTTTCTTCCTTTTTGGATGTTTGAACAAACATTGAAACATTTCATGAACCAAAAATCTGATTCACTCAAAAGTATGATGATATTTTAATGATCCCGGTCTCTAATGAGTTTGCGAAAAGCAAAAAATGTCATCAACAGATGACCAAGAAAATGTCAAATTTGTCCCCACCCCAAACCCAACTAAACTCAAAACGATTTAAGTGTTCTTTGATTCATCAACATGATACTGGTTGAGCGGCTTAAGGACACTACAAGAAACGTCCACTCTGAGGCACGTATTGATATTTCCAAAATCATCACAACCACTTTGCAAAGGAATAGTGGCTACGTCAAACATAACCAGTCGATGGTATTAGTGTTTTGAATTGGTAAGCGTGCACTACAGAGGGAACAACAGTGAAACAGATTTTGACCAGCCTCACTCCTTTTTTAGTATATCAGTAACTACACTTTTTTTAACACGTAAAAAAAGTTGTTTAAAAATCTTTATTTTTGCAGCATCACTCCTTATCCCAGATATATAAAAAAACAAGTTGCAAATTTGTTGTAATTCAAATAAAATTGCTGCTTTTTACATTTATTATTACTACCCATTACCCATTTATTTGCAGCAATTTAATTACATTTTAAACAACTGTAGGTAAATAGTACAATGATTAAAATTGTATCGGAACAATGGTGTTGTACATTTTGCAGTTCAGAAAACAACTAGTTTGTGAAACTACTTAGTGCAATAGCAATTTGTGATACTATGTAGCAGTGTGTGTTACTCTGGGTGGTATACTTCAATCATTTTGAAGACTTGCAGTGGTTCCTGTGTGTGTGTGTGTGTGTGTGTGTGTGTGTGTGTGTGTGTGTGTGGTTCTACTGTACCAGGGACTGAAGGCCAGGTGGAGAGAAGGAACTCCCCAGTCTTCAGCTGATCCTTATAGTCAAACACCATGGTGTTTACCCAGGCTAGTGGACAGTCCTGGTGGGAGAAACCATAGAATGAGGTGACTGTTAGTTAATAAAGCACAGATTGAATGCCGAACTTCCATGCTTTTACTTTCTGCTTTGCGCCTAGGTTGAGGATAACAAAGGTTAAGACAAGAGGATTCTAATATCCCATAACTCTTTGCATTCATGCGGAAGAATTCTAAAACTAAGGGACCAACGATGCTAGTTAGCAATAGCGTTGGTCCCATGAATCCGTTTATTTTTGAAAGCTTCCGCATGTGAACGACGTTGGACGTTGTCCTAACCTGGATATCTTCAACCTAGCTTTGCTCCAATCGGGACCCTCAAAATGGCCCCAGTCCATCCATTATAGCATCATGACTTGAATGGGGACGTCCATTCTAATTCTATGGGAGAAACACCATGGTCATGTTCAGTAAAGGAGAAAAAAAAAGTGGAACGGGAGGTACTACCATAACTAGTCCAATAAGAACAATACAGTTTCTCGTCGCGAAACGTTTTGCTACGGTGTGCCCTACTGAACACGACCAAGGTTGATAGTCATTAGCACACTATTTACAAATTCAAACTTTCTAACCTGTTTTCGTTTACATCTGTTTAGAAGAACCCAAATGTATGTGAGTACATCTTGGGCTTCATTCAATCAAAATCAGTATGTGGCCCACAGTGTCACTAAGATGAAGTTTGGATTCTTTCAATCAATAACACACGTTGTGAAATAAAAATAAATACAACTTGATATTCAATTCAAACTGGATACCTAGCTGCATGGGAGGAATGATGTGTTGCCATAAACTGGAAACTTCCAGATTGATTAAATGGAGCCTCCAGTCTTGAAATGAATGACTGAGAATGGAAATGGTGCAATGAACAACCGACTTATTCTTGCACCACCAAAAAGCACAGTCACTTTGCGAAAGAGTTTCCACTGTGGTTAACGAACAGGTCTTCGTTCGTATAATAACTGATATCATTGTGTCTCACAAGCCATTTGTGTTGTACTTTAAATTGCTTGAAATGCATTTCAATATACAGTATACATAAAACAATACAAGCCACAATATCTAATTGGCCATTAAAAGGATTTCAATTAACCTCAGAAACTGTAAAATATTTGATATTTGAGTTATAAAATAAAGGTTAATTGAGTTGTCATTGTATTGTATCTCATTGTATTGTAAGTATTTGTAAGTCGCTCTGGATAAGAGCGTCTGCTAAATGACTTAAATGTAAATGTAAGTATTGAATGATTGTAATGAATCATAAATGTCCAAATCTCCCTTGCTGGCACAAGGTTTAATGAGAATGACTTGTAAATGACTTATGGTAAATGATCAGGGGAAAGCGCTTCTCAAGCTAAGGTGGGAAAACCAATATAGTGCATGGCTCAGCTGTGAACTTGCTAAAAAAACAAGCTAAATTAAAATAAGCCGATGCGAGTGGCCATGGCTAGCCAAAATAACTTCTCGCTTCCTGTTTTGTGTTCCAAATGGCACAGTGCACTACTTTTGACCATGGCCCTATGGACCCTGGTCAAAAGTATGCATTATACAGGGAATAGGGTGCCAGATGGGATGCAGGCCCGCTGTCTGGCCTGCTGAGAGGATTTCTCCTCTGGGTGACGGAAGGGAGAAGTGGCCCAGAAAGCAGAAGTGGAGTCGCTGAGGCCTAGCTCCCCACAGCACACATGTGGCCTCTCCTCGCACCTTGCCTCTTTTAAACCAGGGCGTATTCACTAGGAAGCAAACAGGGCAAAACGGGGAGGGAGTAGCCTTGTTTTTGTAGCAAAACATTTTGCATTGCAAAAGGTTTTTTCTACGGTGTGCACTAATGAATACACCCAGGACTGTGACAAGAGCCACGGTGAAAAGGGGAAATTGGGCCTAGGCCTCAGTGTACTGTACTATTATACACAACTACATACACGCTCCACTTCCTGAAAGCAATGGCAAACAAGTCCATAGTAACCAATGGCATGGGGATTCAAAGAGGTGGTGTTGCTAACTGTGTGTTCATGTCTAGAAGTGAAACCATTATGGCATTTCGCAGAAAAGGGGAACATAAGAGATATCCTTGACTTGATCGAAACAAAAAAACTACACAGAACACAGACATGACTTCTTTCTGTATGTCCTTATAACAGCCATATGACACATGCAAACTGCTTAGTTGCTACATTTTCAAATAAACTGACAATTTGGGTAATGTTTCTAAGCAGATATACATTGTTACAGGCTTTGGTTTTCCCATTTATGTTTTGAGGTTGGACTTTAGCGTGTATAGCTCATTAGCACATAGGGGCACCGATTGGTGTCACCTCTTGGTCAGTATGTGTTACACCTGTGCTGGCTGCCGTCTTGTTATTGGGAAGGTGTTTCACCTGTGCTGGCCCAGGTGCGATTTCAGAGTGGCTGGCCCAGTGCTCCAGTTGTCTTGAGAGATGTGGAGGGTCAACACCTTTAGTTGGCGCTCCCTATTTGATTTCTAGAAAAACATTCCATTGTCTGATTTCCCTGATTTAATTTTGCTCCACCTTTTTGGTTTGCTTGTTGGGTGTGTTTTTTTGTCCCCAATATCGTGGTATCCAATTGGTAGTTACAGTCTTGTCTCATCGCTGCAACTCCCGTACGGACTCGGGAGAGGCGAAGGTCGAGAGCCGTGCGTCCTCCGAAACACAACCCAGCCACGCTGCACTGCTTCTTGACACAATGCCCGCTTAACCCGGAAGCCAGCCGCACCAATGTGTCAGAGGAATCACCGTACACCTGGCGACCGTGTCAGCGTGCACTGCGCCCGGCCCGACACATGAGTCGCTAGTGCGCAATGGAACTAGGACATCCCTGCTGGCCAAACCCTCCCCTAACCCGGACGACGCTGGGACAATTGTGCACCGCCCCATGGGTCTCCCGGTCGCGGCCGGCTGCGACAGAGGCTGGACTCAAACACAGAATCTCTAGTGGCACAGCTAGTTGTTGTTGCTAGTCAACTTTGTGGATGCCCCCATCAGTGTCTTTCAGAACCCCTCCTAAAACCCCACCTGTTTTCGTTTTAGTTGTTGATCAGTGACTCTTTGTTAGTTCCCCCTTCTGTTTGAGCAACATTTTTGGTTTTCTTGCTGGTGAACGTAACATAAACCTCCATTTAAAGTTTCCACAGCTCTAAATGTAATGTGAAACACAGTAGTAATAGCCATTTAAAGTGGAACTGACAGCCTTTTAGCAACATTACATTTGACTAAAATCTGTTCATATATACCCCTAGGAAGAATGACACTTTTTTTTAAACATTTTCTGACAAGCGAGCACTTAGACATGGTCATTTTCAAGTTTTCATCAATTCATAGAATGTTTGAGAATGACGTAAAGTAAGGCATTTGTGAAAATAATACAGCAATATAGAGTGGGAACCCGGTCGTGCATTTGGACAATTAATAGAAACTGCAGTAAATAAAAACATCTGCCTGGCCCAGGACCGGAGTCTACGCAGACCGGTGCGCCATAGCCAATCAGAGCTACAGTAAGTCTTTATGCAAATATGCCAATAAGCCTTCCATCATTCACTTTCAACTGGACAGTGTGTTTACAGGCAGTAGCAAGTTCAGCACGACTTTACATCATTAGCACACATTCGCTATATGCCACAAAATACACCTGAATGGATTTCTGCAAATGTGACCGACTGACTCCATTCGGTCTTATGTCGCAAAATTTGAAATTATGTTTTTTTACATCGGATAAAAGTAGAGACTCAAAGCTAGAAACTGGTATATCATACACTACAGCTGAGGAACAATGGGAAAGTAATTCTGCTTTGAAAGTTGATGAACTTGTAACCTTACTTTTGAGAAAAAGGTCATTGAATGTTTTGGTACCTACTGGAAAGCCTACTAGAAAGATTGGCCTTTAGTAAATTCAGAGCGTTTCGCTCTCGGAGCGTTCAGAGCGCACACTGGATGCTCTGGCCTAAAAGTAGGGTTAATCCGAGCGTTCTGAACTAACAGCAGCAGTCAAGCACCCAAGCTAACTAGCTAACGTTGGCTAGCTTGCTAACTACTTCCAGTCAATGAGAGAACAGCTCACTGACCATTTTACTCGCCCTAGCAGAGCTGGTTAGGCTGTTTTTATGTTATCCAGATCATTGGTGACTGCAACTGTGCTGAATGGCAACAATTTAATAACGTTTTTTTGCCAAAGTTTACTGACACCGGCCATATTCACTGGGTGTTGAGCATTCGTAAATTCATCAGTTATTCTGCGAAATTGGAGTAGATAGCCAGAGCGAATTTACCAGCTCACGTCTATCGACAGTTGTCGCAGTGAAATAGTTACTTGCATAGTGGAGTCTTTTGTTTAGACAGCTAGCTAGCTAAACAATTAACCATCATCCCAATTTATAACATTACTACCCTGCATGAATCTGCAGGTAGCTAACCAACCAACCAACCAGGATCAAAATTAGCTAGCTAACATTAGGCTATAACTAGCAATGCAAATGGCTCTGAGATACGAATAATATTACTACACAGATCCCACGCAACGTTAGCATCAGTACACTTTAACTTTAAATAAATGACTTTCTGACCAAATTAGAAACGTGTAATTTCTGAAAATGTAGCTAGCTAGACTATCTTACCCGTATTCATGGATGGACGCTTCTCCCTCTCTGTCACGGATGCCATGGTTGCCCTTAGTTTGAAAATGTAATCCGGAGACAGGTGTTTTATACAACAGCCTTCTCTCTTTTCTACTCCCTCTGCATATTTGCAATCAAACGCCAGAATTTTCTCCATCTCCTTAGCTATCATACTCTAATTCCACTGATTTCAAAACTCGATCCTCCAGAAAGTGGAGAGCAACACTTATGCAGTTCTACTATGTGATATCTTTCAAAAAAGCTGCGTTATAAAGGATTACCTACACATATTGACCAGCTCATATAATAGACAGAAGCGAGCTACATGGCAGTCCAATCCGAACTCATCTGTCGGCATGTCCAGCCAACTCATTATCTCAGCCAATCATGGCTAGCGGGGAGGTTGCTTAGTTTTCCGTGGCTAAACCAACTAGGCTCATAATTTAACAATTTTATTTGTATTTACAGATGGCATACACGTTTGTTATTAAGGCACATGAAAGGTCACATGTTCCAGAAGGCATTTCTGACAAAAAACGCTCCTGTGAAGTAGTGACGCGCGACATACAACTTGTTTCCTGAAACGACTCACCATTACGTACAGTTGAAGTCGGAAGTTTACATACACCTTAGCCAAATACATTGAAACTCAGTTTTTCACAATTCCTGACATTTAATCCTAGTAAAAATTCCCTGTTTTAGGCCAGTTAGGATCACCACTTTATTTTAAGAATGTGAAATGTCACAATAATAGTAGAGAGAAGATTTATTTCAGCTTTTATTTCTTTCATCACATTCCCAGTAGGTCAGAAGTTTGCATACACTCAATTAGTATTTGGTAGCATTGCCTTTAAATTGTTTAAATTGGGTCAAACGTTTTGGGTAGCCTTCCACAAGCTTCCCACAATAAGTTGGGTGAATTTTGGCACATTCCTCCGGACAGAGTTGGTGTAACTGAGTCAGGTTTGTAGGCCTCCTTGCTCGCACATGCTTTTTCAGTTCTTCCCACACATTTTCTATGGGATTAGCCACGCTGACTGACTTGTGATCATTGACCTTGTTAGTTTGATTATATTGATATTCCCAGCCTTAGTTACATTCGTCCGTTTTTGTCCAAAATATTGAGTCATTGAAACTGAAACAGTGCATCCCAAATGGGTGGAGGCAGCAAACAATGTACCAGACAAGCTGTGATTTACAACCTGATAACAATATATTTTGGACTACCAAGAAATGTATTGGTGAATTATATTAACCATACATTGAACTGCATCCATCTATTCTGCCAACAATGCCTTACTGTACGTGATGGAATTTTCAGTCAAATATAATCTAGTTTTAAAACCCCTTATAAAGTTTGATATTTTTGTCCTGATATGATTGTTTCATATCTGTAAAGTAGTTAACACACTGTCAGTTCCACTTTAAGGAAGTTGTCTTTGCAATGAAAGTGGAAGTACTTAAGAGAAGAGGTCCATACAACAAATATCTGTGGGTTGGCTTAGAAACGTAATTTATAATTCCTTGAAATTGACGCTCTACTCTTCCTTCCTTGGAGTGATAGTGTAGCAGATAAGAGTAGAAGCGAATAAAATGCTTGCACAATCCGACAACAGCAAAACATACACCGCCTCCTACACACACACACACACACACACACACACACACACACACACACACACACACACACACACACACACACACAAAAGAAACATGTTTTGTTCAAGCAAACAAATTCACACACTGACACTCACCCACACAGACACCCATGCAACCACAGAAACACAAAGTGTGTCAGAGCACGTTGAAATAGCAACATGGTTGTAGCTGCAAAAATAGCAGCCACCCCCCCAAGTTAGACGTACAAATATCATACCCCAAGACATGCTAACCTCTCACCATTACAATAACAGGGGAGGTTACCATTTTTTGGGGAGTATTATATTTATGCATCTAACTTTTACTAATTGTATCATTTCAAATCCAAAGTGCTAGACTACAGAGCCAAAACAACAAAAGATGTGTCACTGTCCCAAATACTTTTGGAGCTCACTGTAAAGCAGTTTTACGTGCCAACATTTCTTCAGAATTCAGATAGGGATTTCATGTACAGTGACATATGTTCTTCAACTAAAACTGTGTCGTGTCCCCCCCCCCCCCCCATATTTATACTGAATTCTCAGTCAGTTTTCTTAAAGATGCAGTCCGGGATCTTAACCCTTAACACTCATGGGAATTGGCCTGTATGGATAGGGCTAAATCGAAATGTTTCTTACAGAAGAAATATGAAAAGTATATGCATAAGCATTGTAGGAATTAAAAGGGAACATTTTGGAGGTTATGGGAAAATTATTAGACCAAAGTTAAGAACACAACAGTTAACCTGACACAAGACTGAATCTAAACATTACACTGATGATTTTAGGTGCTTTTTACATTTACTGTACTTTTCGCTGCATTTGTTGATAACAAAATCTGAAAATACTCTGGATACATTCAGTAACATGATACGAATATTCCTGGAAAATTTGGGGTAGGTCTACATAAGACAAAATAATTAAAAGGGTTTGAATGAGAGGACTAACTGGTGTCTTCAAGTGACCACACACACACACATACACCTCTCCAAAGTGTGCATAGTTCCTAAGTCATTTCAATGCACTTACGACTCAAAGAAGAGTCTTCAACTATAAGGTGCTTTTTGAGCTCTCCTAGCTGTGCCGTTGAGGAACTAGAGCAAGCACACTTGTAATTGTTTCGTTTGGAACACAACCCTGCATCCCGCACTCACACAATTGCTGTTGTTGTTTACACAATCTAAAAACAGTCCATTATAAATCGCAATCTGGTTCAGGTGGGCATCATTTCAAAGCTTGCTCTACTGCCAACATGACTAGCTAAATTACAGTGCCTTCAGAAAGTATTCATACCCCTTGACTTATTCCATATTTTGTTGTGTTACAGCCTGAATTCAAAATGGATTGAATAAAATAAATTCTCACCCATCTACACACAATATCCCATAATGACAAAGTGAAAACATGTTTTTAGAAATGTTTGCAAATGTATTGGAAAAAGAAATACAGAAATATGTAATTTACAGAAGTATTCACACCCCGAGTCAATAGATGTTAGTATCACCTTTGGCAGTGATTACAGCTGTGAGTCTTTATGGGTAAGACTAAGAGCTTTGCACACCTGGATTGCACAACTTTTGCCCATTATTCTTTTAAAAATCAACAAATTGGTTGTTGCTCATTGTTAGACTGACATCAAAACATGATGCAGCCACCACCATGCTTGAAAATATGAAGAGTGGTACTCAGCTATGTGTTGGATTTGCCCCAAACATAAGGCTTTGCATTCGGGACATAAAATGAATTTGCCACATTTTTTGCAGTTTTACTTTAGTGCCTTATTGCAAACAGGATGGATGTTTTAGAATATTTGTATTCTGTACAGGCTTCCTTCTTTTCACTTTTTAATTTAAGTTAGTATTGTTGTTGATCCATCCTCAGTTTTCTGCTATCACAGCCATTAAACTCTGTAACTGTTTTAAAGTCACCATTGACCTCATGGTAAAATCCTTGAGCGGTTTCCTTCCTCTCCGGCAACTGAGTTGGGACGGACGCCGTTATCTTTGTAATGACTGAGTGCATTAATAAACCATCCAAATTGTAATTCATAACTTTCATAACTTTTTTTTACCCATCTACCAATAGGTGCCCTTCTTTGCGAGCATTGGAAAACCTCCCTGGTCTTTGTCATTTGAAATTCACAGCTCGGCTGAGGGACCTTACAGATCATTGTATGTGTGGGGTACAGAGATGAGGTAGTGATTCAAAAATCATGTTAAACACTATTCTTGCACACAGCATGAGTCCATGAAACGTATTATGTGACTTGTTAAGCACATTTTTACTCCTGAACATATTTAGGCTTGCCATAACAAAGGTGTTGAATACTTTTTGACTCAATGCTTTTTATTTTTTATTCATTTGTAAAAATTCCACTTTGACATTATGGGGTATTATGTGTAGGCCAGTGACACAAAATCTAAATGTAAGAAATGTTTAATTCAGGCTGTAACACAACAAAATGTGGAAAAAGTTAAGGGGTTTGAATACTTTCTGAAGGCACTGTATAAAATATGATCTTACAGTTTTAGTCTTCCACAGCGCAATTTAGAGAAACAGATCCTAATTTCAGCGAGCATAGTAAGGAGTTTGTATGCGTGCATTCAGGTACGTGTTACACGGCAAATTTTCTTCACAATAGACAAACATAGGCTCATTCTGTTCAGAACAACTCAGGGTTTGACGCCATGTCATCTTGTAACTGTACATCAAACATAGTGATCATAAACATTGACACTGTACATGACATGAGTGTTATGATATGGAAAATTGAAGTGCACATTCAGACTCACGGGTGTTTGGCCTGCTTGTATGACATCAAAGCGATATTTATTATCATTTTCAGCGTCTCGTCTTTCAAAATAGATAGAGTCCCCTTAATTTACAGCATTTACCTCACTCAGAGAACAAAAATGTGCAAAAGTTGCAGAAGGGATGGGGGCAACTTCTTGTCGCATGCAGTGCTACAGAACAGAACGTCTGTCAGACAAAACCCATAAAGCGATGTGAAGCACAGAGCCTGAGCTCTGACATCATTTATAGTATGTTAGTGTACAGCGTGTTATCAGTGCCCAAATCCTGAAATTTCCAACACGTATACAGGTACGAGAGTAAAGGGTTACGCACTAACAAAATAGACATTTTCGGGGACTGAAATTATATAAAAGCTCTAGACCATCACTTTAACAGCTACAGTGCCGAAACAAAACTCTGCCTCCCCCAGACCTGCCTCCCCCAGACCACTGGCTGCAGTGGTACGAAACCCCCGTTCTGCCACTTACTGTATCCTCATCTATATTTTTAACTGTCTCTCTGTCAACAAAACTTGTCAAATTCATTCAAAATAGATATTTTTAAACTCTGCTTTCTGGAGCTCTTACACCTCGATCACATCGACAGAATCATTGCATTTTGGCCCAACAGAAGCATATTCATTTCCAATGGAACGCTGCATTTGCCTTGCAGCATTGCGTTGCAGAGGCAGTTGCGGTGCGTTCTGTGTGGTGCATACGTTGGATTTATCGAACATATGCGTCAAACTGTCTGCGTAGACGGCTTGTTGACAGAAATGGTAGCAGAAGGTGAATGTTGAACTTTTGTTGCACACATATCCAGATGATGCTGCGTACTATTTTGCGAAATGACGCTAGCGGTGTGATCAAGGTGTAACAGCTCTTACAGCTGCAGACTTACAGCTTTCTTGTTCTTCTTCTTGGTGGAGCGGGGCTTCTTGGCCTTCTCAATGACGGCGTAGAGAGCAAAGCACAGGCGGCTCATACGAGGCAGGTCGCTCACGCTGATGTCAAACACCAGCTTCTGGTCCCACAGGGGCTCGGAGCACACGTTAACCTCACCGCTGGTCACCACCTTACACAGCAGCTCACTGCCGTGGAACAGACCTGCCTGGACGACCAGCTGGGAGACACAAACACGGGCATAAACGCATGCACACGCACACACATAATAAGAACCCACATGAGAGACTGAGTTGGACATCCTTGTGTTAACTGATCTGTTTTTTTTGTTTTCCACAAAGCAAATAAAATTGATTTTGGTAAGGTATGGTAAGGTGTCTGAATCTGTTCTTTCATATGCAATGCATACTGCCTTCATAAGAACAATAAATGTCTACAGTAAATGAAAAATCATGAATGAACAGTGGAGTCTATTTTTCCAATGTGATTAATTCAATATCAAGCAGTCAATTCCTCAAGGCTCGGTGTACTGCCTACCTTGGATATATTCAAACCAGGCTGGGTTGTAGCCAGATTAGAAAAGTACTGTGTGCGTATGACCCAAATGACACCCTATTGTCTACATAGGGCACTACATTTGACCAGGTCCCATTGAGTTCTGGTCAAAAGTAGTGTACTACATAGGGAATAGGGTGCAATTTGGGACGCACACTATACGAGTGGATATTTTCCCCTAGGGTATCTTGGCAAATTTCTGCCTGCCAACAATGTGACAGGACAAATAATTTACTGTGAGTCATGCTCGCTCTGAGGTAAGAGGCCGGAAGTGCACTTACACAACAACCAATCTAAACAGCAACAGTAAGAAAAAAGCTGAATCAAACGCACACAGACAAAACATTAAGCCAATTCCCCATGTGTCTTTCTTTTACATCCAATTCACAGCATCCAAGTTAAACAACCTTTCTATAATGAAAATATGACATGTATATCAAATCATTTGTAGCATAGTCCAGTTCTACATAATATTGGCCAGTTATTCAATGCAATATCAACAGTACAGTATCACAATTCTATGTAGAGTAATTAGAGGGCGGAGAAATTCAACAAATTTCAAGATAGGTCAGAGCCGTCAACATGCCCTATCTGCAATAGTAACGACAACCATCTCTCCTATCAAAAAAAAGTTAAAGTGGCGAGCGAGAGCGCAAAGCCTGTCCTTTTCTAAGAATCTAGGCACCAGAGTGCAACGTGAAAGCCAGATAGGCCCTCCCCACTTCCTGTTTTGTAGAGTTTTAACCAACTGCCTCTGATGAATTATGGGAAATGTGCGGTAAGGGTCATATGACCCCATCGTTTACATTTCACCTCTCCTTCGTACACCCTAAAGTGAGATATTGGTAAACAACTCGAAGCTACACTTCATTGAGCAACAGTCAGAGCGCCAAAGCCCACATGAAACCACACCAACCTTCATTCCTTCATCTGCGTTGACACGGTAGCCTTGTAGCAAGTGTATGTGGAAAGGCTCCTCAATGGACCACAAAGACGACGTGTTCTGCTGATAGTAAGAAATAAATAGGACATTTGCTTTGATTAACATTGAAATTGTTTCCTGCCTTGTGCGAATTATTAATGTCAGTATGACATGCAAGGCCCAAAATGTGAATTTGTTTTACCTTCAACAACAAAACATGATAAAGAAAGAGAAGAGGAACTAAAGCTTCCAAAAGCTGAAGCTGATACAAGGCTAACCTGGTTCATCCTTTCTGTGTTGGTATCAGTTATGGGAAGTAGAGTTTGAACCAAAACAAAACTACACACACAAATTTGTCATTTAGCAGCATTGTGTGTGATAATTGGGAGAGATAGGTGCTACCATTTCAAAGCTACACTGAAGATCATACAACTAAGGCAGACAGTAAAAACCATTAACAACAAGAAAACTCAGGGGGTTCAAATCAGCAAAGTTCATGCACGTAAAAGTGTAAAAAGTAAATGATTTCAGGCAGCCCCCCCCCAGCATGTTTTGGGCATGTCAAAGTCCATAACACTGGTTGAGGAACAACTGTAAGAGGTACAACAAAAAGTTGACATTCTGTTAATAAAAAATGACTGTGGTCCCAAGAGGCTGACCTCTCACCTTCTTCACGGGTAGAGGGGGGGGCTTGGACAAGGAGCGACTCTTGGACACCTGGCTGCCCAGGCAGCCCTGCTCCTCCTGGTATTTGACAATGGTGGAGTGATGAACCATGGTCAGGTGGGGGGTTTGACCCCCTCTCAAACAGGAGAAGATGTACTGAGGAAGGAGTAGAGAAAGGAAGAAGGGAAGAGAGGAAGAAGAAGGGTTGGATGTCAACCACACATATTTCCCGGGGTCCAGATCGCTCCGGGGTGTAGTTACCCCTAGGTACAGATCTAGGATCAGCTTCCCCTCCCCCAATCCTAATTCAATTAGTGGGGGAAATGCAAGACCAGCGTCTAGGGGTGACTCCACCCTACTCTGTCCAGATATTCACTGGTGTACTCATGTTCAAGAACTGGAGGCTGTTATTTACTGAAGCTTAATAATGCAGCTGAATTATGTGCAACGCAGTTCCCTTCTGAGGGCTACTAGAGATATGAGTCATCGCTGGTCTGAAGGTAGCAGGAGTTTCAAAACCAACAACGGAGTCTCCTGCCACCGAAACATTGAGTCATTCCACTAGAGACCAGAGAGCCAAAGGCTCTCATTACATACCTAGCATATACAGACAAAATAGACCACATTCACAGAGCAGACAGAGGCAACATGCAGACAAAATAAGAAACAAATACAGACCAACTCAGACTAAACATACCAGGCAGAACATATTGAAAAAACAGTTAACATCAATGGAGAAAATGGGTAAACTCGAAGTGAAGTAAGCTTGTATTATTGTGTTTACTTACTTTGAACTGGCACAGGGGGTATTTCCCGTATATGAATTCCCACCTCCCATTGACCTGTAAAGTGTAGTCCTCTGGCTTCTCCTGTCGCACTGAGCGAAACACAGTGGCCTTCTTCTTTAGGGCACTCCGCATTAAGATCATCGGCAAGTCCTGGGGCTCCTGCTGAAGCATAAAGCTTTCCTACAGAAAATAATAGACTCATTTTATATAGCGGTTTTCATTACAATCAGAATCTCAACGTCACTTGAAAAAATATTGATCTGGTAATTCTTGAACGATGGTCTTCCATAGCTTCAGATGATAGGCAGTTTGAAAAGGCAGTAGCTTGATTAAAAAAAAGAAAGCTTGAAAAGAAAGCTTTTAGTTAAGTCCTTTATGAGTGCTGTTTTTACAGTACATTTTGTAGTTAGGTTTGGTATGAAGGCTACTCTATAAAAGAATAAATTAGACAGTAGGCTTGGTAAGTATATCATGTAGTAGCTATAACGTCAAATTGTGTTCTTTCCATCGTCACTATGGCCGTTTTTGTGCAAAAATGTCACATCTTAATGGTTTTGTTTCAACTGTTTATTTTTTCTTTCTACATTATTCATAGTGATTCTGAACTGTTGTTTTGAAGACTTGTAAAGTGACAGTGAGTGGTGTTTGTGGTGTGTGGGAGGTGAAGGGAATTTCCAAAGTGTGTACATTTAAAAAAAAATGTTTTACCTAAACTCATCCTCCAGATCTTAACTTGGTCTATGCATTGGTAGAAATTCTGAATTTTCCAGTCAAAGATATCATTGCTGACAGAAGATGAATATTCACATCCCAATCCAATCACAATATCCCATGTCCCTTCCCAAATTCACAAAAAGTAACTGATTGATTTACTAGGACAAACATTAAGAATAAGAGTAAAAAAGGCCAGAGGAACAAGGCACTTACATCGCTGGCCTCAAACTTGACATTGACAAAGATCTTCTTAGTGCCTTTTGTCTTGATGCCCCCGGGCTCTGCCAGGGAAACACATGGCTCTAGATCACACGAGAAGCTGTACTCCATCCACTGGTACCATGGTAACCGCTGGCGGTCCTGGGCCTTCTCTTCACAGAAGGACCGCATCTTGGCCCGGAACTCGTTCACCTCATGGTTCTTCTGGGAGTCAAATTCGTGCAGACCTGAGAGACATGAACAGAAGTGAACACAAGGTGTGGTGTTGGAAACTAGCAGGATACAGTGCATTTGGTGATTCAGTGAC
This sequence comes from Salmo trutta, assembly GCF_901001165.1. Lineage (NCBI taxonomy): Eukaryota > Metazoa > Chordata > Actinopteri > Salmoniformes > Salmonidae > Salmo > Salmo trutta. The sequence goes on along the minus strand of NC_042984.1, from coordinate 26,570,871 downwards.
AATGAGCTAATAACCAATTATGCCAATTCACATCTATATTTGTTAGGTGCCATTTTCAAAAAGCTAGTCCTAAGATGTTTTCCACAAACGTTCTGCTACCTCTACCCAAGATCTAACAGGCCTAGGTGGGTTTCCCAAAGCATTCGTAGCTAACGTAGTAAATCATTTCTCTCAACGACCCACACTCACGGCACTCGTAGACCAGAAAAGTGATTTTCATTAGTTCATACATCGAAGATTGGCCGTCAAACGTAGATTTCATAATTGTTATTCTCTCGTGGCTGTGTGGACTAGGTTGTGGAGAGAAAAATATACTACTTAACCTATGACTACTTAGGGAAATCCTCTGGTCCTACTAGCATTGCTTTGTGCTGCTTGCTGCATGCCCCTGAGAGGTGATGTAGACCTTTGCCAATCAGCAGGCTGATCTGGGTGTTGGTGAGCTTCTCCACGCGGTCACCCTCCCGGGCCACCAGCCTCAGGACAGACATGAAGGGCCGGACATCACACAGACGACGGGTCTCGTCTTCTAGCTCCTCACGCTCTGCCGTCGAGTTGATGCAGGTGAACACGTAAGCGTCGGCGTCGCTCAGCGCTCCATACAGGGGCTCGCTGCTAGCATTCCTCCACACCATCTATACAAACACACACAAGCACGCACACACACACACAGGGTTCATAACCAATATGACCAATACTGACCATTTACACACCCAGTCACATTCTGACTGGCAAATACACAGAGTAGCTGACCCAACCCAAACACACAAATCAACTGATCACACCATGAGAAAGAGGAAGCTGACTGCACACACTAGAGCAAGAAACAACACCATTTAAAATGAACAGAAACATCTCCAACACTACTGGTACTGCATTCAAATCAGGTGTAATAAATTGAGTATTGCATGTTTTAAAAAGGGGCAATCAGGGACTCAAACAACAAAAAAGTGGACACGCCGCCAGGGTTTTGAAATCTCCATCTTAAATGAATCAAAATTACAAAACATGTATTTAATTATAAAACAACAAGTGATCACCCAATTGAGTCATTTACAGAGGAAAGTCTGTAAAGGCCTGTAAATAAAACCACTCAAAGGGAAGCAAAATCTCTGAAGCAAGCTGCCAACAGTATCCTTATTTAACACATATACATCAAACAGTATGAAAAGGCAGGACTGTTGGCATAGAAACAGGCAAATTCAATGGATTTGAGAGCATTTTTGACTGCTATAGCAAATTGTCAGACAGATTTGTATTAGAGAGATGAGACATTAACTCTCTCTACCCCTGTACCATCACATCCAAACATGCACTTCCATAACAGGCTACAATTCAATAGGTAGTGAAGTTCATTTATTAATCCGACATTTATCTAAAGAGGTTGGTAATTGACAACAATATTTTATTATAATGACCTGGCTATACCTGGTTTTTCCTTCAAAATAAGACTAACCATAATATTAATAATAGTAAATATATTTATTTTATACAGCGCTTTTCATTACAAGTAGAATCTCAAAGTCACACAATATTTCTTAAATATGACTGTTTCTTTGAGATTCATTGAGAATGCGGTATTATGTACCATTTGGCACTAAAATACCAGTTCCATTTTGGTACTAAAGGAATCAGACCTGCTTTACTGCACTGAGCTGGCTCAACTCCATCGGACTCTCCACAGAATAATACTCAATCAACAGTAAATGCAATACAGGGTGCTGCCTTGGAACAGGGAGCAAACAATTTCAATATATGACAATATACTGTATGACCCAAACATTTTTATCGATTTCTTGTCATTGCACGTGTAATTTTATCGATTCCATATGATTTGTTTCCATGTTCAAGCAAATTAACAATATCTGTAATGTACCGAAAAATATGACAACATACAGGTCTCTCTTGATAAGTGTGCACATTTACACAGTCAGCTGAATGTGGGTCATGCAGCCACAGACCGGGAACCGAGGACTTACTTTTTTGATGGCCCCGATGGTGTCATTGCGAGACACAGGGAATTTCAGGAAGATCCCGGTGGGCAGCAGGAAGTCCATCATGATGTCATGGTCCCCCTCCTTCTTCCACTCGCCCAGCATCCCATACTCCCCCGGGGGCATGGTGACGGTCTCTCATTTACCGTCAGCTCCACTGCTGTATCACGGGAAAGGACACCCAGCCGGTCATTCAGGACACAAAGACAACGCAGCAACCTTAATTAATGTTCAATATGACAACGTGTTATGTATGTTGCTACCATAGGTCTACTTGTGAGCCTACGAAGTTAGCAGCATGCCTACTAACACCATAGCAGGGTTAGGGTCAATTCCATTTCAATTCAGTTTAAAATGGCATAAACCTGAATTCCAATTGCAAAGCAATGAACATTTGACTTTCTTTACGTCCTGAATAGACTGAACATAAATATAATTGACCCGTTACGTGGATAACCCGTTGTGTGCTGCGTCTGCTATGATGTCTGATTGGTCGGCTGGAATTTCTGTTTACTTCGTGAAATGTAATAGAATTGACTCCAACCCTGCTATGGTCTTAGTAGGCATGCTGCTAACTTTGTAGGCTGACTTGTAGGCTTATGTGTAGGCCAACTTTATACAAGGTATCTCACGTTTGATATCACAGGAAGGCTTATGTTTCTAGGCATTTAAAATGGGGGGCAACAGCTCCATGGCTGAAAATATGATCAATAATACAATTATTATTAGAATATGAAAAACATTATGTTTCTTTTATTTTAAAGACATGGTAGCCTACTGAATAGTAAGTCTTGGTGAAGGCCTATACGATGAACCAGATCCCTTCAAGCGTTCAGCCCTGTCTCAGAATCGAATAGTGCCAGTCACCAGTGGGGCATAGAAAGACTCACTATGGCAGTAAATCATTTTACCAAACTAGCAGAACATTGGGGGTTATGGAGATGTAAAATTAGAATTTCAAAAACATAATTTGAATGTGGTTTTCAATTTCTGAATTCTGTATCTATTCAAAGAAATGTGTAAATTCTGTGCTAATGAAATGATTAAAGCTACTTGAGTGCAGCCTGCAGTGCTTACATATAGCCAAGACAGAGGCTGACGTTCTGTTAAACATTTTATCTGCTCTTTTACGTAGGCTAGCTGTGAAAGTAACAATGGACATTGAGTAAAATACTAGCCTATAGCACAAAACATCAGCAAGATTAAAGAGCTAAATACCTGTAACTACAGGAGTTCAAATGGTCGTGCATCAAAATTGTCTAATAACGTAGATTAAAATAAGGTCCCATGCCCAAAAACGTTGTCAGACTGTGCAATATATAAAACAAATGTATGTTTCACACAAAAGATAAGTCAACATAGCTACTGTATTATGGTTCAGTCACTTTATCTGCTACAAGCCAGTTGCTCATCTCTTCATCTTCTACCAGCGCTGGCAATGCTTTTCATCCATTGCTAAATAGAGTGCCCAAAAAAAGATTCTTATGGTTCTCCGTCGTATCACTGTTCTCCTACACAAGACACAAGATAATTTTCGAAATTTGCTTTATATCTGAAAGGCTCCTAGGCTTCAGTGCGTAGTCAGTCTATTCTAAAGGAACGGCGAGGTGCGCTCACTGCACGACAATGCGTCATCGCCGAACACGCCAAGGGAACGTCTACAAAGTTTGTTTAGACTAGGAAGTGTGTGTGTGTGTGTGTGTGTGTGTGTGTGTGTGTAAAATAATATTCCTGCATAGCCTATCAGGACAAAGCATTTGCAACACAACTGTGAGGCAAAGGCTTTAAACCAAAATGAGTTAAACATCAATCAATCAATAAATAATGCATCCATCCACATAAAAATCCATGTCAAATTAAACTCGAGCCTTCTCTAAACACAAATCTGTTTTAACGGACTCCATATACCACAACCCTCCTCACAATGCTTCCTTAAAGATTGGCCACTGATAAAGTCAAATTTGCTACAATTCATACCAACATGTAGATTGATTCAGTGTGGTGTAGGCTTAATCAAACAGGGATTGTAGCCTGAGTGTAGTTTTCCCATCAACAAACCATATACAGTACATTGTCTACTCATACTAGACAAAGCTGATACAGATCAGATCAAACATCATGCAGTCCCCAGTTAGCAACCAACACAATCCATTTTCAATATTCCAAATAAGGACAGGGGGAAAAAAACGCAGTAATTACTTCCTAAACAGGAAACCCAGCATGTAAATGCCTTATGTTTCTATTCAATGAAGATCAGTTGTTCTAGGGTGAAACTGCCAAATAGATGTGCACTGTGCACCTACCATTCATATTACAACTAAACCACCAACTAGATCAGTTCGGCACAAAATTAGGAAAGGGTTCAATGACTTAAGCCATTCAGAAAAACACGGATGTCCATTTTTCATCATGTGGTACAATTCCAGTAAACTTCTCTCTCTCTAACCGTTAACAGAGCCAACAGTTTCCTGCTTTCAGTGATGGAAAACCCACAAGATACACAGAAATAGTAGAAACAGTAAAATGATGAATAAGCAACATTCACCAGAGGCCTACTAAACCCCAGATACACGCATGCACACACACAAACTACCACTAAATCCACACTGACTTGGCATACAATGACTCCATTACCATGGAAAGCGAAACTTAAACCAGAATAGTTAAAAGGCAATTCGTAATACAATTCAAAACTTGCCTTGAGGCTACAGGTATGTGATTTTGCGATCAGACGCGCTTCCAAAGCAATCATAAAAAAGGATTTCATCTCTCCGCTACTGTAAATACAAGCAAAAAATGCTCCCTGTTTCCAAACACAGGTCATTTCAAAGGTTAGAATCTATCCATGATCAAAGCAAAAAGAGATTTAAAGGAAAACAAAAGGGTATAGTAGCAGCGTTCTTAGTTCAAAACTGTATGGTACCACCATACCTGAGGCCTAGCTGAGCCATAATACCAAACCACTAAATAGGTACACTGAGTGTACAAAACATTATAAAAGACCTGCTCTTTCCATGACACAGACTGACCAGGTGAAAGCTATGATCCCTTATTAAATCCACTTCAATCAGTGTAGATGAAGGGGAGGAAACAGGTTAAAGAAGATTTTTTAAGCCTAGAGACATGGATTGTGTATGTGTGCCATTCAGAGAGTGAATGGGCAAGACAAAAGGTTTAGGTGCCTCTGAACAGGTTATTTTAGTAGTTGCCAGGCTCACCGGTTTGTGTCAAGAACTGCAACACTGCTGGGTTTTTCATGCTCAACAGTTTCCAGAGTGTATCAAGAATGGTCCACCACCCAAAGGACATCCAGCCAACTTGACAACTGTGGGAAGCATTGGAGTCAACATGGTCCAGCATCCATGTGGAATGCTTTCGACACCTTGTAGAGTCCATGCCCCAGTGAATTGAGGGCAAAATGAGGGGGTTCAACTCAATATTAGGAAGGTGTTCTTAATGTTTTGTACACTCAGTGAAGGGGCACATGGGAAAAAGGGGTGTGGCTCCACATTGCTTTCCCATGATAACCAATAACATGATTTCATCAACCATACTCCATAATTCAATATTCATATTTGATTAGTCAACCTTTCATGATTCTAATTAGGCAAAACAAACATTTATCATGAGATAAGGGGATTTGGCTCCAACAATAGTACTGTTGTAGAAAATAGAAACCGTCAGACTCAAGTCAATGAACTGCGTGATCTGAAATGTCCATAAGAATCTCTTCCTTATTTACACATTCCCAAGTCTACTGTCAAGAAAAGATTGAAGTTTAACATATATAAACATGTATGATGATATAGTGTAAATGAACATTTTTCTGACAACATAGCATAAAGAAATAAGATATCAAATTAGAATAAACAAATATTAGACAAAAACATGGGCAGTACTAAGAATACCAAAAATATATAAGTGAATCCAAAATGCACACACCTCAATAGGGGTGCTGTATTATCTTACCTTAGAAACCATTAGATAGAGGGGCTTAGGTATAGCATTTTACAATCAATGTGAACAGCTGGAGGACTTGGATCAGAGTCTAAAAACACACCAATGTGTAACAAGAGTGCACTTACAACCAGCTGGAGAAAACAGGAAGTTAGTGTGCAGAAGAGAAACTGCAGGCCATATAAAGTTACAGACCCCATAGCCCTTACCCATCCACCATCACGGAGCAGTCACCATAGCGCAAGACAATGCATGACCAAATCAAATCAAATTTGATTTGTCACATGCCTCGTAAACAACATGTGTAGACAAACAGTGAAATGCTTACTTCCCAACAATGTAGAGAAAGAAAATAGAGAAATAATAGAAAAGTAAAACACGTAATAATAAATACACAATGTGTAACGATTATATATAAGGGGTAACAGTACAGAGTCGATGTGCAGGGGTACGACGTAATTTAGGTAGATACAGTATGTACTCCTAGGAATAAAGTGACAGATAATAAACAGTAGCAGCAGAGTATGTGATGAGACAAAAAGTTAGTGCAAAAAGGGTCTATAGAGTACCTCAGTATGAGTCATAATATCCATAAAACCTAGTGGTCAAACAGGGAAATGGTTCCAATCGTTTTTCCACCATTCATTTTTCTCATAGTGGGATTTTAGAACTACTTAAAATAAGGGTTGTGCTCATGTAGGCTTACCCTGGCGTTATGTTTTGATAACCTTGTAAATCTCTCTAGGACAAGGTGACTTTTATCAATATATTCCCCTGTATTTACCCCCAACATATGACAGCCACATTAGCAGGTAAATAGAATATCATAGAGAACTACAAATGCCATGATGATCTGGATGAGACTGGCGAATTGAGGCAAAGGTATCTCTGGATTAACTACCTGTTAGCTAAATGTGGTAATGAATAAACTGTCTAGATTTCTTTAAATGGACAATTCTGTAAACTGTCTTGTGCAAGTTTTAAAATTGACCAAGGGGATAATACATGCTCATGAAGTCTCACAATGCAACATATCATAATGCATTGTCATTTCAGGCTTGAAGTAGTGTTACCTAAAAGATAAATGTATACAGAATGGATGAAAGCTTCAAAAATGTCAGATTTAATCGTAAATGACCACAAACTGTATCCATCTTTGATGGGCTAATAATGGAAGTGAATATGATATCAGACGCACCATTTCTGTCCCCAGTCACATGTGTTTGCATGTTCCCTAGTGGGAAGTTGAAATTACTACAATTCTGATTCATTTGTGTGCCACACTATGATCTGGTTTCCCAGACACAGGTCTAGCCTAGGTTTTGGAATCTCAATTGAACTGTGTTTGGGAATCTGTCTCTAAGTGTTAGGGCTGCACAATATTGGCCCAAAAATCTAATAGCGTTTTTTTTCTCTCCAATATACTAATTGCAATATACTATAGATCAAAACACTTGGGTGAACTGTTGGAATCATAGAAATAGAGTTATTTATATTAAGATGCAATTTGGAAAGCAACAACGTTCTTGTTTGGAACAGCATGCAAACTTATAGTGAATCTAACAGCGAGGAGGAGGAACCATAAAAACAGATGTTACACACAGCTGAGTGGGGTTGCAAAATATTGCATGCCTCTAGTACATTTTCCTTAATTCCTCACAATTTGCTTTGGGTCAGAGAACATTTTGCAGTTTTAAAGCTAATGCTCTGCAATTCTACACATTTTGCTATGACCTATGCCATGTTCATATGAGATCTGTGTGAGAGTGACGAAACAAAATCAATGGGGGCCCCCTGGAGGTCAAGGCTCCTGAGCACATGCGTTGCGTGCCTGGTTGGTTAATTTGGTGATGACTAGGCCTACCACAAGGTTTAGATAGCTGGCTAGACTACCTTACCTAGCAATGTAAAAAATGTTAGCTGACATGGGCTAATTGAGTGACTGACATAACTCGGAAACTGCTAATGTACTACCGAACGTTTTAATTGCACCTCGTGTATTCTACTTTAACACTCATCAGTAAGTCCTTTTTTTCCCCTGAGTCGGGGCCCCTTAGCAGATGCAGGGCCATAAGCGCAGCACGTAGTCTGCATCAAGGAAGTGGCGGCTTTGCTCACGGGGTCAAGGTGATTGGCCAAAGTTGTCTAGTATAGTTGAACATTGTAGGAGCAGAGATCATTTTGCTGCCTGCTCACCTGGCTATTCTTGATGTTCAGTTGTTAGTTGCCATTTTGAATTAAGACGATGCTGAGTAACATTTCATAGGCCGTAATCAGGTCAGTCTGACACTGAAGTCAGTTCCTGACTGTTTTATGATGTCCAGAAACAAATCACATCTGTTGTTGTGGTTCAGGGTGCCATTTGTGACATACAAAGGAGTACACTTTTTGTCTTGCCTCTTTATAATTGCCTCCCAGTATTTGTTTTTAGGCACCAGCTACTCTTCCTGGGGTCCAGCAACATTAAGGCAATTATATTCAAATTAAAATATTCCATGACATTACATTTCATAACACTTTTCACAACAGATTGTGTTCCTTCAGACCACTACTCTACTACCACACATCTACAATACAAAATCCATGTGTACGTGTGTGTGGAGTGCGTGTCTTATCATGTATATGTGTGTCTGTGCCTGTGTGTGTCTCTTCACAGTCCCCGCTGTTTCATAAGGTGTTTTTTTAAATCGGATTCTACTGCTTGCCTCAGTTACCTGATGTGGAATAGAGTTCCATGTAGCCATGGCTCTATGTAGTAGTCTTCAACCTCAGGTTGGTTGCTATGTGTGTCAGTCTAGTTCAATATCTTTACAACTTATGTCTATTTGTACTGATAGTGAAATATCAACTAAATACACTCCCCTACATATTTATTTGGATAGTGAAGCAAAAACTTTATTTGGCTCCATAGTCCACCATTTTGGATTTGACATCAAATGTTTCATATGAGGGTACTGTCATAAATATCACATTTTACCGTTTACAAATGAAAGCACTATGTATCTAGTCCCCCGATTTGAAGATGTCAAAAGTATTTGGTCAAATTCACTTTTGACTAACACCAGTGTCACACTAGGGAAATTGTAACCTCTGCATAATCAAAACTATTGCTTTGTGAGAAGGTGTTCATGTTTAATTAGCCATTGTTATGTATATGTGGGATGGTTAGTTTCAGTGGCCTGGCTTTGGCCTCAAATTAAAGCAGGTGTGCCGGAGCCATGGCCCAGTGAGACACTGGTGCCGTCCAGCGTTGACGGAAACAGAAAACCCTGAACCTTTTGGGTAAAACACAATCTTGGAGTCTATTGAAGTAGTCAAAAGCTTAGTATTTGGTCACATATTCCTAGAACGCAATGACTACATGAAGCTTGTGACTCTACGAACTTGGATACATTTGCAGTCTGTTTTGGTTGAGTTTCAAATTATGGGTCTTTCTATAAATTAGGGTATCAGTGAGGATTTCCTACCACTTGACAACTTGTTACAGCTGTTGATAAATCATCAATAATAATCTGCCCATTTTTTCCATGTCATTACATTCAAATATAAGGGGATCATAGATATATTCAATAAAATTCACAAGTTGATTAAAAACCTGTTTAATCCTTTATCATGGTTTTGTCTTGAAAGATTTGTCCAAAATCGTGTGACAAAACATTACTTTTCCATCCTTGCATTTATGGCAGTTTAAGTTGTCGTTACATCATATATTAAGCCTTAAATCAGTTACATTTTTATTTTTGAACTTGAACCCTGTAAAAACTCTGGATCTAGCTGTCATACAGTTTTTTTGTATAGAGATCTCAGAAATGTAGTGTAACTACATAACATTTTGTGTCTGAAAACTGTTTGTCACACAAATCCAAAATAATAAATGAGATTACAAAATCGAATGCGTCTAACCGAAAGTCACCTTACCTTGATACTTAAAACTTGACCACCTTAACGACTATCTATTTTTCTTCAATAATTATGCAACACTTGTTGGATGCCCATTTGGTGTCCAGCTGATCAGTTATGCTGTGATATTTTAACATCTGATCTAGGAAGGAATTTTCCAAATCAAGTTACAAACAGCTGTTATGATAGCGCATGTGATGCAACATCCCAAGTGCTGGAAAAAAGTTTTTTGCGAACATTGTCCAGAATATTTGTCGCTCTCATTCGTTATGCCGGTGAAGACAGTTGTGCCTGGATCCACGTTGGATCTAATATTCCTAGTGAATTGATGTTGATCATCTGTCATTGGCTGCTTGATTTACAGCAGGGTATAGTTAGATGTAACCGAGAAAGCATCAAGGTAATGTGTTCAGGTTTTCGTGCCTCGGATTGGACACAGTCTGCATAATTGTGTAGGATAGACTATTGAGCAACACCCAACGCAATTCCTATTAATTATTATGGATATAGTGAAAAACTAAAAAAATTCAGACTAGTGATCTGATTCACAATATGATCTGGTAATGTAATAACATGACAAATATATTTTGTTTTCCAAGTTTAAACAATAAAAGGGACAAAAAGTAGCCTAGCCTACTTGAACTTGGAGCTCAGAAATTCAAGTACTGGTTTACTCCTTCCTTGAAAATCAGACATGTCTTCAATTTGGTGATTGAAAAGTCCTTGTAATTACTGTAGCCAATTTATCATTTCTCCCTGCTGCCTTATAACTTTCAGTGATTTCCATTTCGATCCGTTTTTGTGAGAGATATGGCCACTTTCATTTGAAGAGTGTTGTGGTAAAACCACACGTTATTATGAGCAGGGGTTCTCAAACTTTTTCACTCAGGGCCCCCACTTCCAGCATTGTGGAACATCCCCCACGCGCCCCACATCTATTTCTATGGGCACAAGCACTGTTCATGACAAACTGTTCACACTCTTGTTGGTGGAGAGAATATTGCAGGTTGAAAGCTTATTTCCTGCAATTCTACACATTTTGTCATGGGGTGCAAAGAAAATGTTGCAGTTTGTAATTCTATACATTTTGCCATGTCTAATGTGTATTCATGTGATATTTGAGTGACAAAAAAATTACAACAATATCTATGGGCTAAATAAAAAAACGTTAGCTGACTCGGGCTGGCTAATCTGGACATTTCAGATAACTTAGAAATATCTCTAAGGTCTGCAGTGACTGACATGACAAGAGGAACTGATGATGCACTACCCAACTTCGAAATTGCACCTTGTGCATTCTACTATTACAATTTAGAAGAGTAAGTTTAAACCCAGACTTAGTTCCTTTAAAAAAAAGTACTTTTTACAAAAATGTAATAAAACACCCCCCACCTGCCGACCCAACAGTTTGGGAACCACTGATTATGAGGAAGACAACATCTAATATTGGCTTCCCATACAAATCCTTCCATGAAAAAAGGAACCTGGTTTTAGGTCACTTTCTCATTATAGAAACATTGGTGAGATTCAAAATGGTGAGATTAATTCTAACGCTATTCATGTCTTTATTATTTAAAAATCGGCCACATAGGCTACAGAAACATTTCCATGCATACATCCAAACTATTTAGTCAGGCAATGTCCACATTATTCTCACATATTTTACAATGTAATAATAATTTGAATATCAACGCATTGGCAGGACCAATCTTTCTTATTAAAGTGGTAATGGCCTACTTTGGCACTTTATGCATGTTCTATATTAGGCTCTGTAAGTACATTTATATAAATTATACAATTGTATAACATTGAGGTCCTTGAAAATGACAATTAAGTGCTTGAGAAAGTCCATGAAAGGCCTTGAATTTGACTTGCCAATGTCTGTGCGAACCCTGCTTAAAGTACGTATAATAGGTCTACAGTGCATTCGGAAAGTATTCAGACCCCTTCCCCTCATTTTGCTTCGTTAGTCTTTTTCTAAAATGGATGATATTATTTTTCCTCAATCTACAGACAATACCCAATAACGACAAAGCGAAAACAGGTTTAGATTTTTTTGCAAATTTATTACAAATAAAAAACATGAATACCTTATTTACGTAAGTATTCAGAACCTTTGCTAGGAGACTGGAAATTGAGCTCAGGTGCATCCTGTTTCCATTGTTCATCCTTGAGATGTTTCTACAACTTGCGAGTGCACCTGTGGTAAATTCAGTGGAAAGGCACACACCTGTCTATATAAGGTCCTACAATTGACAGTGCATGTCAGAGCAAAAACAAAGAAATAAGGTTGAAGGAATTGTTCATAGAGATCCAAGACAGGATTGTGTCGAGGCACAGATCTGGGGAAGGATACCAAAACATGTCTGCAGAATTGAAGGTCCTCAAGAACACAGTGGCCTCCATCATTCTTAAATGGAAGAAGTTTGGAACCACCAAGACTCTTCCTACAGCTGGCAAACAGGCTAAACTGAGCAATCGGGGAAGAAGGGCCTTGGTCAGGGAGGTGACCAAGAACCTGATGGTCACACTGACAGAGCTCCAGAGTTCCTCTGTGGAGATGGGAGAACCTTTCAGAAGGACAATCATCTCTGCAGCACTCCACCAAGCAGGCCTTTATGGTAGAGTGGCCAGACGGAAGCCACTCCTCAGTGAAAATGGCACGACAGCCCGCTTGGAGTTTGCCAAAAGGCACCTAAAGGACTCTCAGACCATGAGAAAGAAGATTCTCTGGTCTGATGACACCAAGATTGAACTCTTTGGCCTGAATGCCAAGCATCACGTCTGGGAGAAACCTGGAACCATCCCTACGGTGAAGCATTGTGGTGGCAGCATCATGTTGTGGGGATGTTTTTCAGCGGCAGGGACTGGGAGACTAGTCAGGATCGAGGGAAAGATGAATAGAGCAAGTACAGAGAGATCCTTGTTGAAAACCTGCTCCAGAGCGCACAGGACCTCAGACTGGGGTGAAGGTTCACCTTCCAACAAGACAATGACCCTAAGCACATAGCCAAGACAACGTATGAGTGTCTTCAGGACAAGTCTCAATGTCCTCCAGTGGCCCAGCCAGAGCCAGGACTAGAACCCGATCTAACATCTCTGGAGAGACTTGAAAATAGCTGAGCGTCAACGCACCCCATCCAACCTGACAGAGCTTGAGAGGATCTCCATTGAATGGGAGAAACTCCCCAAATACAGGTGTGCCAAGCTTGTTGCGTCATACCCAAGACTTGAGGCTGTAATCGCTGCTGAATACTTATGAAAATGTGATAGTTTATTTTTTTAAATAAATTTGCAAACAATTCGGGGATAATTTTTTTTTGCCTTGTCATTATGGGGTATTGTGTTTAGATTAATGAGGGGAAAAAAAATCTATTTAATACATTTTAGAATAAGGCTGTAACATAACGTGGAAAAAGTCAAAGGGTCTGAATACTTTCCGAATGCACTGTATGTCGTTGTGTAGGAGTTATGGGTCAATTTGGATATATTCACTAATATTCCTCTAACACATGTGAAACTGCATGAAAATATTAATTTTTGTTTTAATATAAGGGTCTATCTTTAGATAGACCCTTATGTGCCCAATACAAATGAATGGAGTCACTTTTATTGTAAATAAGTATGTTCCTGAACACTTCTCCATTAATGTGGATGCTACCAGATTATAGATATTCATGAATGAATCGTGAATAATGAGTGAGAAAGAGGCATAAATATCAAACCCCCCCCAAAAAATGCTAACCGTTCACCATTACAATAACATGGGAGGTTAGCATGTTCTGGGGGTATGATATTTATGCCTCTCATTATTCACATTTCAATAATTTCTTAATATTGAAAAATATACACAATTAGATTTGGCAAATGTTTCTATATAGAATATATTATGTTGAACAATCTATGTGCATATCAAAGTTCCAGAGTGGGATCTCTACTAGTTTTGAAGTTATGGCCCATTTTACATATAGAAATTGGCATAGTAGGCAATGTAACCAATCACAGCCCTGCAAATCAAGGCGACCATTTTGAATCCATTTTCACATCCACTCCGTTTTAAATGCTTACAAATTGGATCAAAATTCTAAAAGTAGCAGAGATCCCACTCTGGAACTTTGGTATGCCCGTAGAGTATATTATGTTCAGCAATATTGAACATTTAGTCAAATATGTTTATATTTTTCAATATTCATAAATTAATGTGTCATTGAAATCAAAATACTAATATTTTTTTGTATTTTACAGAGCAAGCAGTAAACCTTCATATTACACCAGATTTTGCTTTGTAGCACCTACAGATTAAACATGAAGTTGTAAGAGGCCTGGGTAAGCCCAAAATGTCATATACCAACTTTAATTATTTCTCAATCATGCTTTAAAATGTGAAATATATGTAAACATTCCTTCCTCTAAAGTATCCTTCTGTGGATTAAATGACAAGATCCCAACAATGTTATTTTTTTGTTCTAGTTTGGCATAGAATCACCCACTTAAGATCTGAAATCCAAAATGCTGTAGTATAGAGCCACATTAAAAGTTTCAGCTTCACTGTCCAAGTAAATGAAGGGAGTGTATATTGCTTCATACACAGAAATCCAAACCTATTCATAATTCACTGAACATAGAAAATGCATTGTTAACATCTGTTTTAGAGATGGTCATAATGAAACTACAAAGCTAATTTCATGAGTTGAACAGAAGCACAACATCTATATCCTCCAACAGACTTGATATTCCTTCAGCTGATTATCTGACAGCATGAAAACAATTGTAAGAAAGTTGTCAAGTAGAAATACAGATTGATATATACGAATTGATATACACCACATTAAAACTCAGCTAAGCAACAAGCAAACGCGGACCTAATTATGCGAAAGCAATGGTAAGTATTCTGGAGTATTATTGTGAGGTGCTTTCTCTACCACATGGGGGAGCACTTGTGGAAGATTAGAAAGCGGTATCAAGTAACCAAATTAAATTACAATTGATCTTCAATTTCAGTAAATTGAGCTGATTTGCTTTTTCTTGCACTTCATCCTAAAACATGGATTTCTATAAATGGTTCAACAGAGCACACCAAGTCAACATTTTATTAGACAAATCATTTATTGAAGTACAGAAATCCTAGGCATAACAGCAAAACAAGTCAAACACACTGATTGATGTGTCGAGTCCTAATACTGACAATAGATAACTAAGTGAAAAATTCAACCAGATATTGAATTGTTACTGTCACACTGTAAAATCAAACACATTAGTAAGTTAAAGTTACACCTTAAGATGTAAGATAATTGAATATTAGTCCATAGCTCCTTCTAAACTAAGAACAGGAAAAAAAGGGCAAATATTGATCAACTTGACAGACTAAAATAACAAGGAACAGATGATATAGTATGTAGAATTGTACATGTTTGTCATTTTAGACAATAACTTTTATGCTATACAAATAGTAACATTCAATGTCATTAAATTAAACATTGAGTGCAACCACAATTCCAAGATGAGGTGTTCATGACATGTCGACATCCTTTTTAGCTTGGAGGCAGAATAAGTCTTTGTAAGGACTAGACATCTCAATCATGTAAACTACTTTTCTGACAAAAATATATATTCTTACAATTATATCAATATCAGTGCTTTTGGTTTCTATATGAGAGCAGGACGAGCACTATTCTGAGTTTAAGTCCAAACAAGCACTCTAAATGCTTTATTTCTGACTATGGCTTTATCACAGAACACAAATGACAGTTTATTACACGGTAAACACTTTTCCCTACAAACTTACAACACAATGCAGTTAGCCAGACGTGTATTTGTTTTTTCAGAAAGTGTTTTTCTACAGTCAAGATAACACAATTCAGTTATGGAGAATGAACAAGGGAAAAAAAAGTCAAGCAAGTAAGTACCAACCCATTGTGATCTGCACAAATATAAAACGTTCATTGCCAAGCACAGAACCATTCATCACACAACATGGACGCACTTATTAGTCCTTAATTACAATAGTTATGATTTGAAAGTCAAGGTAGTGTTTATGCATTCTGTACTCTTAAAGGAGAGTCAATCAAGCTCTAAATCATATTAATACAAAATAACCTAAGAAGACTCTACCAATCAAGTGTGCTCATTCGTAGTATAAAGATATAAAGCAAGTGGACATTGACTTTATAGAAAATCTACGCCGCCGCAATCCAATGGTATAGATATCATACACCCTTACCAAACTGTATCACCCCAGCTCAATTGGCTCACAGTGGAAAGAAAATATGACATTTTCCATTCGTTATTCCAACAAGTTACCATTAAGATATATAGGCCTAGTCCTTCAGTAAACACATTCTGGGAGTTTCTCAAACCGATCCCATCACCATTCTGACCCAGTCTCTGACATTTCAGGAACCATAAATGAGACGTGTGTATAACATGCTTGTATCAACAATACATGTCTATTGCACATTTCACAGCATGACCAAAGAGTAAGAAAAATATATATAATTCCCTAAAATACAACAGTACCAAGCAATTGTAACTTTTTTCAATTTAAGAGTTACTTTAACATGCTCAGTTGTTCAAGTTGCTACATTTTAAGGAGTCAGATATTTATACCAGCAGGAACTACCTTAAATATGACATTACTAGGCCAGGTCATATTTCAGGGACAAGAGAGAACGTTTCAGTCAGATTTGTGTGAAGTAAGATTGCATTGTCTATGCGTAGCCTCCTGACGAAAATAAATGGGGCTGGGGTAAAAAAAATCGATACAGTAGTATCGCAATACTATTTTTGATGATATTGTATTTATTCTATGACTCCCAAGTATAAATTCTAAAATATATATATTATTAACATCATTTCAACTACTCTAGCTTGTTATTCATTTTTTTAAATGGTTTCAGCACTTTTATTTCCATGTCTGATCAAAACTCCTTTTCTCATGGCTCTTGTCCCTCTGCAGCAGACATGCTGAGCAATATGTTTGGAACATCGACTCACAATACATATAGAATTGAGAGAGTCGCAATACATATCGGCACCGAAGTATTGTGATAATATCGTATCGTGAGGTCCCTGGCAATTCCCAGGCCTAGCTAGGACATATGGCAAGATGCATTTGCGAGTGTCTTTGGCTGAGCTGCGAACACAAATAGCCAGAGAGGGGAAAGGATAACTCACCCTGTAATGCTTTCTATCTTAGGACCATGTCAAGTGATGTCATAGGTTGTGAAGGGACCCCCCCCCGGTGGTCTACACGCATGGGCGCGACCCCCCCCCCCCGGTGGTCTACAAGCGTGGGCGCGACCCCCCCAGTGGTCTACAAGCGTGGGCGCAACATTGGCAAGAGCCTAATGAGATCTGACCTGCCCGTAAGCTCATGCACACATTCTTAGCACCCATTCCAAATGGGACATTCAAATGTTGTTCCTGCAGACAATGCATCAGCACTACAAAAACATTTTTCACCCACATACAGGCCGGAAAGTTCCTGTCAGTGGTGTCATCTCCTCCCCTGTTCATGTGGGAAAGCTTAAAGGTGGACAAAATAATCCTTCCCAAATGGGACTAACAAATGTTGTTCCTGCAGACAAAACAACAAATACCTGAACACCGCAGCAGCTCAATCAGGTAAGAACACTGGGTACCCAGTAGCAGCTCACTTTGTTGAAGCTAACCATCCTATCGCCTTCCTCAAATACATCATATCGAGCAGCTTACTTTAACAAGGAGGAGGTAACATCGAGACCCTACTGCTACAGAGGGATGCCCACTGGATTTCTGATCTTAAAACGCTGATGAACATGTCTACTTAATGAACATATCTGTCCACAGCTTATTAGCTTGCACATATCACACTCCCATTAAATTGTTGGGGGCATATTATTTATGCAACATTTATTTTTATACAGGTTGTGAAGGACCGAGGTGTGTCTCACCAGTTGCGATAGAGGTAGAGGGAGGTGAAGAACAAGTTGGCGCTCAGGCTCGCTAGGAGGATGCCCGGCCAAAGAGAGCGACCCAAGAGACCTGCAAACCACAACAGAGAAAACAAATGTCAGTGTGACCGACCTGGGTTCAAACCTGAGTTGCCTGTGTGCCACAAGTGTGTTATCCCTCTGAGCTAAAGCCTAGGCATTTGCTCAGCTAACTAGGAAGGCAGGCCTATCAGGCAAGGTTACTCGTCACAAGACCTTGGTTCCGAACCACCTTTCATTTATACGACTGATTTCATTGAAATGTAGATTGGGTAAATTGCATGCCAATCTTTCTTACATTTGTCAACCATCATCCATGACCAACCAAGCAATTGAATAATGACAATGTCTTTGGTTAGATGTGATTATTAGATCATTACAAGGTATCAGTGCTCACCTTTCCATCCGGGGGTGCTGTCCATGCCTCCTGTGGTGGTGTCCACCATACAGGCTGAGGAGCCCGAGGAGCTGCCCCGTCTCTTCTCGCGCTCCTCTGAGATTACACTGCCCTCCTTCAGCAAGGAGCTCAAGTCTGGAATCACATCGCAGTGGAGCCGTGCGTCAGTCAAACACACATGCACCCGAAGTCATTCCTCTCTCACAGCTTTACATCGGACTATGTTAAGTGGGTCATCGATGAACACAAGACTAAAAAGAGATGAAATGGATAGATGCTAACACCAGTAATTAATATAAAGCATAAAAATCTTGAGAATCACTGTAATCCCGCCTCCTTCTCCAAAACACGTGTAAATATCAGCCTATACATTTTACCTTTATTATACTTTTGCTAAAATGTTTATTCTATACTACTGAGGCATTTACTTCATATTTGTTTTCATATTTTTTATAAATTCTTATTGTTGCATTGGCGAGAAGGAAACAGCAAGTAGGCATTTCATTGGATGGTGTATACCATGTGTATCCTACACATACGAATAATAAAACTTGAAATATCACATTTAGTGTACGATCTTTGAATACAACCCCACATGTTCATGCTTTAAAAAAAAAGACATTCATAAACGCATATCTACACCCAGTGGTTCATACCATTACTACTGTGGTACGGGGATACGTCTGGCAGGTGGAAGCTTCCGCTGTGAAAAGGGGCGGGCTCTGCTGAGAAGTGGGGTGGCGGGGTCGGAGTGGGTGGGGGCTGGTGCTCTGTGTCAGACGAGAAGAGGCGGAGTTTCTGTCCACTGATGTTGAGTCTTGCCGGGCTGATGAGGGGGCGGCGGTGGCGAGAGCTGGAGCTGGACGTGACTGAGCCGGCAACCGAGGGGGTCGGGGAGGGGCCTGGGGATGACGGACGGCTCCCAGACTTCAGGGAAAAATAATCTGCTCCAAAAGAAAAATAGGTGGAAGTTGTTTTAGTCAAATCTATGCAACAACTGCAAAACTCATTGTCCTGTTCTGTGTTATTCATTGCAGATTTTAACATGTTACATTGAATGTTTTCCGAGAAGATCAAAAAGATGCTAAAGCAGGGGATTCTGCTTTAAATATATAAAATTTAAAAAAAGGAAAAATATTTGTTGAAATGTTTTTATGAATATCGCTAGCAACAGAAAATTACATGCTTACAGTAGAAAATATAATATATTATTTGGTGTCAACTATCTCAACTCTAATACTGAGCAAATTACACTAATTGAAGCAAAGTATACTGACTATATATATATACTGACTGTATAGTTTCTAAAGCCTTGCTCACACTGCAGGCCTTTATACTCAAATTAGTTTTGTTTTTCAAATCCGTTTTTGACCACTGACCGTCCAGACAGCAAGTTACAAGTGACCAAATTGGATGTGTGTGTGTGTTCAGACCGCAGTCATTCGCTGACAAGGCTATGCTAGTTGTCATAGTAACGGCAAGATATGTTGAATAACAGTCTAAAAACCACTTGAGGGCAAATACAAAATTGCAAATAAATAGAATCTGAGTCACTTCAAACTTCCATTGTGAACAAGGCTTTACATAGGCTTTGAAAAAGCACCTGTGAGTACCAGTCACAGAAAGTGCCACTGGCTGCTGGTAATCTTTCTTGACTTAAGACATTCAACTTTGGCTAACACATTGCTCACCTTTGTTTACACAGCTGCTATTAGCAAAAATGTGTTGAGTAAGCCTATTAGTTAGAAAGGTATGTTAGAGTTTAAACTTCCTCTTCCAATTATAATGTGGGGTCAAAATAATCTTGCTATTATCATTATCAAAATCTTGCTATTATCATTCACCTGATAAGACAAAACTATTTTGCTAACATATGATAGGGGTCCCTGGGTCACCGGTTTGCCTGGGTGGGGGTCTCTGGGTAAGAAAAGGTTACCTTAAAATTGTTCTACAAGACACAAAAAAAAGAGAAAAAAACAACAACAAAAAAACAGGGAGAGTTGTAGATACTCTAAATTGCAACATTTATCCACTGCTCAATGTTACCTGAAGGTGGGGAGTCTTTGCACTGTGAAGGTGGCCTACTTCCACTGAACAGGTAGCCGGAATCTAAAATACATGAGCACACTATCAATTAGAACAGGGTTTCCCGAACTTGGTCCTGAGGGCTACCCCTGGGTGCATGTTTTGTTTTCTGCTCTAGCACTTACACAGCTGATTCAAATAACCAACTCATCATCAAACTTTGATTATTTGAATCAGCTTTGTAATGCCAGGGCAAAAACCAAAACGTGCACCCAGGGGAGGGATCCAGGACGGAGTTTTGGAAACCCTGAATTAGAACATTTCCCGGACAAATAAACCTCCATGCAACATGCATACAAAACAATGCAAGTCATTCAGTGATCTCTGTAGCCATGTTTTAGAATTCTAATAGCTAGTTACCAATGTTGTGAAGCATGTAATAACCGCGCCACATAACCCTGTTACTGCCTTATGTCATTGTACTGTCCTCCTTATGGTATAACTAATTTGATAGTCAGCCAAGAAAGTACCATAGAAATGCAAGCTACACAGTTAAATATGAACACCGGGTGGCGCTGAATCACAGCGCATAGAATGAAAGGCAGAACAGTCATGTACAGAACCTGAAAGACAACCTAAGGCGCCAGCCATCTTACCTGTTCTGGCGAGGGATGGGATGGTGCCGAGGTACAGGGCTCGGTTGAGACGACCGGGCAGGGAAGAGGGAGAGGCTTTGCGTTCTCGGGGGCTCTTCTGTCGATTGATGAGCTGGGAGAGGTTTGGGGGTGGAGTGGGGATGAAGGTAGAGGAGGAGCCAGGGGAGATGGGAGAGAGCAGGGGAGCCTGGGTACCATACTGCGAGTCCACAGAGCTACCGGAAAGGTACCTGCAACAGAAGAAGAGCACAATCGATCCACCACTGAACTCGACACCTCTGCAGATAGCTATGCGAATTGAAAATCTTTTTTTTGATAACAGGGTTTTCCTTCCGTTTTTTGTAAATACATTACTCAAAATGGAGAAGAGAGTTTGCAGGTAGAGGTGGTTTGGGGGATTTTAATATAGCCAATATTGTTAACAATAGGGGTGACAATTCCAAATCAAATTCTCTGTATAGCCCTGCAGACAAGTATTTCTTAAAAGGCCCGGTGCAGTGAAAATTCAGTTCTTATATCATATTGCACAACTGATGAAACGAACACTGAAAGTGTGAAAACGTGATCAGTGTTATTTCCTGATAGATTGTATTTTCAACCAGCAACTACATAGGACCTCCTAATCAGCATGGTGACATCATGTGGTAAATTGATTAATAGACCAAGAGTTCCACACCTCAGCCAATAACAGCTAGTTTTCCCCTCTCCACTCAGTCCACTCCCAGACAGTCCTAGCAGAATTGTTGCTTGAAAATATTTTAGCTAAAAAGCTATTTTCGCCCCTTTTTAATGGAAATGTATTACGTTAAGGTACTTCATTTTTACCCAAAAATGACTTAATGTCGATATAAAAATGGCAGCCTTGTGCCTTTAGCCATTTTTAATACTGTGAAATCTATTGTGCTAGAAATGTGCTTTGCAAATACAATTAATATTACATCTGTAAAATCATGTTTTAATACTTTACAGATGTAATATTAATAATTGTATTTGTAAAGGTCTAAATAGTCAAATTGAAGGTTAGGGCAAACAAGTTCCGCAAAACAGACACAGACCATTGAAAATGAGCTACAATGATACCTGCATTGCCCCCTGTGCATAAATTATAAAAAGGTGTGGGAGAGTAAAACAAATCGAGAAGGATCACATTGTATTTAACAGTGGATTAAAGTTAGACCTTGCATCCATAGCTTTGTTTACGAATTTGAGTGGTTAGATTTCTCCAGCCCCATCCCTCAGCTGTTAACCAAAACATTTGCGGGATGACCACTGTTGTGCTAACTGCAGATTGCCCCTTAGTAAAGGCAACTCGACATCATTAAATGAAGGTAGGCCTATTAAATCCTGGTCGAGGTCGATGACAGTAACCCTTTGTCCGACAATTGGTGACCCAGAATATACCTCAAACCACCCTGCCAATACTTATTCAAGTGTACATTAAGGCAATGGTCAGACAAGATCAAACAACCCTTCTATCCAGCAGTGAATGTTAGACACGGGATATTGTGTATAGTGATGAGGCTACATGTAAATGGGAGCCATTGACAGTCTATCCCAGCTGTCTGACAAACATGAACCAGCTGACAGTGCCTGTTATACTAGTGGGCTCGTGGCAAACACATAACAATTCATAAAAGATCTTAGTCAGGAGTACACACACACACACACACACAACTGCCACGTCCATTAAGTAGCTTACTTACATTCAGTACACACAAGGTTTATTTAAGCAATAAGGCACGAGGAGGAGTGGTATATGGCCAATATACCACGGCTAAGGGATGTTCTTATGCACGATACATGGCGGAGTGCCTGGATACAGCCCTTAGTCGAGTTATATTGGCCATTAACCACAAACTTCTGAGGTGCCATATTGCTATTATAAACTGGAAACCAACATAATTAGAGCAGTAAAAATGCATGTTTTGTCATACCCGTGGTATACCACGGCTGTCAGCCAAATCAGCATTCAGGGCACGAACCACCCAGTTTATAAATACATCTAAACAATGTTATATAACATACAGTACACCAGTGTTTCCCAAACTTGGTCCTCGGGACCCCAAGGGGTGCATGTTTTGGTTTTTGACCGAACACTACACAGCTGATCAAAGCTTAATGATTAGTTCATTATTTGAATCAGCTGTGTAGTGTTAGGGGCAAAAAACAAAACATGCACCCCTTGGGGTCCCGAGGACAGAATTTGGGAAGCACTGCAGTACACTATACCCCCTTCAAATCCAGGCTACTTGGCACTGACAGAACGAAGTGCTCTCTTCCTAAACACATTAAAAAAAGGAAGTAGGCTGGACTATACTAGTTAAGGTGAAAACCACAGGAAGTTATTTTGTAAAGGTCAAAACACAGGATTAACAGTGACCGGAACATCAGACATCCTTTTCTGACAATTGCACCTGTCGAATGTCCACCGTTTGTCAGTGGCCACTATGTGCAGGTGACTGCAAACACACAATAGCTACTTGCTACTTTTAGCTGTTTCTCTTTGCAGTGTGTCTGAGCTATAACATTCTTTAAAAGGTAAGGGTTAAGAACAGGTCAGGCATTTTTCTCATAAAAGAATGGGATAAATAGAAAAGGCATAACATTTCAGTAATTTATTTAATTTTACAGTGATCCAGCATACATGGTTTACTAATACAAAATGAACCCAATAGGCTATATAAAGGGTAGTGACAACCTACAATATTCAAGATGCAGTACCCAAGAGAACGTGTTTCAGTTGGAATATGCTGCAGTTCATTTTTTAGAATGGACGGAATAGCTTAAATAGTTGCTTTACCAAAAATATAGTAACTTCACATAAATGGGCATTGGATATTACATGAAAGCTTATATTGTATGTTTTGGAATACGCATTAATCCTTCCATACTCAAATATTAATGATAAGATAAAGTACCATAAATTATTTGGTGTATTAAAAGGGATAGTTCAGCCAAATTGCATATTTATATTTTTGTTTCCTTACCTGTAAAGCAGTCTTTGGACAAGGAGACGTAAGGAAACAAATGGATTACGTATTTTGTTTGTAATTTGTCTGAACAATCCTTTTAATCTTGTGGAAAATGGGGAACACTTCAATCTCCCTTCAGGGTACTGAATCTTTTAGTGTTTCAGCACTGCAACACATATACAGTATAAAAGGTAAGCAAAAAATGCACTAGATTCACAACTAATTAGTTCTTACTATCACATTGTTAGCGGCACACTTATAAATAATGGGCACAAATAGTTTTAAGTTTCATAACCTACAGTCGCCAATTTGGCATAAACTAAAATAACTATCAAGTAATCCCTTGTTACTATGGTGAATAGAAACACACATAACATACACATAAGTGACACTAAGAGACGTATGCTCACAACACAATTAAAAGAATAATGTTAGGCAAAAAATGTTTGCTAAAAACATTGGTTGAGATAAACAAGTTGTTAGTATCTATTAAATCAGGTACTAGCATACTCATATGATGCAAAACATGAAGAGTCAAGTACGCTTTCATAGGCAAATGCCAAACTACTAACAGAGGGAAATGTGCTAGAGCCAGTTAAATACATTTGGCATTGTAACGCGTATTACAGAAATATTAGCTACATACTCATAATACTTTTGCAGATTGAAAACTCTGTCAAAGCAATATAACAATAATTGGACAGCATCTGTATCCCAGAAATCCACATTTTCACAACCAACTGTGGGTATTGTCTCAAGCTAGGTTTCCATCCAATTAGCCAAAGATTTAATGATATTCTAAAATCTGCATAAAACAATATGCAGGTGTTTCCATCAAACTGACTTACTGCACAAAATTTACTTTTGTGGTAAAATTCCCATGTACTGAATAAAAAAAATACAAGTTAAATGAGTTTCCATCACATTTTCAACTCTGATGGTTTTGTCAAAAACTGTTGCATTATATTGCAAATGTGCCCACTATGGTCTTGACACATGCACTCTTGCCAACAGCTGGCAGATACAGTGCGGGTAGGCTACCTACATGAGATTATTATGGATACGAGCAAGATTATTTGTCAAAACGGCAGCCAAGCATCGATGATTATGTCACCAGAATAAAACCCTGGATATTTATTGGAAAGGAGAAGCTCATCACCATGCACTTTCACCACTCTGTGACATTCATCCGAATTGATTTCATCTGGAGCCTAATAAACTGCATGCTTTCCCGAGTCGTGGTGGGAGGACAACACATCGCGGAACTCCAAGTTTATACTCAATATCATGTGTTTTATATCAATACTTGTACAAAGGCGTTTCCACCGTCATTACTCTCATAATTTATCTGACCAAACGAACAAGTAGTCTGTCGACATTTATAAAATAGTAGAGGAATTTACTGTTTCCATCAGTCCGGTCGTGACTTTTTCATGCGCCAGGTAATTCATCCAAAGGAAATGGTTAGATGGAAACCTGGTTACAGATGCTGGACTTAGTACATAAACCAAAAAGTTGAGAATATAACATACAAGTTATGAGTTTGTGCAGTAATGTTACCCTCGAGTACAATCTACAGTCGTTCTTCACATCTATCATTTAAATAAAGTAACTTTCACTCAAAAGAAGAAGATACACATGAATAGTTATAGCATGTTATGCGTAGCATTCCTGTCTAATTTTACATCACCTTCAAAAGCTACATTAAACACAAAGTATCATCAAACCCAATATTAGTGCATGCTTGAGGGCTGGGGAGCTGTCAGTGGATTTTAATAGCCTACATATTGTAAATATGGTGCTGAGGATGAACACAAAATTAGGAAGGTAAAGTGGAGGCACATAGCAGTATAGTTAGACCTATTACTTCCTCTAAAATATGGATTAGCATATGCTTTACAAGAGGATATTGAATTCTACATCAGAACCTAACATGCAAAGACAGAGAGTTAGGGAGGATTGGCATCTCAAATTTCCTCTAAAGACTGCCACATTAATGTACCACTCTGGGGAATACATTTTTTTTTTTTTAAACTTGTGTACACAGAATATGAAAAATACAACAAAAAACTTCAGGAGAGCACCCTGTACCTGGGGAAACTACATGTGAACTGTGTACAGCTTTCACTTAATCATACGCTTGTTTGTCTTTTTTAAACAATTAGGCAAGACCTGCGCTACACAACAGTAGAGAAATACAGGTCAAAAGCAGTGGCACTTTTGAGTTTCAATACCAAGAGTAGTCAGTCTTTTTGACTTTAATGGTAAAGATGTCAACAAAACCTTTTTTCACAACACCTACCCAACTATCGTTTCATTCAAAACTTCAAGAATAAATTCAGTATGCCAGGAAAGCCAACCAACACCACTCTATTAGTGTGGTCTTTATAGTCGCAAAACAAAAAGGGCAAAATATTTGAGGTAAAAAGCAGTGATGTAACAATATTTAGTCTAACGGTTTAACAATGAGACACCTTGTCACCCAAGCTTATCACACTGGCTAGATTTCCATCATTATTGTGAAATAGGCTCGGTCAAACAAACCATACTGTTTTAACAGTGCAACACTTGTTGGGATGAATTACTGAATTCAGCACAACTGGACTTGACACTGGTGTAGGGCACGGGCATTAAACATTAAAAAAGCACATGTGAGATATCTTGTTGCAGGTGCATGGGAAAAATACAATAACTTCATAGAGAAACCCACACATGGGACTTGGGCAAAAGACTATGGGCTCCATTTTACATGCGTAGTGCAGCCCAGGCAGTGAGCAAAGTATACTGGACGGCAAATAATCCTAGGTTTTGAATAATCTCAGCAAGTAGAACACAAATAGTGTGTGCATGCTTGCCAGCTACTCGATTTGATTCCGGGAACAGGTTTTTTTTCCCCAATCTAAACTAACTAGTCCTCTGCCAAAGCCTGTCCCCAGACTCTCTCCTTCCAAAACGTTTATTAGTCCACCAAATATAAAACGTACAGCACACAATGGGAGGCATCGGACGATATTGTCAAACTATTTCGACGGCTAGCAAGTGTTATAGAACTTTCAGATTAAATTCACTTTCCCACTACAATCACTACCCCAGGATTCGTCACAATATTCAGGTTTTGAAATAAAATGACTCACTCTTAGGCCTTCGATTAAATTTGATAGGCATGGTTTGCCCTGTCAAAATGTTGTATTAGCCATCAGGGTTTTAAAAACAAGATTGAGGCTTGAGCCATGCTAATGTCAAAGAAAAAGGCAGCACCTCGATCTGTTCATATCTGTTACACAGCCAATTGATTTTCTAAGTTATATATATATATTTTTTTTTTCAAAAGTCCAAAAATACAGCTACAATTTAAGTGTTAGCTATGCTCCATGCTTAATGGGAGCCCCTGTGTAGTTTAGATAGGGTTGTTGGTAAAATTACTTTCCAAATCAACAGGATTAATCAGAAAGCTGCATTAGACAACCAATGCCAAGTAAGAAATCTTCAGATTAGGCTAATAACACAAGCGCATCAATTAGTTGGTTAATATCAGCAAAGCAAAGATGAGAAAAGGCGGGAAAGTCATATGCGTTATAGAAACATATCTTATGTGTTCAGAAGTAGGTCCTAGTGTATTCGGTGGGTCTTATAAGTACATTTAAGTGTCACTGTTCAGATTCTGACCTTCGACCTCTCGCTCTTCTCGGGCCCATGGATTTGCGTGTTGCCACAGCAGCGGCAAAGCCAACCAGGCAACATAAGGAGGTAGTGCCGAGTTTGACTGTATCCAGCCAGCTTGAGACATCAGCTTTCAGGTATCTCTCCACCAAGTACAGGCACAAGACCAGGAACCACAGGACAGAGGCCACGGCATCAATTCGCCTCAATCTGAAAAACCAGGAACAAAGTATATAACTACTATCTGGATGTATTTTTTTTTAAACAAAAATGCACTTTTCAGGCCCTCTTGGACCTTCTCTTAATGCCCAAAAGGTCAAAAATCAAAGAATTTTCAATTTAAGTAGCCAAAACTCCAGATTCAGGCACCAGTGCATACCCGGAATTCTTCGTCATAGAAACAATGAGTTAAGAGGAATAAATTACCTGACAGGTCCTCCTAGACAGACACCAGTGATACAGGTCAGCAGGCCAATGGAGACCACGGCCATCTGATGGTTCCTTCCATACTGCCAGACAAGCTTTGCATTCTCTACGGCCTCCTCTGGAAGCAGCTCCAGCAGGTCTTGCAACACCTGTCCAGCCTCGCTGCTACCGTTTTTGGGAGTCGATTTGTTGGAGGGAGCAGGCTTTGGAGGGATGATCCCTCCGCTTAGTGTTTGGGGTGCACCAGCGGATGCAGTTTGGTCCCCAGAGCCATACAATGCTGTTGCAACTAGGAAGGCACA
The DNA here is from genome assembly GCF_901001165.1 of Salmo trutta. Taxonomy (NCBI): domain Eukaryota; kingdom Metazoa; phylum Chordata; class Actinopteri; order Salmoniformes; family Salmonidae; genus Salmo; species Salmo trutta. Next base: position 26,542,612 of record NC_042984.1, on the reverse strand, counting down.
GGTGAGAAACGCCATGACACGAAGCAATATCACTCCAACTGGTGTGCTGAAGGAGTAGGAGCTCTGTGAAAAAAAGTTTAGAGCGTAAGGATAGATCCAAATTCCTATACTGCCACATCTAGACCCCTTGTGAAGGTTAATAAAATGTGCACACCTATTTATACAGAGTATTCAATTTATGCACTTAAATAATTTCTTGCTGAAACTCATCGAAAGACCTGACAGTGGTAAATGCATTTCTATTTTTTAGAAAATCATTTTCTACTATAAGTATAGTGCTGATGCTTGCTCAACAGTCTTATCAGATGGACTTGTTTCCATTGAAAGTGACCTTTACGAATGCTTTGTCACAGTCTCTGCTGCGTCTGAGCTGGTGGCTGAAGAGCACAGCCCGGAGCTGGCGGTTCTGGTGCTTGATGTAGTACTCCACGGCCGTCTGACAGGGTCTGCACAACTTGTAGGTCTGCTCCACGTGGTGCTTGTACACCTCAATCTCCTCATCATAGTTCTCCTAGGGTAGGGAAACCAAAATAGAATTGTTTTTCTAATGACCACATTGGCTTTATGCAAACTCACCGTGGATCACACACACTGCAGTTTTCCACAAATCAAACAGTAAAAAAAAAGAATACATACATCTTCCCTTGGGATGAATGAGGCCAACTGCTTGATCTTGACGGACTGGTTGTTGTTGCATTTTTTGCACAACAGCATCTGACAGTTGACCCACTGCAGCGTCTTTGGTGTCTCAGGCAAGGGCACGCCAGCAGATACACCATGGTTTAGATGCTCCGAGAATTGAGCAGGAATAGGTTTGTTGTAGTCACCATTCTAAAAGCAAGCAAGACAAGTACAAGGACCAAAGTGAGGCTCAGGGATTCTTGAAAGATGGGACCATTTCTTTCAATTTCTTTAATATTAACAATATTTTAAAAAAATAAAAAAATTGAAATACATATTTTTATAGACCAAAGTATCAGCTATCATCCCATGTAAAGGAACAATCTAATTAAAAGCTTTTTTCATTAAATGCACCTAACTGTATTCATGTCAACTCCGTCAGACACCATAAAAGGCATTTTATCTTCATTGTCCAACAAGTGTTTAAAGGTCTTGATTGTTTCATTCCAACATTACATTATTCAAATATTTTATACAAATGTATTTTGTTTTTGTTTTATGCCACTGTATAATGCTCCAGGGGGGGCAATTTCATTAGCATTTTGGCATGTTTTTCTAGATTCAGAACATAAAACAAGATTTATAAACGCAAACATGATCCCTTATGTCTAGCACAGCAAATACGTCAATAAATGAAGCATATATTGCAGGACAATGATTAACATTTTATCAGAATATTAATAATCTATTTTAAAGTGATGCTAGAACTGTTCTGTATAATTTCAGCCAGTAATTTTGAAAGTGGTACTCACAAGCCAACCTGTCAATTAAGTAAGCTGTTTTAGCCTGAAGACAATTCTCTTGCTTTGGTATGTTTCTGTCATTGAAAGTCCTGAAGAGCAGGAATGTGTGAAGGGTTTTGTCCCAGCCCAGCGTTTACACCTGATTGAAATAATCACTGTACATCAGATCCGTAAATCTGAGGCCTCACGTTTAATCCCACAAATAAGGACCCTGTCTGGTGCCACCACAGTTATACATAAAGAGATAAATGATCAATTTAAACAATTTTACTCTGCGCTATACACCTCAATCTCCTCAAGACCCTTTGCTGATTGATTCATTCTTTAATGGCTTGAATATGCCCTCAATTGATAGACTCCCATGACTGTCTAGAAGAAGAATTTATACCTGAGGAGATTGCAACAGCAGTGTCCGCAATGAAAAGTGGTAAATCACCGGATCCGGACAGTTTTCCAACTGAATTTTACAGGACGTTTTCTGGTCTGCTTTACCCATTCTAGTCTCGATTATTTGCAGAGTGCCTTAATACCTCAAAGCTACCGCCTAGTCTTCATCAGGCTTCAATTTCATTACTATTAAAGAAAAACAAAGACCCTCTGGAATGTGGATCCTATCGCCCAATCTCGCTTTTAAACTGTGATTACAAAATCCTAGCCAAGCTTTTAGCCATCCGTATGGAAGGCTCGCTCCACCAAGTAATACACTCTGACCAAACTGGCTTTGTGAGAAATAGGCATTTGTTTTTCAATATTAGACGCCTTATGAATATACTGTACACCCCAGCGTTGTGGGACCCGGAGGTGGTGGTCTCACTTGATGCGGAAAAAGCTTTTGACCGCGTTGAGTGGGACTACCTAACAGCTGCCCTTTATAGATTTGGCTTTGGCCCCAAATTCATTGTGTGGATGAAGATTCTTTATTTTTCTCCCATGGCTTCGGTACGGACAAACAACTTGTCCTCTAACTATTTTGCCTTGCACCGCGGATCCAGACAGGGTTGTCCACTCTCCCCCTTGTTGTTTGCTCTGGCAATCGAGCCTCTCGCCATTGCACTACGCTCTAATGATGCCATTCAAGGTATAATCAGGACGGGCTTAGAGCAGAAAGTCTCGCTATATGCTGACGACCCCCTTTTGTTTATCTCCAACCCTGATACCTCATTGCCATGTGCCTTATCTGTTCTTAAAAAGTTTGGATCAATCTCAGGGTAGAAGCTGAATCTAGGCAAGAGTGAGCTTTTTCCTGTAAATAAGGCTGCTTTAAAGTGCTCTTTTGCATGATTTCAGTTTAGGATTGTCCGGGATCAATTCACCTACTTGGGAGTTAAAGTGACATGGAAATATTCAAATTTGTTTCAGGAAAACTTTGTTGCTCTAGCAGACAGTTTGAAACAATCTTTTACTTTTTGGAATTCGCTACCTCTTTCTCTTATTGGAAGGATTAATGTCATTAAAATGAATGTGTTGGCCAAATTGTTATATTTATTTCAATGTTTACCCATTTTTATTCCAAAATCTTTTTTTAATTCACTGGATCAAACATTCATGCATTTTATTTGGGATGGCAAGGTACCACGGATTGGTAGAAGAGATTTACAGAAGCATATGGCACTGGGTGGTTTAGCTCTACCAAATTTTCAGACATAGTATTGGGCTGCAAATTTCAGAGCCCTTTTGTACTGGCTGCAGACTGATCCTACTGGCCCTAGACCACTCTGGGTCCAGATGGAGTCAATCATGTAAACCTGCTGCACTTTCTTCTGTGTTGTGCTCGTCTCTCCCAGTGTCCCTAGGCAAAAGGTGTGTCAACCCAATTGTAAAGCAGTCTCTTAAAATTTGGAATCAGTTCCATTTAGCCTTTAGCCTCCAAGGCTTTTCTCTATCAGGCCCAATCAATCAGAACATCTTATTTCCTCCATCTTTGAATGGGGCTTTTGCCATCTGGCACTCACTAGGCCTCTCCTCACTAGCCCAATTATTCTTTGATGATAGATTTGCCTCTTTTGCTCAGCTACAGGAAAGGTTCAACCTCCCCAATAACACTTTTTCCGCTATCTCCAGACTAGGAACTTTGTCAGAGCTAACACACCTGAATTTCCCCATAGGCCTGCGAATACAGCTATAGAGAACATCTTTGAGCTGAACAAGCTTCCTAGGGGCGCAATTTCAGATGTATATGCAATCATTAATAACTTTCTTTTGTGCCTTTAAAGACTCGTTGGGAAAAGGATTTGGGGGAGGAACTTGGGGAAGACACCTGGGAATCTGTGCTGCACAAGGTGCATTCGTCCTCTTTTAGCACTAGACACAGCCTCATTCAATTCAAGGTGGTTCACCATATCCACTGGTCCGGGGCCAAACTTGGAAGAATAGTCTCTGATTTTGATCCTACCTGTGTCAGATGTAAAACGGAACCAGCCACACTGTTGCAAATGTTTTGGGGCTGTCATAAACTGTCAGATTTCTGGGAATTAATATTTAAATGTTTCTCTGATATATATATATACATATATATGACACTGTTATAGATCCGTCTCCCCTCACAGCCCTTTTTGGTGTACTGCCCATAGGTACCCCCCTGTCAAGAATCCAGTTGGACACTGTTGCTTATAACTATGGATTATTTTGAACCAAACCAACATTTGTTATTGAAGTAGAAGTCCTGGGAGTGCATTCTGACGAAGAACAGCAAAGGTAATCCAATTTTTCTTATAGTAAATCTGAGTTTGGTGAGTGCCAAACTTGGTGGGTGTCAAAATAGCTAGCCCGTGATGGCGAGCTATCTACTCAGAATATTGCAAAATGTGCTTTTGCCGAAAAGCTATTTTAAAATCGGACATAGCGATTGCATAAAGGAGTTCTGTATCTATAATTCTTAAAATAATTGTTATGTTTTTTGTGACGTTTATCGTGAGTAATTTAGTAAATTCACCGGAAGTTTGCGGTGGGTATGCTAGTTCTGAACATCACATGCTAATGTAAAAAGCTGGTTTTTGATATAAATATGAACTTGATTGAACAAAACATGCATGTATTGTATAACATAATGTCCTAGGAGTGTCATCTGATGAAGATCATCAAAGGTTAGTTCTGCATTTAGCTGTGGTTTGGGTTTATGTGACATTATATGCTAGCTTGAAAAATGGGTGTCTGATTATTTCTGGCTGGGTACTCTGCTGACATAATCTAATGTTTTGCTTTCGTTGTAAAGCCTTTTTGAAATCGGACAGTGTGGTTAGATTAACGAGAGTCTTGTCTTTAAAATGGTATAAAATAGTCATATGTTTGAGAAATTGAAGTAATAGCATTTCTAAGGTATTTGAATATGGCGCCACGGGATTCCACTGGCTGTTGAGTAGGTGGGACGATTTCGTCCCACATACCCTAGAGAGGTTAAGGTTGATGATGTGCTTATTGATTGTGTCCTGCGGATGCCTTGTTCAGTCAGAGAATAAAATGTGAGCTTGTTTTGCCCTGTTTTCTTTATTTATTTATTTTTTTACATTTTGTTCACGCTTACATAAAATGACTATTAATTTTTTTCTTGTAAAGTTTTTTTGGGTCCAGTGGATGGTCGGTCTGTGGCTATGACTGTCTGTGAGTGGTTGCATTTCTCCACCCCTATCCCTTGACTGTTTACAGGAACAATGGTGAGGTGTTTGCTCTGTCCCTGTACTACAGATTGCCCTTTGTAGCCTTCTGCCCGGTGTGTTTAACTTGTCTAAAGTACGGTATCTTTAAAGCTAATTATTTGTATTTTTTTTTATTTGCATTTTTTCTAGTTGAGTATATTATTTATATTGTTTTGTGTTGTCTTGTGTGTAAAACTGAATAAACAGAGTTAAAAAAAAAAAAAATCACTGTAACAGTCTATGATTTCTAATCAGTTATGAGCTGGGCTGTAGCAAAAGCTTGCACACACACTCCTGCCTACCAGATATAGAGCTGTCCACCCTTCTTTTGCTATTTTATTAGGATCCCCATTAGCTGTAGCAAAAGCAGCAGTACTCTTCCTGGGGTCCACACAAAACATGACATAATACAGAACATTAATAGACAACAGCTCAGGGACAGAACATCATAACATCCCATTTAAAAAATAATAAGAATAAAAAAGGCACACGTAGCCTACATAGCAATACAAACACAAACTATCTAGGTCAAATAAGGGAGAGGCGTTGCGAGCTGTTGCTTTATAATTTTCTTAAAAACCAGGTTTGCTGTTAATTTGAGCAATATGAGATGGAACGGAGTTCCATGCAATAATGGCTCTATATAATACTGTACGCTTTGTTGAATTTGGGGACTGTGAAAAGACCGCTGATGTCATGTCTATGCAAACAATTTGGGATTTTCAACACACTGTTTCTTATAAAAAGAAGTGATGCAGTCAGTCTCTCCACAATTCTTAGCCAAGAGAGACTGGCATGCATTGCATGTATATCAGCCCTGTCATTACTTTGCCCTAAGTCATTACTCGGAACAATTGATGGTATTGATCTATAACGCATGCTCCACTTTTTAGTTGGAAGTTGAACTTGTTGACTTGTGCCAAAGTGGCAGCTGCTAAGGGAGCAGTGGCAGACCAGACGACTGCAGCCAAGGCAGCACTGGTCCACACCTGTCGGGTGAGTAGTATTGGTTGGTACAGTATGTGCCTCCCTGCTGAAAAAACAGCATAGACCAGCCTAAATTCCAAGCTGGTCTGTCCAGCATGGTCTAGCTGGTTACAATGTTGGTCTAGCTCAGGGATGGGCAACTGACCCTTTGTAGGCCTGCGGATCAATTTCCACAAAAATAAAAATAAAAACACCCCATCGGGTTCTCTCCACTTACTGTTGAGACTTAGAATACACAAGGTGCAATTTTTTCATTTGGTTGTGCATCAAACATTTTTTACTTGTTATGTCAGTCACTGACAGTCACTCAAGCAGCCCACGTCAGCATTTTTTTTTTTTTAGATTGGTAAGTTAGTCTAGTTAGCCAGCTAAACTTGTAGTAATCATTTTTTTAACTACCTGCACCAGTGACTGGTGGACCAGAAATAGTTTCAGGCCCTATATTCAGTGCATTCGGGAAGTATTCAGAGCCCTTGACCTTCTCCACACTTTGTTACTTTACAGACTTATTCTAAAATGGAATAAAGTGTTTTTTCCCCTCAATCTACAAACAGTATCCCATAATGACAAAGCAAAAATAGGTTTGCAAGCTTTGCACAACTGTATTTGAGGAGTTTATTCCATTCTTCTCTGCAGTTCCTCTCCAAGTTGTAGAAACATCTTCAAGGATGATCAATGGAAACAGGATGCACCTGAGCTCAATTTTGAGTCTCATAGCAAAAGGGTCTGAATACTTATGTAAATAAGGTATGTTTTTTTATTTTTAATACATTTGCTAAAATGTCTAAAAACCTGTTTTTGTTTTGTCATTATGGGGTATTGTGTGTAGATTGATGAGGAATTGTTTTTATTTAATCCATTTTAGAATAAGTCTGTAACTTTACAAAATGTGGAAAAAGTCAATGGGTCTGAATACTTTCCGAATGCAATGTAGGTCCATTCTATTTTCTACATAGTTTACATCTGGTTTTAGTCATTTACACTGAAAATATTAACAAAAAACAGCCCACCCAAGACTTTTGTATGCAGAAAAAACCCTGGATTGTAAATATCTGATTGCTACCAGGATAGTAATATGTACAACACCAAAAGCATATAAATAAGCCAACAAAGTTAAATAAAATATGGAACTGTAGATGAAAAGGTTCGTTTTCATCTATATCTTTTGTTTTGGAATAAGGAAGCTAGTAGCGGGCTGACAGCAAAGGTGTTGGCTAGAGACGAAGTCCAAGAGCTTACAGGGATTTGTCTACTTTGTTGCCAATTAGCATTTTCAAATCAGTAAATAGAGCCGAATATATTGATGAATAAGATTGGAATAATTTCCGTGTTTGACCGCTAGGTTTTATGACAACACAAGTACTCTATAGCTGACCCTGCTCATTCCTGAGCTTGAAATGTTGATCCTTTGCTCAGGACAAGGGCATTTCCTGGCAGAGAGACATGGAAATGAATAACATGGAAAATTACAAAAACAAATCTTATCCCTTATAAAATTCACCTGAAGCAATTTTTTAGATCAAATAATACAAATGAAATGTCCTTGCCAGACAAGGATTGTCCTGACTTTCATGAATCCCTGAAATGTATACGGCATTATAGATAAGTGTGCAAGTACTATTCAGGGCTCGACATTAACGCTTGTCCTCTTGTCCGGGACAATAAAATAAAAAATTGTCTGACAAGAAAAATAGATTTAAGTTGTCTGAATGGACAAGTAAAAAGAAAAATAACAATCACAAAATCAAACAATAACTCCGATCAGAATTGGATAAGAGGCCAACGTTGGAATAATATTAAAATCTATTTTTCATATACATAAATAAAAAAAGCCTACACGTCAAAGTGTAGGTGATTAGCTACAGCCTCATGTCCAAACCGATGCGGACATGAAACGCCATAAAATGTTGCCAAACTTTAATGACTTAATTAGGTACCCCCTACCCCCAGGCTAAACGCCAGTCATGTTTGTCAAATATAATTAAGGATAATTGTTTCCTGCTAATTGCATTGTGCGCATTGTTGAGCTTATAATATGAAGAAATAAAACTAGATCAATATTTTAAGCTAAACGTCTGATCTGTTGCATCAGCCTCATTGCTTCTAAAAAACATTTTAATGTGCAGTGTTATGAATTCTGGATCCGTAATCCCAGAGTCAGCTTTGAATCAGACATTTTTTATTGTCCCAGGGATGACGGCACACCTTTCATTTCAAGCCCTGGAGGGAATGATTTTATAACGACAAAAGTATTTGGTTGTAACTGTAATGTTGCAATACTTTAGAGGCTACCAAGAGGAGAAAACCATCCTCCAGCAGAGCCTTAAAGCAGCAGTGTTGTAATCTACATTTGTGCGTGATTCTCTAAACGGTAAAAAAGATAGTAATGCATTTATTTTGTGTCATACATTGATGTACAAATGGTGCTAAAGATGATTTTTTATTTTTGGATAAGTGACTTGGGGGAAAAAATTATGTCCTACTTGTCCAAAGGACAAGTCATCAAATACTTGTCCAAAGGACAAGTGGCTAAAAAATGTAGTCAAGCCCGGCTACTGATTTGACAAAGCAAGATCCATCATGTTGACACGGTCCACCATCTATGACACGCAACAATCAGCTGCATTGACAATCAGTAGTGTGGATATAATTGTGTGTGCAGTAAGATGAATTGCAGTACCTCCTGGAAGCCGTTGTACTGCTCGCAGTTGGGGCAGTCCCAGCAGTTTCTGTTTCCATATGGGACCACTGAGTCCTGGTTGCAGAACCAGCAATTCACATTGACATGTGTGGGTTTCTTTCTGTATAGGGAAGAGAAGTGTTTTACTTTAGATACACTGTCTAAAGGTGACATTGCTGATCCAGGTGAATAGCTAGATGCAGAGTTGTGGACACGAGTCACAAATTTGATGACTTGAGACTCAACTTGATAGAAATTAAAATGACTTGGAGCCTCAAGGCTCGACTTGAGACTGATTACTTGTAATTCTGTCTAGGTTCTCTGTGCATTACTCTCCACTCAGCCAGAGACAGTAGACGCAGCATCGCCCTTGCAAAAAAAGTTGGCTAGTGAAACGCACACTCGGCCCTCTGACTGGAGAGAGGTCGGGTAAGCTAGCAAAGAGACTGCTGATTTGCTGTACAGCTGTAGAATCGGGTGCAGTGCAAACGTAAAATTGTAGGGCGAGAGGATGGCCATAAATAGGATGCTCCACAAAAAAAACTGGTGATCAATAATATTAACTGTTTATTTTGCAAACTCAACAGCAATGGGGCACCAAGCAACAATTACTAGCGTAGGCCTACTGGCCATTTAGTAGGCTGTCAAAATTGTTGAAATGTATACATTTACTTATGAAGATAGCATATGGAATTTGTTCAAATTAATTACTGTATGCGCATCTCTCCACTTGTGATCGCCAAACTCCCGCCAGTGGAGGAGAGTGCTTTGTTCTCTTGTTGAAATTTTTGACGTTGCTTTCACACATTTAAATGCATGTGGCAAATCTATATTCCATCTAAACCTATAATAATTGCTGGTGTTTCATCATTCCATCCACATACCTTTTATTGCAACACTTGGACATTTGTTTCATACCATACATTTTCATTTAGTCCTACCATTTCTTACCCTCCGAGTGGGCGCAATGTTTATTACGCACATGAACGTTCGCAAGACTCATGGAGGTAGACGTTCTGTTAATTTAATTCAATGTATGGTTTTCTTCGCTCATATATCCCAGGTTATGTCGGAGTTCTGTGTCCTAGGTCTTTGTCATTCAGCTTGTGCATTATAGGAGTGCACGTGCCTCACTGCGCATAGAAATAGGCTACGTGACCTGAGCACAACACTGAGTTAATAGGTTCAATAAGATTAATTATTGTTCCATGTATGAACGGTGATGAAATATCATTATAATCATTAAGTCTGATTAAGACGAATGTACCAATGATGGGGAATTGCCTTTTACATTGTAGAAGCAGTTTATCGGTTGTAATTGCCAAGTGGGTAATTGTATGATCCTAGGAGGGGCTAAATGCAAATACTGTATGTACCTGTTTGAGCTCCTGTTAGACATTCAATTTGGTTTCAAGGGGAAGCTGTGCAGTCTCCCCCTCCTCTACCTATGTTCGTTCAGATACGACAGGTTAAGCCTCATACACAGGCATTTTCCTGTGTATATTTGGTCAATCTACTCGTCTTTTTAGTATGATATGGCGCTTTCACCATTGGATCACCAAGACCTGTAAATAAATCTACTCTGAGCACGCCAACCTGCCTTGGCTTCTACTGATTTCATGCCCTTATGACTGCTACAAGGTCCCTATTTTACAATGACAATCAAAATATATGTTGTAGACAAAATAAGAAAAAGGGCTGTCTGGTAGCCTCAATAAAAATACAAAGATTTGCAATGACAAGTTCAACTACATGTATAGATTTTTTTTTACTAGACTTGAGACTTGCTCTTAGAATGCATGACTTGGATTTCACCCATTATAATTGTGACTAGACTTGAGACTCTTGACCTTGTTACTTGCGACTTTAATAACCGTGACTTGGTACCACCTCTGGCTAGATGGAACACGGTTTCACAGAAACACATCATAGGATATTCATGCGAAAGTGTGACTTGAATGTAAAACTAAATAGCAAACTATATCTGCAAACAGCATGGTTTAGGCTAGTCCGATTAATCAGGCCATAATACACAATTAATTGGTACATACAGCCTGAAACTAATGCCTGCAAAATTGTGTAAATGTTCCTTACAATCAAGAGCGTTGAATGAAATGAGATTTAAATTTACTCTACCAATTGTCTGTGCGGTACCAAAATGTGAGACAATTTGCTCACCAATACTAGCTATTGAACCAAACATACCATGACAATGAAAATTGTAAATTCTGAATCAGGGGAGGATGATAAAACATCCACACCTTCCTTTTTTAATTTTAGATTGAAATCCAAATAAATAAATCTCCTTGTCATGGCATTCTTGGTTCAATAGAAAACTGAATATCCAATATAAAACGTTCTAACTATTGAACCAAGCATGCCACGAAACACACTTTTTTATTCAGATTTCAATCTTAAAACAAAAAAAGGTTGTGGATTGTTCTCCAACCTCAGAACCTCAGAATATAGCATTTTCATGGCATGCTTGGTTCAATAGCTAGTATTGGTGAGCAAATGTCTAAAATTGAGACCGCACAGACAACCGGTAGAGTATGTTAAGTTTGAATGTAATTGTATGAAACCTTCTGGATTGTAAGGAACATTTACACGATTTTGCAGTCATTCGTTAGAGGCTGTAGATACTAGGGGTGAAACAGTACGTGTATTCGTATTGAACCGTTCGGTACAGGGTCTACGGTGCAGTACGCACTGTGAACCGAACATTACTTTAATCATATATTATAGCTAGGAAAATATATACATATATCATTGTAAAGAAAATAGTATTGCATAAACCAATGGCGTGTAAATTAACATGGGAAAAATATCCACATAGTAATTAGGTTGTATTAAAAAATAAAGAGTTGTTTCGTCTCGTAGCTGTATGCAGCTCCGCTCATTAGTTATTTCACTCCAGCGAGAACAGAGCTAAGAGACCGTCGTAGCAGCAATTAACTGATGAAGGAATTAGCAGTTAGCTAAATGCAAAGGAGCAACATGGCAAGCCAGAACTAGAAGATGCCCCAGTATCATTCAGGTCTGCCGTCTGGGAACATTTCGGTTTCCCTGTAAACTATAACAGACTTTGCCAACGAGTGGTGGATAAAATGTCTACAACATGTAGGCTCTGTTCATTGCTGATAGACCATTCGAGTGGCAATACGAGTAACATGACTACTCATTTACTCAATTGGCACTTTGGTGCCAATTGGCACCAAAGTGCCAATTGGTGGGACTATGCAGAAAAAAATGAAACGGCAACCACCTCTCCCCACAGCCTTCAGGCAGCAATATGTGGCTGACTCCGGTAGGGCTAAAGAAATCAATGCAGCGATAGCAAAATTCATAGCGGCAAATATGAGACCTTTCTCTGTAGTAGAGAACGCGGGGTTCAGAAACATGTTTAACCTCTTTGGGCTAGGGGGCAGTATTTAGACGTGCCCAAAGTAAACTGCCTGTTACTCAGGCCCAGAAGCCAGGATATGCATATAATTGGTAGATTTGGATATGGATAAAAACTTTAAAGTTTCTAAAACTGTAAAAAATAATGTCTGTGAGTATAACAGAACTGATATGGCAGGCGAAACCCCGAGGACAAACCACCCCCCCAAAAAAAAATATTTCAGCCAATCACTGTTTTCAATGGCTGTCACTTTTATTATAAAGGTGAAAACCTCCCAGATTGCAGTTCCTAGGGCTTCCACTAGATGTCAACAGTCTTTAGAAAGTTTCAGGCTGGTTTTTGGAAAAATGAGCTACAAGTTCTGGTTTTTCTAAGTGGCTCCCATTTTGGCTATAGTGTTTCCATGCACGTGGAGGAAAGCACATTCTTTGTTATTTATCTCTGGTAATGAACATACTATTCTCCGTCAAATTGTATTGTTTATTTACGTATTAGGGTACCTAAGGTTTGATTATAAATGTTGTTTGACTTGTTTGGATAAGTTTATTGGTAACGTTTGAGATTAATTTTGTATGCATTTTGAAGGAGGGAAAACGGTGGATTATTGACTGAAGCGCGCCGGCTAAACTGAGTTTTTATGGATATAAAAAAGGACTTTATCGAACAAAAGGACCATTTGTGATGTAACTGGGACCTTTTGGAGGGCCAACAAAAGAAGATCTTCAAAGTTAAGGCATTTATTATATCGCTATTTCTTGCTTTCGTGGCGCACCTGCCTGGTTGAAAAATGTTTTTCATGGTTTTGTATGCGGGGCGCTGTCCTCAGTTAATCGCATGGTGTGCTTTCGCCATAAAGCCTTTTTGAAATCTGACACAGCGGCTGGATTAACAATAAGTTAAGCTTTATTTTGATGTTTTACACATGTATTTTCATGAATGTTAAATATTTATATTTCTGTAGTTTGAATTACGCGCTCTGCAATTTCACCGGATGTTGTCGAGGTGGGTCGCTAGCGGAACGCCTGTGCTAGAAAGGTTAACCTGTTAGGGCTAGGGGGCAGTATTTGCACGGCTGGATAAAAAACTTACCCGATTTAATCTGGTTACTACTCCTGCCCAGTAACTAGAATATGCATATAATTGTTTGATTTGGATAGAAAACATGGTGTCTGAGTATAACAGAACTCATATGGCAGTCAAAACCCTGAGACAAATCCTGACAGGAAACTGAAATCTGATGTGTGGATATCACTTCAAACATTTGCTATTGAAACACACAGGGGCTTGTGAATCATTTAGCACTTCCTATGGCTTCCACTAGATGTCCCCAGTCTTTACAAAGTGGTTTGAGTCTCCTATGGTAGTAACTGACCCAAAGAGAGGCTGTGGCACTTGGTCACAGGGGATGGGCCATTACCATTGTGACGTCGGCGCCCATGACTACTCTCCCTTTTCGAAACATTTTGAAAAACAATGCAACCGTCCCAATGGAATATTATTGAAGCCCTGGTTGAAAAAGCCCCTAAAGATTTATGTTATACAACGTTTGACATGTTTGAACGAACTTAAATATATATTTTTTGCTCATTCCTGACGACAAGTCAGAGGCACACGGTACATTTTCACTAGCCTTCGGAGCGCGCTAACACTATTGGGACATAAATTAACTTTTTTGAACAAAACTACATTTGTTATGGACCTGGGATTCCTAGAAGTGCCTTCTGATAAAGATAATCAAAAGGTAAGGTATTATTTACAATAGTATTTTTGATGGTTGATCGTTCCAAGTTGGCTCCGACATGTATAGCCTAGACTTTTTTTCTGGGCATACCACGTCAATTTATTGCAAAGTGTGATTTCCCAGTAAAGTTATTTTTAAATCTGGCAAAGCGATGGCATTCAAGACATGTTAATCTATAAGTCTTTAAAGACAATATTACATTTTAACAATGTTTTCGAATAGTAATTTTGTCAATTGTAGCGCTAATAAACCGGAAGCATTTGAGGCAAAAGATTTTCTGAACGTCATGCGCCGATGTAAAATATGAACTTTATCGAACGAAAAATTCATGTATTGTGTAACATGATGTCCTAGGAGTGTCATCTGATGAAGGTTGTCAAAGGTTAGTGCTGCATTTAGCTGTGTTTTGGGTATTTGTGATGCATGCTAGTTGCTTTGAAAATGGCTGTGTGATTATTTCTGGCTGGGTACTCTGCTGACATAATCTAATGTTTTGCTTTGTTGTAAAGCCTTTTTGAAATCGGACAACGTGGTTCGATTCAGGAGAGGTGTATCTATAAAACGGTGTAAAATAGTCATATGTTTGAGAAATTGAAGTTATAGCAGTTATGAGGTTTTGCATTTAGCGCGACGCGATTCCACTGGCTGTTGATTAGGGTGGGACGCAAGCGTCCCACTGGCCCAGACAGGTTAAACATGTTTAAACTAAAGAACAACTTGAGAGCGAGTTGTCAGAAACGCTGTCTGTTTCTCTAACAGACAGTTGGACTACTTGATCTACAGATCAGTAACGGCTCATTTCATTACAGCAGAGTGGGAGATAAAAAGTGTCCTTCAAACAATGTCCTTCAAACATGTCCCCTTGAGTGTAGTCACACCAGTGTAAACTTGGGGGAAGAGCTAAGGGAAATAGTTGCAGTGTGGAAGTTGGAGAGGGATAATGAAACGATTCCTGTGACCACTGACAACACTAGAAATATTGTAAATGCAGTTGCACTAGCTGGATTGGGGCCACAGATAAGATGCTTTGCTCACGTAATTAATCTAGCATCTCAAAAAGCAATGTCAGTGAATCCAATCTCTCGCCTCCTAGCAAAGATCAGGAAGGTGGTATCCTTCTTTCATAAAAGCACAACTGCTGAACATGTTTTCAAGATAAAACAGGAGATGCCAGAGCTGCCAAACCACAAACTAATCCAAGATGTCCCTACTAGATGGAATTCAAGCCATGACATGGTTGAGAGATACCTTGAGCAGAAAGTTGTGGTGCATTCTACACTGACTGATCAAGATGTGAGGAAGAAGGTCAAAGGTATTGTGACTTTGTCTGAAAATGACATAAGACTAGCAGAGGAAGTTATCAAAGTATGCAAACCTCTCAAAACAGTCATAACACTGATATGCACTGAGAACATTCCATCAGTTTTCATGGTCCTGCCTATGAAAACAATGATGGCATCTGATGAAGATGAACCCGCAGTAAGGGATGTCAAGACTGCCATCAGAGTTAACATGGAGCCTAGATATGCTGAACCTGATGTTCAAGACTTCTTACACAAGAGCACTGCTTTGGACCCCAGGTTCAAGTCCCTGCTGCACCAGGATGTTGCTGCTTGTCTGAGAGTCTACAATGAACTCACAGCAGAGATTGTGACCAATATACAACAGGTATTGTGTTTATTTGTTCATGTGACATTTATTTTATTAATTAGTGATTTAACAATTAATTATAAAGTAATAATTGTAATTGTCATAATAGTGTCTGATATATATTTCTAACAACAAATCATTTTTAAAGCCACTTCAGAGATAGCAATTTATCTAATTTAATTCTGCAAGGTCAAGCCACGATACCACAGGAACCAACCCCTCTCCAGATACGACAGACGACAGGGGTTCTCCTCCAGAAAAGAAGTCTACCATGGCTGAGCTTTTTGAGGATTGTTCATAACCCAGGAGGGAACCAAGGTCATAGAGGAGATGACCTCATACCGGGAAGTGACCCGTATTGCTCTGGATGCTGATCTATTTACATGGTAGAAGACCAAAGAGTTAACATACCCTCATGTTGCCATGTTAGCAAGGCGCTACCTGGCTGTCCCTAGCGAGAGGGTATTCTCCACAGCGGCTGACAATGTCACAGCAAGCCGATCTGTGCTCACTGCAGATAATGTGGATACATTAATCTTAAAGAAAAACTTGAAAATCTGATTATTATTCTTTTTTTCTTCTTCAAGTAACCAGTCTCAAGTGGTCCTATTTTGTTTAAGGCACTGCAATGTGACTTAATTTTGAAACCGTAACGTTACCGAACCGTGAGTTTTGTGAACCGTTTCACCACTAGTAGATACCAACTGATTGTATTATAGACTAATTAAATCAGACTAGGTTAATAAGGCTAGCGAACTACCAGGTGTGTTAAAATAAATGGAACGTGATACATTCGAGGCGGACATCCTGTAGCGTAATGTTACTACTAGTCAAAGGCGCGCGGGGGGGCCCACTCGCCACGGACAATGTTAGTTAGCTAGCAGCTATCTAGCTAGCTAGTTCATTACCAGTTGACTGGCGATTCGCAGGAATATTATTTGGTAATAGGATGTTATATTATTCGTTTTAGATGGCTGCAACTAATGTTAGTAGTGTATGATTACGTGTTAGTTGGCTCATTAGCTGCGTGGAATATGATAAGCAAACATGGCAGACTAGCTAGTTTACTGCATACCTTGTTGCAATTTTGTAAATCAGAGCTCCCCCAGCCATAAAGACCGTTGCTCCGGCTCCTCCGTACATGAATTGAGGATATTCCAAGATCAGCTGGTTGAACGCCTCCATTTATTCCCAGTGTTTGGCGGTTATCTAAAACAGAAGTGTATGTATGGCAGCTAGTGTTTATATTTCTAGACATGTATCGAGCATGCACGAGGCAAACTCTGAATTGACCTCTTTCAGAGAGGAAAGAGGCCCCGCCTCTTCTTCGTCTTCTTCTTTGGGATTGGCATCCAACGTTTAAGGTGCATAAACCGCCACCTACTGTACTGGAGTGTGAGGCCAGTCATTGCCTACCTACATTAAATTATCTTTATTAGTCCTGTTCCTCTAAGAACGTGGAATAGAGCTCTAGACACCACTTTCCTCCCCCCACTACACCACCCAACCCCCTCTAGCCTCTCTAACCCTTTCACACAATCTCTCCCTATCTACATCATATATTTTAAATCAAATTAAAGCAGGAAGAACCAGTGACTGTTCCGGGATTCTTCCGATGGCATTGAGGAGTACACCACATCAGTCACTGGCTTCATCAATAAGTGCATCAATGACGTCGTCCCCACAGTGACTGTACGTACATATCCCTACCAGAAGCCATGGATTACAGTCAACATCCACACTGAGCTAGAGGGTAGAGCTACCGCTTTCAAGGAGCGGGACTCTAACACGGATGTTTATAAGAAATCCCGCTATGCCCTCCAACGAACCGTCAAACAGGCAAAGCGTCAATACAGGACTAAGATTAAATCGCACTACACCAGCTCTGACACTCATCGGATGTGGCAGGGCTTGCAGACTACAAAGGGAAGCACAGCCGAGAGCTGCCCAGTGACACAAACCTACCAGACAAGCTAAATGACTTCAATGCTCGCTTTGAGGCAAGTAACACTGAAACATGCATGAGAGTATCAGCTGTCCCAGAAGACTGTGTGATCACACTCTCCTCAGCCGATGTAAGACCTTTAAACAGGTCAACATTCACAAGGCCACAGGGCCAGACGGATTACCAGGACGTGTACTCCGGGCATGCGCTGACCAACTGGCAAGTGTCTTCACTGACATTTTCAACCTCTCCCTGTCTGAGTCTGTAATACCAACATGTTTCAAGCAGACCACCATAGTCCCTGTGCCCAAGAACACTTAGGTAACCTGCCTAAATGACTACCGACCCGTAACACTCACGTCTGTAGCCATGAAGTGCTTTGAAAGGCTGGTCATGGCTCACATCAGCACCATTATCCCAGAAATCCTAGACCCACTCCAATTTGCCTACCGCCCCAACAGATCCACAGATGACGCAGTCTCTATTGCACTTCACGCTGCCCTTACCCACCTGGCCAAAAGGAACACCTACGTGAGAATGCTATTCATTGACTACAGCTCAGCGTTCAACACCATAGTGCCCTCAATGCTCATCACTAAACTAAGGACTAAACACCTCCCTCTGCAACTGGACTTCCTGCCCCAAGGGTAGGTAACAACACATCTGCCACACTGATCCTCAACACGTGGACCCCTCAGGGGTGCATGCTCAGTCCTCTCCTGTACTCCCTGTTCACTCATGACTGCATGGCCACTGTTACATTTTTATTTTAGTCATTTAGCAGACGCTCTTATCCAGAGCAACTTACAGTAGTGAATGCATACATTTCATACAATTTCATGCATTTTTTTTTCTGTGCTGGCCCCCCATGGGAATACAAACCCACAACCCTGGTGTTGCAAACACCATGCTCTACCAACTGAGCTACAGGGAAGGCTACGTTTCCCCCAGTCTCTGTGTTGTTGTGGGTTTGTGTGGGTATTTCAGGAAATGGCTTCCTGGAATCCTAAAGCAGCTGATTGGTCGGCCCCATCGCTGATTGGAGCTCTGACCCCTCCCTCTCGTCAGGGGAAACAGCTGTCTCTTCAATTACCAACTCCTTCTCCAGCTTGATAAAAGACAGTGTTCCTTCATCAGAAGATAACTTATTTTTATGTCCTGTGTTGGTTGTTGTGGAAGTTAGTGAAAGTTGTTTTCACTGGACCGCAGTGGAGAAGGTGAAAAGCTTCAAGTTCCCTCGGTGTAAACATCACTGACAATCTCAAATGGTCCACCCACACTGAAAGTGTGGTGAAGAAGGCGCAACAGCGCCTCTTCAATCTCAGGAGGCTGAAGAAATAAGGCTTGGCCCATAAGACCCTCACAAACTCTTACAGATTCTGTTGGGCTGTATCACCGCCTGGTACGGCAACTGCACCACCCGCAACCGCAGGGCTCTCCAGAGGGAGGTGCGGTCTGCCCAATGCATCACCGGGGGCACGCTGTCTATCCTACAGTACACCTACAGCCCCCGACGTCATAGGAATGCCAAAAAGATCATCAAGGACATCAACTACCCGAACCACAGCCTGTTCACCCCGCTATCATCCAGAAGGCGAGGTCAGTACAGGTGCATCAAAGCTGGGACTGAGAGACTGAAAAACAGCTTCTATCTCAAGGCCATCAGACTGTTCAGTAGCCATCACTAGTCGGCTACCAACAGGTTACTCAACCCTGCACCTTAGAAGCTGCTGCCCTATGTACATACAGTAGACATGGAATCACTGGTCACTTTAATAATGGAACACTAGTCACTATAATAATGTTTACATACTGTTTTACTCATTTCATATGTATATACTGTATTTTAGTCAATGCCACTCTGACATTGCGCGTCCTAATATTTCTATATTTTTTAATACCATTCTTTTACTTTTAGATTTGTGTGCATTGTTGTGAACTGTTAGATACTACTGTACTGTTGGAGCTAGCATTTCGCTACACACAAGCATTTTGCTACACCCGCAATAACATCTGCTAAATATGTGAATGTGACCAATACAATTTGATTTGATTTTGTCTTAGTTGTCTGTGTGACTTGTCTGTCCACCGGAACCCTCTGGTGTGCACTGAAGCCTCTCTGACGGGTTGAGGTGCCATGTTCAGAGGCAGCTGGCCGCTGGAGCCTCCCATGGAGTGGTCAACACAACGATGTGCTGGAGCTCAGGGTGGTTCGCCTAGCTCTTCAACAGTTCCAGCCCTACCATTTCCCCTGATCACAGCTATGCTAGACCGGGTCATCTTGATTGGCCACCAGCTGCTCTTGATAGCTCCATGCTGGCCGAGACCACCGTGGTTCAGCCTTCTGTTGTCTCTCTCCTCGGGCACTCCAAGGTAGCTGCCCATAAGCCCCGACCTACTCTTCAGGCTGGGGGGACACTGTGGCATCCGGACCCGCACCACCTCCAGCTTCGGGCTTGGCCTCTGAGCGACGTTAGTGGACCAGTCTAGGCTTTCAGGACAATGGGGTGAACACGTTGTGGTTTCTTCCACCAATGCATCTTATCAAATGTGGTGGGGAATATTCTGAGCCATATGTGCAAACGGTTTTACGGTTTTCACAGACACTGCTTGATGCGGGCCGAGTGGCATCCACATTGAGAGTTTATTTAGCCGCTATCTCAGCATGCCATGACGAAGGCCAAGAGGGACCCATGGCTGGCTACACATTGCTCGCCAAATTTATGAAGTGAGTTCAATGTCTGTGATCAGCAATGGCCCGCTCGGTGCCAAACTGGAACGTTGACGTGGTTCTGCCAGCGATTGCTAAGCTGCCCTCGAGCCCCTAGAGTTGATGACTTTGAAGCACCTATCCATGGCATTCCTGTTGGCTATTACCTCCACTAAGAGGGTGAATGCCTTTTCAGTGAGTACTGAATGTTTTTCAGAATGGGTCCAAATAACAGGAGTGTCACCCTCTGTCTTAACCGTTCATTCTTATTTGACAGGCGTGAACCGGCCCTTATATTTGTAGGTACTATCGAATCATTGTTGTCCCCCGCCAATGAGGTTGGAACGGCTGTGCTGGGAGTTGCCTCCACTTCCCGGAGTGACATAGCAACTAGGACTGGCCTGAGCTCAGTCCTACAGGACTTTGCTCTATGTCTGGCCCTTACCCAGTTCACTGATTAATCGGGTATTGTTATACCATATTGGAGTGATCCAATATAGTGCTACATAACAAAGGTTACGTATGTAACCACAGTTAAGTGTGCTATTGGATCACTCCAATCCTCTTTGTCAGTTATCTACGGTGCTTTCGAAAAGAACACGAGGTGGAAGTAGTGCCTGCTCGCGGAAAGATACCATATTGGAGTGATCCAATAGCTCACATAAGCATGGTTATATGCGTAACCTTTGTTGTCTTGGGGATGTGGTTTAATGTGGGTGTTTCTTTGCCATTCAATCACAACAAACAAGGCCAGTAGCAAATATTGCTTATAACTAACCCAAGCTAGACCAGAGCCTGAATTACTGACCTCTGCCTGCCCTTGACCTGTTGTTTTGCCTGCCCCCTGTTCTAGTAATAAACTTGTGTTACTTCGACACTGTCTGCATCAGGGTATTCCCTGAAACGTGATACAAGGAGGTGGGCTGAGCCAAGCACTAGCTATTGAGATCATATTGGTGCATTCTAGCATTTATTTGCATATTGATTTATTTTATATATTTTTGTTTATTTAACCTTTATTTAACTAGGCAAGTCAGTTAAGAATAAATTCTTATTTACAATGACGGCCTACCAAAAGGCAAAAGGACTCCTGCGGGGACAGGGTCTGGGTAAAAAGAAAAAAGTAGGACAAAACACTCATCACGACAAGAGAGACACAACACTACATAAAGAGAGACCTCTTCCCGTTAGGGAACGCCTACTCTGTGAAGCGTGCGTGTGCAACTCAATTCGCCCTCACATTCCTTGGAAACAATGCCATTTTTTTAAATCGTTGGTAAAGTCTACAAAACGCAGTCCACTCTGTTTGTTATAGATTTTAGTTTTGGAAACAGAAAACTGTATGGAGATCAAATATTTCATCGATGAGAAAATTAGCAGAATGTCGGCCAAAATCGATCTCGCTCCATCTTCTCCCACTGCCGGCCACTGGGCTTTGTCTCATCACCATACTTGGTATATTTGGTAGCGAGTGGAAACGCCAACCGGATGATTCACATTCATACATCCAGTAAAATACACTGCTCAAAAAAATAAAGGGAACACTAAAATAACACATCCTAGATCTGAATGAATGAAATAATCTTATTAAATACTTTTTTCTTTACATAGTTGAATGTGCTGACAACAAAATCACACAAAAATAATCAATGGAAATCCAATTTATCAACCCATGGAGGTCTGGATATGGAGTCACACTCAAAATTAAAGTGGAAAACCACACTACAGGCTGATCCAACTTTGATGTAATGTCCTTAAAACAAGTCAAAATGAGGCTCAGTAGTGTGTGTGGCCTCCACGTGCCTGTATGACCTCCCTACAACGCCTGGGCATGCTCCTGATGAGGTGGCGGATGGTCTCCTGAGGGATCTCCTCCCAGACCTGGACTAAAGCATCCGCCAACTCCTGGACAGTCTGTGGTGCAACGTGGCGTTGGTGGATGGAGCGAGACATGATGTCCCAGATGTGCTCAATTGGATTCAGGTCTGGGGAACGGGCGGGCCAGTCCATAGCATCAATGCCTTCCTCTTGCAGGAACTGCTGACACACTCCAGCCACATGAGGTCTAGCATTGTCTTGCATTAGGAGGAACCCAGGGCCAACCGCACCAGCATATGGTCTCACAAGGGGTCTGAGGATCTCATCTCGGTACCTAATGGCAGTCAGGCTACCTCTGGCGAGCACATGGAGGGCTGTGCGGCCCCCCAAAGAAATGCCACCCCACACCATGACTGACCCACCGCCAAACCGGTCATGCTGGAGGATGTTGCAGGCAGCAGAATGTTCTCCACGGCGGCACCAGACTCTGTCACGTCTGTCACATGTGCTCAGTGTGAACCTGCTTTCATCTGTGAAGAGCACAGGGCGCCAGTGGCGAATTTGCCAATCTTGGTGTTCTCTGGCAAATGCCAAACGTCCTGCACGGTGTTGGGCTGTAAGCACAACCCCCACCTGTGGACCTCGGGCCCTCATACCACCCTCATGGAGTTCCTGCTGCTGGGTTGTTGCCCTGCTACGGCCTCCTCCACATCTCCTGATGTACTGGCCTGTCTCCTGGGAGCGCCTCCATGCTCTGGACACTACGCTGACAGACACAGCAAACCTTCTTGCCACAGCTCGCATTGATGTGCCATCCTGGATGAGCTGCACTACCTGAGCCACTTGTGTGGGTTGTAGACTCCGTCTCATGCTACCACTAGAGTGAAAGCACCGCCAGCATTCAAAAGTGACCAAAACATCAGCCAGGAAGCATAGGAACTGAGAAGTGGTCTGTGGTTACCACCTGCAGAACCACTCCTTTATTGGGGGTGTCTTGCTAATTGCCTATAATTTCCACCTGTTGTCTATTCCATTTGCACAACAGCATGTGAAATGTATTGTCAATCAGTGTTGCTTCCTAAGTGGACAGTTTGATTTCACAGAAGTGTGATTGACTTGGAGTTACATTGTGTTGTTTAAGTGTTCCCTTTATTTTTTTGAGCAGTGTATATCTGGCTCATTGTTCTATCTACGCCAGTAGTGAGTACAGCGAGATAAGCAGTTAGCTTTGCAACGGAGATAACTAAGTTTGAAGTTGAGGACTTATCCCCACCTGATTGACTTGCCATCTCTCAAGATGCTGAGCTAATTCAGTTCTACAGTATGTGTAGGCTAAAGCCTGCGCTGACCATGTGTTTAGCCAAGCTGACAGCAGCTAGCTAGCATAGCTTGCTGATAACTGCAGCTGGCAATCCTATCTACTGTAGCTATTTCTCTGTCAAATCAATTTTGGCAAGATAGCAAAAGCCTGTGTCAGGAATGTGTTTTTTAAGACTCTTTCTACAACACCTTGCTATGAAAGTAGCTTGCAACTTAGCTTCAACGTTTCATTGCGTCATGTTGATGGCGGCAGGTAGCCTAGTGGTTACCTGCCGCCATTACCTGTTACCTGCTCGATCAAACCCTCAAGCTGACAAGGTAAAAATCTCTCGTTCTGCCCCTGAACAAGGAAGTTAACCCACTGTTCCTAGGCTGTCATTGTAAATAATAATTTGTTCTTAACTGACTTGCCTAGTTAAATAAATATGTTACAGTGGAAAAGGTATCAACTGTGAGTTGAATTCCCAGTCTTGAGTCAGCTCAGCTGTCCTACAACACAATATTATATAACTGGCTAGTCTTGTCTCGTCTCTCCATATGTGCGCTGTTAGATCTTTCCCGTGGGACAAAGCCCAGAACTACTAATCTCCCTACAACAGGTGAAGGCTACAACGTGGACATTGCAAAAACATACCCCAGCTTGTGTAGATACATTGACTAAAAATCGATGTGTGTTCGTGCTACAAAGACAAAACGTTACGCTGCAAGTATCATATTGGTGTGCTTATAAAGACAGTATGCCTACACTTAGTTTTATTTTCTAAGTTGTGTGTAGAGTACAACTTCACCTGTCTAACCACACACTAACATGCACAGCACTCTGGGTGAGGTTCTCTCTCCAAGTCTCCAGTGGGTGATTAAGTCCCTTCAATCTATAGTATGTCATGTATTACAGGTTATAGACAGGTGCGGTCAGGTGGCAGGATGGGTAGAGTACATGACACTTCATACTGGATGACAGTTTGCCTCAACCCATGGGTCCAGCAAGCAGAGTTCATTAACAACAGGCAGATGTGAGATGCAGGAGGATGGCACTCTTCTCATACCACTCTGTAGATTACTGCTTAATGACCAATTCAAAGCTTCCTCCAGGAGGATGCTTTGCACCAGTAAGTAGCCTACAGAGTAATATGAGAAGAGGGCAATTGCTGAACTTATGTAGATACTCTAAACTAAGTATTTTGATAACTTTCCAGTGTAACAGTTCCATGTAGAATAAACCATACTTCACATAATACTGTGGAAGCAGTGTTCTGCTAATAAAGAAGGTGCAAATATGATACTTTCCTGTATGGTGTCCCGTATAAAACAGGAGTTCCCAGACATATTTGAAGAATACACAGGATTTTTTTTTAAAACTACCAGAGGCGTACACTGCACTTTCAACACATTATCATCCACACTGCACCAATCCATTTCACTGCATTGCTCATCACACCAGTCTAGTTACAGTAAATATTGCATAATGTTACTGTAAGGGAGTGCGTAACTGGCGGCAGGGAGAGCAAAACTGGGTAATCAACGCAGCAGTTTTATTCATAAAAACCACCGGTAACCAGAACAACAAACAAATGGGTACAAAACCTGTCGCGCACCAGAGACAACGTGCACATGCACTTACCATAAATAATTCCGCACAAAGACATGGGGGGAACAGAGAGTTAAATACACATGTAATAAGAGAAATTGAGACCAGGTGTGTGATAAGACAAGACAAAACAAATGGAAAATGAAAAGTGGATTGATGATGGCTAGAAGACCGGCGACGCCGACCGCCGCCCAAACAAGGAGAGGAACCGACTTTGGCGGAAGTCGTGACAGTTACATTTTGGTTTGGAGTAGAAATATTCATATAATTGATCTAAAATGCCTAAAGTCAAACACAATTAAGTTCCAGTTCATAAAAAAATGTCTCAGACTAAAGTAATAAGCTGAAAGGAAGTGAACAATGTTTTTATTTCTTCAGGAAATTATACTATTATGAAAAGTGTAGTCATAATAAACTACTTTGTTACTGATGGTTCATGAAGGCTGCACAGACACATGACCAAAGGCAGTGAAATCACATTGCTAGAAATTGACAATGTGTTGACAATGTGTATTCCCCTCCAGACTTGTGGTTTGATGGTTGTTGAACATTGAGTTGTCTTAAGTCCTCCTCAAAGCAGTCAAAAGATTCGGAAAAAACTCTGAAATTTAGAGAAAGCATTAGAGCTGACCAAAGTCCATTTGAAATTGATATTGTAACTGTGAAAGCAGTGTTAATAAGATATTACCTATGTGTCACATGGAGGAACATTCATACAGGCCAGACTTTGTTTTGGGTCCTTCAACAGTGTACAGTTCGCAAATGGTGTCCCATCAAAGTATGCTTTAACCTTAATATGAAACCCTACTGTCTCACTGGCAAGGAAACAATAGCAAATAAAAATAGTTAGATTCACCTAATTTACACCTGACACAGCAAAACACAGCACAGTGCATAGATTTCACACTGCACCGGATAATCCTGAATGTGCCACAGAGACCAAGCCATGCATAAATCGTATATAGCCTATTTATTAAGAGGCATAAGAGCAGATACACACAAACTACTTGGTTAATCAGGGAATAGTATATATTATACAGTCTCCTTACCCATATTCGGACAGATCAGGTATGCATGTTCGTTCTCTGGTCCTTTTGGCTCCTTCTCCACAGGGGGGCTCACACTGACTCCACTCACTCCACTCATTCCACTTACCATCAACTAAACACAAGTGAAGCATTATGTGAGGAATATTACTTCTTAAGCTTTACATTTTCTTCCCAGTCTAAACAGTTCACACGTATATTATGAAAACATTTTGTGACGTTTTTGTTCATTTTGGTTTTCGGCAGCATTAGGCTATATTTTATCTGGCTGTTCGAGCACACAATATATTTTTTTTAGGCTTGTTGGAGTTTGGTAGCTGAAGTTTACGCCCCTTCATCTGTGATTGGTCAACAGTAGGGATTCTTCTATGAAGTGTTTGTCATTCAACAACAAATGACTAGTTTTCATACACATTTTCTCATTTGAGAAATACTGCCCCAAACATCTTAGTTAAATGTCCAATTGCGAGACTAAGACCTCCTCTGCAAAAACGTCAAAATTAATTACAGATTTATTGAGTTATCTAGGATTAATTCTGACTATTTTCAGGAAGTGTACTTGTTGCTACGGCGTCTCAAGTGGGACAAACAGTAATATTGCCACTTTTTTCTTGTTTTTCAAGCGAAGGTATTTTAAGGGAGTATGCGAACACAGACGATCACTTCGCCTAGCCGAGTTCAGCAAGGAGCAAACCAAACCTATGCATGTGGATGCCTTTAGCCTACTGCATATGAAATGCATAATTTGTATAATCCAATTATCACTGCAAAAACATACAACACTTGGGCTGAATAAAATGTAATGAAGGAAAGCAAACAACACGGCTTAATAAATGGAAGCTAAAACTTGTTTAACTCACAGTCACAAAACTTAATGTCATAGCAGGCCCTGTAGTCTGTAATCTTTCCTTCACACGTCTTCCCATCAAAACCTGCATGTTCACACCATCTTTGCCGTCTTTGCTGTCCACCAATTTTTCGACAACGAATTTTTCCTCTATTAGATTTACATTCTTCCCATTTCCCCCACTGCGACCACTGACCATCCACTGTTGGACAAAGAAATAACTATTAGACTCATGGGAAGTCTTTCAGTTGTTAGGAGGACTAGAAGGATACAATGTTTTCACTACAGAGTACCATATACAGTAATAGTATTACTGCAAAAGTGTATAATATTATTCTAATTACAGTGACGAAATAAACATCTAAACTGAACATCAGCTGTTGACAGCTATAATCCTTCTAAGAGAGGCAAAACTTTATCAAATGGCTATTCTGCTAAAAACAATATTTGCTCAAATGTAAATAATTTATGAAATGGGCAAAGGGAATGTGTTCTCCTCCGGCTGTCAGTAGTTTACCTGGGCAATGGTTTTTGGTATTGCAGATTTTTTGGTCTTTATTGGATCCAGAGCAGGGCAGACCTCCATGTTTAGGGGCTGGGTTGTCACACTGTCTGAGCATTTCATGAATCCCCACCCCACAGGTAACGGAGCAGGAGCTGGGGGGGCCCCACGGCCCCCAGTTACCATTCACTGTTGAGGATAAAGAGGGAGGTTTGTTTTACATACACTATGAGTACATGTCATTGCTACATTCTGTGTATGTAAACAAGCAAAGACTTTAGGGTAGCAGTCAGAACCTCAGAGGAAAATAGGATTGCTTTGCCATGCCACTTACCAGGACAGAAAGGAAGCTCATCACAGGTCCTAGTGTTGCTCCCTAACCCAGGGCATTCATCACCAGGGGGCACTGAGGACGGTGGTGGGTTGTTGCATGATCTGTTGCGCCGCTGTGTAGGTCTGGGTAAATTCTCTCCCCCACAAGTGCCTGAGCATGGCTGCCAGCCGTCCCAGTTAGACCAACCACCATGAGCTACAGTCAAAAGAAGAGAGCGGACTTACTCCAGTGAAAAGACATGCCAAACTTGTATCATATATGGTGACGGTTACTGCACATGAAGGAATAGTGTGTATTGTCTAAATCCTGATGGTCTTTACTTGGACAGATGCGATCAACCACGCAGGGTTCCTTCTCTTCACTTGGACCGTCACAGCTGCCTCCACATCTAGGTTGGGGTTCGGTGCATGTCCTCACTCTGTTTCTTACGCCCTTATTACAAGTCACTGAGCAGGGCTGCCACTGACCCCACTTACTCCATTGGCCTTGTTCTTAAAAATGTTAGGCAAGATCATCAAAAGAGGCCCAAAATACTTTGACTTCAGATATTTTTTAATTTATGTTCCCTGTCTGTTAGAGGGTATGTACCTGGACAACAGCTTGAATCAATGCAGACTTTGGTCTCTAACGCGAGTTTCTGAATCTCTCTATGGATAGTCGTCTGAGCACATTTTCCCTGTCCCTGGCATTCTCGTCGTCTCTGCGAAACTCCCTCCTTACAGGAGACAGAGCAGCGGCCCCAAGCAGTCCATTCAGACCATGAAGGTGGCCTACAGGTGTTAAAAAACACAACAAATCACATCCTGCACTGGGACATTGGGATGTTCAAATCTGAAACTCATTGACACCAACCTGGTCTCAGAGCATTTCGTATTATTCTGTACTCACCCACAAGACTTGCATTTTCCGTCTGCTCCAATGTATCCGTAGTGAGGGTTAAGACAACAGTCATCCATTGTCACTTCTCCCAGTAGCCAGAGATCGTCACAATTTCCAGAATCAAAGCTGCTGTAACAGTTCACCTCCTGTGAAACTGGAAACATATACAGTTGAAGTCGGAAGTTTACATACACCTCAGCCAAATACATTTAAACTCAGTTTTTCACAATTCCTGACATTTAATCCAAGTAAAAATGTCCCTGTCTTAGGTCAGTTAGGATCACCACTTTATTTTAACAATGTGAAATGTCAGAATAATAGTAGAGAATTATTTATTTCAGCTTTTATTTCTTTCATCACATTCCCAGTGGGTCAGAAGTTTACATACACTCAATTAGTATTTGGTAGCATTGCCTATAAATTGTTTAACTTGGGTCAAACATTTCAGGTAGATTTCAACAAGCTGCCCACAATAAGTTGGGTGAATTTTGGCCCATTCCTCCTGACAGAGCTGGTGTAACTGAGTCAGGTTTGTAGGCCTCCTTGCTCACACGCTCTTTCAGTTCTGCCCATAAATGTTCTATAGGATTGTGGTCAGGGCTTTGATGGCCACTCCAAATCCTTGACTTTGTTGTCCTTAAGCCATTTTGCCACAACTTTGGAAGTATGCTTGTTGATCATTGTCCATTTGGAATACCCATTTGCGACCAAGCTTTAACTTCCTGACTGATGTCTTGAGATGTTGCTTCAATATATCCACATAATTTTCCATCTTCATGATGCCATCTATTTTTTAAAGTGCACCAGTCCCTCCTGCAGCAAAGCACCCCCACAACATGATGCTGCCACCCCCTTGCTTCACGGTTGGGATTGTGTTCTTCGGCTTGCAAGCCTCCCCCATTTTCCTCCAAACACAACAATGGTCATTATGACCAAACAGTTCTATTTGTTTCATCAGACCAGAGGACATTTCTCCCAAAAAGTACGATCTTTGTCCCCATGTGCAGTTGCAAATCGTAATCTGGCTTTTTTATGGCCGTTTTGGAGCAGTGGCTTCTTCCTTGCTGAGCGGCCTTTCAGGTTATGTCGATATAGGACTCGTTTTACTGTGGATATAGATACTTTTGTACCTGTTTCCTCCAGCATCTTCACAAGGTCCTTTGCTGTTGTTCTGGGATTGATTTGCACTTTTGGCAACAAAGTACATTCATCTTTAGGAGACAGAACGCATCTCCTTCCTGAGCGGTATGACGGCTGCGTGGTCCCATGGTGTTTATACTTGCGTACTATTGTTTGTACAGATGAACATGGTACCTTCAGGCGTTTGGAAATTGCTCCCAAGGATGAACCAGACTTGTGGAGGCGTACAATTTATTTTCTGAGGTCTTGGCTGATTTCTTCAGATTTTCCCATGATGTCAAGCAAAGAGACACTGAGTTTGAAGGTAGGCCTTGAAATATATCCACAGGTACACCTCCAATTGACTCAAATTTTGTCAATTAGCCTATCAGAAGCTTCTAAAGCCATGACAACATTTTCTGTAATATTCCAAGCTGTTTAAAGGCACAGTCAACTTAGTGTGTGTAAACTTCTGACCCTCTGGAATTGTGATACAGTGAATTATAAGTGAAATAATCTGTCTGTAAACAATTGATGGAAAAATGACTTGTGTCGTGCACAAAGTAAATGTCCTAACCGACTTGCCAAAACTATAGTTTGTTAACAAGAAATTTGTGGAGTGGTTGAAAAACGAGTTTTAATGACTCCAATCTAAGTGTATATAAACTTCCAACTTCAACTGTAGATCATTCATAGATTCTAATCAATGCTTCAATCATTTTTCAAGTATTTCACCATATTCATTTTTTAATGAACCTTTATTTTATCAGGGAGTCATACTGACACCAAGGTCTCTTTTACAGATCAAATCAAACTTTATTTGCCACATGCGCTGAATTACAGAAAATACACACATCAAAATAAAAATACAAAATGCAAGCAGAGAGAACAACATGGTCATGAATAAGGTCAGTAATTTAAGAACATTTTGAAGATTGTTACACAAATAAGGTGTAAGAAAGATAAATCAGATTTTAGTTAACTCAGCGACCGAAGGAATTTCCAGAGTTAGCCATCCCTTAGACCAGGTAAGTTTAAAGTTTAGCAATGATGTTAGTTACAGTCAAGTTTTTGTAAAAGGGATTCATACATGAAAACATAGCGATGTATCAACCAACCTACGTGACATCAAAGAGGGCCAAGCAAATTTCAGGTAGAGAATGCAGGGATGAGTAACGAAACTGTCACCCGTAATAAAGCGCCCTTGATAAACTGCATCTAACGGCTTTAATAAAGTGGCAGCTGCATTTATACATATGATGTCGCCATAGTCTAGGACTGATAGGAATGTCAACTGAATAATCTGCCTTCTACTATTTTGCAAAAGGCATGAGCTATTTCTATAGAATACATATTTACTTTCAGTTTCTTAAGTAACTCATTATTATGCATTTTAAAAGACAGCTTTTCATCTATCCAGATGCCCAGATATTTGTAATCAGGGACACGATCAATAGGCACCATCCAAAGTACATATGTTTAAATTATTTGTATGAGCTCTAGACAACAACATAGACTTGGTTTTACCTGTATTCAATATTAATTTCAGGTCAATAAAGTTTATCTGTAAAACAGTGAAGGTAGACTGTAGTTCAGACCAGTGACGACCTGTCATTAAGGGCAGGTGGGGCAGAGCCCAACCTGTTTTGAGCCCCACCTGTTCAGCTAAAAAATAAATATATTTATTTATTTCTCCCTGTGTTGCATGTTATTTTGGCATTTAGACAGTGGCTTGCGAAAGTATTCACCCCATTTGGCATTTTTCCTATTTTGTTTCCTTACAACCTGGAATTAAAATTGATTTTTGGGGGGTTTGTATCTTTTGATTTACACAACCTGACTACCACTTTCAAGATGCAAAGGCCATTCCAAGACATGTAAATGTTTCCCCTTAAACCACTCGAATGTTGCTTTAGCAAAAGGCTCAAGGTCATTGGCCACAGATAAAATGAAGTTTTATCTACCGTAGCTTTGATTGGACTGATCATGTCAACATCATACTTTGAAAAACTTAGCTAGCAAGCTAGACAAGTAGTCATCATCATGAATCAAGTTGACAATATACTGGAAAATCTTTTTCAATCCTTGTCATATGAAGAGAAATTATAGATTAAACTATCGGTGCTCCTCGGCCATTGGACATAAACATTACACAACAAGTAGGAAATCACAAATTCAACAATGTGCGGTTTGGAAGGAATCATGTACAGTTAACCACATCATTTATAACTAGGGATGCTGCAGAGATAGTGCTATGACCTGGTCTTAAACCCAACTGATTTACATTTAGAATACATTTCAAAAGATAAGATCCTAGCTGAGAATTAATCAAGGATTCAAATATTTTAGCTAGGCAAGAAAGAAAAAAATTGGGCGATAATGATTTAGGTCACAAGGGTCACCACCTTTGTGAAGGGGTAGTACATGTGTAACAGTATAGCTTCCGTCGCTCTCCTTGCCCCAACCTGGGCTTGAACCAGGGACCCTCTGCACACATCAACAACTGACACCCACGAAGCATCGTTACCCATCGCGCCACAAAAGCCGTGGCCCTTGCAGCACAAGGGGAACAACTACTTAAGGTCGCAGAGCGAGTGACGTCACCGATTGAAACGCTATTAGCGCGCACCACCGCTAACTAGCTAGCCATTTCACATCAGTTACACTCACCCCCCTTTTGACCTCCTCTTTCCGCAGCAACCAATGATCCGGGTCACGGCACCAATGTAACAGTATTGCTTCCGTCCCTCTCCTCACCCCCAACATGGGCTTGAACCAGGGACCCTCTGCACACATCAACAACTGACACCCACGAAGCATCGATACCCATCGCGCCACAAAAGCCGCGGCCCTTGCAGCGCAAGGGGAACAACTACTTAAGGTCGCAGAGCGAGTGACGTCACCAATTGAAACGCTATTAGCGCGCACCACCGCTAACTAGCTAGCCATTTCACATCGGTTACACATGGGCCGGATTCCAAACCTTGGGGATAGTACCAGATATAATCGTCAGATTAAAAATATGGGTTAATGATTCATCAATCAGGGTGGCCGAGAACTGCAGTAAAAATGGATCAAGCACATCAGCCTAAGTGGATTCTTTTTTTACATCAATCTTAAGCAAGGCATCTAGCACATCACAGGTAGTAAGTTGTTGAAATGAAAACAGAGATTCACTAGAAGTTGACGAGTTAACCGTCATGTTGGCTAGAGGCTGGCAGAAGGAAGAGCAGTCGATTGACTGACCAGGGTCAATTAAACCACCGTTTCTCTCAAACAAAAAATGCCTGCCAAGATAAAATGATTAAAAGCATCACTTATGCCATTCTTCTCAGTTATGATGCCAGAGTCAGAATTGAAAAGTAACGTGGTGTCTAGCATTATAGTGAAGTGTTGTGTTCACAAATCAATATTTTTAAATATCACATTTATTCTAGTGTTACTTAAACAACAATAGTAAAGGCACTGACCTGATTCCTTTACTGTCATCAGCAACACTAATGAAGTCCACAACAACTGCACCATTTCTCTGTCTTTGTCTATGCCTAGTACTTCTTACTGTAAGCTCTCTTTCCACTCTCTCTAGCAGGCTTATCTGGTTAATGTTTCACTTTATTGGAAAAAAACTGGAAAGACGTGCATCCCATTCCCGTAAGGTTAATAAACTCCCCAGTAAGCACGGACCAACACCAGTGTCTTTTGGACGTCTTTTTTTTGGTCCAGACCTATTTTTTTTCTGGTCTGGACCGGCCTTGATTTCAACGTCCATGGATGTAGATTTTTGGTCCGGTCTGGACGGGCCTTCATTTGGCCCAAACATGTTTGGTTCAGATTTGGTCAATCATAGATGTCTATGTTTCACAAGTTTGGACAGTACAGCATACAGTACAGTACAATACAGTAGAGTGCAGTACAGTAAAGTACCATTGTACTGTATTAAACTCTACTGTGCTCTGCTGTACTGTCCAAACTTGTGAGACATACAGTACCAGTCAAAAGTTTGGACACACCTACTCATTCCAGGGTTTGTCTTTATTTTTACAATTTTCTACATTGCAGAATAATAGTGAAGATATCAACACTATGAAATAACACATATGGAATCATGTAGTCACCAAAAAAGTGTTCAACAAACCAAAATATTTGATATTTTAGATTCTTCAAAGTAGCCATTCTTTGCCTTGATGATAGCTTTGCACACTCTTGGCATTCTCTCAACCAGCTTCATGAGGTAATAACCTGGAATGCATTTCAATTAACAGGTGTGCCTTGTTAATTTGTGGAGATGATTTCCTTCTTAATGCGTTTGAGCCCATCAGTTGTGTTATGACAAGGTAGGGGTGGTATACAGAAGATAGCCCTATTTGGTAAAAGACCAAGTCCATATATGGCAAGAACAGCTCAAATATATGACAGTCCATCATTACTTTAAGACATGAAGGTCAGTCAATCCGGAAAATGTCAAGAACTTTCAAAGTTTCTTCAAGTGCAGTCGTAAAAACCATCAAGCGCTATGATGAAACTGGCTCTCATGAGGACTGCCAAAGTAAAGAAAGACCCAGAGTGCTTCAGAGGATAAGTTCATTAGATTTAACTGCACCTCAGATTGCAGCCCAAATAAATGCTTCACAGAGTTCAAGTAACAGACACATCTCAACATCAACTGTTCAGAGGAGACTGCGTGAATTAGGCCTTCATGGTGGAATTGTTGCAAAGAAACCACTACTAAAGGACACCAATAAGAAGAAGAGACCTGTTGGTCCAAGAAACACGAGCAATGGACATTAGACCGTGGAAATCTGTCCTTTGGTCTGATGAGTCCATATTTGAGATTTTTGGTTCCAACCGCTGTGTCTTTGTGAGACGCAGAGTAGGTGAACGGATGATCTCCACGTGTGGTTCCCACCGTGAAGCATGGAGGAGGAGGTGTGATGGTGTGGGGGGTGCTTTGCTGGTCTGTGATTTATTTAGTAATTCAAGGCACACTTAACCAGCATGGTTACCACAGCATTCTGCAGTGAAACGCCATCCCATCAGGTTTGCGCTTAGTGGAACTATCACTAGGGCAATGACCCAAAACACACCTCCAGGCTGTGTAAGGGCTATTTGACCAAAGAAAGTGATAGAGTGCTGCATCAGATGACCTGGCCTCCACAATTACCTGACCGCAACCCAATCGAGAGGGTTTGGGATGAGTTGGACCGCAGAGTGAAGGAAATGCAGCCAACAAGTGCTCAGCATGTGGGAACTCCTTCAAAACTGTTGGAAGAGCATTCCTCGTGAAGCTGGTTGAGAGAATGCTAAGAGTTTGCAAAGCTGTCATCAAGGCAAAGGGTGGCTACATTGAAAAATATAGTCTCGGATATATACAGTCTCGGTCCCGCACTGGGACTTCACCGCTGGCTGGCCAGGTCCCTCTAGCACCGACTAAATGTGGTACGGGTATACCAATATCTTGGAGTGATCCAATATAGTGAAACATACTGAAGGTTACGTATGTAACCACGGTTATGTGAGCTATATGGATCACTACAATCCTCTACGGTGCTTGAGGCACCTCAAAAATGATGTAGAGAACGTGTGTCGCGGCCATGGGGTCTTTATATAGGGGCGGACCCCAGTCGTGACACAGGTGTACACGGGAGTAAATCTGTAAATCCTCACCTCAGATGTATCCCTCCGCCGCGGAGTGATACTAATATATTGGAGTGATCCCTATAGCTCACAACCGTGGTTATATACGTAACCTTCGTTCTGTTGCTTTTTCTTTTGGTCTGAAATGTTTGAACATGACCACTGCCAGAAAAAGCGAACATAAGTGCATGTGACAGATGGGAGGAATAATACATATTCCGTACTGCAATCTTCAGTTTGCTCCATTTTCCTATTTTAATTGGAATAAAAATGTTGAATGTGATATGCTTTCTTCATTGGCATGTCGATATAAGTGATTGTATATACGGTTGTAATTTGGCCATAGAAACAATGAACATAAAAGGAGTCTTTCCAATGTCCATAAATGTATTTTCAGCGTGCGTAGAAGACGTATTTTCAACGTTCGTACAAGATATCTTTTCAGTGTCCGGACGTCATTTTGCTCACTGGGTCATACCTCCCCCTGACCATCATTTTTTCAGCATTGTTGCTCAATTGTTATACAATGTTGCACAAATGCACCTTGTCAGACTGAATAGGCAAAACAAAAGGCAAAACAAAAGAAGATTTTAAAAAATGTATTTAACCTTTATTTAACTAGGCAAGTCAGTTAAGAACAAATTCTTATTTACAATGACGGCCGACAAAGATGAAAGATAAATAAAAAATGTCATCAAGTAGTACACAAAAATAAATCGAGAGAGATCAATGTGTATGGCCCAGAACTGACTGTTATCTGGGCAGTGTGCTAGAGATCCACTTTAAGATTTTGGATGACTGATTATCATACATTTTGAGTACAGTCATTTTAATCATGGTATAAATCAATATGGAAATATATTAAGCAATT
This sequence comes from Salmo trutta, assembly GCF_901001165.1. NCBI lineage: Eukaryota > Metazoa > Chordata > Actinopteri > Salmoniformes > Salmonidae > Salmo > Salmo trutta. The sequence continues at coordinate 26,506,482 of NC_042984.1, read as the reverse complement.
TTGGCAAATTGCCCAAATAAAAGTACAGTATGTATATGAGCAAATTTATCTCTAAGCTATAACTACCACAAACTTCTTAAACTAGTACCATGGAAATACTTTTAGCCAGCTAAGTCCACAAAGTTTCTTCAGCAATGTCCTTATAAAATAAAAATAATGCTCTGATATTCTCTTCACTGCATATCTGACCCATGTTTTAAGTCAGTTAGGATCATCACTTTATTTTAACAATTTCATCTTTTATTTCTTTCATCACATTCCCAGTGGGTCAGAAGTTTACATACACTCAATTAGTATTTGGTAGCATTGCCTTTAAATTGTTTAACTTGGGTCAAACATTTCGGGTAGCCTTCCACAAGCTTCCCACAATAAGTTGGGTGAATTTTGGCCCATTCCTCCAAACGGAGCTGGTGTAACTGAGTCAGCTTTGTAGGCCTCCTTGCTCTCACACGCTCTTTCAGTTCTGCCCACAAATTTTCTATAGGGTTGAGGTCAGGGCTTTGTGATGGTCACTCCAATACCTTGATTTTGTTGTCCTTAAGCCATTTTTCCACAACTTTGGAAGTATGCTTGGGGTCATTGTCCATTTGGAATACCCATTTGCGACCAAGATTTAACTTCCTGACTGATGTCGTGAGATGTTGCTTCAATATATGCACATAATTTTCCTACCTCGTGATGCCATCTATTTTGTGAAGTGCACCAGTCCCTCCTGCAGCAAACACCACAACATGATGCTGCCACCCCCGTGCTTCACGGTTGGGATGGTGTTCTTCAGCTTGCAAGCCTCCCCCTTTTTCCTCCAAACATAACGATGGTCGTTGTGGCCAAACAGTTCTATTTGTTTCATCAGACCAGAGGACTTTTCTCCAAAAAGTACGATCTTTGTCCCCATGTGCAGTTGCAAATCGTAGTCTGGCTTTTTTATGGCAATTTTGGAGCAGTGGCTTCTTCCTTGCTGAGCGGCCGGCCTTTCAGGTTATGTCGATATAGGACTCGTTTTACTGTGGATATAGATACTTTTGTACCTGTTTCCTCCAGCATCTTCACAAGGTCCTTTGCTGCTGTTCTGGGATTGATTTGCACTTTTCGCACCAAAGTACGTTCGTCTCTGGGAGACAGAATGCATCTCCTTCCTGAGCGGTAACACGGCTGCGTGGTCCCATTGTGTGTATACTTGTGTACTATTGTTTGTACAGATGAACATGGTACCTTCAGGCGTTTGGAAATTGCTCCCAAGGATGAACCAGACTTGTGGAGGCCTACAATTTATTTTTTGAGGTCTTGGCTGATTTCTTCTGATTTTCCCATGATGTCAAGCAAAGAGACACTTAGTTTGAAGGTAGGCCTTGAAATATATCCACAGGCACACCTCCAATTGACTCAAAATTTGTCAATTAGCCTATCATATGCTTCTAAAGCCATGACAACATTTTCTGGAATTTTCCAAGCTGTTTAAAGGCACAGTCAACTTAGTGCATGTAAACTTCTGACCCACTGGAATTGTGATACAGTGAATTATAAGTGAAATAATCTGTCTGTAAACAACTGATGGAAAAATTACTTGTGTCATGCACAAAGTAGATGTCCTAACCGACTTGCCAAAACTATAGTGTGTTAAGAAGAAATTTGTGGAGTGGTTGAAAAACAGGTTTTAATGACTCCAACCTAAGTGTATGTAAACTTCCGACTTCAACTGTAGGTATTCCTCTTATCTAGGCGGGTGAGGGCAGGGTGGAGTGCAATTGAGATTGCATCGTCTATGGATCTGTGGGGGCGGTACGCAAATTGGAGTGGGTCTAGGGTGGCTGGGATGGTAGAGTTAATGTTTGCCATAACCAGACTTTCATGAGTGCTACAGGGCAGTAATCATTGAGGCATGTAGCCTCAGAGTTCTTAGGAATGATTGTGGTCATTTTATGCGGGGATTATAGACTGGGGCAAGAAGAGGTTGAAAATGACCGTGAATATGGCTGCCAGCTGTTCTGCGTATGCTCTGAGAACATGCCCTGGAATACCGTCGGGGCCCGCAGCCCTGTGGTTGTTGACCTGATTAAAGACCCTTCTCAAGTCGGCCTCGGAGAGCGAGATCACCTAGTCCTCTTGGTCAGTGACAGCCCTCACACCTGGCTCGATGTTGTTGTCAATACTGTATGCAATGTCTGTGGGTGAATTATGAAACAATTACTGCATGCAGATGTGCAACAATTGTAATTTAGATTTGTTTTTGCGATTACTTGATCTATTTTAAATGTACTGTAAGAATGTTGCAGATTAAACTTTAATTAGTGACTATGGAAACAAATATAAATGTAATTAACAATGTTTTCAATATCCAACTTTATCCAGTGCCTTACTTTTTTATGAATGCTTTAATTAATTTTCCTTGCCAAATGCAGGTAGGGTATGGGCTTGTTATGTAATGAGGGGCAATTTTGGTAATTTCTTAGGCCGGGTGAAAAACATGTAAATTAACATTTACCTAAGTACTATTCCTGTTCTTACTTATCCTTGTATATTACTTAACATTTTTCATAGATGTCACCGGTTTGAGGAAACAATTTTAACCACTAGTATTGTATGAGTAAATCGCTCTGGATAAGAATCTGCTAAATGACACATTTATACTTTTATGACAGCTGAATATTAACTATTGATCATATTTTCAGGTAGGGATCTCATGAACAGGGTTGCCATGTCTTTTTTTTCTGCCAAATTAGGATACTTTAAAACAATGTTGTTGGTGAAAATGTATTGGTTGCGGGTTTTTGGGCTACTAGGGAATTGCATGGCGGCCACCATTTTCACTGTGACCTGCTGCTCCTGACTATTAGGCAGTGACGCAGCCTGTTTCTGATTGAGTGGAGTGTGGGGGGGTGGTGGTTGTGTGTGTTGACTGAGCGATGCAGCTGAGTCTTGTGAGAGGAGACAGCAGCATGCACGTTTTTACCAGTTGTAGGTAGGCTATTTGTCATTTGCTGAATCCAAGATGGCGTAGCAGTGCAGACGTGTTTTGTTCGTCCTCTCGTGTACTTTGGTATTTTTCGTCCTTTTTTGAAAATAAAACTGAAATGTATAGAATCTCTTTTCCATTTTAATTCAATTATACCTTCCGGTAACCTGCCTCACCCAATGTGATACGGAACCGCGATTATTTTTTATTTATTTTTTAGACCTTATAGCCAGAACCACCTAGCCATCAGCAGCTAATTAGCTACAAGCTATTTAGTCATTGTTAGCGGCCTTTACCTTCTGCACAGATACCAGATCCTGGATAATACTCGCCAGCCTACCAGTATCGGACTGTTTCTCCACTACAACGCCGGATTCCTGCCGTAAACCCTGGACTATAACTCCTGATCTTCACAGCAAGCTAGCTGCCACCGACTGCCCCAGTACCGAAGCTATCCTTGAGGCCCACCTCCCTGCCTACTCAGTTGTTCACCCGGACTCCACCCAAACACGGCTAGAATCCACTACTACACCGGATCCTTGCCGTAAGCTTTGGACCTTGGCACCGGATCACCGCTGCTACCGAGTGGCTATAGTGGCTAACCCCCCTGCCCCGAAGCTAGCACCAGTTAGCCGTGAGCCAGGTGCATCTCCCGGCTAGCAAACTAAATTACTACAACTACAATACCTCTTTCGCCATCTGGCTTGGATCCTTTGTCGACACGGCGCCCCGCCGCACCACCACGACTGGTCTGCCGACGAATACTCCATCCGCTGTGCCTTCAACCGGCCTCCGTCGGATGTTGGTGCAGACGCTTCTTTTAGCCCCAGGCTGCTAACTTTAAACGCTGTGTCTCCCACATGCTAGCGTAGTAGCGACTACTCCACGGCTTCCCTGTTCCATCTATTGCTGTCCCCTGGACCCTATGATCACTTGGCTACATAGCTGATGCCTGCTGGACTGTCCATTAATCACGGTACTCCATTTTGTTTATCTGTCGGCCCCAGCCGCGAACTCAGGCTCTGTGTGTAGTTAACCGACCCTCTCTGCCCATTCATTGCCATTTTACCTGTTGTTGTTTTAGCTGATTAGCTGTTGTCTTACCCATTGTTGTCTTAGCTAGCTCTCCCAATCAACACCTGATTGCTTTATGCCTCGCTGTATGTCTCTCTCAAATGTCAATATGCCTTGTATACTGTTGTTTAGGTTAGTTATCATTGTTTTAGTTTACAATGGAGCCCCTAGTTCCACTCATCATACCTCTGATACCTCCTTTGTCCCACCTCCCACACATGCGGTGACCTCACCCATTATAACCAGCATGTCCAGAGATGCAACCTCTATCATCACTCAGTGCCTGGGCTTACCGCCGCTGTACCCGCACCCCACCATACCCCTGTCTGCACATTATGCCCTGAATCTATTCTACCACGCCCAGAAATCTGCTCCTTTTATTCTTTGTCCCCAACGCTCTAGCTGACCAGTTTTGATAGCCTTTAGCCGTACCCTCATCCTACTCCTCCTCTGTTCCTCGGGTGATGTGGAGGTAAACCCAGGCCCTGCATGTCCTCAGGCACCCTCATTTGTTGACTTCTGTGATCAAAAAAGCCTCGGTTTCATGCGGCTCAGTTGGTAGAGCATGGTGTTTGCAACACCAGGGTTGTGGGTTCGTGTGGGTTCGATTCCCACGGGGGACCAGTATGGAGAAAGAATGTATGAAATGTATGCATTCACTACTGTAAGTCGCTCTGGATAAGAGCGTCTGCTAAATTACTAAAATGTAATGTAAATGTAAAATGTAAATGTAATAACAGTTGGTCATTACCAGGTTATGATGAGGTCTTAACTTTGACTGGTACATAATATAGTGGTCACAATTATGATCAACTGGTCGTATTCTGGTTAGTAAAAATACATATAATTTTTTTACATTTTTAAATTCAACCAGTTGTGACCAAAATAAGGCGTCATAAAAAGACGTCATACTGATGTCATACCTTGCCCACTGGGCTGTGTTCGTGGTTGGTGACAGCGGCAGACTGCAATCCCTTTTCCCACCCCGTCCTGTAGGTGGCGACAATACCCTATCTTGGAATTCTCTGCTGCTGTCTCGCAAGTTGAAGAAGAAAATGCGAAACAATTCCGGTTTCGGAGACTCGAAGTGTTGACCTGACAAAATGCTCGCCCAGTTGTCACGGTTTGGGCCTGCCTTGACCCGTTTTCGCCCTAATCGTGTGTGCGGGACTCGGTTCGTATCTCAATCGCCACTCTCGGGTGCTGCTGGTTCAGCCACAGTGTCGGATTTGCAGCCTTCACATGCCAAGGAAAGTCATGGACACGCAGAGGTCAGCGCGTTCGAAAAGGTGAGTTGGTCCTGAATCTAAACGTAAATAACATTCTCTAGCGCTCATCTGTTATTTACATTTTTCTCATTCATTGTAATTTTTGACATAACGATACACATTCCTTCAGTCAAACATAGTGGCTAGCTACATTACTAAATCAAATGTTATTGGTCACATGCAGATGTTAATGCGAGCCTAATGCTTGCGCTTCTAGTTTCGACAGTGCAGTAATATCTAACAAGAAATCTAACAAATTCACAACAACTACCTAATACACACGTCTAAAGGGATGGAATAAGAACATGTACATATAAATATATGGATGAGTGATGACCGAGTGGTATAGGCAAGATGCAATAGATGGTATAAAATACAGTATTTACATATGAGATGAACATTACTAAAGTGCCATTATTAAAGTGACTAGTGATCCATTTATTAAAGTGGCCAATGATTTCGAGTCTGTATGTAGGCAGCAGCCTCTCTTTGTTAGTGATGGCTGTTTAACAGTCTGATTGATGGCCTTGAGATAGAAGCTGTTTTTCAGGTCTTTATTTTTTATTTATTTTACCTTTATTTTACCTCGCCTTCTGGATGGTAGTGGGGTGGACAGGCAGTGGCTTGGGTGGTTGTTGTCCTTGATGATATTTTTGGCCTAGCTAGTTAACACTTTCTTCACAGTGCAGTGTATCATGAAACCATGACAACAATCTCTCTCAAACCTCTACAGAATCGAGATTATCATGGGTTCTCTCAGGACCCTGTCGTTGACGAGTGGAACATGAGGATGGCCTTCTTCTTTGGCATCTCTATGGCTATTGTGGTTGGGGGTACCTTCATCCACTATTTGCCAGACCATGGGTATGTTTAAGCTGCACTGCACATCCCTCTTTGTTACTTGCTCTGTCACTTGCTCTCACAAAGAGTAACTGAGAACTGAAAAACCCAGCTACAGTAGATATACACTGAGTATACAAAACATACAGAACACCTGCTCTTTCCATGAGACTGACCAGGTGAAAGCTATTGACGTCACTTGTTAAATCCACTTCAATCATTGTAGATGAAGGGGAGGAGACAGGTTAAAGAAAAATGTCTTGATGAAGAATGTCTTGAAACATCTCTATCAAGCTTGTCAACCAGACACTACTTTGAGGAAACCAGTCCTTTTCAGTTAAAGGCAGCGACGTGAGGAGACAAATTGTCTTGTTTTTGGAAAAGGTTGCGTTATCATCCCCATCATTTGACGACGAAGACGACTGAGTATTTTATTAATCAAATGTTGTTGTTTTTTTGTTAATATCACATTACACATTTAGTAATGACAGAATGCATTTAAAACTTCAAGCACAGTAACACTTGTATGACTTTTTGTGTCGATAGGAGTGGGGGAAAAAGGTGCTTGTGCATTGATAAGAGCTCTGCTACCCGACTCCGACATTATACATTGGGTTAGGGCCTGTTTGTTTTCATCAATAACTAGGGTACAGGCAGGGGTATCACTAAATTGATCACTAACATTTTGAAGCTGAGCCATTTGCATGTGTTCTGCAGTACAGTCATATCTGACTAAGATCATAACATGGTGTCAGAAGTGCTTCAACCTCGTCAAATCTAAGACAGGCGAGACTACTTAAATGTTCCTTGATTTGGAAGGCGGACGAGCAATATCCACCATCGTAGTACGGATGAAGCCTGAGCTGGAATGTGAAGCTAACTGAAGCTGGTTAGCTTTAGAAACCCCTGAGTAGATCTAGCTTTCTTTGTAGGATACCCTTCTGGACTCCACAAATTCACTTATGTTGTCTCCATCTTTGAACCTCTAAACAAGCATCCAACAAACCCATACACATCTTACATGTTTGATTTAACTGATCATCACAAACACAATAATTGATCATTAATCTTTTTGGCCTGTCTTTTTCTCACCAGTATGAGGCAGTGGGCCAGGAGGGAAGCAGAAAGGTTGATCACACAGAGGGAGGCTGCAGGTCTTCCTCTTATGGAGGAGAACTACTATGACCCAAGCAAGATTGTGCTACCAGGAGCCGGAGAGGAGTAGGATGTACTATAAGGAGCTGCACATTGATCATTTGTTTATTTCTGACTGTAAATTTCTCTTCAGTATGTTATAAAAAAAATACACTACTCTACTACACCATTGCTTGATCATTATTTTGTAGCCAGTGGTCAAACTGAATAGCCTTTAGTAGCAACTGTGACCGTATCAGTGATCATGAAATGGTACGATAGAGTCAAACTACTGGAGTCAACTCTGTGAGCCCCTTGTGGTTGCCCCGGGCCATGCCATCACATCTCCAATGGATGATACCACAGCTGTGAAAGTCTGACATTGTTATCATGCACCGCCCCCGCAAATAATATTACACTAGCAGACACAATCTCCAGGAAGTCAAAGGCATACATCGACAGAGGCTGTGTTTAGACAGGCAGCCCAATTCTGATATTTTTGTTCACTAATTGGTCTTTTGACCAATCAAATGAGCTCTGAAAAAGATCTGATGTAATTGGTCAAAAGACCAATTAGTGGAAAAAAGATCAGAATTGGGCTGCCTGTGTAAACACAGCCTTTGAGTGACGGCATGGAAGCACAAGTGCACACAGTAGTAGTGCTGGTGATTGACAAACTTGAATGTGGCCTAATGACCATTCTGAAACAAGATAAAGATTTAAGTACCAGTAGTAACATCTTATCACAATGCATGCAAGAATAGGCTTCAGTTAAAGATGAACTGAAACACTAAAACAAACCATGACATTCATTATTTTGTACTTTTTTTGTCAAGGGAGGCCAGATGCTCGCTGGCCTTCAATGCTACGGACGGCAACAATGACATACTCGTTTGGACCAGACAGCTTCAGATAAATGGCCTACACAGAGACAGAGGGGTGCTGTTTCGCTTGCTTGGATGCTTTCAAATCCCATTGAGAGCATACATCATTGATAGAAAAACCTTTGCATCTCGTTGGCTAGCTAGCCAGCTAGCTAAGATTGGCCCTTCCCTAAATTAGCCATGGATGGAGATAGGGATTTGGACTTGTGGTTTTACTTAATTCTCCCTACTGGCCAATGATTATAACAGTGATTTTTTTTTATTTATTTTTTAATCCAACCATTAATTCATACATTGCTGTGCCCCTAGCCTGAGGGTTTGAAGTTCAATATGTAGCTAGATGTAGAAGGCTAATGTTAACTAGCTAAAGTTGCCCATGAATGTAAGTTAGGCTAGCGAGCAAGAATTTTAGTCAGGTAACCTAAGACAACATTTTTTTACTGTATGACAGTGTGATAGACCGTTTCATCAACCTGAAAGAGAGGAGGATGGCATAGGCGTTTCTCTACAAGTAGGGTGAGTCAACATGTTTTTCTACTTGCACAAACACACACACAGACGCGTTTGGCTTCCCCTGTGATTTTACCCACACATCGCTACTGCGTCTGACAGTATGGGCAATCTCCATTTTAAAGTAATACATTTTCTATTTCATTGGCTGATTGCGCCCAACTCAGGAATACACACCCATTTGACTACTTTAAGATGGTGGAAGTCCTCAATGTCCATGGTAAAATGGGTTTTATAAACTGGGTGGTTCGAGCCCTGAATGCTGATTGGGTGGCAGCTGTGGTATATCAGATAGTATACAATGTGTATGAGACGTTTATTTTGACTGCTCCAATTTGGTAACCAGTTTATAATAGCAATAAGGCGCTTCTGAGTTTGTGGTATATGGCTAATAAAACACGGCTAAGGGCTGTATGCAGGCACTCCACGTTGCATCGTGCTTAAGAACAGCCCTTAGCCGTGGTATATTGGCCATTTACCACACCCTCTCGGGCCTTATTACTTAAATATCCATGACGAGTCCTATATCTCTATGACAACAGGAACAACTCCAATGTTAAAGTTTTTTCAAAGTTGCCGAAATGTCATGTGCGTCCACCTATATCAGTGCATTCGTAACAACCTAACCATTATGAATCTTCTATTCGATCAAATGAGCCCCATGTAGCAAATGTTCAATTACAAAAATGTCTCACTGTGTTTATTTTTGTGAACAGATTTTGGGCAGAGTAAAACATCTCGCGTCGCCTTGTCCTCTCTGGCATAAGCAAGCAATAACGTTTATATTACAATCCCTCAATGTAACAAGGCTAATTATTGATTTACAGCTGTATACAATCTTGGGTTTGACCCACCAAAAATTCTTGACTTAGTATTGCAGAAACTGTTTATCCAATAGAAATCCCTGATCACACTTGCAGGCCATGTCATGGCGACGTTGGCTAGATAAGGTCATGCAGAGAAACACATCATCGGGTCTAATGGACATCTCGATTTTTCACTTCTCTCAATGACCATGTTTACATACGCACAGTATTCCGGATAGTAGGTCATATCCCGCTTAAGGTCTTATGGTTCCCCAACCGGTGGCCCGCGATTTGACCCCCCCAAGTTTTCTGACAAATATTTTACCATGTTTTTATTTTATTGTTGGACATAAGACTGTAAACACCAGCAAATCAGCTCCAAGTAATTTTAATATTGGAAACCTGCTCCAAAGTATTCCAACGCATAATACAGTATGTGATCGTATACAAATGTATCTGTTTCGGGTACTTGCAGTCAACAAAATATTTTTAAATTACATTACGGGCCCCCTGACAATACACTCAAGAAAAGAAATTGGCCCGCGGCAGAATCTAGTTGATCTCAAGCCTATAACCTCTCACATATAGTGTGTTATAATATTAACTTCTGCAGAATTCATTTCTTGCAGTAAAATGATACAACAAATGTTAATTTCTCTGGAAAAGGAGTGGAGAAATGATTTATTTCTTGAAGACGCGTGTAATGCGTTATATTTGACACTTATGCAAGCATACAGTATTTCAACCACATAAAATATGCGCCCAAGATTAACTGAAGTCTTATCAGAAAAATGTTGTCGTTTTCTCAGCTTTTCTTTTCCCTAATTAAACTGACATTGGACATTTTGCACAGGACCAATCTTCACACTGTTTGAGTTATTGCATTTTTTCCCCAGTCCCTAAACGAGAGACAATTTTACCGATCTTAACTACATTAATGAATGAATTCTATCGACATAAGACATTCTGGTGAGCACTACTTTATTTAGTCTTCTAGGGCAACAAGTTATGACTGAAGAGAAGCTGTATATAACTATAGTTGACAAACAAATGACCTACAAAATGTCCGAAATTATAAGCAGAAACTTGGCTAGATTAGGGGTTAAAGGTACGGAGTATCAGCAAAATAAATTATTATGGTGGATCAAAGTGATTTGTTTGAAAATCAGGATGAAAACGTTATCACACAACACCATAGGCTGCACAACACACATGATATGCACAACTGAGCCTGTGCAGACTGCGAAAAACAACAGTAAACAGTATGTTTTTATGTCAATGTACAATATAATGAGTTTGCAAAACATATATGTTACAGACTATCTAGGTGGCTAACGTTAGCTAGCTTGCTAACGTTAGCTGGGTTAAGGTTAGGGTTATGTTTACGAGTTAGGTTGAAGGGTTAGCTAAATTGCATGGTTTGCTCTATAACCTGTTAGTTCATATGCCTTGCGACCGTGATGCCTAAAGCCGAGACAATAAGACAGTGGTGAAATAAATTCAACCAAACCTTTTGTTTCATCACAAAACCGGAAAGCAACCTCTGTCCGGTGAAGTCCACAAAGCATATTGCATGTAACAAACAGTTACATGACTTACAGCATGTTCAAGCAAGTTAATGTTTGCAACATTTTCAGGCTAATAAACAACTATTGATTTAGAACCATGCACAAGCACAAGTCGCAAAGAAAACAGGAGCTGCCTCCACTATTACAGCACCAGTTCAACATCATCAAATCGCCTATGCTTAGTCTAATACAGTGACAACTGACAGATACCAAAAACAATTCAGTCCAATCAAAGTAAGCCTCAATATGATGTGGCTGTCTATGGTTCTGATTTCTCTCTCGCTCTCTCTCTGTGTACGTTCGTGCAAGTAAAGAACATGTTGACTCACCCTACTTGTACCCTAAACCCTACCCTTAACATTTTACACAAAAAAATAGAACAATGAGCCAGATATTTCCCCGGATCTATAAATGAGAAGCTTCCGTTTGGCGTTTCCACTTACTACCAAATATGGTGTTGAGAGGCAGCCCAATGGCCTGTAGTGGGAGAAAATGTAGCTAGATCGATTTTGGCAGACATTCTGCTAATTTTCTCATCTATTAAACATTTTATCTCCATACAGTTTTGTGTTTCCAAAACTAGAATTTGTAACTGAGTGGACTGCGTTTTGTAGACCTTACCCTTTGCCAAAGTTTCACAAAAGTGTGTTTTGAAGGAGTGCAAGGGCAACTTGAGTTAGCGTTAGCACAGAGTAGGCGTTCCCTAACGGAAATGTGCAAATAAATGGTAGAATGCCCCAATAGGATCTCACTAGCTTGTGCTTGGCTCTGCCCACCTTGCTTGTTCTTTTCACTATGATTAATTGTCTCCCATTGGAACGACAGGTTCTGGTCTATATTGGGTTATGGACGTCCCAAGGACCCCGAATAGCATGGACCGAACAATATCCACTCTTGACTTCCGTTTTTTCCCTGAAGCGGTATACATGTATCTATTTGTTGACTTAAAAATCTGTCACTCATTAATTTGAGGCGTCCTATTGGTGCGAGATCATGGGCATAGGCGGATGTTATCGGCGTGGCACACTGTCGGGGGCGGGGTTGAAGGGTCGGACAGGAAAAGAAAAAGGCGAGGACATCTGTAACGAAAACGGTAATAAAACTAGTAGCTAAATGTAACCTATTTTAACATCTTTGTTATTGATCACCATGAAAAGGGACCATTTATAAACTAAATGTTTGGATGAGGCTTTAAAACGTGTTTTCTGTAGCCAAGATAACATTAGGCCAGTGTGACAAATTAGCTAGCGGCGTTGATGCCGGAAACGAACGAACAATTGAAGTGAAAAGACTCCTCGTTTCAGCTCCACCAGTCAGAGCTAGACAGGCCAATGCTAGATAGCAGGTCACCAGAATCAGGTTTCGAGTGCCATCATCACCATTAGGAAGTGAGTAACACATCCCTGGTCTGAGAACTAGCTACTCTTCGCCCTGTATAGTCGACAAGATCTCTAGCTAACTTGGTTAACAAGCTATCCTAGCTAACTCGCTAGATACCACTGACATGACAAGTGACAATGTAAATAACCGCCGTCCACCGACCCGCACTTGCAATACTGGGCGTTTTTTAAAATGAGACAATCATTGTAGCTAACTATTTGTTTGTCCAACTAGCTACAGTAGTTATCTAGCACCGAGTTTACGTGACGAGGGGGAAATTAGCTAGCTAGCTAATATAACTTGGGTGCGGCTAATCCACTCATAGACGAACTACCTTTAGCACCTATTGACGATAGTATCTTCTGCCAGGCCTGTGGGGAATTTTAAGATCCCAACGCTGATCGTTAAGGCATCGCTTGCGGTACAGGTTTTGGAAGCTATACCTGTGCTATCTAGCTTACTCTGAACACCTGTAAGTAACTGGATAGGAAGTGTAGTTCGTCAACTGGAGGCACACACCGCATATAGGTTTGTGCAAAACTGCTTTACTTACTGTATTTTTTATTTGAAAGATTTTTTTCCCCAGATATGAAAGAGGGGCATATCAGCATGTTTCAAAACCCGTTTAGCAAGAGATGATTGACGTTTCTAAACGTTAATACACAGCGTGTGCGAAGCTAACCCCTGAAAACCCTACTGAGAAGGGTGTTTGTGAGAGCTCGGGTGCAGGTGTTGAGGACATGCGTCCATGTGGTGGCTAGCTGGATGGCAATCAAAGGGTCTTCTGCAGGTATCTGCCCTTAGTGATGATAGTGACTTTCTTGGTATGAGGGATCATTCCATGTTAATGTATTAAACACTTCCATGTATGTATTTTCCTGAAATGCAGTAGGCTTAGAGAAATAAAGCTTGGTTACTATAAATCAATGGGGTTACAGGCCTTGAGCACTATGGACTCTTTTCCTGGACTCAGATTAACCCTAGTCCTGGACTGAAAAGCACTGTGCAATGGCGAATCTGTGTGTGGGAAACTGGCTCAATGGTAATGTTCCAGGTGTACAGATTCTGTTGTCGCTGAAGTTGGTGGCTGGCTTTCATAGGTCCTTTGATACATTTAGGAGGCTTAGCCCCAAATTCAGTTGTTTAACAGGTGGGAACCAGGGTTTCAATTAGACGGTAATATCAAGCCGATAAATAAAATTGGCACCGGCAAATTGCCCGGGGGAAAAAATCCCATTGCGAAATAGACTTTTAGCCTATTCGTTGATGTAAATACATTTGACCGGTCATGCTTATCTTCTATGGGTAATTTGCATAATTTAGTGGTCCTAAATTGGCGCGCGTGTGTATTCGTTTCTTATTTATCACACGTGCACAACATAGATACAGAGCCTATGAGTGGAAAATCTGTCATACAGCGCTTTTATAAGCCCAATCTTGCGCAACAATTCTAAACGCAATCGTATATTTCTCAACTGGCAATTGAAGCGCGCTACCCATTCGCCATTCAAAAGCTAGGCAACATGCCAGGCTTCATCACCGCATCACAACACTGCCATGAGAATGAGGCAGTATGCATTTTGAAAACATAGCTACTTAATTGTTTGAACCCTGAACGTTTTACTTCATACGAGGCATAGTTCAATACATTCCTTCAAAGTAGCCTAGGCAAAATTCGACCATATCCGTGGAATATATTATTTAATTGACTTCCATAAGCCATTACAATAAAGCCTATTTTCTCATGTTATATAGATATATATAGATATAGATATAGATATATATAGATATAGATATATATATATATATATAGATATATATTTTTTTTTCTTCTGGTAACCAAATGCACATTTGCATGTAGCCTATTGCCTTGTGCGCATTCCTGTGCTAATAATGTTAAGAAATAGTTTATCAACACTTTAAGCTAAACTTTCTGATTTGTTGCATCAGATTCATTGCTTTTTAACGTTTATGTTGCCTAGGCCTACTAATTTGTATGAATTTGGGATCTACCGTACCACAATTGTCCCAGAGTCTGTTTGGGCTATTTCTTTCTCAACAAGCTGACCAATATAATAGGTAAACTTTTCTACTATGGGGGGTAGTAGAATGACATGGGCTCACAGGCGGCGCGTCCATAAGGCTAGCAAATTGAATTACATTTCCAAAATGACAGGCTAATTAGCATACTCCTGTCTACACAGAAATAAATAAAACCATTCAAAATAGCCTACTAAAGCATTATTTGGCCACAGTAGATCATTAGCTATCCCTAGCCTTAAAACACGTTTTTTTTAATGGCTTTGCCTACAGTGGGAAGGAAAGGCAGCAAGTACCAGATAGCTGAGTTGTGATTGTCAGTGAAAAGTAGAGGCCCAACCAGTCATATTGCAATATTTAAAAATTAAATCACGGGAAAAGAAATGGCTATTGCTGTAAAGAGAAGACAATGAAATGACTCCAAACGGTCTATTAGTTATCAACATTCTCAACTTAATTGAGCAAACAGTAGGCCTAGAGCCTATCTTATTGACACCAGCTGAGAGCATCGGCCATATCCCCGGTGAGTGCGCACTGCGCATATTCACTATCATTGTTGGGTCAGTGCCACTTGTTTGTTTTTTCGACAATCATTTGCTCCAGTTTAGATGGACGTCATTCTATTTGTTTCCCCTTCTCGTAGGCCTATTATATTGACAACGTCATTTTTCTTTGTGTGTCAGTGTTAGCAGAGTAGGCTACCCTGTAATTTGTCGTATAAAAAAACATTTGATAATGTCTCCAGACGTATAGTGTAGTAGAATTGCATGAAATGTGTTTTTCCCTTGTAAAGAAATAAGAAACGTATCTGAGTCTATAGCCCAGGCCTTCTACGCGCTCATCCATGTATTGAACAGTATTTATTGCAAACAGTGATATTCAGAATTTAGACAAATTAACTCGATCTAATCTACTCACATTACGAATAGTAGGCTATTTCGCTGTTCGTTACTCATGTTGGCTTAGGTAAAATACATGTGGAGTTATTCTAACGTCTTCAAAGTGCGTGGTAAAGACACGCTCGACTTGCATGTTCTGTTTAAGATTAATTAATTGAAATGTGATTTGTCATTCTGAGCACCATGGGTGGACGCCCTAATCAAGTTACGCATCCAATGCATATGGGTCCCGTAAATTTAAAATGCTTGCCGGTCAAATGCCCAGCGCCACGTTTTCACAATGGAAACTATGGTAGGAACACTTTCTGCACTTGTTGTGCACTAAACATGCACCGTAGTGATCCCATTGAACCATGGTTTGGGTCACATTCAAAGGCCGCTGGATAAAATGCAGTCCAGTCCGACACATGAAGTGGTTTACACAGTATTATGGATTGTAGACGGAGTGGGCAATTGACAAAATGGCTCAGACGTACTTGGAGCCAAAATGAGTGCAGCGTTCCAATTTTCTGCCCTAAGTGTGCACTTATTCAATAGCCTTCGTGGATTTAAAAGGTGGCTTCCTACAATCCAATGCTTTTGTGTTGGGAGGTGTGCAAGAGGCCACACGTAGTTAGAATTGGGATGCAACCAAGGTTAATAAATGTCTATTGGAAATATGGGCTGATGAAAACGTTAGGCCAACTCAGTCAGTGCCGTAGAGTTCCAGAACACTGACCACATATGCATTGAGTATGCAATGCATTTCCTTCTCCATCTACATTACCTTGTTTGCATCCTCCACATGTGCCGTTTAGCTAGCTCATCATTTACAATGGGGGAAAATAAGTTACGTTTCTTCACCGGTCTGTATTTTATACAAAAAAAACGACCTCATAACTTGAAAGCCCTGATTGCGAAGGTATGACAGGCTTGAATATCCGTTCAGCCATTTTGGCACAATGACTCGCTACCCAAACCAGACGCAACTGGTTTCAAGTGGCCAAGAGACGTCATGTGATCTCCTACTGCTTTCTAGTGGACGAACTGGGAATTAGGCGGAGGATATATTTAAATAAATGGATAGGTAGACTTCAGCTTTCTACTCATATGCACAGTATATCATTCCTGCAAGATGACAGTATATATAGCACGTTGCAAAAGCCCTGCACTTTTAAAATGTTTGTGATCCAATTTGCGTATGTTTAGGCCATCATTAGGTAAAATATTTTTTCTTTTTTTAAACAGTAATTGGTGACATATTTTCTCAAATCTAGACTAAATCTCTTATGGTCTGCTGTATCTCGGGCCCTGTAGTAGTTACATTGTTTCTGACACCTTTATCTGAGTCCCACAGTTCATACATTTCTAACAGTACTGTGTTTGTAGGACTTATAATTTTGAAAATGTACTTTGAGGGTAGTATACAATATTATGCATTGTTTAGAAAATGCCACCAGAGGGGGTCTGAGTAACAGGTTAACACTATGAACACATTTGCTTACAAATGTTAATTTGCTTGGTTGTGCTATATTACCACAAACTCAATGTTGCTGGATTTACACTTTAACTGAGAAATTTTCTTGCAGATGGCTGCGATCCGTAAAAAACTGGTGATTGTTGGTGATGGTGCTTGTGGAAAGACCTGTCTGCTCATAGTCTTCAGTAAAGACCAGTTCCCTGAGGTCTACGTACCTACAGTGTTTGAGAACTATGTGGCAGATATTGAGGTGGACAGTAAGCAGGTGAGATTGTACTGTTAGTCACACAGTATGCTATCAGACATAATTTAAAACACAATTTTTATGTTGAAGTCTTAGTTTTCACCTTTTCTCCAGAGCAAGTTACATTTTTGGGCCAAACAGCAATGTATGCATTCTCTACTGTAAGTCGCTCTGAATAAGAGCATCTGCTAAATGATTAAAATGTGAATTTCTGCTCTCCATGTGGGTTCTAGGTGGAGCTGGCCCTCTGGGACACAGCTGGACAGGAGGACTACGACAGACTACGGCCTCTCTCTTACCCTGACACTGACGTCATCCTCATGTGCTTTTCCATAGATAGCCCCGACAGCTTGGGTAATACATTGGTGACTGTAATGTTAATCTATCATGTGTGGTAAATGCAACAAATTTATCCCGTTTCACTAGCAGCATTTTCCTAAAATGATCCCCTGTGTCTGAAACAGAGAATATCCCAGAGAAGTGGACCCCTGAAGTAAAACACTTCTGTCCAAATGTACCCATCATTCTTGTGGGTAATAAGAAGGACCTGCGGAATGACGAGCACACACGTCGGGAGCTAGCAAAAATGAAGCAGGTACAGTATTCATTGTAAAAATGTATATTATCATTTCAGCAAACACTCATTGTCCTGATCCATTCAGGATATTTCTTAAATGTAGCATTGAAACTAAATCCATGGACATTTGTTTTAATGTGGTTGTGTTGCCTCATAGCTACCGTCACTTCATGTATTGTCTGCTATTGTCTAAATATACACAGGTTGAGGTTTTTGTTTTGTTCAGTTATGCTAGTTCTGTTTTTGTTTGGCTTGTTATGATTGGTGGTTTAGTATGTCACAATGGATGCCAACCATAGAATACCTCTGAACACTTTTACACCTCTGACACGTGAACAGGAACCAGTGAAGCCAGAAGAGGCCCGGGACATGGCTAACCGCATCAATGCATTTGGCTATTTAGAGTGCTCAGCCAAGACGAAAGACGGCGTGAGGGAGGTGTTTGAGATGGCCACCAGGGCTGCGCTGCAGGCCAAGAAACGTGGAAAGAAGAATGCCTGCCTCCTGCTATAGAGAGCTGGGGAAAGACGGGAGCGGGTAGGAAGGGGGGAACAAATTGGGCCGAGGAAAACGCTGCACCCCTCTTCTAAGTCTGCCTCTGTGGAAGGGTGGGTGAGTTTCAAGGGGGGTGCGAGAGAGAAAAACATAATTAAACTAGGCCAAAGGAAATGGAGACAGTGAAGGTCAAATGTAACGAAAAAGGGAGTTCACATTTAAGGCCAAGGTGATTGCCAATCATTTTTTTAAAATAAGATAATCGTATGGTTAAGATTTTTTTAAATTGGGTCTTGGACAAGTAGAAGGGTAAAGAAAAAAACATCTCTCTGGTAAACTTGTCAGGGTGGTGTACTCTGAGGGACGAGATAAAATTGGTGTTCATGATAGGTTGTTCACCACAGCGCTATTGCCCTGGTTCATAGAGCTGAGCATTGTCAGAGAAAAAGGGGGTTTCATTGCATCATGGTGCATGTTCTCCCAACTCTGACCTCCCTGGCTTGCAGTGTGTCTGTCTATGCTTGTCTTTCATTTCTGTCCAGCCATACCATAGGTGTTTATTTTCTTTGTTCTCCCAATGGATAGACTAACCCTATCTTTGCGCGGACCAGCATCTCCTTCTATGGTATCATAATCTTGCGTGGACCAGCACCTCCTATGATATAATTGGTCCAATAGTATAGTTAATTTGATACAAGCAATTTTGATTTTAAATGGCTACATATTTTTATTTGCCTTTGACTATAAAATTCATATTACAATGCATACAATAATATTGATACTAACTGATTTTTGTAAGCCTGTTCATGTATTGTAATGAAAAATAATTTTAGAATTTGGTTTTATCATTAGTTGGCCTCAAGCCAGAAAGAATCTACATTTGATGCGGACTGTCAGACACTGTTTGGTTTGAAGGGGGGGTGACTTTTTATTAAGTGATAAAGGTTTTGCAAATTTGGTATTTTCCTCTTGCAGATTGTTTTTGCCTGCATGCCAGGCTATTATTGGGAGTGGGTTTTGAGTGGGTTTTTAATGTGACCTATTGCTCACTCCCTCCAGTCCGTATTTCTAATACTGTATGTTTTCCCTTTTTTCCCTCTTGTACTGTATGTTTAACCGTGTGAGAGTCTACTGGCCTATCCTGTATCAGTTGTGCATATTTTGCAAAAATTAGTAACTTTAGGATGAGTTTAAAAAAATAACATGTAAAATGCTTAGTAATCCATGAAAAAGATTATGACAAGATGTCATACTATTAAACGCAAGTAATTTCTTTAAATAATATCTTAGTCATTTGTGTGGGGGGCCTTTTGTATACAAATGCATCCTCACATTTCCTCAGTCCTCTTTTTAAAAGTACTCTTAAGAAAATAAATTGTTATAGGGAATGATTGGTTGTCGTTCTTTCATGCTTCATGCCTCTCAACACAAAATCCCAAGATGTGAATGGAATTTATTCACGATTCTGTTACGAAACAGTACAAGAACTTAAACATCTGACAGAATAGATCAAGGCATCTAGAAAGGAGTGCATATCCTGACCATCCCTCATGTAACATATTTTTCACTTCAGTATTTACAAAGTGTGGTGGAGTCCGGCAACAAACTCCTGGTAATAGGGCTCTGAAAAAAAGAGAGCAGTCAGATTTGTCTTGAATCTTCTGCTGTTGGTGTTTAAATTATTGACAACTGACCACTGTAAATAGTATTTTATGGTGTGGCTGCGGATCCGACTTTTACTTGACCTCTTCCCGACAGTTAAAGGTATGAGAGGCCCCATGTGTGGGATACTCTCCGTAGATTTTTTTTTTTTTATACATAGCTGCTCCAGATTGGACGTCTGTGTGGTGTAGTCTACAAACTTTGACATGTTGTACAACACACTGTTGTAACAGTAGGCTATTGCCAACATAGACTGCCTGTTTCTGTCAAGCTTAAGTAGCGATTCCATGTTCTTTTTTCAGGAGGGAGTACATGCAGCTATTTAGACATATCAAACAAGCAAGAGTCTAAATAGTGATTTGATTGCGGCAGACCGATCACTGGAATTCATTTAATATTTTGCCACTGTCAAACTGGTTACCAGCTACACACTTCGGCTGCCAATAACGTTCGGCTGCCCATAAGTGGAACAGCTACTCTGGCGAATTTCAATCATATCCTGTGGTACTTGCGAAATAACACTTTTAACCTGTTACGCAGATTCAGAAGAGGGTGAGGAAAGAAAGAAACGAAGGGAGCGTGAGCAGCAGCTACGTAAACAAAATGTGTCTGTAAAATAACACATGCGCGGAACATGAATCGGAAAAATAACCGGGGGGGTGTTAACGACAGATCCGCAGCCCCTGCCTAGTTTTTATAACTATGTTATCCCATGTCATTGATTGATGTACTGATGCAAACCTGTATCAGGCTGTATGTAGGAATGTCTGATGAGGAAGTCTAGGACCACCATGGCACAGTTGGGCTTGAAGTCGTCACTGATCAGCAGTTCTTTCACCTGAAAACAACATTGTAGGCCTACTTGAATACATTCTTTGTGGGCCAGAGATAAAAACTAACATGCAGTACTGGAGGTGCTCAAAAGTAGAGTGGCTGACCTTGTCCATGGAGTAGAGGTAGAAATCTTGCACCTCCCCATCCCCTATCTTAGGCTTGAACTCAGGAGGTAGCTCCAAGTCGAACACAAACTGGCTTTCAGGAAACACCCCTTCCTCATCCTCATAAGTATAGCTATGAGAGAAGACACAGGGGTGACTGAAATAATGTGGATACGATTGTAGGCCTATGTAAAAGCATGCAAAGAGATATTCTCAATGAGACGCTGCAGACAGAGCTGGCTACTCCTGTTGAGATGTCAATCACCTCACTGTGCTCACGGGGCGGGCAGTCTCTGCTATGTCTTCTGGGATGCAGGCCTCCTCCCCACACTCCTTGATCAGGGTGTTTCTCACACTGATACCTGCTGCTAGTCCCCCAGCTGCCTGAAAACATGGTGGAAGAACATGGTCAAACCAGTTTGCCATTCACAAAAAAAGATGTACCGGTAAAATGTAATCGGTTGTATTCTAATTTTAAATCAATAGGTGCTGACCAGGTTGTCCAGTTTTCCAGGGTAGGTCTGCTTGGTCATGGATCGTCGTCCCACCCACATCCTGAGTTCCCCATTTTCATCCTGACAGTACCCATTAATATGGACTCCATACCGTTTCACTCCAAAAAGGCCTACAAAGACAATGTTAATGGGGCATGCAATTGCAGGGGGAACACTGGGATTATTTTCTACTGTTATTGCTTAGGACACGACTTACTTGTGGCAGATCTCTCCATACACATTAGTGGAGTGTCGCAGAATCTGGGCATTACTTCATACTTCTGTAGAAAAGGCCCAGATATATAATTTCAGGGAATTTAAAAAAAATGGGATAGTTTGTTTTCAGTTTTACAGTATATTGTAGTACTCTCACCTCACCTCTCCATCCTTTCAAGACAGTCAACAAGCCTTCCCTCCTAAGTGACTGAAGAACAGAATCTACAGCCTTTGACCTTCTCCCATATGAGTCAAGATTTTGGCACAGCGTAATAGCGCCACCTTGTGGTGGATTGAAGACCTCTGGAAATGTACTCAAAATGGACGCCACTTTGGAAGGCACCCACCCAACCTGCTCTCCTCCCACCTCAAACCGAAGGCATGTGGTGCGACTGGAGCCTGGGTGACACAAACATACATATTGGATGCGAGAGAGATGTGTTGTAGTGTAGGCTAGATAATGCCGCGTTCACGTACTAGTCAGAAATCGGAAATGTCCGACTTTCTAACTGGTTGTACATATACACGTACCAGGTTCAACCAGTTAGTATGTCAGACATTTCCTAGTTCTGTCTAGCACGTGAACGCGGCATAACACCTAATCATTTCGCTATCGAATACACATAGCTAGCCATAGCTAGCCACAGCTTTTCATTCACTTCCAGTTATCACAAATAGTTTTAACTCTAACCTGGCGAATAAAAGTTATTCATTCGGCGAAGCACCTGGAGCATTTTTTCCGACCAGGTAGTCATGATTTCGAGCCTAGGTTTCTGACGCGAGTCCAATGATTTTATGAAGGGTAAAAATTAAACAATAATATGTTATGTTTTATTAAGGTAGCTACATAATCTTTTCACTGTGGTTATTTTGCCAACGCCATGTTCCTCTCAGCGGTGTATACTCGGCGTGCGCAGTCGCGCACTGCACAAAACGCCCACATGATTCGCAACATTTCCATTGGTTGAAGACGCGTCTGCTGCAGCAGCTGGTTAACGCACGCCGAAATTTGGACTCACAGGGCTGTGTGTGTGTGTGTGTGTGTGTGTGTGTGTGTGTGTGTGTGTGTGCGCGTGCGTGCGTGTCGCCATGTTCAAAACAACTGAAATCTCCGACTTCAATGCCTTTAATACAACTTGGAACTTGGAAAAAACAAGCTCTGACTTGGCATTTCAACTCGGAATTCCATGTCGGAAACTAGGGAAGCTTTCTAGAGCGCAGACCTGAAGATCACTGACATGAGTTGACCTTGTTTCTGTCTGAGTTCCTAGTTGTCCCGGATGACCGTTCAAACGAGTTTTCTCAGTCGGATAAAGTTTTTTCACGAGTTCCCAGTTGTCTTGAACGTGGCATTAACCCTTGCCAATACCTTGGACTTTCTCACTCATCTAAAGAGCCTCACCAGGCCAACGTTGTGCCCTTTATACAGCATCAACCCTGCTAGCTATTCGTTCGGTCGACAATATAATACAATACAATGTTGATAAGCAATCCTGCTTATATCAGTTTTATTGAACTGAAGACACTTTCATCTGCATTACTGAAAATCTTTCTTTATTGAAAATATACAGTATTGTGGAGTATAGTGTTTACTCCCCTTTGTTAAGATTTTGAATAGAATAATCTAGGATTATTGGGGATTAAATACATTTATATTTAAGAAATTCACTTCAAGGACATAACAAGACCCCTTGTCTTTAAGGGCTTTAGGGCTCCAGAGTGGCGCAGCAGTCTAAGGCACTGCATCTCAGTGCAAGAGAGGTCACTACAGACCCTGGTTCAGTGGTCTAAGGCACTGCATCTCAGTGCAAGAGAGGTCACTACAGACTTTTTGTCTCTATCCTTCATGAGTTCTTCAATGTTATCCTCAGTGATGGCCTCTCCAGTTGACTCCAGAATGTTCTTCAGCTCCTCCAAATCAATGTAGCCATCTCCATTTCTGTAAGCAGCACCAATGAGTACACATATTCCTTATAACAATGTACTGTACTCTAGTTACTCTGTCAACAATATAAATTAATTTATATACTTTGACTTTTATAGACATTACTGTTTTAGTTGTCTATATGTTTGTCTTTATAGGTTCTTGTTAGAGTAAACCCAAATGTTTCTTGGCAACCACTTCGCTTGATATTAGCCTTACTTGTCAAACATGCGGAAAAGTTCGGCCAACTCTTCCTCCAGTTTCCCTTTGCTTTCCTCATTCATGCAACGCACCATCATGACTAGGAACTCATCAAAGCCTACTGTCCCGCTCCCTGTAAACACACACACACACACACACACACACACACACACACACACACACACACACACACACACACACACACACACACACACACACACACACACACACACACACACACACACACACACACACACACACACACACACACACACACACACAGCAGCAGCAGCTGTAACATGGTGTCTTAATATTGAAACATAGTAAGGTGAGTTCCAAAGTAACATTTCAGACCAGTCTGAAAACTATGTATGAACCACCACCTCGGGCTACTTGACCTAATGATTTTGCCTGAGGTCAAAGGTATACTTCAGGAATTTGGCTATGAGGCCTCTTCTCTACTTCCCCAGAGTCAGATGAACTAGTGGATATCATCTTTATGTCTCTGTGTCCAGTATGAAGGAAGGTAGTTTTGCAAGCCAATGAAGAAGTCTATGGGTATCTGTTAGCATGCTAGTTTAGGGGATGTATAGTAAAATTGTGTGTGTAGTATTGAGTGTTAATAAGTTTGCAGCCATGGTGACGCACCATCCTCATCCACCTGGTCTGCAGCTCCTCAGGGGTTGGGTTCTGCCCCAGCATCCTCATCCACCTGGTCTGCAGCTCCTCAGGGGTTGGGTTCTGTCCCAGCATCCTCATCCACCTGGTCTGCAGCTCCTCAGGGGTTGGGTTCTGCCCCAGCATCCTCATCCACCTGGTCTGCAGCTCCTCAGGGGTTGGGTTCTGTCCCAGCATCCTCATCCACCTGGTCTGCAGCTCCTCAGGGGTTGGGTTCTGCCCCAGCATCCTCATCCACCTGGTCTGCAGCTCCTCAGGGGTTGGGTTCTGTCCCAGCATCCTCATCCACCTGGTCTGCAGCTCCTCAGGGGTTGGGTTCTGCCCCAGCATCCTCATCCACCTGGTCTGCAGCTCCTCAGGGGTTGGGTTCTGCCCCAGCATCCTCATCCACCTGGTCTGCAGCTCCTCAGGGGTTGGGTTCTGTCCCAGCATCCTCATCCACCTGGTCTGCAGCTCCTCAGGGGTTGGGTTCTGCCCCAGCATCCTCATCACCTTCCCCAACTCCTTTGTGCTGATGCAGCCGTCCTCGGTATCCTGACATGCAATGTCAAAGGCTGCCTTGAACTCTGTGGCGAGATAGTGGTGAGAAGCAGATTTAGTGGCTCTTATGGGAATTACTAGTGTTTCTACATAGATATGAATGGTGCAAAGGTAAAGAAGAAATGTCATGGGATTATTGTGTACAAAAGGCAAGGCTCACCTATTTTCTGCTCTTCTGTTAAGTTCTCAACCTGAAGGTAATAGTGGAGCAAGTTACAAATGCAGTTATAGTGCTTTAGAACTCATTTTAGCCTACTTTATGTGCCTAAATTATGCAAGTTGGTTGGCCTCTTGTCATTTATTATTTGACAAACCACTCATAGTTGGACCACACTGGAGGCCATTGGTGGTCATTTCCTAATTTTCTTGTCTCTCTTCACCTTGATCTGCAGTCAGCCCCTAGCCCTCGCAGTGTGTAATGCATTCCATTAGTACCCCAGCACCTTCTCCCTCTTCTTGAACTCAGCCCAAAACCTGTCGAGCACAGCCATCTACCCCTGGTGCAGTCTGACTGAAATGTCACGCTGCTTTCTTCACCTACTATTCTTGTCGGGTGGCGATGGGGGACTCTGGCACCGACTCCACTGACAGCCATTTGTTTGAGGCAAAAGCTGTCGACACTCTTCTTCCTCCTAACGGTCCTTTGTTCTATTGTTGTCAGGCAGAGAAATGGCAGAAATCCCATGTAAACACACAGCACGTTCTCCGGGTCCTCAGAGAAGATAATGATGAGCTTAAATGATCATATTGACATGACAACATGCTTTCTGTTTAACTTTTTCAGAATAGCTGGGCTCATAGAACATGACTAACTGTGTTTAACCTTGGTGAATCTTGGTACTTGTAAGTTGCTTATTCTAAAGATACAATGTTGAATTTTCATTGACTTTACAACTCTTGTGGTGAGATCATTTATTCATACACTGAGCTCTGCTAACAATTATGTTAGAATGACAATGTCCTTTTCTAAATTGGACAATAATGGTCAAGATATTCAGAAAAGCTCTGCTGGTACTTCTCAATTACTCTCTATAAAAAGAGTGTTGAATGACACTTTCACATGGTGTGCTTTTCCTTTCACATGGTGTGCTTTTCCTATTATTATTGGGTCTTGATACCAGGGTTACTTTCTAAATGTAATCCGTTACAGTTACTAGTTACCTGTCTAAAATTGTAATCGGTAACGTAACTTTTGGATTACCCAAACTCAGCAACATCTGATTACATTCAGTTACTTTTAGATTACTTTCCCCTTAACTTCTATGGGCTAGCGTCCCACCTGCGGGACACAGCCAGTGAAATATCAGGGCGGGAAATTCAAAAACAACAAAATGTCATAATTCAACTTTCTCAAACATACAACTATTTTACACCATTTTAAAGATACACGTCTCTTTGATGTAACCACATTGTTCGATTTCAAAAAGGCTTCACAGCAAAAGCAAAACATTAGATTATGTTAGGAGAGTACATAGACAAAAATAATCACACATCTATTTTCCAAGCAAGGACATGTCAATAAAACCCAAAAACACAGCGAAATGAAGCACTAACCTTTGACGATCTTCATCAGATGACACTCCTAGGACATTATGTTACACAATACATGTATGTTTTGTTCGATAAAGTTCATATTTATATCCAAAAACAGCATTTTACATTGGCGCGTGTATGTTCAGAAAATGTATTCCCACCAAAACGTTAACAAAATACATAACAATTATTTTAAGAATTATAGACTACTCCTTTATGCAACCGCTGTGTCAGATTTTAAAATAGCTTTACGGAGAAAGCACATTTTTCAATATTCTGAGTACATAGCTCAGCCATCACGGCAAGCTATTCAGACACCCGCCAAATTCGGGGCAACCTAAACTCAGAATTAGTATTAAAAATATTGTATTACCTTTGCTGATCTTCGTCAGAATGCACTCCCAGGACTGCTACTTCCACAAGAAATGTTGTTTTTGTTCCTAATAATCCATATTTATGTCCAAATACCTCCGTTTTGTTCGTGCGTTCAGGTCACTATCCAAAAGCATGATGCGCGAGCGCGGAACGAGAGACAAAAAATCTAAATGTTCCATTACCGTACTTAGAAGCATGTCAAACGCTGTTTAAAATCAATCTTTATGGTATTTTTAACGTAGAATTGCGATAATATTCCAACCGGACAATAGCATATTCATTCAAGAAGAAAAAGAAGGAGGGGCGCGCTCGCGGAACCGAGCATATCTAATCCCTTTGTTGCCAGGCAGACCACTAAGTAACTGAGCTCCTATACTCTTCCCAGTGACAGGAAAATGCTCAAAACACTTTCTGAAGGCTTTAGACAGCCAATGGAAGCCTTAGGAAGTGCAATGTCACCCCACAGACACTGTAGCTTCGATAGAGAATCAAAAGAAGAACTACAATTCTCAGACTTTTCACTTCCTGCTTGGATTTTTCTCAGGTTTTAAGAGGCATTAGAAGAAGACAAAAATGTATGTTTCCAATTGAACGACATCTATTGCAGGTTAAAGTTGACATAGCTGGCAATATATGGATGTTACATTTTACTTTATGGGTTGGTTATGTAGGCTTCTTCTAACCCATCACTTTCTACTACATATAATAATACAATGAAATGTTGTCTTTACATTAAAAACCAAAGTCTATCAGAATTCCAGTCATTCCAATAAAAATATATATGCCTTGATCTGCAAGAATAGGACTTGGAAATATGGAAGTATAGATTAACCATATTATTTTATTTGAGCATAACCCAAAAACTAAGGACTTATTAGCCAGCCCTACTCTGTTGTTTAGGATTTTTGTTGTCATGGAGGACTGATTGGGCTCATTGATTCGAGTTGAAAAATAAATGCTGCGCTCATGGAATGGCATGCTTTTAGCACTACTGAAAAGTGCTATTTACATGTGAAAAATGAATGCCATATGCTGCATTTGCTATAGGCCTATTGTTTACCTTTCAGTTGGTGATACTTTGCTATCTTGTTAATATGCAGCTGTTTAAAGGGCAAATCCACAGATTAAACAATAACAAAACTGCCACCCTGCCTCTGTTTTGATAAAAAGCTGAGGGATGGGTCTGGAGAAATGTAACCAGAGCTATGGATAAAAGGACTGACCATTCATGATATCAAAATGACTGTTTTAACCATGTTATGAGGCTATACAGTGTTTGTTTACATTTACAATGTTTACAAACATTGGAGAAAACAAGCTTATATTTTTGGTTCTTTTGGAGTGTAGCAGTTGAACTAAGCTCATGGAGGCATTTATAAGTTATATTCTTCAAGAATTAATGGATATATACTACCGTTCAAAAGTTTGGGGTCACTTAGAAATGTTTTTTTTTTTTGTCCGTTAAAATAACATCAAATTGATCAGAAATACAGTGGAGACATTGTTAATGTTTTAAATGACTATTGGAAACGGCAGATTTTTAATGGAATATCTACGTAGGCGTACAGAGGCCCATTATCAGAAACCATCGCTCCTGTGTTCCAATGACACGTTGTGTTAGCTAATCCAAGTTTATGATTTTAAAAGGCTAACTGATCATTAGAAAACCCTTTTGCAATTATGTTAGCACAGCTGAAAACTGTTGTCCTGATTAAATAAGCAATAAAACTGGCCTTCTTTATGTAACAGTGTAGGTTCCGTCCCTCTCTTCGCCCCAATCCGGGCTCGAACCAGGGACCCTTGCACACATCAACAACTGACACCCCACGAAGCACCGTTACCCATCGCGCCACAAAAGCCGCGGCCCTTGCAACGCAAGGGGAAACCCTACTTCAAGTCTCAGAGCGAGTGACGTCACTGATTGAAATGCTATTAGCGCGCACCACCGCTAACTAACTAGCCATTTCACATCGGTTACATTTAGACTAGTTGAGCATTTTGTGGGTTCGATTACAGACTCAAAATGGCCAGAAATAAAGAACTTTCTTCTGAAACTCGTCAGTCTATTCTTGTTCTGAGAAATGAAGGCTATTCCATACGAGAAATTGCCAAGAAACTGAAGATCTCGTACAACGCTGTGTACTACTCCCTTCACAGAACAGTGCAAACTGGCTCTAACCAGAATAGAAAGAGGAGTGGGAGGCCCTGGTGCACAACTGAACAAGAGGACAAGTACATTCGAGTGTCTAGTTTGAGAAACAGACGCCTCACAAGTCATCAACTGGCAGCTTCATTAAATAGTACCTGCAAAACACCAGTCTCAATGTCAACAGTGAAGAGGTGACTCCGGGATGCTGGCCTTCTAGGCAGAGTTCCTCTGTCCAGTGTCTGTGTTTTTTTCCCCATCTTAATCTTTTATTTTTATTGGCCGGTCTGAGATATGGCTTTTTATTTGCAACTCTGCCTAGAAGGCCAGATTCTGCTTAGAGACAGTTTGCGCTGTTCTGCGAAGAGAGTAGTACACAGCATTGTACGAGATCTTCAGATTCTTGGCAATTTCTCACCAGCTTGATGTCACTCGCCATTATTGAAATTACCTTGCTGCTTAACAAATCAATGAGTTAATTCTGTATTTGATGGCCAAGGTAGCTGGTGGGGTGACTCGAAGTCCCTTTTGGACATGGTAAAGGTGCTCATCCTCAGGCTCAGACAACATTTGTGAAGACACCTGTGTGGCTGAGGATGTAGATGACTCCTCCTCCTGAGGCTCCGAGATCATTTCTGAAGAGGCCTGTGTGGCTGAGGATGTAGATGACTCCTCCTCCTGAGGCTCCGAGATCATTTCTGAAGAGGCCTGTGTAGCTGAGGATGTAGATGACTCCTCCTCCTGGCCAGTCCCAGAGGGTGATCCAAAATATTTCAGAAGTGCCCCTGAATTTGCATTGAAATACAGTATATGAGTCTGACACCCTAAATACATTTGTTGCACAATTAAATATGCATGTCATTATGCACAATTTATCAAACTTTCAGAATAGGACCCAAATGAACCATACAACCTCCTTGGCTAATTCTAGGCATAAGACACCTCAAAAGACTCAATATATCACAAAATATACAAAATATCAGCATAATATAGACGTCTTTTAAGTAAGCCTACAGCATTGGAAATTCACCTTACTGAGCTCAGGAACTAGTCAATACAATCACAGAAAACCTTTATGATGTCACCTCAATGAAAATTAACCAAATCAATAATTAGGTTGTAATCGTTTTGCTACAGGCTACACACGTTATCATGATGAAATTGTGTGAAATGATATCTAATGTTATGTAAGCTAGTTGGACAGAAAACGGAATATTGTCGCCCTATGTGTAATAGCATAGCAAGCAACATAGCAACATAGGCTAACAAAGATAAGTGTTATACGAGCCTATTTCATTACATGCATAATTTTATACTCATAAAGAGATGACATAGCTGCATACCTTTATCTTTTGTGCATTTCTCCTCTTCTTCATTTTTATTTTTCCTAAACTGGGCACCTGATGGCTTAGACCTTTTCTTATCCATTTGTGTTGATTTGGCACTCGAGCATCAATACATTATCCATCCCCCAACACTGTGAACCAAGAGTCAAGACTAAACCAATTCACCTTGATGGTGTGCAGACTGGTTTTATATTATTCTTAACTATTTTGCACAAACCAGAAAAAATGCAACAATATGTCTGTGAAACTATATATCCACAGTATTATGAATGAATTGTGGTTTATTTTGTGGCATTTTGTAGTGTGACAGATTTGACTAATTGCAGTAGTACTGTCCAAAGTTAGAGGTGAGGTCACCCTACCCCCGCACCCCTCCCCATCTCGTACTTCTGAGTGGGAGACCTTCCCAGGTAGTAGCCTGCCAAGCTCACAAACTAGAATCACAAACTAGAATCAGGCCGCCTACTCCGACCAAGATTAATTGACCCACAGTCCCACACGGTGACATGATGTGCAAATGAGCGATAGAAAACCAATCGCGCAAATGTCACCATTACAAAAAAATGTGTGCGGGCGCCCCGTTTATTCAAGTTGGAAAATCTTTGGATGCCGACAGCAGTCGCACCATTGGAAAACATAGCTTGGACTGTAGCCTGCAAAATACTATTCCTGCTCTATTCCCGGATTTGGTGTGTCATCATAGTGGTCTCTGACTTGTGGTCAGACTCACTCAGGTGGAACAAACTTAAACGTGCGCCTTTTTTCAATGCTGATTTGAATGTCATTGAGAAAACAGAGAAATGTTTTAAAAGTGATCCACAATTTAATCATCTAGTTTTCAAAAGTATCTGTAATCCGATTATGATATTTTTGCTGGTAATTTAACGGATTTCAGTTACCATTTTTTTTGTAATCCCTTACTTGTAATCTGTTACTCCTCAACCCTGCTTGACACTCAATATTACTGCATTTACGTTTGACCAATCAACGCTAATGTGGGAACATGTCTAAATGTGAATACCAATCAAAGGTATCTTGGGGATACTGAAATCATAATTTACAACCTGGTAGCTCTTGTGAAATATATCTCAAATCGAGGTTGACTGGTAAACCCATTTCTCGCTTCTCACAGCTCTTGGAAGCGGATTATGGCTTCTTGACGTCATCAATGTCTATTTCAGTCAAGCAGCTAGAGATGGCTTTCCTCAGGGCCGTTAACCTCTATTCACCTTTGGCTTGTGTCCAGAGAGTGTGTACTGTCAATACAATGTGAACTGGAGCATATAGCCATTGTGTGAAATTTGTTAAACATAACACCACAGTCATGACGGGATGTTATTTTCACATACATTTTACATTTTGCAGACGTTCTTATCCAGAGCAACTTACATGAGCAATTAGGTTTAAGTGCTTAGCTCAAGGGCACATCGACCGATTTTTTACCTAGTCGGCTTGGGTGATTCGAACCACGACTTTTCAGTGACTGGCCCAATGCTCTTAACGGCTAGGCTACCCCCTCCACAACCTGAGCCAACAAACCCCAAAGAAAATACATGTAATTTCATAACAGTGTCTTGTTTTTGGCTCGTCCAGTCACAGTACACCCAGGTACACCAATGAGGGATGTTTGAGATCATGACCCTCCTTCCTCCTTAGTACATCAGATGAAGACTCCTAATCGATTCTAACTGTCCTCGACATAAACTATCTAGCATCCCCCTGTGTTACCTAACTACAGGTTTTGTCCCTGTATCTGTACTCACCGCTGCTTTGTATACATCATCCATGGCTGCTGGGCTGCCTTTGTCTCTGTTTCAGTCACCGGAACACAACGATACTCCCACAAATGCCTCAGACACAGGACAAAGGATAGAAGCAACACCTGCCCCAGCCTTTATTGTTAGGGCCATGTGGTGTTAAAAAAACTTCTGAACCCCCTCTCTGCGTCATCCCACTGTTCTCATCACAAGAGAGAGAAAGACAACTATAAATAGATGAAGAACAGAGATGGTCCAACAATAAGAGAGCCTAGGCCGCAGCAGCTAAATTGGTGACGTGTATTGTCTCCAAGCTAGATCTAGAGCGAACGCGATACCAAGTAGGAACACCTTTTTTTTAAGGATGTCAAATCAGTACACTTGTTTGTTTTCTGCCAATGTGGTTGATTTTGACATAAGAGCAATTTCTTAGCAAAATAATGATCTTTCAAATACAAGATTTGGGGTTTTGTTGGGGATTTGGTGGCCTCTCCACACTGGTCTGTGGGGAGAGAAATGAGTTCCAATCAGTGTCTTTTTGCAGGGATACTGTACTTATTATGTGTTGTACTTGCACCTTTATCTTTCATTTGACTATGGAGATAATAGTGAACGCTGTGTATGAAGTGTATACAGTACAAATAGTCTTTATGATGTTAAGAGGGGCTTTAAACTACAGTTGGGCCTAAGTGGAGGGCTGCAACAGCTGTATTAATGTCCACAAAGTCAACACACAAGCATTAAATGTACATTTCATTTTAATTGTTTAAGCTCTTCATATTCTGTAGTTTTTAAGGATTATTCAAAAGCAATCACATGAACACTGGAGTGTATTGGTCTGCACGTTCCCTATATTCTTGATAGGCCTATAGATGTATAATATATTTAGCGACAAATACTTTATACAGCGAACTTCTGAAATCAGCAAAGAAAGAGGAGGAGAATGCCCTGCCAATCGGTGGGTGAAATGGGCACGGGAAGTCATTATGACAATAGATACATAGATACAGTAAAGCTATTTTGGATGGTTTGTGTCCTTGTTTGGAAATAGTGTGCACCAACATCTCAGCTGTCAAAGAGAGAGAGAGAGCGAGAGAGAGAATATGGTTTGGTGATATGGCACGGTGATAAATCTTTCCTCTTCATCTACTGTACTGCTGGAGACAGACAGTACCTGCCATTGTCTGCCAGCTGTATTACAGGCCCCAGGTCAAAGGTCAAATCTCTTATGCGGACCTAAAATATACAGACCATAAATAATAATCCGATTTTTATGGTGATAGGTGACCACAATCTGCACCGAGGCAAACTCTGTCAGTTAGTTGTTTCATTTCATGAAGTGTGAATATACAGTACCAGTCAAAGGTTTGGACACACCTACTCATTCCAGGGGTTTTCTTAATTTTTTGACAATTTTCTACATTGTAGAAAAATAGTGAAGACATCAAAACTATGAAATAACACATATGGAATTATGTAGTAACCAAAAAACTGTTAAACAAATCGAAATATATTTTATATTTGAGATTCTTCAAAGTAGCCACCCTTTACCTTGATAAAAGCTTTGCACGCTCTTGGCATTCTCTTAACCAGCTTCACCTTGAATGCTTTTCCAACAGTCTTGAAGGAGTTCCCACATATGCTGAGCACTTGTTGGCTGCTTTTCCTTCACTCGGCGGGCCAACTCAATTTGGTTGAGGTCAGGTGATTGTGGAGGCCAGGTCATCTGATGCAGCACTCCATCACTCTCCTTCTTTGTCAAATAGCCCTTACACAGCCTGGAGGTGTGTTGGGTCATTGTCCTGTTGAAAAACAAATTATAGTACCACTAAGCGCAAACCAGATGGGATGGTATATCGTTGCAGAATACTTTGGTAGTCATGCTGGTTAAGTGCCTTGAATTCTAAATAAATCACAGACAGTGTCACCAGCAAAGCACCCCCACACATCACACCTCCTCCTCCATGCTTCAAGGTGGGAACTACACATACGGAGATAATCCGTTTACCTACTCTGCGTCTCACAAAGAAACGGTGGTTGGAAACAAAAATCTCAAATTTGGACTCGTCATACCAAAGGACAGATTTCCACCGGTTTAATGTACATTGCTCGTGTTTCTTGGCCCAAGCAAGTCTCTTCTTCTTATTGGTGTCCTTTAGTAGTGGTTTCTTTGCAACAATCGACCATGAAGGCTTCATTCACGCAGCCTCCTCTGAACATTTGATGTTGAGATATGTATGTTACTTGAACTCTGTGAAGCATTTATTTGGAATGCAATTTCTGAGGCTGGTAACTCTAATGAACCTAACCTCTGCAGCAGAGGTAACTCTGGGTCTTCCTTTCCTGTGGTGGTCCTCATGAGAGCCAGTTTCATCATAGCTCTTGATGGTTTTTGCGACTGCACTTGAAGAAACTTTAAAAGTTCTTGAAATGTTCTGCATTGACTGACCTTCATGTCTTAAAGTAATGATGGACTGTCGTTTCTCTTTGCTTATTTAAGCTGTTCTTGCCATAATATGGACTTTTACCAAATAGGGCTATCTTCTGTATACTAACCCTACCTTGTCACAACACAACTAATTCGGTCAAACGCATTAAGAAGGAAAGAAATTCCACAAATGATCTTTTAACAAACAAGGCACACCTGTTAATTGAAATGCATTCCAGGTGACTACCTGATGAAACTTGTTGAGAGAATGCCAACAGTGTTCAAAGCCGTCATCAAGGCAAAGGATGGCTCCTTTGAAGAATCTCAAATGTAAAATATATTTTCATTTGTTTAACACTTTTTTGGTTACTACATGATTCCATATGTGTTATTTCATAGTTTTGATGTTCACTATTCTACAATGTAGAAAATAGTAAAGAATTATTGAAAAAATATATTAAATGAGTAGGTGTGTCCAAACTTTTGACTGGTGCTCCATGTCTGATGTAAACATCATTTCTTTGCATGTAGTGAGGTTTCAGGTTTCTTTCATTTCTGAAAGTGCTATACCAGACCTTGAGTAAAAATACTATTTTGAAAGGTGGGTGGCAAATGTGACTTCCTCTCACACCACACTACTCTCTAGAATAACCTGAGGTTTGTCAGGACTTATAATGAGGATGGATGAATTCAGTTACTTTGAGCACTTTACTTAGACACATGTTATTTTGTGTCTGGAATTATGTAATTTCCTTATTGTTGCAACAGATACTGCACATAGGTTTAGGTACTTATTAAAACATAATATATATTTAGACAAATGTTCTATAACAGTGAGAGATGATAAAAGTATAAACAATAGTAAATGAATTGTGTTGCAAACCAGACTTGATTCTCACATGGACTCAAATAACCTGTGTTTCGCTGTCAAGGGTATATTGAGGTCAGCATCTTAGCCAATCACCTTCTTAGTAAAAAGGCATTGTGAAAATATTCAAGATTTCTGAATTCTCAGACCATGCAGTGCATTGAAAGGCACAAGGACAGATTTATTAAGCGTTTGCGCCAGTGCAAAGTTTGCACCTTTGTTTTCTATACTTGCAGTAAGGTTGTTAATTTTCACAATCTTTTATTGACCTTTACCAGTAAATTTTGGGGCACATATTCATAAACCGTCTCAAAGTAATATCACTGATCTAGGATCAGTTTAGCCTTTTCGAAAGGGGGGACATGGTCCTAGATCAGCACTCCTAAGATTCTTTATGAATACAGGCCCATTTGCAAACTTTGAACTAGTGCAATCGTTGAGTAAATCTGATCCTATAAGTATCTATGGCGTATGCTCAGATTACTCATTAGGATTGCATACTCAGTCTGTTTTGTTCCTGGTTGGCCAGGCAGCAGGTCAGCAGGTGTCTGTTTCTAAAAGCAGGATGATGTAGGAGTGTTTGGTATTGACTCTCTCTGACTGGTTAGTGTCAGGCACAGCTTTTTAAATCTCACTAACAGGATGTGGACACCACAATGGAGTAGGAGTTGGACAATTTGGATGGGGTTTTGAGAAATGTTTAAGAAATTAGACATGAAATACAACCAGGGGTCATACTGGGAGAAATAGTGGTAGAGGGCCAGTGATAGATGTGGCCCAGAATGCAGTAAGTGTTGCTGCAACCATATCCCACTCCACTCCCAGAGATAAGGTTAAGTGTTTATGTATATTAAACTTACTATATCGGGAAACATGAATCGACTTTGTCGACATACATTGTGGTTGTCTTAGTTACACGCATTGTGTGTAAACAGAGGAGAGGCAAGGCCCTGGGGACATTACAGGGGGAGAACTGTGCAGTCAAGCAGGGTCACAAACCAGAGGAAAAAAACTCCAAGAATTTCTCAGGAGTGTGGTCTCTGTGTCTCCCTGTCCCGTTGGCTGGTCGAGGTTGGTGGTGGGGGTGGGTTGTGGGGGTGTTGGACTCAAAGCAGCCTTTCATTCCAGCTGGGCTTTGAGAGATAATTTTTTTATTCCTTCCTGGCCATACCGTACAGCGAGCTATACCTCCTCTGGCCTGTGGCCAATGGGAATGGGAATGTCTGTTTGGGCTGTCAGAAAGCACTCCGCTGGTTGACATCACAGTAATTCGATAAGCAGTCTCTGACTGGACCTCCTCTATTAGTTTGTTAGGTATACAAGGGGCTGGGGGCGGAGAGGAGAGAGGTGGGGAGAGAAGAGGTAGGTGGTTTCTTGGAAAGGAATGAAAGAGGGTCTTTGTCCTGAAAATGTTTTCCTTTTATTTTTTCACTCACTCCCCTGCTTCCTCTCTCCACTCCTCTCTTCTCTCACCTTTGGGGTTTTCTGGGGTGTGTGGCCAAAAAATATTTGTTGGGGGTGAGAGTATATAAAGGTCCTTCAGGAGTTGAGATTCCTCACACTCAGTTTGAAAGGGTTTCTGTCCAAAGGAAGACTGACCAGGAGAGTCCAGGGCAGAGCTGACCATGAACAGATTAGCGCGCCTATGTCTCTGCCTATGCGCAGCAGTCTCACTAATCAGTGGGAAGCCCAGCAGGAGAGCAGAGAAGCTCAAGAGGTCCAAACCCCTGGTAGCAACTGACTCATCTGAACCGGATGATACTAATGATGCTGTTTTCCCTGGTAAGTTTTCAACATGATTTTGGAAAAGGGTGGTGGAAAGTTAGATGGAGGAAACGTGCATGCATACTTTACAGTGCTTCTAGTTTTTGTGATTATAGCATTTACCCAAGTCAAGGGTGGTCCACAATGCTTCACAAAGAACCGCATTCAGTTTTCTAAGACTGAATTGGAGTGTAGGGCTTGTATCAGTTTCATGTGTACTTTACTTGTGGATCATGTGTCATGCAGGTGAGTAATGCTGTGTGTGTCTGTGTGTCTGTGTGTGTATGTGTGTGTGTGTGTGTCTGTCTGTCTATTGCAGGCCGCAGGGGGCAGTGCTCGGTGAATGGGATGTCCCTGTTTGACGGGGCTATGTGGTCGCCTCAGCCCTGCCTCGTGTGCCAGTGTCAGATGGGAACTGTCAGCTGTCACCCTGTTCCCTGCGCCGGTAAGCTGCAGCTGCATTTACACAGCAGCCAGTTTGTACGTCTGCCTTCACTCCTATTGTTCATCATTCAAGTTGTATATTGTTATTGAACGATTATACTCTTATTTGTGGTTATTAGATTTCATGGCAGCTTCTAGTTGAAATGGTCCATGCTGCCATAAAGTGTACAAATTGATCAGGGCATGGAATTGAACATACATACAGTACCAGCCAAACGTTTGGACACACCTACTCATTTAAGGGTTTTTCTTTATTTTCTACATTGTAGAGTAATAGTAAAGACATCAAAACTATAAAATAACACATATGAAATCATGTACTAACCAAAAAAGTGTTAAACATATCAATATATATTTTATACTTGAGATTCTTCAAAATATCTACGCTTTGTCTTGATGACAGCTTTGCACACTCTGGCATTCTCTCAACCAGCTTCATGAGGTAGTCACCTGGAATGCATTTAAATTAACAGGTGTGCCTTGTTAAAAGGTCATTTGTGGAATTTCTTTCCTTCTTAATGCGTTTGACCCAATCAGTTGTGTTGTGACA
Source organism: Salmo trutta (assembly GCF_901001165.1). NCBI lineage: Eukaryota > Metazoa > Chordata > Actinopteri > Salmoniformes > Salmonidae > Salmo > Salmo trutta. Next base: position 26,468,487 of record NC_042984.1, on the reverse strand, counting down.
AGGTAGGGGTGGTATACAGAAGATAGCCCTATTCGGTAAAAGTCCAAGCCCATATTATGGCAAGAACAGCTCAAATAAGCAAAGAGAAATAACAGTCCATAATCCCTTTAAGACATGAAGGTCAGTCAATGCGGAAAGTTTGAAGAACTTTTAAAGTTTCTTCAAGTGCAGTCACAAAAACCATTGAGCGCTATGATGAAACTGGGCTATTTGACAAAGAAGGAGAGTGATGGAGTGCTGCATCAGATGACCTGGCCTCCACAATCATCCGACCTCAACCAAATTGAGATGGTTTGGGATGAGTTGGACCGCAGAGTGAAGGAAAATCAGCCAACAAGTGCTCAGCATATGTGGGAACTCCTTCAAGATTGTTGGAAAAGAATTCCAGGTAAAGCTCGTTGAGAGAATGCCAAGAGTGTGCAAAGCTGTCATCAAGGCAAAGGGTGACTACTTTGAAGAATCTCAAATATAAAATATATTTAGATTTGTTTAACACTTTTTTGGTTACTACATGATTCCATATGTGTTATTTCATAGTTTTGATGTCTTCACTATTATTCTACAATGTAGAAAATTGTAAAAATAAAGAAAAGCCCTGGAATGAGTAGGTGTGTCCAAACCTTTGACTGGTACTGTATATGTGTACATATATACTGTATAAATGTGAATTTAACATACATGGCCCTTTCCCTCAGGTTCAAACAACAAGCAGACAGTGGCTCCCAAAGCCAAGAAGCCCTCCCCTAATGCAGAGGACAAAGAGGGGATCCCAAAGTGGAAGAAGAGTTTCCAAAGGAGAGCAGGAAGTCAGAAGAAGGAGGAGCAGCCTGTTACTCCAGTGAAATTGGTGGGGGCCCACGGGAATATGAAGAGGGCAATGCTATAGGACCTGCACAGCAGATGAACTAACAATGCTTTAAATGTTGTTTATGACGCAGGTTGGCGTTTATTGTCATTATTCTTGTCTTGGAGGCAGAACTGGGTGATTTAGGGTTAGGACTTAGGGTTAGCAGTCTGGTTAAGGTTAGGGTTAGGTTTAAAATCATATTTTATGACTTTGTAGCTGTGCCAGCTAGTGACCACTTTGCAGAGCTACCTCCAGAACAAGATGATGAAAAACACTAACCTGCGTTTACGACTGAGAATTGGCTGACAGGGATATTTGTGAGGACAATGAGTCACCAAATGCAGAATAATTTTAAATATATATAATTGTATATATTTTGTGTGTGATGTCTATGTTGTAAAACCCGTGGCCACCCAGAAGAAGAAGCAAGAAGAAGAGGTGAAGAAACAGGAAGTGGCAGTGAAGACAGAGGTTAGGAGGGCTGAGGTCCCTGTGGCCAAGAGGCGTGACCCGAAGATAACCAAAGTCAGCCTTCCATACCTTCCCTACGATGACGATGATGACGATCACGATGACCACGATCACAGCGAGCATGATGATGATGATGACGACGATGACGATTACATCATCAGGGCCATGGGAAAACCCACCATGAGGGCCAACAGGCACCCGGTTGTGGCACCGACGGGGAGACCAGTCACCATGGTGACTGGCCGACTGGCTACGACCACCGCTAGGAAACCCGTGGCGAGGGCGCCGGGTCCAGGACATCCTGTGGTCACGTTCCCCAGGAGACACAGCATCATGGAGTCTCTCCCTGCTGGCTGCCTGCTCTTGGAGTCTCTGATCACCTGTGGCAGCACTGGCATGGCCCACATCCCTATCCTCTCAGACCAGGGGATCAAGACCCTCTATCTGGCAGGTAAGGAGATACAGAGATCTCACATGTTACTTACAGGGACAATTAGCATAGTCAAGAGGGGGGACAAGAATCTGGTTTATTAAGATGGGTAGCTATGTTTAATCAGTTTGAATTTCGTGAAGGCAAAGGATTTATCACTGTCTATAATGGCTTCAATACAATCAAATGTGGTTTGCGGTGCATACACAGTTGCATATAAACATAGTTTGTACACAAAGAAACTGCATAAACACTAATGCAGGTCCAATAGCATGAGGGCCCAGGTTTTTCTCTGTTTGAGGTGACTGGGTCAGCTTGTGTTCTATTCTCTTATCAGACAATAAGATCAGTAAGATCCCTCCCCAGGCGCTGGCTGGGCTGCCCAACCTGGAGTGGCTGGACCTGAGCAAGAACAAGCTGGACGACTCCTCCATCAGCCCTGACCTGTTCCAGGTGAGTCTTGGAGCATATTTCTTCTCAACATATTTGTCTTTGGTTCCAGTTGGACCTCTACTGCGCTCCCAGACCCACCTACACATCTCAGCCTTATGTTACTAAGGGCTCTATTGACCATTCTCATGCTGCATTACCTGGATTCCTCTCGGTCTGTTCTGATAGAATATTAACATGGAATATATGTCACAGTCTAGTGTTATAGAACAGGGTTTCCAAGACTCGGTCCTGGATCCCTCCCCTGGGTGCACGTTTTGGTTTTTGCCCTGGCATTACAAAGCTGATTCAAATAATCAAAGTTTGATGATGAGTTGGTTATTTGAATCAGCTGTGTAAGTGCTAGAGCAGAAAACAAAACGTGTACCCAGGGGTAGCCCTCAGGACCAGGTTCGGGAAACCCTGTTGTAGAATAGTACAGGTATGTGCATGTTACAGCCTAATGTTTCAACAAGACCATCCATCTTCTAGTTGGACTGCTAGGACTCCTGCTGTCTCCCAGGTAGCGCATACGAGCAGAAGTCGAATCTGGCGCCGTCAGGTTGAATCTCACTTAGCTGTTGAAATAAATCGGGGAATATTGTCGGTCAACAGACAAGCCACAACTAAAAACAGAACAATAATTTTTGGTAAGGTGTCCTAACATTCACCTGTTCCCACTCAGTTGTCATAGTCCCTTGATGCCAAGAACTCACAGTGCTAAAAACTCCCTTGAGAGAGCATTAGTGTTCATCAACTACTCTGCTTGCAGTACATCTCAGAGTTGACAAAGACTATATAACAAAACACATTATGAGAAACACTTCATAAATAAGACATAGGGTGGAATTCAATAAAATCCCCACTGTGAAAACAGCCATTGCTGGAGAAATTAAATTATTATTCCTGCGCCATTGAAAAACACAATTATGTACATAGCCTGCAAGCCTATTACAGAGTAAAGTAATTATGTAGGTTATTCAGCTGGTAGTTACACTGGTATAAGGCCGTATACCATCAATGTGTGTTTCATTTGGTACATCTCTTAAACAGCAAAGTAGAAGCGTAAGGTAAAATTGCAGTTCTTGTGCTTGGCCATAATAGAGAGAGAGGGACACTGGTTACATCACAGCACGCCTTCTGTTCTAGCACGCCTTCTGTTCTAAGGTGGGTGGATTTTTGGCTTGTTTCAGATCCTGACCAAACTGAGGAGCCTGAATTTAGATGGCAACAATCTGACCAAAGTCCCCTCATTTCTACCGCCATCCCTGGTGGAGCTGAAGATCAATGACAACAAGATCCTGGGCCTCACACCTAGTAGCTTTAAAGGTATAGGAGTGTGAGATTTACAGAGAGAGTGTGTTTGTGTGTGTGTATGTGTACAAAGGTTTGTTCTGATAGAATGTGCAGAATAGTACTTTAGCATTGTTGGCATAGCCCATTTGGCAATAAATATCTGGAAAACAAGTTAAATAACTACATCAGATATTATTGACATGTTGATATTGTCATGTTGCGATTTGAAAACGTGGCTCTCCTCAGGTTTGTCCAAACTGCTGACACTGGAGCTTGAGGATAACCACTTCCACGATGGGAATGTGTCACCTTTGACCTTCCGGCCCCTGAAGAAACTCATCTATCTGCGACTGGAGGACAACAAGTTCCGGGCCATCCCCTCTGGGCTTCCTACGACCCTGCAGGTCAGTGATTGGACAAGGTGCCTGTGATGCCAGTTTAGTGAGCATGCAGGAGCCAATGACATGCAGTAAGTAGCCTCAATACAACAGAGGAGTTTAGCTTGGGGAGGCATGACTTTCTGAGACATTTGGGTCAATCAAACTAAATTATTTTCCCTTATTTGAAATATTTATTGGGTGCAGAGCCATGACGTAGTGGTCACACTCCCCGGCACATGTCACGTATACAACTCCCCACTGGATACCAGAGTTCAATTCTTGCGTCCAGCCTTCCCCACCTAATTTCCCCACTGTCTGAATAAAGTCAAAAGATACAGTATATAATACAAAATAAATACGTCTTGGTATAGTCCACAGACTCGTCAATAATGTAGTAACATGACAGAGGTTTCTGATGTTTTACTAAACATGCATTGTTTTTTGTAATTGCAAGCTAGGTCCACACATATCACAAACTCCGATCTGTAGTGTGTAAACTGGTTAGGTCTCCCTCACCCCCCTAACAACACAGTAGGTCCCCCTCACCCCCCTAACAACACAGTAGGTCCCCCTCACCCCCTTAACCACACAGTAGGTCCCCCTCCACCCCTAACAACACATTAGGTCCCCCTCACCCCCTAACAACACAGTAGGTCCCCCTCACCCCCTTAACAACACAGTAGGTCCCCCTCCACCCCTAACCACACAGTGGGTCCCCCTCACCCCCCTAACCACACAGTAGGTCCCCCTCACCCCCTTAACAACACAGTAGGTCCCCCTCCACCCCTAACCACACAGTAGGTCCCCCTCCACCCCTAACCACACAGTAGGTCCCCCTCCACCCCTAACCACACAGTAGGTCCCCCTCACCCCCTTAACAACACAGTACGTCCCCCTCACCCCCCTAACAACACAGTGGCCCCCCTCCCCCCTAACAACACAGTAGGTCCCCCTCCACCCCTAACCACACAGTAGGGCCCCCTCACCCCTCTAACAACACAGTAGGTCCCCCTCCACCCCTAACCACACAGTAGGTCCCCCTCCACCCCTAACCACACAGTAGGTCCCCCTCCACCCCGAACCACACAGTAGGTCCCCCTCACCCCCCTAACAACACAGTAGGTCCCCCTCCACCCCTAACCACACAGTAGGTCCCCCTCCACCCCTAACCACACAGTAGGTCCCCCTCACCCCCCTAACAACACAGTAGGTTCCCCTCATCCCCTAACAACACAGTAGGTTCCCCTCACCCCCTTAACAACACAGTACGTCCCCCTCACCCCCCTAACAACACAGTAGGCCCCCCTCCCCCTAACAACACAGTAGGTCCCCCTCCACCCCTAACCACACAGTAGGTCCCCCTAACCCCCCTAACAACACAGTAGGTCCCCCTCCACCCCTAACCACACAGTAGGTCCCCCTCCACCCCTAACCACACAGTAGGTCCCCCTCACCCCCCTAACAACACAGTAGGTCCCCCTCCACCCCTAACCACACAGTAGGTCCCCCTCCACCCCTAACCACACAGTAGGTCCCCCTCCACCCCTAACCACACAGTAGGTCCCCCTCACCCCCTTAACAACACAGTAGGTCCCCCTCCACCCCCCTAACCACACAGTAGGTCCCCCTCCACCCCTAACAACACAGTAGGTCCCCTCACCCCCTTAACAACACAGAAGGTCCCCCTCACCCCCCTAACCACACAGTAGATCCCCCTCACCCCCTTAACAACACAGTAGGTCCCCCTCCACCCCCTAACCACACAGTAGGTCCCCCTCACCCCCTTAACAACACAGTAGGTCCCCCTCACCCCCCTAACCACACAGTAGGTCCCCCTCACCCCTTAACAACACAGTAGGTCTCCCTACACCCCTAACAACACAGTAGGTCCCCCTCCACCCCTAACCACACAGTAGGTCCCCCTCACCCCCCTAACAACACAGTAGGTCCCCCTCCACCCCTAACAACACAGTAGGTCCCCCTCACCCTCTTAACAACACAGTAGGTCCCCCTCCACCCCCTAACCACACAGTAGGTCCCCCTCCACCCCTAACCACACAGTAGGTCCCCCTCATCCCCTTAACAACACAGTAGGTCCCCCTCCACCCCTAACAACACAGTAGGTCCCCCTCACCCCCTTAACAACACAGTAGGTCCCCCTCCACCCCCCTAACCACACAGTAGGTCCCCCTCCACCCCTAACCACACAGTAGGTCCCCCTCACCCCCTAACCACACAGTAGGTCCCCCTCACCCCCCTAACCACACAGTAGGTCCCCCTCACCCCCCTAACCACACAGTAGGTCCCCCTCACCCCCTAACCACACAGTAGGTCCCCCTCACCCCCCTAACCACACAGTAGGTCCCCCTCACCCCCTAACCACACAGTAGGTTCCCCTCACCCCCCTAACAACACAGTAGGTCCCCCTCACCCCCCTAACCACACAGTAGGTCCCCCTCACCCCCCAAACCACACAGTAGGTCCCCCTCACCCCCTAACAACACAGTAGGTCCCCCTCCACCCCTAACAACACAGTAGGTCCCCCTCACCCCCCTAACAACACAGTAGGTCCCCCTCACCCCCCTAGCAACACAGTAGGTTCCCCTCACCCCCCTAACCACACAGTGGGTCCCCCTCACCCCCCTAACAACACAGTAGGTTCCCCTCACCCCCCTAACAACACAGTAGGTCCCCCTCACCCCCCTAACCACACAGTAGGTCCCCTTCACCCCCCTAACAACACAGTAGCTTCCCCCCACCCCCTAACAACACAGTAGGTTCCCCTCACCCCCCTAACAACACAGTAGGTTCCCCATCACCCCCTTAACAACACAGTAGGTCCCCCTCACCCCCCTAACAACACAGTAGGTCCCCCTCTCCCCCCTAACAACACAGTAGGTCCCCCTCACCCCCCTAACAACACAGTAGGTCCCCCTCACCCCCCTAACAACACAGTAGGTCCCCCTCACCCCCCTAACAACACAATAGGTTCCCCTCACCCCCCTAACAACACAGTAGGTCCCCCTCACCCCCCTAACCACACAGTAGGTCCCCCTCACCCCCCTAACAACACAGTAGGTTCCCCTCACCCCCTAACAACACAGTAGGTCCCCCTCACCCCCCTAACAACACAGTAGGTTCCCCTCACCCTCTTAACAACACAGTAGGTCCCCCTCACCCCCCTAACAACACAGTAGGTTCCCCTCACCCCCTAACAACACAGTAGGTTCCCCTCACCCCCCTAACAACACAGTAGGTTCCCCTCACCCCCTTAACAAAACAGTAGGTCCCCCTCACCCCCCTAACAACACAGTAGGTTCCCCTCACCCCCCTAACCACATAGTAGGCCCCCCTCACCCCCCTAACAACACAGTAGGTCCCCCTCCACCCCTAACAACACAGTAGGTCCCCCTCACCCCCCTAACAACACAGTAGGTCCCCCTCACCCCCTAACAACACAGTAGGTTCCCCTCACCCCCCTAACCACACAGTAGGTCCCCCTCACCCCCCTAACCACACAGTAGGCCCCCCTCACCCCCCTAACCACACAGTAGGTTCCCCTCACCCCCCTAACAACACAGTAGGTCCCCCTCACCCCCCTAACCACACAGTAGGTCCCCCTCACCCCCCTAACCACACAGTAGGTCCCCCTCACCCCCCTAACAACACAGTAGGTCCCCCTCCACCCCTAACAACACAGTAGGTCCCCCTCACCCCCCTAACAACACAGTAGGTCCCCCTCACCCCCCTAGCAACACAGTAGGTTCCCCTCACCCCCCTAACCACACAGTAGGTCCCCCTCACCCCCCTAACAACACAGTAGGTTCCCCTCACCCCCCTAACAACACAGTAGGTCCCCCTCACCCCCCTAACCACACAGTAGGTCCCCCTCACCCCCCTAACAACACAGTAGGTTCCCCTCACCCCCTAACAACACAGTAGGTTCCCCTCACCCCCCTAACAACACAGTAGGTTCCCCTCACCCCCTTAACAACACAGTAGGTCCCCCTCACCCCCCTAACAACACAGTAGGTCCCCCTCCCCCCTAACAACACAGTAGGTCCCCCTCACCCCCCTAACAACACAGTAGGTCCCCCTCACCCCCCTAACAACACAGTAGGTCCCCCTCACCCTCCTAACAACACAATAGGTTCCCCTCACCCCCCTAACAACACAGTAGGTCCCCCTCACCCCCCTAACCACACAGTAGGTCCCCCTCACCCCCTAACAACACAGTAGGTTCCCCTCACCCCCTAACAACACAGTAGATCCCCCTCACCCCCCTAACAACACAGTAGGTCCCCCTCACCCCCTTAACAACACAGTAGGTCCCCCTCACCCCCCTAACAACACAGTAGGTTCCCCTCACCCCCTAACAACACAGTAGGTTCCCCTCACCCCCCTAACAACACAGTAGGTTCCCCTCACCCCCTTAACAACACAGTAGGTCCCCCTCACCCCCCTAACAACACAGTAGGTTCCCCTCACCCCCCTAACCACATAGTAGGTCCCCCTCACCCCCTAACAACACAGTAGGTCCCCCTCCACCCCTAACAACACAGTAGATCCCCCTCACCCCCCTAACAACACAGTAGGTCCCCCTCACCCCCCTAACAACACAGTAGGTTCCCCTCACCCCCCTAACCACACAGTAGGTCCCCCTCACCCCCCTAACAACACAGTAGGTTCCCCTCACCCCCCTAACAACACAGTAGGTCCCCCTCACCCCCCTAACAACACAGTAGGTCCCCCTCCCCCCTAACAACACAGTACGTCCCCCTCACCGCTTTAACAACACGGTAGGTCCACCTGAACCCCCTAAAAACACGGATACTAAAGGTGTTTTGCGGCTTGTATTTCCAGACACTTCACCTGTCAGATAACAGAATAGAAGAGGTGCATGAGAGGATCCTTAACAAGACCGTCAACCTCAGGTTTCTGGATCTCAGTTATAACAAGATCCGGGAGGACCGCATAGCCCCAAGGGCCTGGATACACCTGTTGTAAGTCCCAACAACCCAACCTCTCTCCATTCTTACTTTTGCAGCATTTAGGAGGTTGTTGTTCAGTGCAATGATTACTGATTACTGCTACTCTGGTTTTGATCGCCACCTTGAAGGGAATATTAATGCAAACATACAGTATTTCAGATCCTCTGTATTTACTTTATAAATATATTGAAAATATTTTTGGGACAAACGATGTTGTAAAACGTATGAATACTAACATGATTGCATACAGGATTCTGAAGCAAAACGTGAAATGGTGTAATTCATCTGACACTCAGTGCATATGTTAGTCTCCCAGTTTGAGTGGCAATAATGAGCGGAAAATATAATGTTTGCAGGGCACAATTTTAATTGCATATTTGAAGAAAGAGGAGAAAGGGGGAAAAAAGAGAAGAGAGGGAAAAGCAGCGGAAGATTGTTTTGGGACGTGCTGATGTGGCTGGCTACACAGCGGATCAGCAGACACAGTCCAGCTTTATGATAGGTTCTGGAGAGAGTCAAGCCCAAAGGGAGGGACTGCTGGCTCTTAGTGGTTTGAAACTACAAAGTCGTGGCATAGATGTGATGGATATGATGGAACCCTCTGGTGGAAGATTGGGAAACATTGAACCAGCCTTCTAAAGGAAAGGTGGACTAGTAATATAGTCCTAAAATTGAAAATATCTCTGTCAATTGGAGACATAATGCTGTACATTCATTACCTTCTATCTCTTCATGTCTTCAAGCTTTTCACATATTGAGCAAAAGATCTCTCTGTATTTTACCTACCATTTCAGAAAGTTGGAGTCGTTGGATCTGTCGCACAATAAGCTGGTGCATGTTCCCTCCTTCCTCCCTGTGGGCCTTAAGCAGCTCCACCTGCACCACAACCAGATTGAACGGATCCCTGGCTACGTGTTTGGCCACATGAAACCGGGATTGAACCTCCTTCACCTGTCCCACAACAGGCTGAGCAACGACGGCATTGATAATGTGTCATTCCTGGGTCTGTACAACACTCTGACTGAACTCCTGCTGGACCACAACCAGCTTCGCTCCATCCCCAGGGGGCTACTGAAGCTCAAGAGCCTGCAGCTCCTCCGCCTCAACCACAATGTTATCAGGTAACTCAACCACAACAATAACAAATTACTCAACCACAATGTTATCTGGTAACTCAACCTCAATGTTATCTGGTAACTCAACCACAATGTTATCAGGTAACTCAACCACAACAATAACAAATTACTCAACCACAATGTTATCTGGTAACTCAACCTCAATGTTATCAGGTAACTCAACCACAACAATAACAAATTACTCAACCACAATGTTATCTGGTAACTCAACTGCGAAGTTATCTGGTAACTCAGCTACAGTGAGGGAAAAAAGTATTTGATCCCCTGCTGATTTTGTACGTTTGACCACTGACAAAGAAATGATCAGTCTATAATTTTAATGGTAGGTTTATTTGAACAGTGAGAGACAGAATAACAACAACAAAAAATCCAGAAAAACGCATGTCAAAAATGTTATAAATTGATTTGCTAATGAGGGAAATAAGTATTTGACCCCCTCTCAATCAGAAATATTTCTGTCTCCCAGGTGGCTTTTATACAGGTAACGAGCTGAGATTAGGAGCACACTCTTAAAGGGAGTGCTCCTAATCTCAGTTTGTTACCTGTATAAAAGACACCTGTCCACAGAAGCAATCAATCAATCAGATTCCAAACTCTCCACCATGGCCAAGACCAAAGAGCTCTCCAAGGATGTCAAGGACAAGATTGTAGACCTACACAAGGCTGGAATGGGCTACAAGACCATCGCCAAGCAGCTTGGTGAGAAGGTGATAACAGTTGGTGCGATTATTCGCAAATGGAAGAAACACAAAAGAACTGTCAATCTCCCTCGGCCTGGGGCTCCATGCAAGATCTCACCTCGTGGAGTTGCAATGATCATGAGAACGGTGAGGAATCAGCCCAGAACTACACAGGAGGATCTTGTCAATGATCTCAAGGCAGCTGGGACCATAGTCACCAAGAAAACAATTGGTAACACTCTCCGCCGTGAAGGACTGAAACCCTGCAGCGCCCGCCAGGTCCCCCTGCTCAAGAAAGCACATATACATGCCCATCTGAAGTTTGCCACTCAACATCTGAATGATTCAGAGGACAACTGGGTGAAAGTGTTGTGGTCAGATGAGACCAAAATGGAGCTCTTTGGCATCAACTCAACTCGCCGTGTTTGGAGGAGGAGGAATGCTGCCTATGACCCCAAGAACACCATCCCCACCGTCAAACATGGAGGTGGAAACATTATGCTTTGGGGGTGTTTTTCTGCTAAGGGGACAGGATAACTTCACCGCATCAAAGGGACGATGGACGGGGCCATGTACCGTCAAATCTTGGGTGAGAACCTCCTTCCCTCAGCCAGGGCATTGAAAATGGGTCGTGGATGGGTATTCCAGCATGACAATGACCCAAAACACACGGCCAAGGCAACAAAGGAGTGGCTCAAGAAGAAGCACATTAAGGTCCTGGAGTGGCCTAGCCAGTCTCCAGACCTTAATCCCATAGAAAATCTGTGGAGGGAGCTGAAGGTTCGAGTTGCCAAACATCAGCCTCGAAACCTTAATGACTTGGAGAAGATCTGCAAAGAGGAGTGGGACAAAATCCCTCCTGAGATGTGTGCAAACCTGGTGACCAACTACAAGAAACGTCTGACCTCTGTGATTGCCAACAAGGGTTTTGCCACCAAGTACTAAGTCATGTTTTGCAGAGGGGTCAAATACTTATTTCCCTCATTAAAATGCAAATCATTTTATAACATTTTTTACATGCTTTTTTCTGGATTTTTTTGTTGTTATTCTGTCTCTCACTGTTCAAATAAACCTACCATTCAAATTATAGACTGATCATTTCTTTGTCAGTGGGCAAATGTACAAAATCAGCAGGGGATCAAATACTTTTTTCCCTCACTGTACAACGTTATCTAACATAATTAAGTTCCTCTCTCTGTCCTCTTCCTCCCATTGGGAGACAAACCAACTTTGAGAAGAGCACAGTACTGTACTCTTTTTCGAAATAGAGACAGATAGCCAGTTAGCCACATGCAGTCTTTAACCATAATGGCACATCCACATCTATTGTGAATCTCACCGTGTATTTTTGATTTTCTTTCTCAGTTGTTATTTCCTTTGATCGGGTCAAAGGTCCTTCTGTCTTGTCTGAGTATTCTGTCTTTCTATCAGTGGTCACTGAGTGTCCATCTGTCTATCTGTTTGTTTTTCTCTCCTCCCTGCAGGTACGTTCCTCTGAACTCTCTGTGTGACACGCGCCTGAGCGACGACTCGCCCCTAGTCTCCGTTCACCTGGAGTACAACCTGATTGACCGGCGACTCATCCCACCCACTGCCCTCTCCTGCATCAAGACCTACCACAGCATCATACTACGGCCACAGAGTCACGAGGAAGATTACCACCATGAGGATTACTAGTATCCCCCTTCCTCCCCTCCCTCCTCCTCTTTCACCCCTCTCTCCAACCCCCTGTCAGTTTGTCCTGGGTTTGACCTAGTGCTTCATTACATAATTCCCTCTGAGTCTGTATCTGATTGTCTTCTTCTCTGATGCGTTGTGATTAGGTTAGTCAGACTTATGATACCCACGCTGTATGCAACACGTGAATTTAGACTTCTATCCTAAGTCTTACCATAAGTCTAGGGCAATGTTAATGCAACCAGCCCTTTGTCAGTGGGCTTCATTATCGCAAGTAATAAAGCAGATTATGTGTTTGTCTTTGACCTGTTTCACAGATTCACTCTGTAAGGCAGTGTTAGGTTTTACTTGTGACTTTAATCTTGCTTGATAGTAGCATGTATCAAAAGAAACAGAATGTGCAGTTACCCAGGGTGATCCAGGTAGCTACTTGATAGTAGTGCCCTCTACTCTAGACTCACAGTTTTTTTTAATGAATTGATGAACAACTGTTTCAACTTTGTGACCAACTTGTGTAATGAAACATTTTGAAAATTAAACATGTAAAATAATTGCTGTTCATTGTCTATGGTTACTTTAAATAGCCTGAGTAGGTCTTAGTAACTACATGTGCAGCACTGGGTACAGGCAGTTGCTGGTTGTTTTATCCTTAGTTGATGCTGTATAGTGGTTGGATAGTACAACATTGATTATTTTGGGCAAATATCTTACATATAATTTTCTTAGCTCACCAGGAGTGGTTGGATTGTAATTGGTGTATATACTGTAGATCTCAAATGCTAATGAGAAGAAGTTTAAAATAACTATCTATCTCTTTCTCTCTCGACACACACACACACAAGTGGCAATGAAAAGGGGACTGGACCAATTCTTGGTTATGGCTTAAAATACTTTTGGTAACTCCTTCCGTGGTTTTTAACAGGTACTGTGCAGAGCTCTGACTTTGCCGGCAGATGGGTTCACAGATAAAGGATCATCTCATGGAATAAAACACTTATCCTGTATATCAGTTTATGAGGTTTAGTTCATCTTTATTTTTCTACACATGCTAGATTTTTTTTTACGGTAAGTGTCTTCCTGTTTCATTATGACTGTCACAGTAAATATATTTGAGCTTCTTGACTTAAAGATGATCATATAATCAGTATTATTTAAAGTTAGAGGACACTATATACTACAGATTTATTTCACAGTTGGTTGAGCGTTCTCCATTTGAAATGTTTTTGATTGTTAAAGTAATATATAACAATTGAAATTGACTATGTAGCTTTAAATGATTTGTTTTAGCATTCTGGGGGTGACACAATCCTACTTAGCCTACAAATGATATATTCGTTTTATAGCTGTTGATCAATTTCCCTTGAGACAGAACAAACACAGATAATTTCACAAACAATCAAAACTAAGAGCCACCCCATACTGTAGTTATAGTGCTCACTGCAGGAAGACAAGTCTATTACAAAATGATAGACTAAGAATTTAATTTAACAGCAAATAATTGATTTTTGTTTATGTCATCCATCTCATTCATTGTATTTAGAAATTTGACCCTCCAGCCTGGCCTCATAGACGAGACGTAACATAGTAAATGTCTGGTTACCTAAGACAGAAGGTTACTTAACGCAAAAACAAAAGTAGGGTAGCTGTTTGGGGTGGATGGCTAGGTGTATAAAGTGAACATTTAAAAACAAAAAGGTTGCGTGTTCGAATCTCAATACGGACAACTTTGGCATTTTAGCTAATTAACAACTTTGCAATACCTACTACTTTTTTAGATACTTTGCAACTACTTGCATGATAGCTAACCCTTCCCCTAACCTTAATCCTTTAACCTAACTCCTAACCCTAAAGTTAACCCTAAAGTTAACCCTAAAGTTAACCCCTAACCCCTAACCTAGCTAAAGTTAACCACCTTGCTAATGTTAGCGTGAGCCACCTACTGTAGCTAATGTTAGTCACAGCAAATTGGAATTCTGAATATATCATACATTTTGCAAATTCGTAACATATTGTACGATTTGAAATTTCGTAACATATCATATGAAATGGATGATGGACAGCCACAAATTAATACATACCATACTAATTTACTTTTACTATGTTACGGCTGCTGGATTCAATCTGTATCACGGAAGTATCGCGGAAGATCCACATAAAAATGTAAAGGTCATTTTAGAATGAGCCGACATATGCAGTCTCTAAGAATGTGGGAACAAAATTTCAATCGAGCTATAATGTGTTATCTTCCACAATACTTCTGCGAAACGGATTGAATCCAGCCCTTAGTCTATAAAAAACCCTGAGAAAAGCCAGTTATGTGGCTTCTGGGGCCTTACTGTGGTAAAGGGTGTGGGAGTTTGACTCCTGAGAGAGGGAGGAAGCAGGCCTTTCACAACACGTGGCAAAGGCAGCGAAAAGTCAAGCTCCAGTTCCACAGTAAAGAGTAAAGACTCTTTGCTCATATGAAAAAATAACTTCTTATTTTCAACAAAGAACCTTGAACTGAAGGCTCATCCGAGATTATTCCAAATTACCTTAGGGCATCTATTGATAGTTTGCAGTACAATCCTGCTAATACATATTGACAGATGGCACACAGTGTAGTAGTTACAGACCCAAAGACCACATAGTATCCATGGTCCATGATTGTACTGCCTCTTATGCCAAGCCCAAAATTGATGGGAAGAGGAAGACTGACTTTTAAGTGAGAACGCCATTGACATCTATAATAGATCACATCTTGAGATTGAAGCCTAACAAACATATGTATGAAAGCCAGGGTGTATTTCACTCTTTGTCCCTGGTTACTATTTGTTTTGGACTGACTTTTGCTCTGGAGTGGCAATACTCACTATGAGATTACTCATAACTGTAACACAACGCTAGCTATAGGTTTGGTATGTGTGTGTGAGTGTGTGTGACAAACAGAGAGAGAGACATTTTTGTTATTTTAAACTTCTTCTCATTCAATATCTACAGTATAAACAATCCCACCACTCCTGGTGAGCTAAGCAAATTATATTTAAGATAAATGCCCAAAATAAACTATTTTGTATTATCTCACCGCTTAAAGGGCAAATACAGCACCCACTAAGGATGATACAACCTGCACCTGCCTAAGTGTGTGTGTTTTAATCACACCATAGAGCGGGGGACACAAATCCAAGCCTAGAGATCTTCAGAACTGTTTTATTTTCTAACTGGTAGTTAATTAAGCAATAAGGCCTGAGGGGGTGTGGTATATGGCCAATATACCACAGCTAAGGGCTGTTCTTAGGGACGACGCAATGCGAAGTGCCTGGATACAGACCTTAGCCGTGGTATATTGGTCATATACTGCTTACCCCAGAGGTACATTATTGCTATTATAAACTGGTTACCAACATAATTAGAAGGGTAAAAATAATTGTTTTGTCATACCCGTGGTATACGGTCTGATATACTACCGCTTTCAGCCAATCAGCATTCAGGGCTCAAACCAACCAGTTTATAATAGATTTTTTACATTGAGGAGCAACTCTCCAATTGTAGGCTACAGGAATTTAGTTAAATATTTGCTGGATTCATAACTGCGGCTCTTTATTGACTGCTGTTCATTTTCCTTGTGCTTTTTTTTGTCTTCCTCTTGTGATTTCTCTTCAACAAAAGGCTTAGCCATGATTCCCTTCTCTGTTGTCCTTCTCCTGCTGTGTGCCACCTCTCTACCCACCCCCTCTGTGGCACTGCCCTTTGAGCAGAAGGGCTTCTTGGACTTTGGAAAGAGCATCGATGTAAAGGGGCTGATGATGATGATGATGAACGATGAAGAGGAGGGCTCAGCAGTTGAGGAATACTACAAACCAGAATACTACAAACCAGAATACTACAAACCAGAACAGCCTACTTGCCCATTCGGCTGTCAGTGTAACCAGAAGGTTGTGCAGTGCTCTGACTTGGGTGAGTTAAGAGATGTCACAATATTATATTCTCTCCAAATGATTCTTCACACTAAACATACCATTGTTCATGTGTAGACAGCAGTCACACTGCACAACTGCACGCTACTTTTTAGTGCTACGTGGAGTCTGGGGTATCTGGTTTCTTCCTAATTATATGGTGACATCTCACACACAAACAACAACAAAGTTCAACCATAGCCCAGAGAATTATTCAGCATTTACCAAATTACAGTATGATGATACATTCTAACTTGTGGAATTGTCCAGACATAACCTTAAGAGTGAGAACATACTCATAGATTTAACATGTGACATGTGTCCAAGAGGGATATTGTCATGATTCATAGATTTAACACTTTTTAAAAAGCAACAATAACAATTGTTTATATTACAACTGAATTGTAATCATTGTGAACTGACAGAATGTGGAAAAGTGTGTAAAGTCAAGCAGGTAAGTTCATCTCTTGTGGTTTGATCTGCAGGTTTACACTATGTGCCATATGACGTCCCCCCGGAGACCAGGCTCTTGGACCTTCAAAGCAACCAGATCACAGAGATAAGAGAGGATGACTTCAAGGGTCTCAGCAACCTCTATGTGAGCACCAACAGTCATAACACCAATGGTGGAAGAGAGTTCTGGCATTTCAATAGAAGGATATATCACTTGTCTGTCTTTGCTTTTTTCATAGTAGTGCCCCTTTTCAGTGTCCATACTGAAAACATAAACACTCTTAATGCTGTGTCTTCAAATAATATATTGTTTACTATATATAGTACATAACTTATTATATAATGGTAATGGTTGATTCGTATCTGTGTTTGAATAAATCATGGTTTAGTATTACAATGAAAACAATGCTTGTATTATTCTATGAGCGATGGTCTATATTTGTTTTGGGTCAGGGTGGCTGGTCTCCTCATGACCTATGCCTCCTTTCTCAGGCTCTGGTGTTGGTGAATAACAAGATCTCCAGGGTGCACCCGCGGGCCTTCATGCCCCTCAGAAGGATGCAAAAGCTCTACTTCTCCCACAACCAGTTGACAGCCGTGCCCAAGAACCTGCCCTCCTCCCTGGTGGAGCTCCGTATCCATGACAACCACATCAAGAAGGTGGCGGCTGGTGATTTCTCTGGACTGGGCAGCATGAATTGCATTGGTGAGATGACAAGCTATAGTTGGACCTTAGGCCATATTTATTATGTGTTAGCACCAGATATGGGAACAGCAAAACACAACTAACATCTAAAGGTCTTTGAAGTCTACATCTAGCCGCTTGAGTACTGGAGCAGGTATTGGCATTGACTTAAACACATACTTTTCTCCTACAGAGATGGGGAGAAATCCTATTCAGAACAGTGGTTTGGAGCCAGGAGCCTTTGATGGTCTCAAACTTACCTTCCTTCGCATTTCTGAGGCAAAACTCACAGGCATCCCTAAAGGTAGAAAGCATAGCATAACCTTTACAATAATTATATTTGGAGTGTTCCGCTAAGTGTTCTGTTTGTTTCATTGCAACTTCCCACACATTTCCACTGAAAAATCCTTTGAATCTATCGGCCACTTGTTCTCCTTCACCTTCCAGATCTCCCTGAGGGTCTACACGAGTTGCATTTGGATCAGAATCAAATTCAAGCCATTGAACTAGAAGACCTAAGGCAATATGAGGGTTTGCACAGGTACGTCTGGACAAGTAGCTTTACAAGAGGGTGTTCAATGTCTGAGAGTTTCTAAAAGTCCATCGCATTATGCATTTATGAGGAGTTTATGAATGCTGTAGATCTATATTTTTTTTTTCTTTGCTCAGAAAATTTGGGGGGGAAAATAAAACCACCCGCTGGCTGAATTTGGCCTGAGGGCCGCCTGTTGGGCCGCCTGAGGGCCGCCTGAGGGCCACCTGTTGGGCCGCCTGAGGGCCTCCTGTTGGGCCGCCTGTTGGGCTGCCTTTTGGGCCGCCTGTTGGGCCGCCTGTTGGGCCGCCTGTTGGGCCGCCTGTTGGGCCGCCTGTTGGGCCGCCTGAGGGCCGCCTGTTGGGGAACCCTGCAATAGAGGGTGCTCCTATCATAATGATACACAACAGTTTCTGTTGTGCAACTTAAACAATGACTCTTCTATTATGCTGTTGTTACTTATATGCTTTTTCTTTTTTTTATAAATGTTTTTCATTTGAAGATAAGAAGTGAGCATCTGAAAGATTTTTTTTATAGATCATTTTCGTTCATGGACATAAAATACAGTATAATCACCAGGAAATTAGCTGAAAGTGATTTTAATTTAGGAATTCTGATTCCAAGTATTCCCATGCATAAATAGAGAGGCATATGTGATCGTATCCCAATGTAATCATCAACGTTTGAAATTATTCTGTTTTTGTCAAATACTATATCTGTTTAGGATTGTTGCGGTCAATTTGCAGTGTACAAATTATTAATAACTATGTTTCGGTGGCCCGACCATTCGCTCAAGGAAAAATCGGCCCACGGCTGAATGTAATTAGGGACCCCTTCTCGAGTTGGTCTGCCCTTCATTGTCTCATCAATCACTCAATTTCAGTGTGTGTGTGTGTGTGTGTGTGTGTGTGTGTGTGTGTGTGTGTGTGTGTGTGTGTGTGTGTGTGTGTGTGTGTGTGTGTGTGTGTGTGCGTCTGTGGGTGTTAGGTTGGGTCTAGGCTACAATCACATTCGCCACATTGAGCACGGCAGCCTGCATTACCTGCAAAACCTGAGAGAGCTGCATCTAGAGAACAACTGGATCCCCAATGTCCCTGGAGGCCTTGCTGGAATGAAGTATCTGCAGGTAAAGTGTGGAGGGGGTTGTGAAGCAGCATCAATCACATCGACATTGGTGATTTCACTAATGTTAATAACAATTCATATCTGTAATGTTTTTTAAACATCAACATTGGTGATTTCACTTGATATGTTATGTTGATAACAGTTGATATATGTAATGTTTTTTAAACAGGTGGTCTACCTTCACTCCAACAACATCAGCCAGGTTGACATGAATGACTTCTGCCCTGAGGGTTTTGGTGTGAAGAAGACTTACTACAACGGGATCAGTCTCTTTGATAACCCAATCAACTACTGGGAGGTGGAGCCGGCCACCTTCCGCTGTGTCAGCAACAGGATGGCAGTACAGTTTGGCAACCACAAAAAGTAGTGCATGAGAGGCACCAGCTGGGGAGGAATACATGCAAATCAGATGTAAAATAAATAACTTTGTTACACAGTTCAAAAACAATTCATTCATAGTCTGACGTAGCGTAAAAGATAGATAACTAAAACATAACTGAAGTCTGTTTTGCATGCATGGGCAATATTGTATATTGGGAAAAAATGGATCATCCTCATCACTCCAATCAATCAATCAATCAATCAATCAAATGTATTTCGATAAGACTTTGTTTTTGTAAAATGTTAGGCGGGTCGTTCCACGAAATGAGTCCCTTTTGCGTCCCTTTGATATTTTAAGTAAAGATTTAGCACCAATAATGCATTTTAATAGTCAGTTAAATTAAGTGCCCTTTAATATAGAGCACATACATTTTTTTTTTTATAAATAAAGACTTGCAAATTCAGCATTTTGACATTTTCCTATGTGCACTCTGGGACTTCAAGGAAGAGTTTAACCCACTTAACCCCTACATTTTCCCATGTTTTCACCATCATAGCCCTAGTTATTTTGTTTGCTTGACAAAGTCATTTTTGAAGATTATTATTTATATTATGTGATTAGTGAATCATTTTAAGGAAAAAAAAATCTGTCCCTCATTTTAAGGTCAATCATGATTATTAATAAATCATTTTCTTTGTTTGATCTCAAATGACCTTTGATCTGACAACTGATTTCATGTTTTGGATATAAAAGAACAATACAAACTGTCAGTTGAAAGCTTTAATCACCTTCAGAAGAATTGATCACTCATAAACTTTGTTCAAAAAATGTTGTTGTTATGATGTGTTTGGAAATGATTTAGAATACATTTTGCATACCTTTTTATGAAATCTTGTGATTTCTTCAACAAATTAATGTCATTAGATGTTTTTCTAGGTATTTCAATATTTTACTATTTTATCCCACCTATTAGAATATTCTCAATATTCTTGCAGACTGGCTAACTTTTTAATAGGCTTCAGCCTGACAATAATACAAATACTGGCCAACCATTAATGAGTCACTTGAAATAATTTACAAACAACTTTCCCTTCAACAAAACAAAACACACCCTGCCACCAAACCTGCTAAGATTTAATGGTCAAAACTATTGACACAATAATGGACTACATGCAACAGGTGAGCTATAATAAGAAAATATTGCGTTCTGCAACAGTCATTGGTGAAATTTGTTGCCCAACTTGCATTTTATTTAACGCGCGAGAACACCTGTCATCTTTCTGCCGCGGGTAAGGAATTGTTTGTGTGTGTATTATTGTGTGTGTATTATGTTCTGAAAGTAGGTTATTAATAAATCACTCTTCTAGTTTATTTCTTGACCAACTACCAACTTTACAAAATAGTGGGCCTATGTAGCCTACAGTATCGTTTAATGACAGATGAGATTTAGGCCTATAATGTACAGTGCTTTCAGAAAGTATTCATGCACCTTGACCGTTTCCTAAATGTTTTGTGTTACAAAATTGGATTAAAATTAAATAATTGTAAATTTTTTGTCCAGGATCTACACAAAATACTCTGTAATGTCAAGTGGAAGAAAAATTCTAACATTTGTAAAAAAGTAATGAATAATAAAACACTAATATATATTGATAAGTATTCAACCCCCTGAGTCAATACATGTTAGATTCACCTTTGGCAGGGATTACAGTGACTCTTTCTGGTTAAGTCTCTAAGAGCTTTGCACAACTGGATTGTACAATATTTGCACAATATTATTCTTAAAATTCTTTAAGTTCTGTCAAGGTTGGTTGTTGGTCATTGTTAGACAGACATTTTTAAGTCTGCCATATATTTTCAAGACGATTTTAAGTCAGAACTGTAACTAATCCACTTAGCAACATTCAATGTCGTATTGGTAAGCAACTCCAGTGTATATTTGGCCTTGTGTTTTAGGTTATTGTCTTGCTGAAATGTGAATTTGTCTTCCAGTGTCTGTTGGAAAGCAGACTGAACTAGGTTTTCCACTAGGATTTTTCCTGTGCTTAACTCTATTGTGTTTCCTTTTATCATAAAAAAACTTCATGGTCCTTGCCGATGACAAGCATACCCATAACAAGATGCAGCCACATCAATGCTTGAACATGTGAAGAGTGGTACTCAGTGATGTGTTGTGTTGGATTTGCTCCAAACATATGCTTTGTATTCATGACTTTGACACAGTTTTTGCAGTTTTGCTTTAGTACTTTATTGTAAAGAGGATGCATGTTTTGGAATATTTTTATTCTGTACAGGCTACCTTCTCTTCACTCTGTCAGTTAAGTTAGTATTGTGGAGTAACTACAAGGTCGTTGACCCATCCTACGTTTTCTCCTATCACAGCCATTAAACTATGTAACTGTTTTAAAGTCACCATTGGCCTCATGGTGAAATCCTTGACCGGTTTCCTTCCCCTCCGGCAAATGAATTAGGAAGGACGCCTGTAACTTTGTTGTGAATGGGTGTATTGATACACCATCCAAAGTGTAATTAATACATTTACCATGCTCAAAAGGATATTCAATGTATGCTTTTATTTATTGTTTATCTACCAATATGTGCCCTTCTTTGTGACAAATTGGAAAATGTCCCTGCTCTGTGTGGTTGAATCTGTGTTTGAAATGTGGTAGTCATTCAAAAATCACTATTATTGCACACAGAGTCCATGCAACTTATTATGTGACTTGCTAAGCACATTTTTACTCCTGAACTTATTTAGGCATGTCAGAACAATGGGGTTGAATACTTATTGACTCAAGACATTTCTGCTTTTAATTAAATGTTTTATTTTACCCCCTTTTTCGATCTTGTCTCATCTCTGCAACTCCCCAACGGGCTCGGGAGGCAACGGTCGAGTCATGGTCCTCCGAAAGATGACCCGCCAAACTGCGCTTCTTAACACCCGCCCGCTTAACTCGGAAGCCAGCAGCACCAATGTGTCTGAAGAAACACTGTTCACCTGACAAACCGAAGTCAACCTGCAGGCGCCCGGCCCGCCACAAGGAGTCGCTAGAGTGTGATGAGCCAAGTAAAGCCCCCCCGGCCAAACCCTCCCCTAACCCGGACGACGCTTGGCCAATTGTGCGCCGCCCTATGGGACTCCCGATCACGGCTAGTTGTTACACAGCCCGGGAGTGAACCAGGGTCTGTAGTGATGCCCCTAGCACTGCGATGCAGTGCCTTAGACCGCTGCGCCACTCTGGAGTCCCCAGCTTTTCATTAATTTGTAAAAATTTCAAAAAACATCATTCCACTTTGACATTATGGGGTATTGTGTGTAGGCCAGTGACAAAACATCTCAATTTCATTTTAAGCTGTAACGCCAACAAAATGTGGAAAAAGTCGAGGGGTTTGAATACTTTCTGAAGGCACTGTATGATGTCTTTAAAAAAAATAATTATGCACTGCAAGTCTATAACTAAACTACAGTAAACCTACTGATTGAATGTTGGAAAAGTGCAAGAACAATTGTGTGAAATCCTTTACCAACCTGCACCTGTGTCTACAATGTCAAATCTGCTGCTAAACCGAATAGGTAAACTGTCACAGGGTGGAGTTTTGAATGCATTGCTTATGGTATGTTCTGTACATATTGATGACATTTTGTCAGCTACCAAGTTTGGAGACTTGATCGAATTATCTTACCCTATTGGATACTCACATTTGGGTGTATATGATGAAGATGGACACATAATCCATTTTGCAGTGACAGGTGAGACATGAATGTGAAAACAGGGTAATACAAGATTGGTGTCTTACAGAGTTCTTATATTGATATTTAGAGTTAATGATACCCATAAAGTCTTGAGTCAACAAATTTACAACTATTCTTATGTAATTACTATTTTATGACCCTCAAGTGCATCTTTATTCCCAAACTGCTTTGATCCTAGATGAGGGGTGGCTGATGAGTACCATCCGCCATGGCCTGCAAGCAGAATTTCCTGTGTGTGGTGACCTCCTTCTTGGGAGGTCACCAGCCCTCATCACAGGAAAAGATAAGTCAGAAGCTTGATGCTCTGATGAACATTTATTATTCCCATACCGACTATTCTCACTCAACTGTGAACACTTTGCCTTTGTACAATATGTACATTTTTACATTACATTTTAGTCATTTAGCAGACGCTCTTATCCAGAGCGACTTACAGTAGATGTAGAAGCTGTGTGCAACCAGGTAAGTTAAAACATACATATACAGTAGAACTAGGGTCTCCATCAGTTAAATAAAGGTTAAATAAAAATAACAAATACAAATCTCCAGTCCTGGAGATTGAATCGTGTGTGTAAGTGCTTGGCTGGAACTGCCAGGACCAAAGTTAGAGATGCATATCAAGGACTTTCTGGGCACAAAGTATTCATAAAATAAATATATTTGAGAAGCACATTTTAATTTTATGTTGATGTTTTTTTAGATTCCCAGAAGAGCCAAGGATAAGGAGTGTGAAGACGAGACAGACGTTTTCCAAGACATTGTTGTAAATATAATATATTTAATAAACCGTGATCTATTTTACTAAATGTGCTAAATGTTTCCAATGTATCGGAGCAATATGAAATAATTTGGCCTTTGAGTTGTGGATGATTTTGTTATGACATGTATGTGGTATTTGGATGAAGTGTCCTACAGGGCAAATGTAGTGTGTGTTAAGAAGTAAAGCTTCCAGTATGGATTCACTCCTCAATCTGTAGCCTGCGTCTATATTATTTTATATTAACCACAAGTAAAGTATAGTGCATATTAGGCTACATTGGTGGTAGCTGTGGGATGGCCTTTGTAAGGAATTGTTGCCATTTGGGGTTTGGTGTGAATGGAAAGAGGCTCTGCCTCCGCCCCTAGGCCTAATGCTTTTGTGGCACGGAGTACAGCTCTGGTCTCTGCACCGCAGAATCCATGGATCCAGCCCAAATACAGCTCACGCTCTCTACATCAGCCTGTTACTTTCTTTTTCAAATAGGTTCTTGTTTGGACGGACAAGTTGTCATTGTAAACAATAATTGTTTCTTAATTTACTTACCTGTATCATATACTGTTAATACTGCGTAGGCTATATTGAATTAAATGTATAGGATAGGTGTGATCAGGACGATGTCCTGATGTTATAGGCTACCCATCTTGAAGCCTAATTTGTAAATGCCTCCGTTATGAGCTGCACATGACCTATCATAACCCAAAAACATACTCCTGTTTATGTTTTTGTTGTCATAAACAAATGATCCATTTCAGGTTTAGATGAAAGATTAGTTCAAGAGAGAGGAAGGAAGGATGCACTTTACAAGCAAAGACTGTTTAGTTTACAAGTATTATAACAGGGCCTGAATTAATAACCTGGATGTGAATCATACTGTGTACCGGATATTCTTTCATTTTAGTTGAGAAAGGACAATGGGCATGCTAATTGTAGCCTCTGGAAAGAGTGTGACATTATCCATCATAATTGTGTTTTCTGATCTTGAAGGAGCTTAGCATTCCACCAAGAACGTTAAGTAAGTAGGTACGGTCTTTCAAGTTGATTTATTTTGAATCAAGGTAGCTAACGCTATTAACTTAAGGTAACGTAGCTAAGGTAAACATTGTTAGCACTAGTTATCTACATTGCTATAGTTAGCCAACTAGCTAGCATACGAAAACCAGTCCTTACTGTGGCTTAAAAAAAAACCGATGGTGTCGTTTAATTTGTGACCACGTTTTTGTTGTTTTGTGTAACTAAATAACGTTTAGCAAGCTAGCTAACGTTCGTTAATTTAAATTTAAACGAGTTGACGTAGCGACGTTAGTTTGTTAGCTAGTTAGTTACATACGAGCTCCTAATTAGCTAACTAGTTACGTTTCCACAATAACAAGCTGCTTGTAGCTTGGTGGTTATCCAGTTATCTGGGTGGTTTATCTAGCTAACGTTAGATAGTCATTTAGGATTAGCGAAATTTAACAATGTTAGCTAACTTAACTAGCTAGTAGCTACTGTACTGACTGTAACGTTAGCTAACGTTAGATGTTTGTTGTTAACAACAATGACCTACCTAGCTTCCAGACTGTTGTGATTAACGTTAACTACTACTGCCAAAGATGATATATACTGGCTATGCTATTGTATATAGCTAGCCAGCTAGCTTGGACCTCTGCCTGTCTGAGTGGGCTAACTAGCTACTGTAGCTACGTCGTTGTTGGCTTGGTGCATTGAGCTAGCCTAGAAAGCCAGTCATCATTGCCCATTTTTCATGTTGATGTTTAGTAAACTTCGTGAGAGAGTTACGTCACTGATATCATGACTGACAGCCATGTTGTGTATATTTGTTTCCCTTACTCAAATAAGTGTGTAATTCTTATTTTAAAGGGATAAACCGCGCAAGATGATTTGGCCTAGAAGCTAGCTGTTATCATTACAGTAGTAACTTTCAGTTTGGTTGGCTTGACACTAACGTTACTAGTTAAGCTAGTTATTGACAGAGCTTAGCTACCTATCTAGATGC
The DNA here is from genome assembly GCF_901001165.1 of Salmo trutta. Taxonomy (NCBI): domain Eukaryota; kingdom Metazoa; phylum Chordata; class Actinopteri; order Salmoniformes; family Salmonidae; genus Salmo; species Salmo trutta. Next base: position 26,442,588 of record NC_042984.1, on the reverse strand, counting down.
TGAAACTTGAGTGTTGATAATCAACCTAATTTCATGTTAAAAATAATTCCTTTGTTTGAGTTTATGCTCTTTCAGTTCCGGTCTTTTACTGTTTTGCCAGGTGTGAAGTGTTTTGTCCCTCTTTTTTTATAGGAAAGCAGTTTAAGTATTCAGACACAACACAGAAGTTGTTGGGATTTCTGCATCCCCGTTGTCATCTTCCACCCCTAACAAAGTGATGACCTCACAGCAGCATCCCCTCCCCAATGCAAACGTCAACCCTCCCCTCCTTGTCCCCCAGAACTCTTCAGCTCACCACAGTAGGCCTCACATTCACCCAAACCAGCTGGACTCTACTCAGAGTAGTGCTGCGGGGCACCTTGCCCCCCACAGAGGTCTGATGGGCGGTGTGGGGTCCTCATCAGTGGGGACCTCCAGTGGAGTGGCAGTGAACAGGGGTGCCTCGGCCTCCTGCACTAACTCTGCCATTTCCAGGAGGCTCTCGTCGGGACGCTTCGAACCCTGGCCTGAGGAGGCCGTAGACAACGCTTACGGCTTGTACTCGCTGCACCGCATGTTTGACATAGTGGGAGCCCAGCTCACGCACCGTGACGTGCGAGTGCTCTCCTTCCTGTTCGTGGACGTCATCGACGAGTATGAGCGAGGAGGCATTAGGAGCGGCCGGGACTTCTTGCTAGCTCTGGAGCGCCAGGGGCGCTGTGATGAGACCAACTTCAGACACGTCCTGCAGCTGCTCCGCATCATCACACGGCACGACCTGCTGCCCTACGTCACACTCAGGAAGAGACAGACCGGTGAGTGGTGGTTTCCTTCTCAACCTTTGCCTTTTTCAGGCCCACTAAAATTCTAATGAAAAAGCAAACTAAATCTATTGGCGTCAAGGCAGAAAACATAGATCCCCAAAATGTTATGTTGTCAGTCTCCAAAATGTTATGCCAAAACATTTTTTACCACTTTTCGGGCCAACTTCTTGAAAACACACTTTTTGTGTTTTCTTAGTTAATAATTGACAATTTGCATTAAATGTGAATATTAAGTCACTAACCAAAAGCGTTGCTGTGCTTTGCTTTTCAGTGTGCCCAGACCCAGTGGATAAGTACCTGGAAGAGACGTCGGTGCGTTATGTGTCCCCCAGAGGAGGAGAGAGCAGGGAGGCTGCACCCCATAGGAGGACAGGTGAATGTGTGACTTTGCATGTATACATCTACATACAGTATGCGTGTGTGTGTGTGGGGGGTGTAATAAAGTTGGTGGAAATAGTGAAATGAATACATCTCTAAATATCTTAGCATTTCTTTCCCTACTCCACTAACAGGCCCCCAACCAGTAATATGCTGTTCTCCATCGGGGCCCCAGGTGGGCCCCCCCCGTACCAAGCCAGGCCCCCCATTACCTAGCCGCAAAAGGAAGAGGGCCCACACCACAGGAGACTGCAGGGAGAAGCAAACCTGTGGTAAGGGAATTCAAAAGAAACTGTTTTGTTTACTAACTTTATGCCTTCAGAGGTTGCATGTGTGTATCTACTTTTTGACAGTTCTTTCATGACAATGAATTACAAAAGAGTTGGCTAAAGCACATGCATACATATCTGCGACCAAACTATACAGTTGCTGAATTAAGTAATTCCTTGACTGTATTGTTTCCATGGCATTAGACGGCACACACTTCCTCTGTATAACCATTCCACTTGCTCTTCCCTACTCACCCCACACCCCTGCAGACATCCGCCTACGAGTGCGCGCCGAGTACTGCCAGCATGAATCAGCGCTTCAGGGAAACGTCTTCTCCAACAAGCAGGAGGCTCTGGAGAGGCAGTTTGAGAGGTTCAACCAGGCAAACACTATTCTCAAGTCCCGGGACCTGGGCTCCATCATTTGTGACATCAAGTTCTCGGAGCTCACATACCTAGATGCTTTCTGGCGGGATTACATCAATGGCTCCCTGCTAGAGGCCCTGAAGGGCGTCTTCATCACAGACTCACTCAAACAGGCGGTGGGCCATGAGGCCATCAAACTGCTGGTCAATGTGGATGAGGAGGACTATCAGGCCGGCCGCCGCAAGCTGCTCCGGAACCTGGTCAATGGAGGTGGGGCTGGGGCCGGGGCTGCTGCCGCACCCGAAGGGAGCAGAGGGACTCCATCCTCCTAGAAGCGCATGTCTGCTTCTTTTAGCAGAGGGGGCACCCATGTCCCAAATAAGATAACTTGACTTCATGGCGAGGACAGAAGCAAGGAAAGTGTAAAGTACGGTCTGATTCAGGAAGAAGTATGAGGAAGAATGCTGGGTGCCCTGCCCTTTCATCTATGAAGGGAATGTGAAATAAAAGTGAGCAAGAGCAAGTTGAGTTAGATGTATGGAACACAGACATAAGATAAGTGTTTTGAATGTTGAAGGTTTAGTTTTTTTCTGCTGGAAGGACAATGCTAATATTTTATATTGTAACTTGTGAATTGACTATAAAATCTGATTTAACATTTTCTTTTGCTATCACACAGCTCTTTGCCATAAAGTGTTCTTGAAATGGCCCCTAGTAGACTATTACTACACATGGCTATAAACAAGTCCCTGTTGGGACATTTAGCATTTTGTTTACTGCCAGACAGGGACAAAATCATTGTAAGCCAGAGACATGCCATCATACAATTATTTGGTAGTAAATCATTTCAAAATATTTTTGGTATGTTGTCCAATGAACAATTCTTGTGTGGGTCGTTCTTGATGATTTGGTTCAAAAGGATTGAAAAGATTAAGCGTACTGAGTGGTTTCAGATGTGCTTGAAAATTGCAATACAAAATTCAACAACAGAATGCAGTAATAAGTATAAAAAAAGGCAAGTCATTTTGAAATAATTTTGATCCCAAATACTGTATCTACCCTCTAAACTCAAATACAAATGTCCTTTTTGAATATGTGTATTCACCCATGGCTCAGATTTCTATTTCTTGATTTGCTTGTCAATATTAGAATTTAATCAGAAAGACACATTCATTAAAGCTGGAATCCTTAGTGGTGAAACTGCCACGTCTGTTTGCGATATTACAACAACAAAGACGGTACTTCAAACACAGTTTTTTCCCTCTGACATCATTGCAAGTGCGATAGAACAGCAGAGTAGGTACCACGATGCTCCGCTGCTCTGTTTCATAAACAAAACAAAAGCGCCTGGGGTGACCAGTGGCCTGTTTCACCTTATGTGGATCTCAACTTTAAACAATTGTTTTATTATAGTTTTATTATATTTCAGTTACAACCAACATACAAAGTTCCCCCCTTGTTTTTGCTTTTTAATGGTAATTTCATGTAAAGAGAAAAGGCTCTACACACTGCATTTAGTATTTTCAACCATTTATTTAGGGACGTACACTGGGAGCACCATTTTGTTTGAGTTCATCAATATCATAAATTTTACTACAAAGGTATAATTAGGCATATTGTGTTTCATGCAAATGTACAAGACCAGAGTAGTTGGTGATTATTTTGGACCACATTTTCAAGACATCTTTGTCCACAGTTCATTATTCTACAATCAGTCTGACACAATGTAGCATGGTGTAGTGCTAGGAGCCTCGGATACTTGCTTTAGGAAACAAGGCAACTTTAAACATGTTTTACCGCCTTGGACCAATCAGTGTAAGTTTAGTCAAAATCGGTCCAGTGCTGTCTGAGATATCGTGTGTGATGAGCGTACAGGCAGAGTCAGATCCACAGACGATTAACATTGATCAGACTGCCATCTGATAAATGATTTAATACAGTTGGCTATACCTCTGACATATGAGGGTGTTTTTAGGAAACATTTTTTATAGGTTGTGAGGTTGGCTTTCATAGATGCAGCAAGGTCAAGAGCAGTGATGTGTTGGAAAGTGGTTCACTTCATACTTGTTTGCATTGTAAGAATGTCCTCAGTCTCATATACAGATGTGGTCAAATATATTGGCACCCTTGCTTGATTCACTATTCTAAAATAAGTTGAAATTAAAAAATCTTTTGGTGTTTACAAGTGTATTTGTTTGATTTACAACGGCACATGGGCAAGAAGAACAAAAACATATTTTTTACGATTTTTCCCTTCAAAGTAAAAAATGGCTTGGACTAATTAATAAAAAAAGTCTTAATTTGGTTGGAGGCATGATTCTCATTTACTGCATAATTTTACTTACTCACCTGTTGTAAGTTGCAGGTGCCTATGGGGTAAATATTGCCATTCAATCCGTTTTGAAAAGAACAAGCTGAAGATTGTACTCCATTGCGCTCTAGTGTGAAATGCAAGAGTGCAAATATATTTGACCGCATCTGTAGGCTACAGCAGTTGTCTGCCTCTGTTTAACAGTGTATAATGTGTACATTGGTTACTTTCAACGGATGTTCAATGTCTATACGATTCCACATGAAAAGGTAATATAGTTAGAGTGCATAATCTGTTATATTTGTATACCCCTAATATGTTTTAATTTGTGTTGGTAAATTAATGTTATAACCGACAAGATTAGCATTTTAGCGCTGCTACTTAGCCTTAGACTTTTCCAGGATAAGTTAATTTTTATGGAAGATTAAAGGATTTTGCCAACTGCTTTCAAAATTCACTCTTGCTTTTAACTCTTGTTAAAATTATCAGTGGCATTTCCCTTTACCTTTCCATGTATTAAATAAAAGAGCTAGTCATATTTGGTACTAAAATCTAATCTTGGTACATAAAAGGTTCTGCCAGGTTCTGTTTTGAGTAAGAAGACCAGAAATTAAATTCACATTGTTTTGCAATATGTCATGTGCCATCTTTTCGTTCAGTTTTACTGCTACTTTTAAAATGTTCTTGCTTTTAGATGAGAAAAATACATTTAAAAGGAATTGTTACCCAATTATCTATAGATAGATTTTTTTTTTTTTTTAAAGAGTCCCCTCAGCCAACTGACATTATTGAGCAGTTTGCCATACCACACATTAAAGCAAGTATTACGATGCAATACAGCTGTTCATGTTTCCCTAATGGAATATAACACAAAGTTGCAAACTGGTATCTATTATATAGGTTCTATGTTAATTGTTTTTAAGCCTTAATAGATTGCATGTCTGATTATGAGACAACTTCTGTAACCTTCTGTAGATAATTCAATAGGCTATATTTAGTTTTCTTTGCAACTTTTTTAAATGCATTTTTCTTGTGTAGTGCAAGCAAATGGAACTGGTCATAAATTGGAGAGATATTGTCAATACATACCATACAGCAGATGGGAAGGAGCACTTTATTTTTTCTCTGTTTTAAATATTCCCCTGTAGCGCACAAACATAGTAAAATCCCCTACTCAGAAATCTAGGACATAAAAGCAAGAAATGCATCACATTATTTGCCCATATTCGCCGTATGTTGTTATTTTGTAATTATTTTATTTGTGCTGACCAAAAAAAGAGATTGTGGTTTTACGTGAATATTTACATTGATATGTAACTGGTACATTTGTCTGCACAAATAAAAAAGAAGTTGTTTAAAAGTCAATAAAAATGTTGTGTTAACAATGTGACATTTTGAGCAGATTGCATTGATTTGACATTTGCTTAACTACTGTTTTTATTTTATTCCAAGAAATAGAATGATTGAGAATGACTGAAACCATCTCTAGTCTAATGAAAACATTTGTTATTTTGACAATGTTTCATGCCCATTTGTGTTGTAGTAGAATATAGTAGTTGCGTAGTTGTATATACTGTACTGTAGTATGTAAAACTGCAATTCTTCAGAGGCTACTGCAGTTTTTCCTTTTTCTTTCGGCAAAGAGCCCTACCTAGAACCCTGCAAGTCATTAGGGTTAGTAGCAGGACAGAGACAACAACAGTCGGGAGAAGTACCAGTATGTCCACACTATGGTAAGCATACCAGGGCATCTTGTAGGACTCGGTGCCCAAGTGTGCTGCACCCTTGTGCCTCATAGCAAATTCTAGCCAGAAGATGGCGTTGTCCATTGGTTTGGGAGGTGTATCGCGGTGGAGCTTTGACATCCTGTGCATATTCTCTCTGTTGGGCTTACTCTTGTCCAGGATGTCTGTCAGAGCCTGTGTCATAGGTTCCACCTCTAGGTCCGTCACCTCGAGAATCTTAGCCACACCCCTGGCCTTTAGACAAAGCATGTTGTCAAACTGGTCAAAGATGAGAGGAAGGCTTTACATGGGAACCCCATGGTAGATGGCTTCATAGATCCCATTGGTGCCCCTGTGTGTCACAAAGGCTCTTGTTTTTGGATGGCCAAGTAGGTCGTTCTGAGGCAGCCAGTTCACCAGCAGTGTGTTGTTGCCTAGAGTAGAGGGCTTCTCTCCTGTATGTCTCCACACCACCTTCTAAGGCAGGCGGGCGAAGGCAGCTGCAATTACCTCTGACATCTCCGGGAGGAGGCTACCCAGCAGACTCCCCAAAGACATGACCACGACCCCATGTTCCCCCGAGCTCTGCACAAATGCCTCTAACTCCGCAGGCAAAGGCTTAGAGGGCTTACACTGGAAGCCCCCCATGTAGACCACATTGGGCATGGTAGGGCGTGGAAACTCGAACACAACGTCCACTCTCATCAGCCATAGGTCAGCCCCCTAAATGAGAGAATAGATATTGGTGTTTGGATCGATTAATTAGTTGATCAGACCCCTGGTATAGAGGTCTTGTTATGCCATAATCAATATAAAGAGAGTAATGCAAGAAGTTTTTCAGTTTGTTGACAAAACTAATTTTATCTGTGACCAGCGACCCAATAGTTGGTATGTAAGAAAGGGGCGAAGGTGCAGTCGCAAAGTGTCCCTCTGCATTGGTGACCCAACGAACATTGAGCACAATAGGAAGACCCAAGTAACTCCCCAATACAACTCCTCCTGCAAATCCAGGATCTGTCAATATTAAATCAAAATTGGCTGCCTTCAGCTTCTCCATTAACTGTTTTTCCTCCATGGCTAAGTGGGCCATTTCAGCACTGCAGCGATGGGTCCACCTCCAGCAAATTAATGGTTTCTTTAGCTTGATGAAGGACAAAATGGAGCGCTCTCGTGTCCATATCTCTAGGCTCCTCTTCAGGAAGGACGCCATGTACTGCGGGTCCTCCAGGCTGCTGGCCCTGGGCACGGGCAATGTGATGGAAGAGGAGAGGAAAAAGAACGTAACAAATACGGTTGCTTTCTGTATTTGAAAGTGTTTTCATTGACCACTGCTTTCCACCACGTCTCACCACACACACACAGACATTAATTCATGTGACTATAGTCTCAAACATACAGGTACCTGCCAAAATAAAGGAAACACCAAAATAAAGTGTCTTAATAAGGGCGTTCGGCCACCACAATCCAGAACAGCTTCAGTGCACCTTGGCATAGATTCTACAAGTGTCTGGAACTCCATATTTTGGTGTTTTGTTGATTGTGGTGGAAAACACTGTCTCTTGCGCCGCTCTAGAATCTCCCATAAGTGTAATTGTGGGTGAAATCTGGTGACTGAGACTAAGGAGATGATTGTGGACTACAGGAAAAGGAGCACCGAACACGTCCTCATTCTCATCGACGGGGCTGTAGTGGAGCAGGTTGAGAGCTTCAAATTCCTTGGTGTCCACATCAACAACAAATTGGAATGGTCCAAAAACACCAAGACAGTCGTGAAGAGGGCACGACAAGGCCTATTCCCCCTCAGGAAACTAAAAAGATTTGGCATGGGTCCTGAGATCCTCAAAAGATTCTACAGCTGCAACATCGAGAGCATCCTGACCGGTTGCATCACTGCCTGGTACGGCAATTGCTCGGCCTCCGACCGCAAGGCACTTCAGAGGGTAGTGCGTACGGCCCAGTACATCACATGGGGCAAAGCTGCCTGCCATCCAGGACCTCTACACCAGGCGGTGTCAGAGGAAGGCCCTGAAAATTGTTAAAGACCCCAGCCACCCCAGTCATAGACTGTTCTCTCTACTACCGCATGGCAAGCGGTACCGGAGTGCCAAGTCTAGGACAAAAAGGCTTCTCAACAGTTTTTACCCCCAAGCCATAAGACTCCTGAACAGGTAACCAAATGGTTACCCGGACTATTTGCATTGTTCCCCCCCCCCCCCCCCCCCGCTACTCTCTGTTTATCATATATGCATAGTCACTTTAACTATACATTCATGTACATACTACCTCAATTGTCCCGACCAACCAGTGCTCCTGCACATTGGCTAACCGGGCAATCTGCATTGTGTCCCACCACCCGCCAACCCCTCTTTTTACGCTACTGCTACTCTCTGTTCAACATATATATAGTCACTTTAACCATACCCACATGTACAGTGGGGGAAAAAAGTATTTGATCCCCTGCTGATTTTGTATGTTTGCCCACTGACA